>NC_141693.1:343925455-344525455 GCF_964263255.1 Lissotriton vulgaris
GAGGAGGATGTAGACCATAGAGAAAAGAGGGTAGGTCCGATGAGTTCGATGATGGGATTGCTGAATGGTGGACAGGGTCTATGGGATCAGTAGATGAGGGTGGTGTTCGGGTTGGTCTGGACCCGGAAGAGGAGGTGCTCCTTGTTGGTCGAGTTATCGTTGTTTGGGTGGTGAGGCAGAGGGTGCTTTTGTGTACGATGGTGAGGCTACCCCCCGGTTTGTTGATGCAGTGCTTGTGAATGATCTTGTAGCCGTCCAGGATGGTAGTGATTTCCTGGGTGGAGGTGGAGTTTATCCAGGTTTTCGTGAGGAAGGCGATGTTGAGGTCGACGGAGTTGAGCAGGTCCTGAATCTCCACGGTGTGTTTGTGGAGGAAATGTGTGTTGAGCAGGATGCAATTGAGGCGGTCAGGTCCAGTTATTGTCTATTAGTGCAAGTAATGCAAGTTAGATTAGAGTAAAGCGCATGAACAACCATATGTAACCATGTAAACATAGGGCACAGCGCACCTGCGCTCCTATTAAACTTTATACGGTAAAGGTACAAAACATAGGGCACAGAAGCACCTGTGTGCCTATTACACATGATGCAGTACTTCAGAGGAGCAGGAATCCTTTAGTCAATTTGTCTCCCTGGACAGTTCTGCACAGCTCCCAGGATCCTACCTGGAAGATTCACCCCCAGTAAGCAGATCATAAGCAGTGCTTAAGAATTCTTGAGGGCTGATAAGGCACTCACATTCACTCAGAGCTATCCAGTCCCCTCAATCAGTTTTCAGGGCCTTACTGTCAAAGAAGGGGCTGATTCAGGAGTAGACCACAGCCCTGTTTGCCAGAGAAAATCCCCAACAACGAAGGTTTGTGGCAAATCCACAGCCGGTCTTGTGAGCCCGTACTGCGAAGGTTATCCCAGCTGGTCAGATGGAGCTGAGGAGACCTCTCGGGTCCCTCTGGCATCACCATGCCTGTTCCGAATACCCTGAACATGGGCAAAGCTGGCCGTGCTGAGTCAGCTGTCCTTATGGTGCTGCGGCATCAGCAGTGGAAACAGGACACAGTGTTGCTTGTCAACGGGGCAGTGGTGTCGTCCTTCGAGTCAGACACTCACAGGTTAAGTGAAAGGTCACCAAGATCCCGATCATTGATGGAAACAGAGCACTCACAGGTTGCCAACGATGCAGAGAAGCACCAGCTCTCTCCCCTGATCAACAGCTCGGGTAGACAAAAGCACTGGCAGGCTCAGGATTGTTGGTGGCAATAAAGCACCCAATCAATCAATCAATCAGCATTTGTATAGTGCAACACTGTTACCCATAGTAGTATCTGGGTGCTGTAGGTGCCATGTCTCAGTCAAAATGCCAGATCCTGAGCTTTTTTCCTATAGTCTGCCTGGGAGGGTGCTGTATGGAGGTTAGGGCCAGGCCATTCCAAGTCTTGGTGGCAATGTAGGAGAAGGAGTAGCCCCCACTTCATCTGCGACTGATGCAGAGGGTATGTGAGCAGGCAAGTGAGAGCGAGCACAGGTGTCTTGCAAGTAAGTGGAAGTTCAGTCGATGATTGATGCAGGATGGTCCTTGATTGTGTAGTGCTTTGTATGTGAGCCTGAGTATCTTGAACTGGCATTTACTCTGGATAGAGAGCTAGTGGAGGTTTCTGAGGTGGGGGTGATGAAGGTCGATTTGAGGAGGTCAAGCATGAGTCTGGCTGCAGTATGCTGTATGGCTTCAAGTCTTCTGAGGACCCCAGTGGAGAAGATTGCTGCAGTCGAGATTTCTGGTGACGAGGGCCTGAGTGACAGTCTTTCTGGTTTTGACTGGAATCCCTCTGAAGATTCAGTGGAGCATGCAGAGCGTGGGGAAGCAGGAGGAAGCAACTGTATTGACTTGTGTTTTCATGGTAATTTGCTGTCAAGGATGGTGCCTATGTTGCGTGCATGGTCTGTTGGTGTGGGTGTCAGTCCGTGTTCCACTGGCTACCAGCTGTGATCCCACATGGAAGTGTTCCCCCCGAAGATCAGTACTTCTGTCTTATTGGATTTGAGTTTGAGGCAGTTGTCTTGCATCCAGTTGTCTACGTTGGTCATGGTGTTGCAGAAGTTGGTTTTGATGTTAGAACGGTCCTCAGTGAGTGAAAGGATTTGATGAGTGTCATCTGTGTGGGAGATTATGTTGAGGCCATGGGATCTGACGACTTCTGTGAGGGGGTCATGTAGGTGTTGACAGGGTGGGGTTAAGGGATGACCCTTGGGGTACACCGCATATGATGTGCTTTGGTTCAGAGGCGAATAGAGGCAGCCGAATGCTCCGTCTGCATCTTGTATGGGAAGAGGCGATCCCCTTAAGGGCATTTTGCTTTATGGCAATGTTATAGATGTTGCCGATGTTGTAAAGCCCGTCAATGAGGGTGTGGTGGGCATGGTGGAAGATGGTGCCAGATGCAGCGGAAATTGAGGAGGATCAGGCCCACGGTTTCTCCATGGTCGAGGAGAGTTCTAATGCCATGTGTGGCAGAGATCAGTGCGATCTCAGTGCTGTACTTGGTACGGACACCTGATTGTGAGGCGTTGAGTAGGTGGTTTTGTTCCAGGTATTCAGTGAGCTGTCGGTTGATGGCTTTCTCAAGTATTTTTGCAGAGGAGGGGAGCAGGGAGATCAGTCTGTAATGTTGTAGATCGCTGTGGCCAGCGAAGGATTTCTTTAGGAGGGGTCTGACTGCTGCGTATTTCCATTTGTACGGGAAGCCTGCAGTGGGGATGGTGGTGTTGATGATGCTGGTGTGTTCCATGCTGATAGGGTTGGTTCTGAGGTTGTGAAGAGGGTGTGGACTTGGGTTGGTGGGCACCCTGGAGTGGATGGAAGACATGATGGCCGTGGGGTCCTCACAAGCCCCAATGGTGCAAAGAAGTACCCGATCTCTCCCCCCTTGTAGAGGGCGGCGCTGGAGGGCCTGAAGCGCTCTGCCCTATAATCCTCAAGGCACTCCTCTTGTCAGAGCACCGCACGTGTAGCCAAATCAAGCACTGGGTCATTAGACAGCTGGATGTTGCTTGATTCAGAGTCCCACATGAAACATGTGGCTGCAGATTCTTTTCTGGTCCTGAGCGTACAGGGCATCCAAGAAGCCCTTGGAGAAGACATGGGGGCACCAATTAAAGGGGCCGGCAGTGGGCCAGTGCATAAAGTCAGATTGCACAGTGACAGTCCCTCCTGCAGCCCAGCAGGCAGCAGGCCAACACAACAACTCAGTTAGTCAAAACGGCAGCTCCTTCTAGCAGCACATCAGTCCTTCTGGCAATGTGCAGAATGTATAGCCAGAAGCATCTTGTTACAAGTCCCACGCAGTGTCTAAAAGCAAGGGGTCAGAGCCCCAGTACTTCTACTCAAAAATGTCTTTGCTGTAGGGGTGACTTCAAAGGAACCCTTAGAAGTGCACAACAATCCGTATCAGCCCAACCCTGGCTTTACAAGTGCAAAAAAACGATGGATTTAGGCCCAGATCTCTGTACTGGGGTGAATGTATGACATTGTCCTGCATTCTGTCAATCAACTGTTATTTTTGCATTTGTAACCCCGAGTGGGATGGGTATGCTCAGACGTGAGTCCCATGCTCTCCACACCACTGGTGTCAAGCTATCCTGGCTGAAGACGGCTGATATCCAGAAACTGGTCCTAGGATGCTTGATTCCGGTCCAGGAAAGACATGGCTTGGCAGTTCGGGCTGGACTGTTCCCATGAGGCACAGGGTCAAGGTTGATTTGCATATGGCCATGTCTGAACTGGGGTGGTGTGGAGTGCAACAAAAACGATGGATTTAGGCCCAGATCTCTGTACTTGGCTGAATGTATGACATTGTTCTGCATTCTGTCCATCAACTGTTATTTTTGCATTTGTCACCCCGAGTGGGATGGGTATGCTCAAACGTGAGTCACATGCTCTCCACACCACTGGAGTCAAGCTATCCTGGCTGAAGATGGCTGATAGCCAGAAAGGATGCTTGATTCCGGTCCAGGAAATACATGGCTTGGCAGTTCGGACTAGACTGTTCCCATGAGGTACAGGGTCAAGGCTGATTTGCATATGGCCATGTCTGAACTGGGGTGATGTGGAGTGCAAAAAAACGATGGATTTAGGCCCAGATCTCTGTACTGGGGTGAATGTATGACATTGTTCTGCATTCTGTCCATCAACTGTTATTTTTGTAATATGAGCAGTAACACAATAATCAACATAGTGTCTCATAGACTGAAAATGCACCCGCTGCTTCCAGACTGCCAGAACCAAATATATAAATAGCAAACATTCCATCTATACTGGAACTCACCTAAGCGCCATGTCTCAATGTATTATGTCTTCCAAGTTCCAGCCACCTCCTCCTTATACACTAAGCAGCACCATTCTGCTGTAGATGAAAAAGCCTTACTCTCCCACCACCAAATCACCATTCTGTTAGAATAGAAGCAAACACTCAGGCACTGGGAAATCTCCCCGCTAGTTAGAGACCCCCGCTGCCTGGAACACAGTAAGGCTTACCTGAAAAATCCAAGAACACCGTAATGTTCCCTCTGAGCTGCCTTCCCTGCCTGTTGGTTTATGCAAGTGGCCACTTGACTTCCAAGCCCGTATCAGCCTTGAAAGACTGTGCTTGCCACCCTTACACATAGAGCTCACCCCCGTTAGGTAGTAATAATAGAAAAAGTACCAGAAAAGACTCCCAAGATTTTAGGTTGCACAACATGCCCGCCAAAGTGGCTACAGACACCCTGAAATAGTTTATATTCATTACAATATTCAATCGTATAAATCATAATTCTTCTATGATGTTCTTGAAATATTTGTCCTGAAGCTGGGACAAGCAATGTGTACATAAAAGCAATTAATATATTCACCAGGAACATACCATTATTACTGTTCAACATGAATTAACTCAAACAGCATAAGTAATGTGTTCTTTTGTATAGACTATATATTGATGTGAATTAGTAATCCATTTTTGATGATACAAGCTGGTGTCCCTCAATTTAACTCACATGTAATGTTCGCTCTTAGAAACAGGCCTATATACAGTTGTATATTTCTTTATGTGACAAAACACTAAATCAAGATCATACATCTTGGTTGCACATGCCTTTTGTTACTGTACATACATCTTATTCTGCATCATTGTCATGAAATCTCTCTAAATGAATAGTGAACTGTAAAGCACTGTAAACAGTGAAGTATTTCTTAATTTTAGCATGTCACAGACCTTAGATCCTACATCTTTTTGATTACAATACATCTTATTACTGTGCATCATAGTCATAAAATCTCTCGGGATGAATAATGTACTGTAATTCATGTAGTGAGTTATCTAAACCAAGTACCCAACGTTAACAGGAAGTCACTGGATATTGTGCGTGGTGTATCATCCTTCATGGCCTCTCTACTAGTATCCATCCATGCACATATAAAATACTTGCTCCCCACTTGTGTGAGATTAGGAAAAAAAGCAAAGAAGAAATAAAAAGAGAAAATAAATTAACTGATGTAATGGATCCAAGTCTACAAACAACACAATAACTCTAGCTGATCATTAAGTCCCATAGACATAAGAGTGTCCAAGAATCGAATCCAGAAACTTTCCCGTTGTGTCAAGAATTTAGCAGTGTCCCTGTCACTACTCATCTTCACAACTTCCAGTACTGTAAACCTCCATTGTGCTATGGTGTGATGATGTTCCACCCAGCGACTCACTAGAGATGAAGTTGTCGACCTGGTCCTGATTCTGCTCTTGTGCTCTGTAAAAGGTGTCCTCAATGGCCTCTCCGTTTTGCCCACATAAAACAGTCCACATGGGCACCTGATGGCATATATCACATTCTGTTGGTTGCAATTAGCTGTAAAGTGTAAGCTGATTACTTTCCTTGACCACGGATGTGAAATGTTGGTGCCAGTCAACAGTTGTAGCATTTCTGCATCCCTTTGTGTTCCTCCGTCTTATCTGTCTCACCTTTCATGAGAATCTCTCTCAGATTACGGGATCTTTTGTATGCAAAGATAGGGGGGTCACAAAACAAATTGCCGAAGTCATGTTCAGATTGTAATAAGTCCCACTGGTTCAAAATCACCCGTTTGATTGCCGCTGACTGCGTGGAGTATGTTGAAACAAAAACATCCCTTTTGTCAACAGTCTTAACCCGTTTCTTCAATAGATCCGCTCTTTAGACCTCATGTGTTCTTCTCTCTGCACTCTCCACCACCTCCACGGAATGCCCACGGGTGATGAAATCTTGCTTGAATCCTTCCACTGCCTTGGTGTACTGTGTGGGATCCGAAGTGATCCTCTTCACTCTAAGAAACTGAGAAAAAGGGAGGTGCTTCTTCAGGGATATTGTGTGAAAACTGCAATATAGCAGCGCATTATTGCGATCCGTTGATTTCTTGAACACCGTCGTGCTTACTTTGTTGCCTACCAGCTCTACTTTGACATCCAGATACGAAATACTACGTTGGTCCATATTGTGAGTAAACTGTATCCTTGGATTCCAGCTATTCATTAAATCTTCTAAGCTGGCAATCAAATCGTCTACCACAGTAGGTGAAGGTTGAACCACTTCATTAAGTAGATAAATCGTACACAGAGGAGAAGCATCGCCGTCAGTGTCAGTCGCATTAGCAATGTTCGCAGTAGATGGTATCTGTGTGCCTGTTGGTCCACGTATTTCACCCTCAGCTGGAATTGCCGGTGAGACCTCAATGAATGCCGTCATCAGGATTGGTAGTCGTTGGGGACAACACAATGCATGAGCCGTTACCGAACCAAGCAAAGAGTCAACATCCGTTGGCATTGCTGATGGAAGTGTTAGACAGATATCCAACACGCATTCCACTCCACAAAGCAGGCATCATAGGACAGGTTAGATGCAATTTTTGTCAGATTGGTCTGAATAATAGGAACCATGTGGTATTCAGATCTCTCAAATGAGCCAAGCCAAGAATCTTTGTTATGCGTTCACGATACAGCATTGACTTTTTTGCATATAGCTCTGTATTTTGTATTATGTATATATTTATGTGTCTTTTTTTCTTGAATGAAATATCAATGTATTTGGAATTTTAAGACTTATACATTTACTATGAAATTGATCATAAATCAAAAAACTAAAAAACTTTTTAAAAAAAAGAAATTCTCCTTTTTGCGTCGGTATGAAAAAGGATTATCACTAAAAGAAATAATAACTTGGAAATAATGAATAAAACTTTATATTCTTTTAAAGAAAGTAAATAAGACTGCTGCGTATTTGTCACCCATACCAAAAAATAGAAAAGTATATATTTGTACTAAAATATTGTGGCCCTTGAGGGAAAACTGCTCTTCTTGCTGTGTTTCACGATACAGCATTGCCAGAAGAGCGTTCTCCTTGGTAATCTGGGTATCGCTGGTGACTGGACTTAGCATAACGGAGCAGAATGAACAAAAATAATATCCCTGCTCCGAGTCCCAAAATGAGAGACAGGCCGCCGAACACAGAGTGCACGAAGTTTGGACAAATGCCTAGGACTGCTTCAAAGGGTGCTAACAGTCCCGAAAAAATCGTCTTAAATACATGTACAATACCACTGGTATCAGACATGTTTAGGATGTGACCTAACATTTCTGCAAAATGTACTGGGCAGTTTGTTGATAATAGGGCATATATCTCTGCAGAGGACCTTGCAACTTCCAGATCATACGTCTCTTTGAACGAGGTCAGTGTCACAGTTTTTTGTAAAAGAATGGCTTTCATTCTGCTTGAAGTATCAATTTGTATAGAAGAGATGTTCAGTGAAGGCCATAGTGGCGACTCCCCGTCTGTCTTAGTTTTAGGAAACAATACTTGCATACAACAAGTGACCCTGTCTGACACACTAACGAGATAGGCTATTCCTGGCTCATTCCACAAGAGCAGTGATCAAAATAACATTATGTAGCTCTCATTGGAAAGCTGGCCAAAAATTGTATCTATCACTGCTGTCGGTGAACCCTGCAGGTGGCATGATAAGTTGTTTGAAGAACCATCGCAGGCTCCATGCAAATTAATGACTTGACATAGGAGAGTTCCGCTTAGTGCGTTGTTGCAATTTTTACCACCAAGAAACACCTCCTTTCCCCCACTTTAACATTTGTGTGTGTATGGTAAATCCCAAGACGACGTAATGTACTCTTTACCCAACCACTCATACAGGCCTGCTGGTATGTGTTTCAAGCAATATTGAAACTGGAAAATCGTCACTGGTATGGTGATGGTGCCATGTATTATCCATTCAACTGCTGGTTTCTTAGAAAGAGGTAATGGTAATCTTTCCAGTTTTTCTATGCTCGGCACCGTATAGTCTGCTCCCCTCTGTGCCAAAGAGATTCGTTTATCTTTAAGGTTATATCCAGTAAACAATGAAGTGGTGTTCATTAAACGCCAAGGCACATAGCCTGAACGAAGGTTTTTTTAACGTCTAGCCTAGCAGCATTATAGAATGCAATTGAGACTGGCCATGTTGTAACATGAGCAAGTCCTGTTCCATTATGTCTATGGTAGAGGATACAATGCTGTCCACAGAATAAATTCTGGACGACAGAGTTGTTAAACCATTGTCAACTACAGAGAGAGCTTTCTCTAAATTAATACGATCAATTTCTAGTATTCGTTCTGCAGTTTCCATTTGCGCGCCTTTCCATGCTTCATTATAAGCAGGGTATATACCGGCGTATATGAAACGTTTATGACATGGTTTGCGAGGTCCCATTAGGAATTCTCTCAAATCACTGTCATCTTTAAGTAAAGTTAAGTGTTGTTTTATATATGGGAGTGTAGATTTTTGTAGCCATTCAAGGCACAGTTTTCCTACACTGTAAGTTGTTATTATCCCTGGATGTTGTCTCTGGACATATCTTGGATCTGGCCTGGTTACTGTAAACCTTTGTGTCTTATTCAGGAATCTATCTTGACAGATATTCATGTCTGTGGGCCAGATTAACCATTTTTTCCAATCAGGATTAGTTCTGTTCTGTTTTAAAATGTGGTTTACGTCTACCGCCTCATCTGTAGTGGTATTACTATCAGGTGTGGGCTTGGGTATGGACGGTTTGTTTAAATCTTTTATCTTAGCCAGGCCAAGACCAGATGTTTGTTGAACAGTTTCATTTAAAAACATTATTTGTTCTGGGATTATGCAGGCTCTAAATAAGGCTTTGAAACCTTGCACCTGCCAGTCTTTTGTGCCCAGACAGTTATTGTCTCAATGTTGTCTTTCCAATGGTCAAAATCTAATGTGAACAATTGAGCATAAAAGGAAGCAGAATACATTTGCTTAGTATTAGTCAACATACTTTTCATTCCTGTCTTCTTAACATTTTTAAGGTAGAACGTTTCTGGATTTTTGATATTAAAGACTGAGAAATATGGAAATTTTTCATAAAATGTTTTTGAGCTACCCTTTGGTGGCGTCAGACAATGTTCCTATTGAATATAAGAAAAAACATTTCTAGCGTTTCCAGATTTGTGCAAATAATGATGACCATAATGATTAAAATAATACATTTGTTCATAATCTGATTAACCTTCTAAGTATTCACGTTTTGCAAATTTTGCTGACATTTCTAAGTCTGCCATCATGTTATTAACAGTCTCATCAAAGTCCCAATCATCAGAAAGTGTGCTGGGTGAAACGAAATCACTCAAGGAAACCTTAAACTGGTGTGGAATTTTCAACAGCTCTACAGGGCCATAAATGTCATAATCAGTTCTATCCTATGCTATACCACCAGGTAGAGGAACGGATGTGATGTTCACTGATGACCGGTCTCTTTGTTCACGATGAGATGATTTGTGTGGCTTTAGGAGTAAGTTGATGTTCTTACTTGCTGTGTCCTTTTTACTATATTTTCAATCTATCAGCTTTCCCAAACTTAAAACGAGAATGAGCCATAGTAGGAGAAAAAGTACACCTAACACAATCCAAAATTCAACCCATGGTGAAACCAGATATGTATTTGTAAGCTGGTGACAAAGTTCAGTTAATTGTTCCTTGAAAGTTTTATTTGTTGGCGTTGTTTCTGGCTCACTGGGATCCTCAGAAAATGTATCAAAGTTGAGGAAATAGCCAGAGGCAGTTCTGTCAATTGTTGGTATTGCATCCGGATTATTTGAAATCTTTGTAGCTAGTTGTTCCCTTGACATGTTAGTACAGTCAGATGCTACATCATTGTAGACGGGAGTTTCTTGACGAACTGTTATTTGTGTTTCAAGAGGCACAAGTTCCATGGCCTTGTTGCATAGTCCTTTTCTCACTGCAGATTCTTCAAAGGTGATGAGTCTTTCAGTTTGAACCTCTTGGATTGTAGCAAGATTTGGTCTTCTGCTACATCTTTGGAGTCCACTGGCCCTACTACTTATTATCGGCCACATGGTGTGGTTTTACCAGGTCAATTGATACCGACCGGTTCTCCTTTCTTCCAGCAAGGGACGGTACTAACACTGTTCTTGATCCGTGGACTGCTAATACAGTTACTGGTTTCCTGTAAGAAGACCCAAATTCCTTCTTATCTGCTATTTTCTCTCTGACCAGATCCCCAATCTTTGGAATCCAGACAGGTCTTGCTGGGACAGGTGGTTTTTCTTCAGTGGCCGTTGGCTTCTGTCAAGTGTTGCTTAGAATTCTTCGTGTTTATTTAAGTCCTGCAAAACAGCCAAATGGTCTTTGATATCAAAGGGTTTTTGTTCTACCACTGAAGTAAGACGATCGAGGTCCTCGACCATCATTCTAGTATCAAAAAGGATTTCATATGGAGTGATTCCACCCAGAGAATTTCTTGGCAGATTATTAAGACTACGTTGGACACTTATTAGATGTTTGACCCACCCGTCACCCGAACTTAATACCCTAGCTGTTATAGATTGCTTTATGTCACGGTTTTTTCTTTCCACTACAGAATTTCCCTCAGGATGGAATGGACTTGAGTACTGCAATGCAACGGCCAGATTGGCCATGGCCTCCTTGTAAGTTTGAGAGCTAAACGCAGGACCCTGGTCAGATTGTAGCATGCCGATTGCGTATGTGCCGATAAAGACTCGCAAATCTTTTATAACAGTTCGGGTGTCAGCCGAGCGCTGAGGCCACATCCAAATGAACCTTGAGCAGGAATCCACTGCGACCATGTTATATTTATAGTTGCCATCCCTCTGTAAGGGACCACACTGGTCCAGGTAAACGCACGCTAGTGGTTTATCCAAAATAAAAAGGGGCGTCTGAGCAGGACGCTTCACTGTTGAAACTTTCATTTTCTGGCAGATTTCACATTACAAAACATAGTTTCGGGTCTGTTTCCTCATGCGCGGCCACCAGTATCTTTGCTTTAATAAAGACACTGTGGCGGAAACACCTGCGTGTGCAGAGGCAAGCCCTTCTTGTGCTGCTAAGATTAGTTCTAATCTATGTTCCATGTTTGGAATTACTCTATCCCCCACTCCAGGGATTCAAGCAAAAGAACCATTATTTGCATCAGTTATATATGAGTATTTGAGTGGAAAGCCTTTTGGTAACGTTTTACCACTCTCTTTATTGGAAGCGGCGACAGCCTGCATTATTTCGCTGTCTATTTTTGTTTTTGAACGAGTGATTGCAGTTACGGAAGCCGTTTGCACAGCTGCCTTCGCGGCTTCATCAGCCAATGAATTCCCTGCATCGTGAACACCATCATGATGATGACTC
Source organism: Lissotriton vulgaris (assembly GCF_964263255.1). Lineage (NCBI taxonomy): Eukaryota > Metazoa > Chordata > Amphibia > Caudata > Salamandridae > Lissotriton > Lissotriton vulgaris. The sequence goes on from NC_141693.1 coordinate 343,937,178, forward strand.
TGTGTATGCATCCCGTGAGTCTTTTGTAGTTCTTTCTGTAATAGAACTACTTGTTCCCAAAGCAATTTATGCTTGATTGAGCCACCTTTTGCGTCTTTGAAACCGTTTTGAACCCAGTTCCGCAAGTATTCATTGTAAGACTGAACGCAGTAATACGAATCGCACACTATTAGTGTGGGGAATTTGCGATCAGTATTTTCCAATGCCATCTTGAAAGCCTGAAGTTCAGCTGGCTGAGCTGTACAGTCTCCGAGAGATTGAGTTTTGGTGACCATAGGTTTAAATTTACCATCACGCCAGCGACCTTTAACAATCGCGCACACAGCACTATAGGCTTGCTTGCCCCCAATTGCGGGCTGTGCTGATCTGTCTGTATAAATTTTACATACGTAGTGTTCTAGAGGCAGAATCTCAGTGGGCAGAGGACATTCTTGTTCATATTGGAGAAATTCTTGAGTTTTCAAGTAGGGGTCAAAAACATATTCAACGACTGTTGCAGAAAGAGAATTTACCCACTGTATATCATCTCTGATGTAAAGCCTTTGCATTTAGAATGCTTGCTTTTGTCACTGCCTCTAAGGCAGGTACAGGAGTGACGACCTTTATGCGTCTTTCCTGCGCAAGGGCTCACTCTTTTGCTACTGCAGTTTGAACCGCCTTCAGAATTGTTTCTGATGAAGTGAATTTCCTTTCAGCTTGTGTGTACAAGTGTGATTTGTAAGCTATTGGTACCTTTTCACCTTCATTAAAGTTTAGGTATGTCAATCCGCATCTTCCTGGAATGATTCGAATTACAAGGTTGCGTTCGTTTTCGCATTTCTGTAAATGTGTTGTTGCGAACATGTCTGTTTGCACTGAACGCAAAATTTATGTGTGTTTTTGAGTCCAATTGGTTGATTTGAAATCAGGTTTGATTAATTCGTAGAGAGGTTTAACCCTTTCTGCGTAATTTAGAATGTAAGTTCTTCCGAAATTCAGGAATCCTAGAACTGACTGTAAGTTTTTCAGCGTTTTTGGAGGTTGGAGCAGCGCACACTTTTCTAAAAAGTTGGCTGCCAGGCTTTTGCCTTCACTTGAAAGTTCGTATCCTAGAAATAGGACATTGAGGTGAGCAATACTTGATTTTTTAAAGTTGAATTTGTACCTTTCAGAGGCGAATCCAAGTATTATGGTGTTCACCCTGTTCAAGTGCCTGTCCAAATCATCATCTGTAAGATAGATGTCATTGACATAAGATAATGCCTCCTCATCATACGTTTGTAGTAACTCTGTTACTCTGGCTGAAAATAACCCTGGACTGTTCTTGAATCCCTGGGGGAGACAACAGAAGTGTCGTTGTGTCCCCATAATTGAAAAAGTGGTCAAATACCTGCTTTCTGGTGCAATGTTTTGACCGAAGAAACCATTAGAAATATCTAATGTTGTTTTATATTTTTTGCACACTATGTTATTCATCAGTGCTGCACCGTGTGCATTTTGCACTGCAACAGTTTTGCAACAAGAGTTTAAATGTCTGTAGTCCATACCTAGATGATATGTATTGTCTGGTTTGGAGACAGGAAACAAAGGATTGTTCATTGACGAGGTGCATGTTTCATTCACCCCTTGGTATTCAAGTTGATCAGAGGTCTTCCTGAACTGTACTTTAGCTTCTTGCTTAACTGGATACTGCCTCTAAGCAGTTGGTAGATTTTTTAACTGGATCTTATGGTGAGGAGAGTCCTCATCCCATCCCACATGATTTTTATATAATGCTGGAACCTGGGCCACAGCCCATTTTCTGACATAAGTGTATTTTTTATGAATAGGAATATGGTTTGAGAATCTCTTGGCCATGTCGGCACTCCCTGACAAATTCAGGTGGCCAGTCTTTCTCAGCTAGAAGGATGTCATAACCCTTATATAGTTTTTCCCGAAAGAGTGCTTTTATTTTTCTAGTTATGTCCCCCTCTATTCGGAGTGTTACTTCATATAACTTATGGGGTCTGCTAACCCTGGTATCTGCAGTTTCAACCTGAATGCATTCATTCAAGTCCACTGTCTCCAGATGATCCTTCAGGATCCTGCGAGCTACGGTAACCTCTGCTGCGCTGTCCAGCATTGTCTGGGTCCACTCCCCGTTCTTGAGTTGTGTCCTCAAGATCCTCGGCATGTCTGATTTTAAGACTTGCTACCTTCTTTTTGAAGAATTGAGTTTTCTTATTTTTTGGAACGTGTTGATCGCTTTTGAATTTCACGCGTTCTTCCTTGTGTTCTGATCGTCCTCTTCTTTTGGATTTCTGCAAGGAAGTCTGGAAGGTACGAGAGGAACGTGTATCAGTATCTTAATATCTATCAGGTTTTTTTCAAATTATCCCTATTTCTGAGGTTGTACCTCTTTTCAGAGGGCTCCCTTTGAGGAGACCTACCTCTTGATTGAGAACGTTTCCCTTTAGGAAGTGTCTCTTTAGTATATTCCCACTTCTTTTTAGGAGTGGTTAGATTGTTTTTAATAAAAACTTTTTCAGAATTTTCTGTTAGTTCAGGTTTTACTGGTTTCCCCCCCAAACTATCTCTACCTTGTTCATCATAGGATTTTTCTAATATTCTGGCAAGTTCGTATGGTTGCTCAATTACATCAAGTTCTTTTAGTTTTTGGCGGATTGCACTGATGCTGTTTCGCCTATAATATTAGCTAATATTATAGCTGAGACCTGTTTGAAATCTTGCAGTAATTTCATACCAAGATTTAAAGCAGGCTCTGCCCCGTATTCGTTTTGAATCTGTTTCAGAACATCTGGTATCACCGCCATGGACGGAACACCATGAGTTTTTGTGTAGATTGCAGCAAAAGGCTGTACCCCAAGTGTCACAGTCCTCTAGGTGTGGTGCGATCCCCATTGGTAAACAGAATCCTGTGTTTCTCATGAGGTGTACTATCGGGAAATACTGCCTCGATCTGAGAAATATTTTTTGCTAACCCGAATGGAATTTGTTGCCTTTTTGTTGCCTTTTTGTGGGTAATTTACCAATGAATGATTGTACAGTCTGTGGTATAATTTTGTTTGTGTTCCCCTGATGAGAGGTGTGCTGTGGAATTCTTATAGCAGGTTGGACTGTTAGAGTCTGCATGACATATTGTACCAATTGTCTATGTATTTTTTTATTAATTGTTTAACTGAGCTAACAGTTCTGGACCTGTCATTCTTTCAATGTCAGGATGAGGTGTATAGCTGGCTAGTACCGGCCATGTCGCTCCTGGTCTACCTAGTGGACCACGCCTGGTAATGTAATTTTGATGTTGTAAGGAGCCTTTAAACCAGAGCTGATGATCTTGGTAAGTTAGTGGAATTTCAACGTCCTCGAAAGGAGCGTATTCCGCTGGAGGTTCCTCTATCTTATAAAAGTGGAACACATGTGTTGTTGGATTTGCTTGTGTAAAGATAATACATGAATAGAATACCTCTGTCTGCCGATATTCATGTGCCTCTATGACAAATATTACCCTACCGCCTCTCGGTGATAGGCCATTTTCTATAAGCTTTATAGCTATAGTTTTCCTTAAGTTTTCCGGGATGATTATAGCATCATCGTCATTTTGTTGGAGACCTGTAACATCTAAACCCGGTCGGGTATTATTGCCTGTAGGTCCACCGTTCTCGTCGTCGGTATCTGACAGTTTGTTGAAATTCTTGCAGAGCAAGTTTCAAGGAAACAAAGATAAGGTGCACAATATTTTGGAACACTGTATTCGTCAACGATGAACAAACCAAAAACTAATACATAGGATTTTCATCCTACTCAGTTATGGCAGATATTTTATCCTTTAACCCACTCCAGACGTCTATTGGAGTATTTTATGGGAAAAAGGGGTCTCTGTGAAAAGCATGACTGAGTTACTCTAGTATCTAGCGTTACCAAACGTTGGGCACCATATAGTGTAGTTCCTATATTCCCAATAGGCTCTGCGCATTGGAATAATATATCCTATAGATGTGACGTAGGACTTGTGTCTACTAGGTCCCTATCGAATATATTAAACTTAATTATGAGTGCCAGCTAGCTCAGAGGTCACTAGAAACTTTCTCGAATGAACAAGAAGGGATTCTTTTCTGACAACCGCATAAACATGACAACTTTGTTTCCCCAAGATAAAACTGATCTTTCAGAGTCGTGGAAACAATAGATAGATATTTTACTCAGTCAATAGTGCATGCTTCGTTTCACCAGAGGTGCAGAGAAATAGAGAGACGGGCTTTTTCAATAAAAGTATTTATTGAACAGTCTTCTTTCTCATGCAGAAGAAATTAACTGCTACAATCGTAATACTGGCTGTAAAGTATAATGCGTACAGCAAGAAGAGTATCATAAAATAATACTGTAAAAGCATGGTATGGTTTCTAGGCCATAAAATACATACATAAATAGATAAAGACTAAAAGTACACAACTGGTGCTTCTAAAATACGCCTACCCCTATGTACCTAACCTAAGTCTAGTACGAGGGAAGTAGTAAGTGTGGTATAGCATAAGTTTAGTATTCTTTTGCCAAGAATCTATCCAAGATTTCTCCTAGGGTCTAATCAGCTCCGTACCTATGTTTAGAATGAAGGAGGTCTGGTATCTCTCTGTCTCAGGACTCGATTTCCCAACAACCCGCAAGGGTAGCTTGGAAACACTGGAGCTGGATTTCTCGGCAAGAGAAAAGACAGCGTCTCTCTCAGTGGTGGAGGGTCTGCTTCCTTTGGCACTTGATGCAGCAGGATGCGTTGGGCAAGTAGATTGTCGAACTGCTCCAAACCACTGTGTGCTTGCTAGGGCAAGTGTGGGCATATTTATACCTTGAAGGTGCCGAGTTTGACGTAAAGGTGGACATAATAATGTCATCAAAGAGTCTCAGTTCTTTGAAAACTCCATGAGTTCTTGGACAAGTCAATATTCAAGCAAAGGGAAGTCCCTAACTGCTGAAGCCGAGTTTTCCAAGAAATCATTGTGGAATTTCAGAAATAGTGGTAGTAGCCATGCCGTCTTTGGACTGCATGAGCTATGTCTAAATATGGTTGTGATTTCTATGCCTATATAAGGATATGGTGATTTATACCTATATAAGGCCATGAATCGGGAAAATAACACTAGGGTCCTAAAATGCTATACAACAAGATAAGGCTGAGGAACACAAAAGGATGCAAAGATGCTACAACTGTTCTCAGTACAACCATGTGTTGACTGGCACCAACATTTCACATCCCTGGTCAGGGAAAGTAATCAGCTTACACTTTACAGCTAATTGCAACCAACAGAATGTGATATATGCCATCAGGTGCCCATGTGGACTGAATCTCTTTCTGAGATTTTTGAAGAGAGCTGAACGCCCTTACATATCTAGACAGATCCTTAATAAATTCCTCTCCAAAGAGAAGACTCTTAGCTGAAGGCCCTTCCTCCTTTGATGCTAGATCAACCAATTTTGGATCTATTTTAAGTAAAATACTTTTCCTTCTTTCAATGGAGAGTGCCGTATTGGCATTTCCAAGTAAACAAACAACTCTTTGTATCCACTCACATAACTCCTCCACATCAATACTGTTCTTACCAACATATGCTTCCTCTGCCATGTCAAAAATCTTTGACAATGGCCCAACAATATCCAATAATCTGTCCTGATAGGACTTAAAACCTCGGTCAATACCCTTTATAGAGCCACAACCCCCTTTTGCAATGAAAGCAATCATCTTAGGGTCTAACTCTGGTGTTACCAACAGCTTATTTTCAATAGTTGGGCGTGGGCACTCAGATCTGAGCCTAACACGCGCCTCTTTTGGTATCTCCCTTCTGATCCAGTATTGAATATACTCTGCCACATGATCAGGAGACCATTCTGTTGATAGGGGGGCTTAATGATTAAAGGGTCAAACATGCTCCCACCCAGTGGGTCTAAAATATTTTTGCCCTCTGAGCATGAGGTGTCATCCTTTTTTGATTATTTAGATTGTACAAAATCATTTTCTGAATCAAAATCAGAACTGCAACTCAATTCAACCTCTGCACTTCTAGAGGATTCCTCACGAATCACATACTTATGTTTGCGCACTCTCTTTGACGCATCATCTCGTGGGCCTCTTTCTTGCCCCTCTTTTATGCCCATGGCATCATCATCTTGCCTGTTGGCACAGCATTCATGTTCTACCATAGTAGATCTCTTTTCTCCCAGTTGCCCACTGGAAGAAATATGTTTTCTTTTGCGAGATGCCTTCTTAGATGTGACATGCGCATTTTCTTTTTCTGCTGCAGACCAAAATCTTTCTTCATCTTGTCTACCTGATTTAGATGCAGTAAGAAGTATTAATTTCCTCTCCATGCGAAGAGACGCCTCTGTAGTTATCTTCTCAATAGCTTTGTTAAGCTTTTCCTCTAGTGAGCCCTCACCGTGCTCCATTTTATAATTTTTTTTTTATTTATTTCCTCAAACTAAGGGGGTCATTAGGATGTAGGGCGGGTCGCCACCGCCGGCATGGTGATGGCGATCTGCCCTACATCCTTCCCCATCCGCCACCCATTTACCCCCGCAATATTAGTATGGCAGGGGAACCACGGCGGACGGGAAGACCGTCCGCTGCTTTTCCAACTGGTTGACCAGTCGACCGAGCGAAAAAGGGTTTAATATGGTGGCGGTGTCTGCTAGACATCGCCTTCCATATTAGTATGGAGGCATAAACATGCCTTTCTGTGGTGGCATTGCTGCCACAGAAAGGCATGTGGATTCTGCTTTCGAGCCCCCAGTGTATTGGGGGGTGGGGGTGCATATGGGGAGTACCTATGGTACCCCCTTCATTGTCATGGACATGGTGGCAGGCACCTTGCGGTGCCTGTCACCTTGTGCATAACAATGCACACAGTGCATTCCCAGCATTGTGGCAGGCGGTGCTGTGAGCACCGCCCACCACAATGCTGGGAATGGAGGATGCCACCTCCATGGTGGCGGTGGAATCCAAATCACCGGGGGGGACCGCCGCACCACAATCACCGATAGTTCTAAATGTGAACTCTAATTTTTAACAATAAAATTATAAATCTTCTCTTTGAAATATTCTACTCCCTTCATAAAAAACTAATGCACAATGACAATCCTACCAAGAACAATCTCCTCACAAAACCGCTATGCTTCTCTCCTAAAACTGATCGCCACAAACACGCTAGGTGAAGTAAAAAACGCCATTACCTTGGTAACCTGCGTGTACGGCAAAGCCTAATGCTCCAAAAGCTTCTATTTCTTTTTCTGAAACGAGCGTACAACGTACGCGAGCATGCGCGCTCAAGCGCAATGAAGAACCTTGAAGAGGCAGTCCATTACGAGGTATGAAGCTTCTTGCGCTCATCTGCAATCATTCAAACTTGTTTGCAAGCGCCTAATGGAAAATTTCAACCGTTTTCAGAAGTGTTTACAACCTCTGCCTACCGGACCAAAAATGAATTTCCCAAGCACAATAATTCTCCATTTTAATATTGCGCTATATATTTAAATCGACATATTGGTCACGTTTATATTAAAACTCTAACAAGTAATGTTTAAATCAATACTTCGCCTATATCGACAGCATCCAAAACTCAAACCCCTCTAAATATATCTATACAAACTCTTATTTTCAGAAGAATGGGTTCTAAACTTATTAAATATTAAATTTCTATCATTAACCCCTTCCATGCTCATGACAAGGTCAGCTCGTCATGGGTGTTACCTGCGCTGTGCGTTTGACTAGCTGACCTTGTCATGAACAATGGAAAATATCACTTTCGAGCGCACAGCGGGAAAACCCCATAGTAGCAAAGGTGTTAAATATGCACCTTTTAAAAACTTTGTCATAAAATAATTAAATAATGTATTCTTTATCTTAATATGTTTATAATTTCTCTCACACTTCTATATTACAAACAACTTTATGATTCAAAAGACCACATTAGCTTTACATTTCAAACCAATATAAGTATTCATAAGATATACTTATCTCCTTGAGCAGCAGCTATAAAAGAAGGAGGAGGTCAAGATGTTAATGAGAGTTTTATTGTTTTTGGAATGTCTTTCAAAGGTTATGTATTCTCTATTCTAAGAACCTATATACATGCTGCTGAGTGGTGGCAATAAAGGATTTATTGCATAATGTTGGCCTCCGTGTCGTGCCATAAAATTCTTGACACACCGGGAATGTATCTGGATTCAATTCTTGGACACTTTTATGCCTAAGTGACTCAATGATAAGCTAGAATTATCGTGTTTTTTGTAGATTTGGATCCATGACATCAGTTAGTTTACTTTCTCTTTGTATTTATTTTGTTTATTTCGAATTTGTAATGCACATGGCTGCCTCAGCGACGAGGCGTCCCACGCAACCAGAGACGGAAGACAGGAACCTGAGAGTGCGCCATAGAGTTAAACAGCAAGAGTGGGGATAGGATAGGTCTTTAAGGCTTTCCAAAACACCAGATGATTCGGAGTGGCTCTAAGGAGAGCCGGGACCGAGTTCCAAAACTTTGCCGCCAAATAACGGAAAGAGCGTCCCCCGGCCCTTGCTCTTCAGACTCGAGGGGCGCAGACCAGCGTAAGATCAGTAGATCTCAATGAGCGCCCAGGCACATAGGACTCCAGCAAAGGAAGTAGCCCTGATGGGGCCTGGTGTGTCAAGATCTTATGTGAAATACACAGCGCCTTATACTGAATGTGCTTTTCAACCGGCAGCCAGTGGAGTTTGGGGAGCACGTGCGCCACCGAGCAGGATCTAGGCAGTGCGACCAGAAGCCATGCCGCCGCGTTCTGAGCCCTCTGCAGGCGCTTGATGCTCGCCTTATTTGCGCCCAAGTAGAGGGAATTACCATAGTCCAGTCTGGACAGAATGGACACCTGGATAATATTCGGGTGCACCTTGGGAGGGAAGAAACCCAACAACGGTCTCAGGCCTCGCAAAAGCCTGAAGCATACCCCTGCGACAGCTTTCGTTTGTTTGTCGTAAGTCAAGCCATTATCACAACACACACCCAAGTTCTTCACAACCTCCTTAGGAAGTGGGGCAGGTTTGAGGAGATCCTGCTCAGACCATAACTCCCGGTCCTTACCGAACAACAAAATCTCCGACTTGCGGGCATTTAACTGTGAACAGTTTGCCGCCATCCAGTCGGAGACGGACAGGAGATCCTCCTTGAACTTGCCCAAATTGGCATTGCATTTCTTCGAAAAAGTAATCACCAATTGGGTGTCGTCGGCATACGACACCAAGGAAAGCCCCCTTCCCTTTGCCACCTCCACCAGGGGTCTACATACAGGTTGAACAGGAGTGGACTTAATATGGAGCCCTGCGGCACCCCCTGATGCAAAGCAAACTCCTGAGAATTAAAAGGTGGTACTGAAACCCGGACGGACCTTTCCTCTAAAAAAGACCGAATCCAGTCCAAGGCCGCATCCCTGATCCTAACTTCCTGAAGTTGTTTAAGAACTATTGCATGGGACACAGTATTGATGGCGGCACTTAGGTCCAGCAGGACCAAGGCCGCCGAGTATCCAACATCCAGACTGCTCCGAATGGCTTCCGTCACTACCAGTAGCGCAGTTTCGGTACTATGCCGAGGTCGAAAACCATGCTATGAGGCATCAAAGATAGCATTCTGCTCAATTAATTTTTCTTCCTTCTTTGCTTTCTTTTTCCTAAGCTCACACAAGGGAGGAGCAAGTATTTTATATGTGCATGGACGGATACAAGTAGAAAGGCCATGAAGCATGATACACCACGCACAGTATCCAGTGACTTCCTGGTAGAGCTGGGTACTTGGTTTAGAAAACTCACTACATGGATTACAGTACAATATTCATCCAGAGAGATTTTATGACCATGATGCACAGTAATAAGATGTTTTGTAATCAAAAAGATGTATGATCTAAAGTCTGTGACTTGATAAAATTAAAAAATACTTCACTGTTTACAGTGGTTTATAGTTCACTATTCATTTAGAGAGATTGCATGACAATGATGCACAATAAGATGTCTGTACAGTAACAAAAGGCATGTGTAACCAAGATGTATGATCTTGATTTAGTGTTTTGTCACATTAAGAATATACAACTGTATATAGGCATGTGTCTAAGAGCAAACATTACACGTGAGTTTAATTGAGGGCCACCAGCTTGTATCATACAAAAAATGGATTACTAATTCACATCAATAAATAGTCCATACAAATGAGACACATTATTTATGCTGTTTGAGTTAATTCATGTTGAACAGTAATAATAGTATGTTCCTGGTGAATATATGAATTGCATTTATATACACATTGCTTGTTCCGACTTCAGGACAAACATTTCATGAACATCATAGAAGAATTATGAATTAGACATTTGAATATTATAATGAATATAAAGTACTCCGGTTTGTCTGTAGCCAGTTTGGCGGCCATGTTGTGCAACCTCAAATCTTTGGAGTCTTTTCTGGTCCTTTTTCTATTATTACTACCTAACGTGGTGGGCACCTCGTGTAAGGGTGGCAAGCGCAGATTTTCAAGGCTGATACGGGCTCGGGAGTCAAGCGGCCACTTGTGTAAATCAACAGGCACGGAAGGCAGCTCAGAGGGAACTTTATGGTGTTCTTGGAGTTTTCGGGTAAGCCTTACTGTGTTCCAGGCAGCTGGGGTCTCTAACTAGCGAGGAGACTTCCAGTGCCTGAGTGATTGCTTCTATTCTAACAGGATGGTGATTTGGTTATGGGAGAGTAAGGCGTTTTCATCTACAGCAGGATGGTGCTGCTTAGTGTATAAGGAGAAGGTGACTGGAACTTGGGAGACATAATACATTGAGACACAGCGCTTAGGTGAGTTCAAGTATAAATGGGATATTTGCTAATGATATATTTGGTTCTGGCAGTCTGGAAGCAGCGCGTGCATTTTCAGTCTATGAGACACTATGTTGATTATTGTGTTACTGCTCATATTACAGCATAACTGACCTTGCAAGTTGGGTGATCTCGTTGACGCCTTGGAAAATCGACCTTTAATATTAGATAACAGCATAAGCGGTATTACTATTCCTTTGATGCCTGAGAAAATTTAGTACATTGCAACACTTCTGAACTCCAGTCTGGACAAACAGAAATTGCCAGGGAGGTATTTTATGGAATAGTTGTTTGATATTCCTCGTAGCATGGGATTGCATGTTGGCTCTCTGGATCAACTGTTAGCATGCCTAGGACAGATGTTTCTGTGCACTGGTATCCACGCATTATCAATTAGTAGGGGTACAGCTCATAGACCTAGGGTTTATCGAGTAGGTTGTATAACAGTGAAGTGTTAGTTACATACAGAGCACAGACGGATTTCTTGCTTCCACTTTGTTGCACATATCTGTTTTCTTTTGAATTGTTGTTTTCTTTTCACAGTACTTCTGGATTTGAATGAGTTAAAAAAGACTACTGTGTCTAACATTTTCTTACCTCTAAAAATAGGCCAATTGTTAACATTAGATGTTTTATGTAATTAAGGATGATATACACTTATCGTTGTCACAATTTGTTTGAAGATTTCCCTGAAGAAGGGTGGTTTTTTACCCGAAATTCATTGGGATTTATATTATCCATGCATGGTACTTTTTGATTGACATTTGAAAGCCAAAGAACTGCTTTGGAGAATTATGCAATTGGATCAATAAAACACATTGTTGAAGCAACGGAGTGACGGTGTCAAGCACATTTCATGAGATATTGTAATTGATTGAAGTGTTATTAAAAATTTGGTAAAAAGTTAATGTTTTAAGGATATGAATTCATGAGATTGAATTAATTAGGTAGCAGGCACTCTCGGAGTGTGTCACAGTAGTGCACTTTCTGTCTAAGCCTTTTTGTCCTAGTATCTTTCTTAACTTTCAAAAAGTGACATTTCTGAAATAGTATTTTAAACTACAACTACACCAGTAAGTAAGATTTATCATCACTATTCTAACCATACCAAACATAGCAATGCCACTCCTTTCTGATCAGGAATAACCACTTAATAGTATATAAGGTAATTACCAATGCTAACCTATGCGAGGAGCAGGCCTCACAGCAGTGAAAAACGAAATAGGCTGTCACTACCAGGACATGCCACACATAAATGCACATGTCTTACCTAATACACAACACACTGCCCTTAGGGCTACCTAGGGCCTACCTTAGGGGTGACCGATGAGTAATAAAATGGGAGTTTAAGGCCTGGAAATTCGTTTTACATGCCAAGTTGCAGTGGCAGTAAGTTGTGCTCACAGTCCTGCAGTGACAGGCCTGAGACAGGTTTGAAATGCTGCTTCTGTGGGTGGCACAATCAGTGATGCAGGCCCACTAGTAGCATTTGATTTACAGGCCCTTGGTATATGGTATGCCACTTTACAAGGGACTTATAAGTCAATCAAATATGCCAAACAGGTTTAAACCAATCATTCCATGTTTAGAGGAGAGTGCACGTGCACTTAGGCACTCATTAGCAATAGTAAAATGCCCAGATTCCTAAAGCCAACATAAAAAAGGTCAGTGAAATAGAAGTAGCAAAGGGAAAAGGTTTTGGAGATAACCCTGCAGAAAGGGCCAGGTCCAACAGTGATGCTTCCCCATTTCGGTTGTGTGCCAAAGTGGTTTGCTGAGGGGTAACTCAGGGTTGACTCTTCATTGTCTCCCATGTTGTTTAAAATGTACATTTAGCCTTTGCAAGAACTTATTACTCATATGACTTTTCAGTTGTCTCCAACACGAATGACACTCAGCATCAAAAACATCAGACATCCAATATTACTAGTCATTGGAAGACATGTCTTTCAGCTGTTCAGAAGTGGCTGGCTCTTAACTTGCCCCAGTCGAATGCTAACAAATCCTCATTGTTGACAATAAAATAACACAGAAAGATAGCAGGACTCTCTTTGGCCCTGTTCACTAGATGACTCTCTTTCCCTGACCCAGTGTTAAATCCCAGTGTATTATTTTGGAATAACAGTTGTTCCTGGAATGGCAGAAAAAAGCAATCTCTTCAGCGTGTTTCTTTTACCTCAAAGTGTTAAGGATTCTTGGTTTTGCGCCCACATAGTAATGTGTGTAGGTGTTTCAGCCTGTGTGCTTTCCAGAATAAACTACTGCAATATTCTCTGTCTTATCTTCCGGATTCCTCTTTTACTCAATTACAAAGAATGCAAAATGTTTCCGAATAGAGTAGTTTGTCATTTAAAGCGGTGTGAGCATTGTACTTGGCCCGAACATTAGCTTCCATTTAACCAAAGGGTGGTGTTTAAGGCTACACGTGTTATACATAACTGGTTGTGCGGTAGTTAAAAATCCCCTGTAGCACTTCGATTTAAGCCCTGCAAACGTTCAACAGTGGTTTGTTCCCACACACAGTTACTTTTTCTATCCCACATATTAAGTAAGTTAAATTAGGGGGGTGTCCCTTTCCTTTCTTAGCACACGACTTTGGAATGATTTCCTTTTGGGATCTAACCCGTTATTTCTTGATGGATTGTCTGTTTTGTTGGAAGTCTTGTTGAATTACAGCCAACAGTCATCACCGTGGCTAATATTTTTAGTTCATCAACAGTCCATGTCGGCAGTTTAGCAGTTCGTTCAACCCACCTCTAACCCTTGATCTAGCCCTTAATACACTCCTAGAATTTTCATGGAACTATAAGCAATTTTCAGGTGTGGGAAAAGTTACTGATTGTTAATATCCATATATTATTGATCATTTTGAGCAAGAAGCATCCATTTTAGCTTAGTGGGTTGTTAAACAAAGTGCCGGTTTAGTTCACCGATCCCTCTAACACCTGCTGGAACCCATCACCAGGCTTTTTCACTAAGGCTTTCTCTCATTGTGCGACTGAGGAGAAATCCTTTGTGAGCGCTGCCCTAAGCTAGCGCATTAGCAAGTACACACCGGTGGCCCATATGGAACACGATAGCTGAGAGGCTCGAACATTCCAGTTTTGTTTTTGAACGTTTCTATTTGAGCCAGTGTGTGTTGACTGCTGCCTGCTAAATTATTCAAGCCCTGAGTCATCCGGTTACCCTTTGTTCTCTACCCCTGCTCACTTGGTAACACGACACATCACCACCCAAGACACTGCCCTGTAAACCAGATTGCAGATCATCGTAAACTGTCGTGTCAGCTGTTCTCTGATTTGGTTGCTATGTATTGTCTGTTGATCCTAGCGATAGTAAGTTATTTGCACGCAAACTGCTAGAATATTCTGAAGCGCGCAGGATGGATTCTGTTCGAGGAGTCATTGATGCCATAAGGGCTTTGACTTTAAAAATATACTCATGGTTTGATATCGGAGAGCTTCCCCTCCGCTGTCTAATATTTAATAATATTCAAAATGATTAATATTTGATTCAAAGACCCTTCCGTACAAATACCTCACGGTATAAATGAAATTAAGAACAGCTCTGGCACAAACTTCATCCCATTCAGAAAATGACACATTTAGACATGTAAGTTTAAAATCTATACCCCCAGTAAATAGGCAAATAAAATGCAACTCCTCAGATAAAATATTCTCAGTGAGGTTTTTTTTAATTGTCTTGTCCTCTATAAACTGTGCTGTATGACAACTGTATATGTCAGTTATTTATAACAAATATATATGATTACCAAAGCTCAATTTTATGTTGTCAAATTGTATTTTTTTCTCCCTGGTTTCTCCTTCTGCTTCCAGCAATTAATTGTCCTACTCTAAATTGACCACTAACTAATACCCTTAGAGACATTGTTGCATGGTATAAAGTATGACTTAACTGCTCATAGGTACTAATGAGAAGAGCGCTGAGCTGGAAGATAGGTAGAATGGAGTGTAGGAGTCATGACAGGGGCTGTGGCTGTAGAGCTGGACTAAGCAATTTAGGATTTGAGTTTTTCATGAAGGTCAAAAGGTTGGTGCACTGCACGTGGATCATTCCAAGGACGATGACCAACTTCTGACAAGTGTTTGTCTCCTCTGCTCTTGTTGTATTTCGGGAACACTGGAAGGTTCTGTACTTCTGAGTGGAGGTATCCATCTGGTTAGTGTGTCTCTCCGGTGAACAGACATAATATCAAGTTGTTAATGTCGACTTGCACTTATATCGAGTGCAGAATATCATAATACAAAAATATTGACTGTCAGAATATCATCAAGAATATCGAGTGTAAGGTAAGTAATATCATTAAAAAAAATATCAAAGTCATTAATATCGTTTGCTAAAATATAGTTGTTTTAGTTAGTGTTATATATTTTAGAGTGCATTTTAAATGTATGCGTTTTATTTGTTTGTGTACCGTATTTTCCGGCCTATAAGACGACTTTTTAACCACTTAAAATGTTCTGGAAAGTTGGGGGTCGTCTTATACGCCGGGTACCAAACTTTAGGGTATGTGTTCATGCGTTTTTACATAGTGCGGACTTCACCCGAAGGTGTCAGACCGCTTCTCAATAGAAAATGGTGCATTACAGGAGGAAAAAGGGACATGTGTGCAAGTAGAGGTACGGTATAATATTGAAATAAATGGAGGGCACTCAAACACAAGAACTAATGTTACGTAGGTGATGGTGGCACTGTGGAAGCACTGTGCAAGTATTGATAGCAAATAAAAAGTAATAGGCAAATAGAACAAATGGCGCCGTGAATGACCAAAATCGCTATGCAGGACTGCGTTGGAAGTGGGGGTAGTCTTATACGGCGAGTATAGCATGAAACCTACATTTTATCATGAAAAGTAGGGGGTCGTCTTATACGCCGAGTCGTCTTATACGCCGGAAAATACGGTAAGTATTGCATTTGTTTTTTAATATATGTGTTTAACTTTTAGGAGTAATTAAGATTTTTTTAAGTACATTTTGCGTTTTAGTTCCGTAGCAGGTTGTGGGTTTATAGGGGAATAGGGTGGGAAGTCATTTAATTATAATACATTTATTCATAATTTTTAGAAGTTATTAACTTTTGGGGGATTTAATTTTGCGTTTTAGTTTTGTAGCGGGTTGTGGGTTTATAGGGGAATAGGGTGTCAAGTAATTTAATTATAATTAATTAATTGATATTTTTTAATAAATAATATTAATGCATTTAATATTTTATAGTGTTTATTGTAGTAAATATTTTATTATTAATTCGTTATGAATTGGTTGTTAATTATTATTTATTAATTAATCTTTATGTATTTAATATTTTATATTGTTAATTGTGGTAATTAATTATAAATTAATTGCCTGTTTGTTAATTTTTAATATTTAATTTGTAAGTATGTTAATTGTGTCATTTTGTAGAAGTGGGTTGAGTATTTATAGGGGAGTAGGGTGGGAAGTAAATTAATAATAATTAGTTATTAATTAATTAATACGTACTATTAATTAATATTTATGTATTACATATGTTCTATTGTTAATTGTGGAAATTAATATTGTATTAATTTGTTATCAATTTGTTATTAATAATTATTAAATACTTTTTTAATTATGTTAATTGTGTCATTTTTTAGGAGTGCGTTGTGGGTTTATAGGGGAGTAGGGTGGGAAGTAATTTAATTATAATTAATAAATTAATATTTTTTAATAAATAATCTTTATGTATTTTGTTTTATGTTACTTGTACAATTATTTATTAATTGGTTATTCATATTTATACATTAATTATTATTTTGTTAATTCTGTTATTTTTTTTAAAGCTGGTTGTGGATTGAAGGGGGAGTAGCTGGGAAGTATTTGAATTTTAATATATGTTTTACAATTTTTTAATATAATATATATTTTAGTGGTCGTGTAATTTATAGGGCGAATATGCTGGGAGGTAACTTATTTTTTATTAATTAATTGTTTCTTAATTAATTCAAATACATTTTCTGGAGCGGGAATAATAAATGTATCCCCTCCGCTATCCAACACTTTCCCTAATGTAGCACTCCCTGGAATGGGAATAGTAATTTGTAACCCTACGCTATCCAACACTTTCCCTAATGTTGCACTCCTTGGAGTGGGAATAGTAATTTTATACCCTCCGCTATCCAACACTTTTCCTACTGTTGCACTCCCTGGAGTGGGAATTGTAATTTTATCCCCTCCGCTATCCAACTCTTGCCCCACTGTTGTGGGAATAGTAATTGTATCCCCTCTGCTATCCAACACTTTACCTAGTTTTGCACTCCCTGGAGTGGGAATAGTAATTTTATCCCCTCCGCAATCCAACACTTTCCCTACTGTTGCACTCCCTGGAGTGGGAATAGTAATTCTATCCCCTCTGCTATCCAACACATTCCCTACTGTTGCACTCTGAGGAGTGAGAAAAGTATGTTTTACTCCTACCATATCCAACACTTTCCCTACTGTTGCTATCCCTGTAGTGGGAATAGTAAATTATTCCCCTCCGCTATCCAACACTTTCCCTAATGTTGCACTCTCTGGAGTGGAAATAGTTATTTTTACCCTTACGCTGTTCAACACTTTCCCGACTGTTGTACTTTGTGGAGTGGGAATAGTAAATTATTCCCCTCCGCTATCCAACACTTTGCCTACTCTTGCACTCTCTGGAGTAGGACTAGTAATTTATATCCCTTCGCTATCCAACACTTTCCCTACTGTTGCTAACCCTGGAGTGGGAGTAGGAATTTATACCCCTATGTTATCCAACACTATCCCTACTGTTACACTTTCTGGAGTGGGAATAGTAAATTATCCCCTTCTACTATCCAACACTCTCCCTACTCTTGCACTCTCTGGAGTAGGAATAGTAATTTTGACCCCTTCTCCATCCAACACTTTCCCTACTGTTGCATACATTGGAGTGAGAGTAGTAATTTTATTCCTTCCGCTATCCAATACTTTCCCTACTTTTGCACTCTCTCGAGTGGGAATAGTAATTGTATCCCCTTCACTATCCAACATTTTCTCTACGGTTTCAGTTAATGTAGTGCAAAATGTATTTTAAAAAGATTTTTAAAAGTTTAATATTTTAATTTATTATATAGATATATATATATATATATATATATATATATATATATATATATATATATATATATATATATATTTTATGTTTGTTATTGGTGTATGTGTAAATATATATATATATATATATATATATATATATATATATATATATATATATATATATATATATATATATATATATTGGAAAGGGGCGACCACTCGGTCCCCCCGAACGTATGGTGGAGTACCCCGATCCTCCCGGGAGGCCATCTTGGGCGGGAGGCGAGTCTCGGCTGGTATGCCCAAAGCGGCGTAGCCGGGGCGCGCCTTTTCCCGCCCTGGAGTGGGTTGTCCTAGACGCTGACGCCGCCGGCCACGCCCCCGGGGGGCAGGCGGAGGCGGGTTTACGCCCGCCCGAAGACGGATAAAAGGAGCAACAAGCCAAGAAAGCATCCTCTTGTTCCTGTGCTCTGAAGCTGCACCTCCCCGCTGCACATGAGCTCAAGACGAGTTACTCATAGGAGACCTCATAGCTTGGCTAAAGAGTTTAAAACATGACCTTTAGGCAGGAGTTGTTGTGGGGGGTCCGGATAGCCGGTCAACTATCCGGCCTGTGGCGGTAAGGTCATGATCGGTGAGCAGTAATTGGAAGATCCCTATGGGGGGGCGTCACCCATTACGGATGGGAGCGCCCGGGGGAGGTGGCCATTGGCCCCTCAACGGGGAGGCGGTCCCTTCTAAGGATGGGCCGCCGAAAGTAAAGGAAAGGCGGTCAAGGCCCCTTCCTTGATAGGAGGGGCTACGTGCCCCTCCTGGGGAATTTCCCGGGGCCAGGACACCTGCGACGGCAGATGTGGTAAGTTGTGTGGGGTGGGGAGGGGGTTTACGCTACCCTCTAGACACCTCACACGAGTCCTCGGACGACCTTTAAATGGCGTCGAGTTCATTGGGGCCCCCGTCAAGTCAAGGGAAATTGGTAGATGCATGTGAGGTACAGCCTCTGTGCGGTCGCCCCTCCCAAGTGGGGGGGGTAATTCTGGTTTAGGGATCTGACACCGGTTACGACCTTGCCGTTGGCCCTTAACGTTAGGATGTACAATTTCAAGTTAAATGTTTTGTAGGATGTTAGTTCGGCTAGGAGAACCTTTGTATTAGAAGTATGTTAAGGTTAGCCAAACATCGTAATGTGGAAATGAAATTGTACATAATATGAAACTGTTATTTTAATGTTTTGATTTTGTTTCATATTTTAATAAATACGGCCGGGAGGGTCACTCCCTCCCGCCTTCCAAAAGTTCAGAACCGTTTCCGTTTTCCCATCCTTGGGGATTGCGTCGAGAGGGGGTGGCGGGTATCTCAGCCATATGGAAAGGGGCGACCACTCGGTCCCCCCGAACGTATGGTGGAGTACCCCGATCCTCCCGGGAGGCCATCTTGGGCGGGAGGCGAGTCTCGGCTGGTATGCCCAAAGCGGCGTAGCCGGGGCGCGCCTTTTCCCGCCCTGGAGTGGGTTGTCCTAGACGCTGACGCCGCCGGCCACGCCCCCGGGGGGCAGGCGGAGGCGGGTTTACGCCCGCCCGAAGACGGATAAAAGGAGCAACAAGCCAAGAAAGCATCCTCTTGTTCCTGTGCTCTGAAGCTGCACCTCCCCGCTGCACGTGAGCTCGAGACGGAACGAAGAGCCAATTTTGACCCACCCACCAGCCCCTGAAGACAGCCAGTGGTTTTGAATAAAGTTTTGATGTGGTAACTCTATTTCTTACAGGTTGTGATGATGGACGTGTTATCTGTGTATGCAATAAAGAGAATGATCATCTAGAGTATGTTTTTTCGAATAAAGTTTTGCACTAGTGTTGATCAGTAATCATACGTGAAGTAGTTATGGTTGTTTTTTAATTTAGTAATTTAGTTAATTGTCGTATTTATTTTGGTCGGGCGGTAAGGTCATGATCGGTGAGCAGTAATTGGAAGATCCCTATGGGGGGGCGTCACCCATTACGGATGGGAGCGCCCGGGGGAGGTGGCCATTGGCCCCTCAACGGGGAGGCGGTCCCTTCTAAGGATGGGCCGCCGAAAGTAAAGGAAAGGCGGTCAAGGCCCCTTCCTTGATAGGAGGGGCTACGTGCCCCTCCTGGGGAATTTCCCGGGGCCAGGACACCTGCGACGGCAGATGTGGTAAGTTGTGTGGGGTGGGGAGGGGGTTTAAGCAACCTTCTAGACACCTCACACGAGTCCTCGGACGACCTTTAAATGGCGTCGAGTTCATTGGGGCCCCCGTCAAGTCAAGGGAAATTGGTAGATGCATGTGAGGTACAGCCTCTGTGCGGTCGCCCCTCCCAAGTGGGGGGGGTAATTCTGGTTTAGGGATCTGACACCGGTTACGACCTTGCCGTTGGCCCTTAACGTTAGGATGTACAATTTCAAGTTAAATGTTTTGTAGGATGTTAGTTCGGCTAGGAGAACCTTTGTATTAGAAGTATGTTAAGGTTAGCCAAACATCGTAATGTGGAAATGAAATTGTACATAATATGAAACTGTTATTTTAATGTTTTGATTTTGTTTCATATTTTAATAAATACGGCCGGGAGGGTCACTCCCTCCCGCCTTCCAAAAGTTTAGAACCGTTTCCGTTTTCCCATCCTTGGGGATTGCGTCGAGAGGGGGTGGCGGGTATCTCAGCCATAATATATATACATATATATATATATATATATATTTATAATTTTTAATACTTTTCGAACAATTTATCATTTCTTAAAATAATTACTTATTAATACGATTAGGTGAAAAAATATATATATATAATGTGTATGTTTAATTTATTTTTACATTATGGGGCCGATTCTGATCTGGGTTGAAAAGGTCTCCGACCGAGCCGGAACAGGAGTATTTTCCGACCGAGCAAGTGCAGTATGGCCGCATGCTGCCGGACTCGGTTAGTTCGGACTCCCATAGAAGGCTTCCATTGACTGAATGGGTACGTCTCGCACAAGGGTGCCCCCTACAGTGGGTACATGTCAGTGCCATCCGCACCGTACATGCCTGTGTTGGGAGACCCATGGGTCTCCCCTGTGTCCGAGTCGTAAGGCTGCGGGTGACTGGGGTTCCGACGCAGACCCCCAAAGGCAGCTTCCCGGATGTTTTGCGAGCCGGAAACTTCAGCTCGATCCGGCTGTCCGATGCGTGCATCGTACTGGCTTGGTCGGAAATCGCCTTGATTGCGCGGCACGGTTTGCTTACAGACGAGGCAAACAGAGCGGTTCGGACCCGGAAACGATTTGGTCGGTGATTTTGCTTTTCTCGCATCATACTTGCTAGCTCCTACAGCTGTACGAGTCGGGCAGAGAACACGCATACAGCACAGACTTTTTCCATCTTGATCGCATTCGGAGCCCTTCCGAGCGAGATCGGAATCAGCCCTATATGTATTATTTATCATTTTAAACATTATCTAATAATTATAACTATGTTTTTCTTTTAATTATATGTTTTATTTAATTTATCTTACATTTTTTTTTAAACATTAAAAAAAACAATATTTATAACAACAATATTTTTAACAACAATATTTTTGCTCTCAATATTTTTGTACTTACCAATATGAAGATAGGACTTTGAGATTATTGACAACAATATTTTTGTCACAATATTTTTGTAGGTCGACATTTCTGTTGGCGATATTCCGTCAGTGATCCTGTTTCTCCAGCATTAGAAGTGTGCAGAGCCATCTAGGTATCTGGAGAAGGAGAAAATTATTTTGAATGTGATTATTAAATTTGATGGTATATCAGCGTTGGTTCCTGCGGTATTGTATTGTAAGTTGTCATTTCACAGATGATATTTGTGTCAGATTGCAGGTTTTTGTGCTTGTTCCAATCTCTTGACTGAGGCAGGTTAATGCATATTGCCTTGCCATAGTTGAGGCAGGAGTTGATTAGTGCTCCGAATTTAGCCACTAGACCTTCTTGAGGCTGAGGTATGCATCTCTGATAGTTGTAAAGTTTCCGACCTTGGATTTAAATAAGTGTGGAGAGAGAGTCCGTCCATTTTTAGCAAGCTGGGTGGAATTATTTTTTGAAATCATTAAATTTTAGATTTTTTTGTTGCATCCTTAATCCATTGTAATCCATTTCTATGGACTGTCAAGGATAATCCAGCACACTTATTAACAATATGTACAGCTCCCTGACTGAATTGTTCAAATAAGTGCACATACTGCCAATGGTTTTAATGAATCACAGACTCTAAACAACAATATTTACCATGTTCCTTGTCCATGTTTCATTGTTGCAGTCACACATTGTATAGCCTTCAGAAATACGTTTTGGAGCCCCCTAGATACAAAAGTGAAACGGTTTTACTATAAGGAGATAATAGCTTAAATCATGTTAAGTGCTGATGAATAATCATTGCACTGCTGGGTCTCCTACAGTTCCCCTGGTATGTGGGTTGCCTGGTCAATTAGTATATGTTGAGTCACTTTCATACTCGGGGGCCCATTACGATGTCGAGCGGATTGCCCCCGCCAGGCTGGCAGTAGCCACCGCCAGCCTGGCGGGGGCAATTTGCCCGACCTCCACACTCATTTCCCCCCCCGCCATATTAGTATGGCGGGGGGGCCTTGGCGGACGGAAAGACCGTCCGCTTCTTTTCCGCCCCGGTCGCCTTGCGGCTGGGGCAGAAAAGGTTTAATATGGTGGCGGTGTCTAATAGACACCGCCAGCCATATTATGATGGGCATTTTGGAATGCCTTTCCGCGGCGGCGAGGATGCCACGGAAAGGCATGCGGTCTTCACTCTGGGGGCCCCCAGAGTGAAGGTGATGTGGGGGGTTCACACGGGGGGTACCTGTGGTACCCCCCTGCATTTGCATATACAAGGCGGCAGGCACTGTGCGGTGCCTGTCGCATTGTATATGCAAAGCTGCATTCCATTTTTAGCATTGTGGCGGGCGGTGCTGAGTGCTCCGCCCACCACAATGCTAAAAATGCAGGATGTGCCCGCCACTGTGGCGGGCACATCCTAATACCACTCGCGGGACCCCCGCCCTTATGGCGGGCGGTCCCCAGTTACGAAAGGATGGCGGGCGGACTAACCCGCCATCCTAATGGGCCCCTTAGATCGTACTATCAAATACTTTTTGCATTACCCCCATTACTGGTCAGCAGTCAGTATGAGTGTTTGTGGCTGCATGGCACTGAGCATGAATTTATTGGGATTTGCTCCTAATAGCAATTTGTGCTTTTGGCTCCAAATTCTCAGATTGTGCACTATTATGTAATTATGAGGAGTATAGTGAGTGCCTATAGCTAGTGTTTGTGTCAACTAGGGGAAAATGTGTTACATTCCCTGCTTTCGCTAGTCAAAGGCAACATCTCTCTCCACTTCTGAAGTTTGTTTTTATCACTAAAAATAACTCTTGCTTTGGACAATTTCACTGTCAATTGTCCCATGCATGAGCTGTGGCAATGAGACATAGTCGAGCAGCATGCTTCTTGGCAGTCTCTCCTTTGTTTAAGGAAGTGCCCAGATATATACATATCAAGAGTCACCCAATACTTTTTTATTTTCTCTGTTTCTATTGAGTGATTCTACCGGTCTAGCAGAGCGTTTCCTAGTGTATCGTACAATCATCTAACAAAGTTATAGAAGGTGGTCACTACCTAAAAAAGCGAATGCTGAAAAACATTCCCCATCTTAGAAGGTCATGTGCTGTTTGCCTTCTACTTGTATGTCACAGAACATCAGAATTCTTTATTTTGACCGTAGAGACTACGACGTGTGGGCTAATGGGGAGTCGGGTCTCAAACTGAAGTGAGATGTGATTGATTACCAACACTGCTTTAAAGTGACTCACAAAGGTATAGGGGTTTTCCCCTAATGGTAATTTTGGTTCACTTTTACTTGGTTCATCTGAGGCAATGCTCAGATAAATTGTGTCACGTGTTGTGAGTAAAAATCCAACTAAACAATGACATAGTTCCATAAATAAAGTAAAGATCCGCATCTAATTTAGGTGGAAAGCTTTTCACAATCAACAAAGACTTCCCAAGTTTCCCCGCTATCATATCAGTTCAATGAGAATTCTTCCAGCTCATAGTAGCTTACTCTGAATAAGGACATTCCCAGCAGGAAGTGGATAGATATTTATTTAGGCTAGTATTAAAGGACGTTTGTATAGGCAAGTATAAAGTATTTGGCTTAGTACCAAGCAGGAAACTCTTCACTTCATTTCAGTGCCAGTCCTACTCTGAAAGTCAAGTGGGCTAGGAATGGGTTCTTAAAGGGTAGCATTTATTTACCCCACAGGATTTTCTGCACCTTTTGTTATCACCTTCAAAAGACTCAAACCTAGTGAAGGGAATTAGAAATTCTGGGATTGTTCCTCGGTTCTGTAGAACAAGGTGATATGAGGTGAAACCAGTGTGTTTAAACATTTTTGTAAATGCCCTCGTACATTACTATTTTGTGAGATTTTACAGCATTTGCAATGTATGTCGTTGTCGAACTTTCTGAGACTCCGATATTTTACGCTCTTGGGAACCTCGACCTCTTCCCACTTTACGCACCTTTGCAAGGTAAGTAACTTATGAGTGACACACCCTAAGTTGTCCAGCCCCTCTAAGATAATGAGGTTTAGAGTTGCTAGAACCACTAGGTTTCTGCCGGTGGAGCCTCAACCAGGTCTTCCGCAGGAAACCCTTGACCTTGTGGTCAGAAAATGTCCATCATTTATATTTCTGACACACCAAATCTGCCCTGTAACTTAGCTGTGCTTTTAAGAAACCTGCTCATACGGATAAACTACAATTCCTCACTCAGCACCTTCAAATCATTAATATTTATGGCCTACGACAGGCCCAGATTGAAAGAGTTTGAGGTGTGAGGTGAGGGAAAAGTGTGCCCAAGCTTATATACGATTGAATTCAAGGCCAACATCAACACTTAAATGACAGCACAATAGTGCACGATTTCGTCTCAGAAAATAAGTCTTATTTTCTGATGGATCTTGAGACTTATTTTCTGATGGATCTGAGACTTATTTTCTGATGGATCTTTGCTGAGACTTATTTTCTGATGGATCTTTGCTTCCCTGGAACTACTTTACCAACAAAGTCGGCCCGAGATTTTCCAGATTCAAATATCTACAGATTTCAAGTTGGGCCCAGGCGCAGAATACACTGCCCCTATGCTGTAGCCAATTCTCCTTAGGGGGAGTGAGCGAACTAGAAGCATCCCTACTTGATAGACCACCTAGGAAAAAAGAGATCTCTCTCTGGTATAATATGATCATAGAGGAATCAGACAGCAAATTCTGCCTTCCAACGCAACTGTGGGCGGAGTCTATGCCAGGAGTAGATGTGGAAGAACTCTGGCTAACTTCATGCAGAGTATTGTGGGATTTGGT
The DNA here is from genome assembly GCF_964263255.1 of Lissotriton vulgaris. Classification (NCBI taxonomy): domain Eukaryota; kingdom Metazoa; phylum Chordata; class Amphibia; order Caudata; family Salamandridae; genus Lissotriton; species Lissotriton vulgaris. Next base: position 343,962,511 of record NC_141693.1, read on the forward strand.
TAAGCCTGCTTGGCTCCGAAGGAACCAAATATTTACAATTCATAGAGCATATTACTCCCTGCAGAGACTCTCAACATTTTCACAAATAGGGCCTGTTTCCTCCCAAGATGTGGACTGGAGGCGGCATCAGACACCCACATGTTTTTTGAATGCCCACAAACCACTCAGTTTTGGAACTCTATAAGTAATGAATTATCTTTGATTGTGGGTTATCAGCTCACTATTGACTTGGGTTTAGTTATTTTTGGTTTAAGTGGAAACACTCGAAACGCTGCTTGCAACATAGTGTTTTATTCTATTCTGGCTGCCCGTAGGGAAATTTGCAGACACTGGAAGGACGCTTTGCCACCTACCTTCTACGAATGGCGCTCTTCAATTCTCCAAACCTCGAAACTTGATTTGGCAAGGGGAGGAAATCAGGCGAAAAGAGCCTTCTGGAAGTTGTTGGAGAGGCCACGTTGATACCTGTTTTTTTTTTTTTTTTTCCCCAGGTCCGATGATTAATGCTGACATGGCTACCTTCAGGCTCCGCCACAGTTGTGTCGTTGCTAAAAGGGCCTCGATGGTTCGGGCATAATGGTCTAACAGAGCCCGCATGTTTAGAATCTCACGGCCAGCCAGCTGTCACTGAATGGGGTGTAAGTCCTTAATCCCTCCAACGTTATCCCCGCCAGCTGAAGCTGAGTTAGTACAGAGGTATGGCCTGATTCTCTGCTTTGCGGAAGTCTTCTGTCTTGACAGTTTGGAGCCAATGAAAGCAAATGAGGGTAAAAAAAAAATTAAAAAAAAAAAAATAGTGCACGATTTGGGGTTTCTTCCTCTTATGGAATCATGTGGATTAGTTCTAGCCCTCTACTTTGGTTTGACTCCATTATGATAGAACCATTTTTCTTGACTACCCCAGTTTCTTTACCTCTGTAGTTGTATACAAGCACATTTGTAAGACCTGCGGATTTATTTGTTGATAAGGGCATGGCCAACTTTGTCAGACTAGCCCCCGTACGGCGCGTAGCGAGTGAGCGCAGCAAGCAAACCTGACCACTAGAAAGGAGGATTGGCTGGAGACATTCGAAAGTGGTGAGGCGTAAACTTTCTGTCGAAGTGCACCTTGACGAGCGAGCGCAGCCTGCGAGCCTGAACATCTTAAGAGGGGCTTGGGAGATTATACCCCAGAGAATTTTCTTTTAAAAGACTGGGTAAATGGTGCATTTTCAAGCAATTTTGAGAAGCAAGAGGTTAATAAAACAATTGTGAAAGGGCAGTTATTACATTAATAAAATGCCAACAGATGAAATGCTATCAGGTCATTAGGAACATAAACCTCACCAAGAGACGCCTGCTTCTAGTCTGCCTTATCTGTTTAATAAGGTCAGTGTGCCTAGAAGGAAAACTCTAAGACTGATCTGTCGGATTAATCTTTATGAAACGGCAAAAGGTTCTTTCGATCTCCGAATACTCATTTTTCATGAGTCTATAATGAACTGCTGCGGATGTTACAGATAAATGCAAAGGCACAACCACCCGCACTGCAAAAAAACTGTTTTAATTCACTTGAGACATCTTTACTACACTTTCTCCTGCCCTCTCCTGTGCTCCTCTCTGCCTTCTTGCCTGTCCCTCTGAGCTTCGCGTTCGCGGTCTTCCTCACTGTAATAATACACTTTCTTCTGTAGTGGATTCGCTAGAGAGGTCCATTCTCCCGCTCGCTGCACCTCCTACTCCATTTAACTGTTCAGTGGTCTTCTCCTGCCTGTTGTGGCACTCGCAGCCCAGGCCATGATTTGGTGTTCACCGACCATCTTAAATTAGAAAAAAATTATTTGATTTTAAAAGTAAAATCGAAAAACACACCATTGTATAGTAAGTACACATAAAAAAGTTATTGACAGTTACAGTTTTATATAAAAGTATTAAAATGGTGAGTTTAAAATAAAAAACATTACTACTTGTATGTGTTCCATAATATTGCTGTGAGAAAATGTGTTGCTTGATACACTTCCAAAAGATATTTGTCAGTGTGTTAATATGAGTGTAATAGAAGCTTAAATGTGAGCTGCTAAGATAACTAAATGGATATATAATGCAATTGCAACACAAGAAGGGACAATGGAGATCACCTTTCTCATTTCCACCTCTGGTGAAAGAAGTCAGGAAAATTCCAGCAAGTGTGCTCCTGGGACTTTCCTGCTGTCACAGGCAGCCTCCTCCAGGACACAGGCCATGCAGCGGGACCACCGTTACTGTCCTTCACCCCCAGGCCTGCTTGGTTCAATTGAAGCTGATCAAAGACACCTTTAAACCCTGCCATCCTCCGGAAGAGTGACACCTGGGTTGGCGCTGGAGTCCTCGGGCCGGATCATGCCAATGGCGCCATCTTGGTTTGCTGCCAGTGGGCAATGTCTGTTGTCTCTTTTGTCATAGCAGCCACAAGCTCCTTGCACAGACCTCCTTTTACCACGAACCAGGGTAGCACCTTGCCAGCCGGTCTCAAAGCTGCTAAAAGCGCCTTCTGCTTGAACTCTAGCATTCGCCTTTTTCAGAATGAAAGTTAGGCGCTAAGATTACCTTTTCATTAATTCACTTCACGGTAACCTAAAAGGGTGCTCTGTTCTTAGGGATGTGTTCATTTTCTCTTTGTGTTTCTGCTCTGTCTCTGCGATGGCATTGCTGTTCGTTTACTGCCATAAAACATGTCTTGCTGCACTGCCTTTTAGTGAGCAGTGTTCTATGCCGATCACTGCGCTCTACCTCGCCTGCTGCACTCAGCAATGCACTCTCAGATGACGAGTGGGCCGTGCACTTCCAAGTGAAGGACAGTGACCACTGTGCTCCGCCCTGACTGCTGAACACTCATCAGTCGCTGCGCTCTTCACCTTCCAGTTAGTAAAATATAATTAACTGTGTCACTGCCTGGGAGAGATTCATACTCATGCCTTATTTTTACTGCTGCTTTTGTTGTGTTTCTCAGGAATGACTTAAGGCTGTGCTCTGATCATCGGGTTCAAAGCTCGCAGTGCTTACCCCCCTGCCCCCGCTCTAACCTAACACTTATCATCAGGTTCAAAGCTCACCGTGCTTACCCCCTCTACCCACCGCTCCGTCCTAACACTTATCATCAGGTTCAAAGCTTGCTGTGCTTACCCCCATGCCCGGTTCTGTCCCAACACTGATCATCAGGTTCAAAGCTTCCGTGCTTGCCCCCCACTCTGTCCTAACACTTGCCATCAGGTTCAAAGCTCGCCGTGCTTACCCCCTGCCCCTTTCTCTGTTCTAACACTTATCATCAGGTTCAAAGCTCACCGTGCTTACCCCTCCTGCCCCCGCTCTGTCCTAACACTTATCATCAGGTTCAAAGCTCACCGTGCTTACCCCTCCTGCCCCCGCTCTGTCCTAACACTTATCATCAGGTTCAAAGCTCACCGTGCTTACCCCCTGCCCCTTGCTTTGTCCTAACACTTATCATCAGGTTTGAAGCTTGCCATGCGTACCCCCCTCCCCCGCTCTGTCCTAACACTAATCATCAGGTTCAAAGCTCGCCGTGCTTATCTCCCTGCCCCCGCTCTCTTCTAACACTTATCATCAGGTTCAAAGCTCGCTGTGCTTACCCCTCTGCCCCTTCTGTCCTAACACTTATCATCAGGTTCAAAGCTCGCCGCGCTTATCCCTCTGCCCCTTGCTCTGTCTTATCACTTATCATCAGGTTCAAAGCTTGCCATGCTTATCCCCTGCCCCCGCTCTGTCCTAACACTTATCATCATGTTCAAAGCATTCAAGCATTGGCATAACCAATAGGTCTCGATTGTGGGACCTTATAAGTGTTTAGCTATGCAACAGTTGATGTTGTTGCACCAAGGATATTGTGCTGCATAGCTAAATACTTATAAGGTCCCAAAAGCTAGACCTATTGGCCATGCCAATGCTTGTTCACTAACGACCAGATTCATCAAGGGAAGGATTTGCGAGTCCTTAATAGCGAATTTTAAGGATTCGCTATTAAGGACTCGCAAAACGGGATTCATGTAGGAATCTCAATTGAATTTGCGATTCCCACTGATTCCTTATTTGCGATTAGCTAATTGCTAATCGCAAATAAGGAATAACTCCTCATTCATTCCTATGGGCCTAAAGGCCCATAGGAATGAATGGGGAGTCATTCCTTATTTGTGATTAGCAATTAGCTAATCGCAAATAAGGAAGCGATTTTAAGGGTTCCAGGGGTGTCCAAAGGACACCCTGTAGCACCCCTGAAATGTAATCTACATTGGTGTTCTGCACACACATGTCCAAAGGACATGTGTGTGTGTGTAACATGCATCTTAGAAAAATGCATTTAAATGCATTTTTCTAAGTTTTCGCTATTTACCACGAGGTTTGACATCGCGGTAAATAGCGGCCCGAAATTGCGATTTCGCAATTTTTAAATGGTTCATGAATTGCATTTAAGGAATCTCAAATAGAGATTCCTTAAATGCAATTCCTCGCAAATATGCGATTTCGCAATTACCGATTTTTGCATTTGGGATGATGAATCCCATATGCTAAAATTGCGCTCGCAAAGGGCCAGATTCTCAGAATCTGGCCCTTTGCAAGCCGATTTTACTTTCATGAGTCTAGCTGTAAGTAGGCTGCATCCAGCCTACATAGAGAAAATGTATAGTGTGCATGACTGCTTTGGTCAGCCACAGAGCCGACCAAGCAGTCAGGGCACTCAGAGTGGTGCAAGCAACTCCTACCTGACCCCCCTCCCACCCCCAACTAAGCAGTTCCTCCCACCCACCCCCAACCAGGCATACCCCTGCCTTCTGCTTTCTCACAGCGTGAGAAGCAGAAAATAAAATGGTATTTAAAATACCATGTTATTTTCTGCTTCTCACACTGCGAGAAAACAGTGGGGGGGCACTACAACACCTTAATGTAGCGGCCGCCACTGTGGAGAGGAGTCTCTCCTCAAGACAGTTTTGGAAAAAAATTACAAAAATAGTGCATTCTACAACACATTTTCATTATATATTCAACTGTATTAGATTTTAGAACACAGAAAATGGTGAACTTACAGTGTACCAGGATACGGCAGTCTTGTTGGAACTCTTCAATGATTCCCTCACTATCCCCCTCCAACAGTACCCCATATCACTCCATAGCCCATCTTACACGTATTTTAATTTCTTTTATAGCACTTCTCATACCAGTGTAGGGAGTCGGAGCACTTTACATCACGCACACATACTGAGACAATTAATCATATGTGTGTAAATCAGTGTTTCAGAAAATGTTACAGAAGACAAAATGGAATACATGATGTAGGATTTACCTGTCATCCATACTGGTAGGCATTTTGTAAGAGTGTTTGGTCTGGAGAAGCACAAACGCTGGATTCAAAACGTAATACAGTGATTGGATTTACTAATAAGAATGTATTTATACCCAAACAAACCCACCTTAGCAACATCTGGATAATGTACCTAGACACTTTCGGTATAAGAAGTGCTATATAAATCTTCATTTCATTTCAATGAAAGATTGGGAAAAACATAACTTTGTAACCTGTACCATGCAGTTTGCTTGCAGGTCTTTGATGGCAGTTCCTAGCTCACTAGATTTATTACGATTGTAAGTTATGAGTTACAAGTAACTAAAGGATCTCTGTGACAAAAGCAGTAACCCACGGAGCTATTCAGAATTAAAAACAGTTCTGTAATCTGTATGGTACACATTGTTTGCGGCAGGCATATTAACCCTCTGCATTACATTAGATGAGTCACAACTACCAATAGATAAAACTCTGTTCTCTCTCCAGCAGGAAGATAAATCACCTGCAATATCAATCTTGACACTTTTTTGTTGCCTTAAAACTGCTGGGTAAACAAGGAACTCTGCAGTAAGAAGTGAGTCTTTATGCTGTACAGTCCTGCTGATTGTGTTACTGGTAGTGGATATTACAGCAATGCTACAAAACCGACCCCCAGTAATAAAACCAGCCTCCCACCCTTATTTTACTTGCAAGTAAAATAAATATGCCAGTTGGGTGGAATCCAATGTTACCATGTTTGAAGGAGAGAGCATAAACACTTAAGCACTGGTTAGCAGTGGTAAAGTGCGCAAAATCCTAAAGTCAGCAAAAATGAAATCAGAAAAAACAGGAGGCTGGAAGGCAAAACATTGGGGGAATACCACACCAAGAATGTCAGGTCCAACACAGAACGCATCCCAAACACTTACTCAACATCTTCAGAGTCTCCGTTTTCTGGGAGAGTCTTTTTTTGGATCAGAATTACTTAATTTTACTGTCTGAGTGCCTAGAATTGCGCATGACTTGTTTTTTGGCTAATCACTAGAAACCTGTGTAATGCTCAGGAGTCAGCGATTTTACAACTATTGGCCTTTTGGTACAAAACACCATTGCAGTTGCAAAGTCTGCACCTCTCAAAAATGTAGGGTTTGGGATGACAAGAGGGTTTTGTTTTGTCCTGACTTCTTTGTACAAGTCAGAAAGGTTTTTTATGTTTCACAAAAAGGTGTGTTTTGCAAACCATTACAAATTATAAAAATAGGAGGAGGTATGAAAGGGACATCCTCCTCAATTTTGGAGATGTACTGCTATGTGTCCATGCTTTGTGACCTTCTGCAAATGTTCATTGTGCCCCGCAGCTAATTAGTAAGTTGTCACATCAAAACATACTGGGCAGGGTGTGAAAGGTTGGTGCACAGTTTGCCCTCATTGTTTGCAACCAACCCGGTGATATCTGGGACCCTAAATTGTTTGACTTGCATCCACAGCCTCTATGCATATTCTAATACAGAGAACACAACATATAGGCACGAGTCCAACGTAAGGGTATTATTCTGTGTGACTGGTCCGTCTGTTCTGATGGTTGCATTTTTGTGACCAGCTAATTCTATGCTCAGGATGTGCTTGCGCAGGTATGGGAACCTTTGAGGTTTGTGACATTGCCTTTGTTCCAAAGGATATTACTTTGACTTTAGGATGTGCCAAAATAGATAATTGAAAGAACAAACATGCGTTTGCATAACGACGGATATGTATAAACAGGATCACGTAACAAAAGCAAATATTAATTATTAATTTGCAAAACCAGTCAAAGAGGTCACAGTAAAGCTTGAACAATGAGATCAAGCCAGGGTTGTTGCTATCCTCACTGTTTTCCATTTATTTCCTCCCATTTGTTCTCAGGGCTCCCTTTTGGCGGATGACACAGTGCAGAACGGAAATGCTACTGAGAATAAATCTGCGGGGGAGCTGCCTGCCCCTCCCCCTCCTCCTCCACTTCCAGAAAGCATGTCCTACCCACCACCTCCACCACCACTGCCAACAGAGGGCCGCTTATCCCGGTCAGGCTCCAGCCAGCGACACTCTTCCAATTCCACCGGAAGTAAGTCTTAGCTTCACTGCTCTTCCATGGCCCCGGTTCGGGGTCTTCTATCAGCATACAGACTCCAGGTGCAGCGCTTCATCTTCAGGGGTGGACTGGCGTATTGGGGTGGTGTGTCTCTGAATGTCATGGTCAAAATCTTGATGTGCAAAAATATCATAGGCTAAATATCACCTATCAAACGAATGTGCAGATAAGTATATTTTTACTATTCACACACTACATCCATGTACCTTGAAGAAAGATAGATAGATAGATAGATAGATAGATAGATAGATAGATAGATAGATAGATAGATAGATAATCAATCAATCAAGGCATTTATAGAGCGCCCTACTCACCCGGAGGGTCTCAAGGCGCTTGGGGGGGGGGGGGGGGGTGCCGCTACTGCTCGAACAGCCAGGTCTTGAGCTTCTTCCGGAAGGAGAGGTGGTCTTGGGTCAGGCGAAGGTCGGTCAAGAGGGTGTTCCAGGTCTTGGCGGCCAGGTAGGAGAAGGACCTTCCTCCTGTTGTCGCTCTTCGGATGCGGGGGACTAGATAGATAGATAGATAGATAGATAGATAGATAGATAGATAGATAGATAGTGTGTGCCTAAATTGCCATCCGGTGCTTACTCTAACATTTATAAACCAAAAGACCGAAGGCCAAGTAGTTTATAAATGTCACCTGAACCTCAAGCTTTTGCATTAGCGAGCAACAGGTTATCTTCTCCATGGATGACTGTGGCCCGTGAGAAGAACACCAGGGGCTGTATCAAAGTAAGTGCCCCGGGCGCGCAATGGGCATTTGCGCCCACTTTGCGCACTCTCATGGCACTTTGGTATTATAGAAGGTGTGCAGATGCTTGGCCGTCCCCTTCAGTAATGCCAATAGCGCTGGTGCACTTAAAGCACCAGCGCTACCTTCAGGGGGTGTTCCCTCGTTTGCATGGGGGTGTGCCCTATGCAAATGAGGGAATTCCTTTGCCTCTGCGCTGTATTAATGCAAAGGCAAAGAAGCTCTCAGGGGGGGTACACAGCGAGTTCGTCCCCTGTAGGGGGCCCTCTGGAGGTGGGAAAGGGGGTCCTATTGACCCCCAGATATCCCCTTGCAGGCAGGTGCAGTCACTGGCTGCATCCGCCTGCAAGGGAACTCTAATCCCCTTGTAAAAGTGCAGGTGGGTGCCACCTGCACTGCCAGAATACGTAGCGGCTGCAAGCAGCCACTCGGTGTTTTCACATGAATGCGCTGCCCTGAGTCCAGCGCAAGTTCGCGGCTGCCCTCGGGGCAGTGCCTTGGGCATAAAAGGGCGCACTTTCATTGTTTGCACCGGGTGTACCTTTTAATAGTTGAACCCGGCGCCAACAATAAAAATGCATAACACAGCCCCAGGGGTTTCATCATTTTGGAATTCTTCATCCATCACCCAGCCAAGAAGAAGCTCAGTGCCAGGATGGTGCCCTGCAAGGTTTGTGACCAAAAGGAGAGCAGATGCCAGAGAGGGCTGTACATGCGATGATGCCTCAAGTCGAAGCATGGTAGTGCCGGAGGTGCGATCAAATGCACAAGAAGAAGAGGATGTTCAACCTCTCTAAAATGGTTCAGCAGAGGTGCTGAAGGAAGTAGACTAAAAAACACAATAGACACCTCACACCCTCCATACTGTATTGTGGGTTATTCAAGAGCTGTGGTTTAAAGGACAGAATCCACAAAATGGGAGAGAAAAGACACATGTCTATTTACATGGCTGTTTGATACAACACCAAAAACACAACTACCAGCAAAAGTAAATGAAAGAGTTTGTCCTTGTTAACTCTTTAAGGCCTGTGTTGCTGCCTGTGGTGTGATGCCCAACTGTAGCCAGATCCTCTCAGAGCAGAGATTCATCTCACAGATGAATCGTCTAAAGCATTACAGCACTGGCAATCTTGTTTTTTTTTAGGGGAGAATTTAACCTTTTAACATTCAAAAATATAACATCAACCCCTGCTATTCAGATTTTATGAGAACTATGTAATATAGTTAAAGAAACAAATTCAATATTCAAGAAATTGGCAGTTGTAACACATCTATCGAACTTTTAAAGGAGCCTTTTGTGAAGAGAAAAGAGCTTATCTCTGTACTTGGTCCTGCACCACTAACAATAAACATTCTAGGGTGTACTTCGGTTTAATGCTGTCTGCTTGAGCTTTGAGTCTTAATAGGGCATCATTCGCCTATTAAGAATACCGAAAGTGAGTGGATATGGTGATGAGTAGCACATACCAACTTTTATTGTGTAAATCTAGCTACAGAGCAGTGGCGCAATGTGGAACTTGGTGTGATTCAAATCACGATGAGTGTGGGAGTGTCCTGTCGAGGGCAGTGTCCAAATTCTGGGTTTAGATATCTATTCTGATTACGTCATCAAGGTACAAAATAAAATAGCAAGAGTAGAATATAAGTGGTGCAATGCAAGAGGTGTTTTTGTAAAATTATTATTTATTTACAAATTAAAGCATATCTACAGGAGATGAGGTAGGAACAATTGCATAGCATGCACATGACACACATATGAGATTATATGGACACATTTAGCAGCTGTTAGTAGGTGGGTGAAGAACACAACAAGAAGAGATGCTATTTAAGAAAGAAAAACTAAATATTGTTGCAAAATATTGCAGTTAAACACTGTCCAGGATTGCTCCACTGGGTTGATTTTGGGCACATTTAGTAGCGGGACATCCAGCACAGTTTGTTTGAGGGTGCAGATGAAAAGGGCCGGGAGGTAGATGATTGCTAGGAGCTCATCAAGAAGACAGTTTCAGGAATTTGCATATAGGGTACCTCTCCTTCCTTTATTCATCTCACCATGGATAATAAGGTATGAGTATATTGGTAGGAAATTGAGTACCTTGTTGAAGAGGTTGGAACTCTGCTCAAGCAGCAACAGCAATTCTTTTCAGGGCGAAACACAAGCAGACACCAAACTAAAATGTGCTTAACCCGCTTGTAGCTTGGCACAAAAGCAATCAGGCTTAACTTAAAGGCAATGTGTTAATTATTTAAGCACCAAACAAACAGTAATGAAGTGAAAACTCAAGAAAAATCCAACACCAATTTAGAAAAATAAAAAACCTACCCACACGTAATCAGGGCTTTTGTGCTTCAGGGTTCTTTCAGTGGATAGCTACATGTATTTATATGAGGAAGATTGCTCAAATGCTGCTTTTTTTTTTTTTGGTGCAACATGCTTCAATACCCAGGAGACACATTTGTGGTAATGGCATCAGTTGAGTTTACAAGCCCTCTTATATTTTTCTATGAACCTTTCCATCAGTCAGTCACTGAGCAGTCCTGTGTCAAGTGGAAGTACGTTGGATCTTTTTTTGTTTTATATTTCCTTTTGGTTTTGTGTTAAACAAAAGAAACAAGAAATAAAGAAATGAAATGGCAGTTCAAGTCACAAGTCAGAGATGCACCACCAGCATATAACACCACAATCTAACAATGATGATGCGGATTCAATACATGTCCCAGCAGATGCATGGGAGCCACTTATTGTACATTCAGCAATGTCCTTGTTCTGTTTCTCCGCCTCCCCCTAGGTTCTGGTTATTAACCCCAGGTATACTCGAATTATTGGGCGAGTAAGGCTCCGTTTCTCCCTTGTTTTTTTACATTCACCAATCACATTTTACTCATCGCCATCAGCTAATGAACGGGATGGCGGTTACATCCCATATGGAGGCTCAGGAGAACTCAAGGCTTTCAACAACGCTCCCCAGACTCTGCAACCCTGTTGTCTTTTCTAGTCAGCTTAAGGTGCGTTTCCTCTGCCAATGCTTACCCCTTCGTGTCCCAGAGTCATGCATCAATATTATGGCATTCATCCACCATTTCTCCATGCATCTTTTTGCCAGTACCAGCATTTATGGAAGAAATTTGTATTGTATTTCTCTCTTTTTTGGCTTACCTATAATGCCCCAAAAGCAGCTTTCAGGGGGACCAATCGAATAGTATTCCAGTGACTATGTTTAGGTGTTCTGACTTAGTAACCCAATGGCGCTACAGAGGACATTACCACACCTGGTACAAACATGTGGTACCGTTCTTCCTATTAACATGGAAACGGGTTGCACACCTTTCTTACAACCAAATGTTTAACACTCATTATAACCACAGTCTTTGTCATGTGGCGTGCTCACTGCTTGACATGCCAAGCCCACATTGCATGTGATGAATATGAACCTCCAAAATGTGGGGCTTTCCTTTTGCCCCACTCCAGTGGCGACAGCCTCCTCTTAACTCCGCTTTTGCGTCAATTTCATTGTCTGTAATTTGTGCTCTACTTATTAAACCATTCTGTGATGACATTTCTTCTCATCATGCTTTTACATCCTTATTCATTCATCCTCAAGCAAGCGAATGCAAATTTCCAAAGTTTCTCATGCTTTGGTGGGCCAAACGAACCTCTCTCCCCAAAACACGTACAAAGGCATGGTTCTCTTTAAGCAGTTTATTTTTATCCAATGCATTTCGGACCCTGACACGGGTCCTTTGTCAGGGAAAACTGTAAACAAACAATAGGACATATATTTACTATCATTTTCATATCGTTTTTTGTAAACATTTTTAAGAAACTTAATCCCCGCTACTTTCTACCTTAGAAAATGTTCGTCCCTCATGGTTGCCCATTCTTCCTGTTTGTTCCTTTTAAATTAAACTTCTTGACCTTTCCTCATGCTGTATTCTATCCGTGTGTCAAAAAGCTCTTCCCCCTCCCTTCGGGTCTCTACCTTTCCCTCTCCCCCTCGTTCAACTCAGTATCATTTTGTTTACTTCTCAACTTCTTCTCTCAATCTCCCGATTCCAACCCTCCTTTCCCTCGGTATTTCCCTTCCTTTCCCCCAGCTCTACCCTCTGTGCGTACCTGCTAAACTGATGTCATCCTTCTTTTTCCGTTCGGGTTGAAGCATTACCTTCAGCTTCAACCCGCGTTGTTTAAATGCAAACTCCTTCCCTCATTTCTCAGACCCGCCTCCTCATTATACACCAGATTACCACCTGGCAATCCACTGACTACTTTAAACACAAACCTACAACTCCCATAATCCTCTACAATGACATCTTAAATGCCATGGATAAAAATAAACTGCTTAAAGAGAACCATGCCTTTGTACGTGTTTTGGGGAGAGAGGTTCGTTTGGCCCACCAAAGCATGAGAAACTTTGGAAATTTGCATTCGCTTGCTTGAGGATGAATGAATAAGGATGTAAAAGCATGATGAGAAGAAATGTCATCACAGAATGGTTTAATAAGTAGAGCACAAATTACAGACAATGAAATTGATGCAAAAGCGGAGTTAAGAGGAGGCTGTCGCCACTGGAGTGGGGCAAAAGGAAAGCCCCACATTTTGACCGTTCTTCCTATGCCATGGGTAGGCAGCCATTCTGCCTGGGTATATCTTAATGAGCTGCACCGGCATCATGGACATGCGATTGATGGCCTCCAGCTGCCTCAAGTTAAATGGGGACAAGACTGAGGTAGAGGTCACAGGAAACAATCCAGCACTCTGGGACCAATACCTTTGGCCATCGTACTTGTCCCCGCCCCCCCAAGTCTGAAGTAATGGTGTCACCCTAGAAGAAGACCTGTTGATGGCCGCTCAAGTAAAAAAGGTGTCAGGTACTTATGAGGTCTCTTCGGAAGAAACTCAAATGTCTTCCTATGGAGTCTTGGAGAACAGTGGTCCAGGGATTGATACTCTCCCAACTGGACAACAGCGTTTACTCTACCTGTACAGCCCCTCATATGTTATTAGAAAGCTGCAGGTTGCCCAGAATGCTGCAGCCAGAGCATTGTCGGGACGGTCTAAAACACAATCTGCACGAGCAGCCTTGGTGCAACTTTATTGGCTGCCAATGAAAGAGAGAATAAAACTTAAGGCTCTCTGCATTGCTCACAGGGTAAAGTACTCTCAGGGACTACATGTCCTTCAGCATCTTGTCACTCCCTACACTTCCTTTAGAGATTTGAGATCAAACACGCTCACTCTGTTAACCGTTCCTAGAGTCAGTAGAGCAAGAGGGGTGGCCGGTCCTTCAGTTACCTTGTCTCAAAACTCTGTAACACTCTTCCTATTTAGTTAAGATCAGACCAGAATTTACTCAGCTTTAGGATATAGCTGAAAACTAACCTTTGCACCCAAGCAGAGTAAAACCTCCCACATGTCCTCACTGTTTTGCTGCCAGGGCCGGGAAGCCCGCACATGGGTAGCTGTTAACTCTATAAATATTTTATAAAAATAACAGTACCGGGGAAGGGTTAGACAAAAATCTGGTCAGGTAGTCCATCCTGAGTGCCCTAGATGAAGCTAGGTCAAATGTTATAAAACGATCTAAGTGGTTGTAGGTATTGTGCGTAGCGGAGTGACATGAGTACTCTCGCTGCATCGGCTGCATGCGTCTCCAGAGGCTGAAACAGCCTAGGTTAGTCATGACTTTTTCATTGTCTCAGTCATGGCTGGTTTAGTGGTGACTTACTAAATTGCTGTACAGGGCATAGCTAGAATGTTCCACCTGGCCTACGGGAATGTCCATGTATTGTGCCATATATATTAGGGAAACATATGTCCCTCCCATCTAGTTCACCATGTAACAGTATATACCTACCATTAATATCTGTCAAAGAGTACCTATGTCAGAAAGGGACCCTAGCCATATTTGCACTCCTCTGACATAGAATGAAGAATTAGATGAGAACCATTGTCCTCTCGATTTTCTTTGATCTTATTAGCCTCCTCCTCCGTAAGGTGTATCTCCTGGAGGCAGGCATTATCCACCTAGTATCTCCTAGGGAAGTTCAATAACCAGCATCTCTGTTGGCAGTTATTGAGCCCCCTCACAATACTATGTTGTATTGCGCAGGCATTGCCAGGTGTTTATGATCCCTGTAATCATCAGAGGGTCTGCTATAATTCGCAGCCTAGGAGATCTGTTTATCTGCAAGGGACATTGAGCGTCATGTGCTCTGTGATACGTAAACATTTGCATTTCTAATGAGCCCATGTGCTGTTGCCCAACATTCGAACTATAAACTGTATCTCTCCTAACCTTTCCACTCAGATAAACACAATATAAGAAACAAACTGCAAGCTTATCCATCAATTCTGACACGGTAACAGTTCAGTAGCCCAGCCTGGGTAGTGGGAAAACCCTCCCTAAAATACAATTACTAACATCTGCCAGAATGGCACTAACTTGCGATCATGACATGCAGGGGATGTCTACCTCTCGAGAACACCCACAGATAACCATCACCTAGTGCCATTGAGAAGAGTCACCAGCTGCTTCCCTAAGTGAAGAAGTCCAAGGCCCTACCCAGTAAGCCAATATCATGAGCATTCAAGGGTACCATTCTTTGCTATGGAGATACACTCTGATGGGAAAGGCTGTACCTCCTTGTTCCGGGTCGTGGTGCCGCTGGACGTCATCAAGCATTCCATTTACTGTATTCATTCACAAAGCCATCCTAACTTCAGATCTTTGCTCTCCTATAGCCTCCACTTAGTGCCACAATCACCAATGACGTCCACTACAAAGGGCGCTCTTTTCACAGCTGGGGCACATGACGGGGCTGGACAAGCCTTGTGTAAAATCTTTCACCAAATGTCAAATAACACACAGCACTCTCCCAGTTTTGGTGATATATATTATATATATATATATATATATCTATCTATCTATCTATATATCTATATATATATATATATATATATATATATATATATATATATATATATACTTCTCCATCTTTTTTGCGCTATTTTGGGGGCTTTATCCTTTGCCATGACCACTTTGAGTGTACCAAGGAACAACAGAGGCAGTCGGGCAGGAAGACAGCAACAGCAATACATAATTTGTGGACCGCAGTCTGCCATCTGCCGCATGGACCTCCAAGATCTCCAGTGAGACCTACAGGAAGATCGAGGACAAGCTAGCCACTCCTGAGGGGCCCAGTTCTAAGAAAGTGCAGGACATGCCCATCCAGCAAGCAGCTCCAATATTTTCTTAGCAAAGGAGCTCCCCTTCAGGTTAACTGCAGCTTTAGGTTATTCATTATAAACTGCTCAGGTGTGCCAATATCTGTCCTATAGTGGAAGCCTCCTCTCGAAGGTACCTCTCCCTGATTCAAATGCAGATGTCTATGTTCTCCTCCACCTGTCAGCGCCATCGGCAGCTGCTGTATCGTCCTCCAATGCCACCATATTGAATCGGGTAGCGTGGACCATCAGCAGCATTCCGAAGAAGGCTGCCCACCATCTGTAGCGGCTCCCTAATTTCTCTGCTCATTGTTCCAGGCTGTATGACTATGTGGGCTTCCACAGTACCTCTCAGCTACTATCCTCCTCAGCACCCCCTGATCACATCCCCATTGCTGCTAGGATGGATTGGACTGTGTAGACTCCCAATGGCATTCCTGGGTCATGCCAGGCAATTCCCAGAAGGCACAGGGCCACAGACACCCCCTGATCATTATCTGAAGAGACCGTGCTCACTCAGTGCCCCCCAGTGCTCCCAAGTAAGGCTCCTCGATCTCTCTGTTCGGCTCTGCAGGGCATGGCTGTGGTATGTTGGTTACTGGTCACCTTCAGTGGCTTCCAGGAAACACAGAAGACACTCAGAGTTTCATCTGTGGCTCCAAAGTCCCCAGAAATATTTAGGATGAGAAATCAGGCCGCGGCACCACAGTAAGTACATGCTGTCAGACATGTTGCTTGGCCATGCCCCCACATTACTTCTGTGTTTTCAAACGTGGGGTAGTTAGTTATTTTGGTGGGATCCACTTTATGCAACATCAACCAATTGGCAAGGACTTTAACCCAGTTATAAGTCCCTAGTATATGGTACTAGTGGTATCCAGGGCATGGGTATTAAAGGTGTCACTGGGGCCTGAAGCACTGTTTGTGCCACCCTGAGTGACCCAAGTAAACTACTGACAGCAGCCCTACCAATGCAGACTGCAGGAGCAGTGCAAACTGCTCGAACTCAACTTTGCCCTCACCATGTGTGGCAAAGTCAATGTACTATTTTCATTATATGTGAGTCACCTCAAGAAAGGCATTCTGAGCTCAGGAGCAGGGTGCATTATGTTAAAGATGTGGACACATATGTGCAAGCTATGTCCCGATAGCAGCCTTTACCATTTAAGGCTACTATAAGTATCCATAGGATAACATGGGCTGGCACCCTGGCAAACACAAGGTTGCAGCTCCATTATGGTACCACAGAAATATGTCATGTTTGGTATCAAGCAATGTGCCTCATTACCCCTGAACTGCATTTTGTGTCGAGGACAATGTGGCATGCACCCAGGTGGCTACCTTAGAGGTTGCTCACCTGGATGCCTCAACCTTTTCTGTGCTCGGAATGCCAGCCGGTAGCTGCTGCCGCCAAGTCAGTAATCTTTACCTCTTCCAGGAGGTGTGAACTATCCCAGGAGACAGAAACAAATGCATGGATGGGAAGGAGGTAACAGCTCCCTCCCTGACAGGATGGCTAGTAAAGTGGCACATCAAGGTGTTGAGCTTCAAAGCCTTCACTGCCAGTGATATGCAACCAGGCTACTTTTCAAAGGAGGAAACAGCCTTATCCCTGCCCCCAGGCACCTTTGCAACTGGGCAGACGGGAAAATTAGGAATTCAGGATATAGACCCAGAAGGGTAGCCACACCTCTATGGTGGGCTACCATATTTCTAGAGCTGAAGAAGACTTCTGAAATTTTTAAACATGATAGAATGGAGGGTTCTGGGTAGAAAACTTGACTCACACCCAAGGGCAGCTCCTCCGCTATGGTGGAGGAGCGTCACCCCACCGCTTTCAATCAGTGCAGAAGCAAAAACATAAAATGATAATAACCTTATCATTTTATATTTGCCTGCTTTGTGGGTGGGCGGGGCTGTTCTGCAAGCAGGGCAGTGGAGGAGTGGTTTGCCCACTCCTAAAAGAGTGCAGTGACTGTTTGGACAGCCCTCTTGGGCCGCCCAAACCGGTCATGCGCACTTTCCCACTTCTCCATGCAGGCTGCATTACAGCCTGCATGTAGAACATGCCCACCTCTCTAACCCCTGGCTGAGCACCGTGTCACAGCTTTAGGATCAATCACATTGCTGCAATTGCAGCGTTGTGATTGGCTTAGGGGAGGGAGTCTGGCTGCCTGCTTCCTGTTCCCAAAATCAGAAGCAGGAGAGCAGGAGCAGCGATGCGGGACCGGGCGGCGGCAAAGTAAGTGATTTTTGACCCTCCATCTCGCAATCACGACCCCTGCGCACCCCCCCACCCCTGGAAATCACCCATCCCCCTACCTGCAAATCATGCCAGCCTTTGCCCACACCCCAGGATGTGATTACCTTGGGGGCTGATTAGCCAGTGGGGATAGTAGCCCTCTGGCCAACTGCACCCATAGCCCCAATGCCCCTAAATCCAGGATTTAATGCTATCCCTGACACCAAGACCTCAGTTCAGATCTGACAGCAACAAAGGACAAATTAGAGACCCGTGTCTGCAACAACAGGTCTGTGTGACAAAGGTGTGATTCTCTGCACCTGTGGCCACCTTCTTGGAACTGCACAACTGCAACTCACCCAGGATTAAATCTCGATCACCCGAAAGAGGGACCCCTTTGAGAGCCAAAGGCAAATCCAGACTCCCCTGGACTGGAAGCACTAGTCCCCAGCACACCGCATATAAAAGAAAAGTGCAGAACTAAGGAATCGCTGGCCATCGGGCCCTCCAAGGGATCACCCAAATGTAGGTGGCCCAGTTCATTGTGGGAAGCATAATCTTAATATCCAGCAAGTGGCTGCCATTTCCCTCCGGACATCGGAATAACTGTTTGCTAAGTTTACCGATGCCAAGGCCTGTTGGTTGCAAGTCTGGCAACCATCCCCTTTACTCGAATCTGCACCTCGAGGGAACTCTGCCAAACTTTCTTATGACATAAGTAATGGTTTTATTGTTGACTTTTTGCACCCGGTTCCCCACCAGCGCCTTGTAAGCGGTAAAACCAGTTTCACTGTGGCTCTTCTTCAATACCAAGGTCAGCCAGGACAACTCTACACCTAAGCTTCTCAAGCCAGGTAAAATCAAACTGACTGTCGTGGCTTGGTTCTTGGGCCCGCATCACCTTTACCCAATTTGGGTTCCAAGCAACTTGACCTGCAAATGACCGATTGCCACTACTGCTTTTTACCATTGACAGCAAAGATCATGTTTTGCAGTATGGTTTTGCACTGATTTAATTTTTATTCTAAAATCCATAACTCCTGTTATACTTATCCAATTGACTTCATTTTGGTGTCTAGGTTTATATAAAGTTCTGCTTCATTTTCATAAATTGTGTTGGATTTCTTTCATGTGGTGTCAATTGCTTATCGTCCACGTTGGTACTCTGAAATTCTTAATGTATATTTCTCTAGTTAAGCCTGAATGCTTTTTGCCACTCTACCAGGACTGAGCTGAGGATTTATCATTGTAAATCCAAGGACCATCATTGAGGTATTGTGAGAGTACTGCATGGTTAACCCTAACCAGCATCACCACATAATACTCCTCCACCTTTCTGCAATTGTCGTCCAATTAAAACCTAATTTATAAAAACCTCTGCTCCTTTTATGAATTAGAAGCTAATGTACACAAAGGGTTGCAATGCATTTCAAATAACAATTAATTATATTTTCTTTTTTTACATCAAATGTTTAACATCTTTATGAAATTTGCTCTTTCACATACATTCTTATTTTATTTCTTTTCCTACTAACAATTATTTCTTACTGTTCTTTTTTCCTTTGCCAAAATCCATTCCTCGCATGATTTGCTCTGCCTCCTTTCAATGTCTGTGTGTCGACTCTCCTCTTTCCTTTGCTTTCCTTTCCTTTTGCCTATATGGCTGCTTCTTGTCGCGTGTCTCGTTGCTGGTTTCCATGGCTTTTCCAAAACCGTTGTGTTCCTCGGTGTCTGTACCTCTGTGATTCGCTTTTTTCGACCTAGGAGTGACAGCTCTGAGACAAAGGAAGAGTAAGTACTTACAATCTGTTGCTCTGTCAAACTCAAAAAGTTCTGCAATATTATTTCATGCTTTCTTTTCACTTTGTCGCTTTAAAATGGGTCTTTATTGTTTGGTTGTGAATGCGAAAATCGAAAATAGCAAAACCTTGCATTTATCTCTGTTCATTAGGGAACGCTACAATTACAATTTCATACAAACTTACGACGTACAATTGGCATTTATAAAGCTACTGTACAATGACGGACATTCTATAGTTCATCACATCTTCACATTCAAAAATGTGTCTACAGCACAAATGTGGTCTTTTGTGCTCCTGCCTATGGATTTTACTTTGCTTTCAATCTTTTTTAAATATTCCAAAAAATAAAGGGAGATGGTTCAACATTTGTAAATAAAAAACAAAGGTATTTACTGATGTAGCAGGATGGTCCAAGACAAATAATATATTACATCTCTGGGCAACTTCTGTGAACAATGTGGGCCTTTTTAAAAAGTGAATAAAGAGACACGAGTGTAAATACAGCTTTTGGACATAATATTTTAGATTGTTTTACAAGCGTTCTATTGTTGCCCTCGCACCTTCAGTCCCCTTTCACGTCTCCTGCTAAGCCAAGCATTTAAATACAAAGTTAAAAAATGTGATAACATTGAACATATATATGCATCATTAGATAATATTCATCAGATTGCCACTGACTTTTTAAAAGATAGTCGGCTTCAAAGGGATGTGTGAAATATATATTTTATAAATAATAATTAACGGAGTAAACGTCCTCATAATTGAGATTCATTTGGCCCGATTGGCACACAATAGACAAACTTCTACAGCCGCAAGGCAATGCAATTAGCAACAATGAAGAACTGGACCAGAAGATTTTGGCAGGACTTAGCATGTCTTTCATCAGCAGCGGGTTGAGTGCGCAAATCCAATATACTAAATGGAGACAACATTGTGTGAAATACGTGCTTTTCATGGAAAGACAGGAGCATTTCCGCCGAGTAAGTCTATGGGGCACATCCACAAGGAGCTATCGCCGAATTAACGGCACTTTATCGCAGCCAAAGTCGTGATAACTTTACCCCCCATTCACAAGCTGGTTCTAACAGCCCAGAACACCAGTTTTCACTCAATAGCAGCCTAAAAAAACATCGCCACAGAGGCCCCGCAACTATCGCTAATGAGATGCAGAGTAAGCGTTCCCGTGCAAAGTGCCGCGACAACACGACACCTCAACATTCACAACGACCAGCCAGATCAGTGATAAGAACACAAAACACGCTATAAGGCGTGGTAGCAGCAGTAAATTAACACCTGCTCTGGCCTGGTGTAAAGTTGGACCACAGCCTGCACCACAAAAGCGAGCACAGCCCAGAGCCACACCTGAAGACAAATAGATGCCATGGAGCAACTGAACACGCAGCACGGACACCCAAGAGGGCCACAACACCCACCCACACCACCCCTCCCTGGCATCCCCAACGAAAGACATGCCACATCAGCTACACCGAAACATGTTCAAAATAATCCACCTGATGTCGCACAATCACAACTGGTGACATGCATGTGTCGTCACAGAAATGAGCACCACACATTCACTTTCGGAGCAAACAATGAAACTTTATTGAAATTTACATCGAAATGAAATGAAGATACATGGCGGCTCCCCTCGGGACAATCGGTAGGCCACAGCCTGCCTGTGTGAGGTACACAAAGATGGGTCTATATTTTTATGACGTTATTGCTTCCCAGCTATCCCTTCACAGATCTCCCACAAAGCAATTGAATTGGGGGTGTGGGATACATTTACAAAAATGTGGATAGATTTGTGTAGGCTTTGCCATGACTCATATAAGGCTATGGAAACAGGGGCTGCACGTTCAGTGGCACTGGGGCCCGCTCAACCCTGATTATTGCTGTATCTTGTGATTCAAACAGCAGCCAGGGGTCCCTTTCCTTCCTTGCTCTAGGCCCCATAACACAATGGCTATGCTACTGTACCATTCACAACTGTTTGAGTATTTATCTGTATTCTCTTGTAATGCTTGTGTATCAAGGATGCCAATCCCAAGTGATTGGCAGTGCCCACGCATTTGGCAAGCATTTCACTCTTCACCTTTGTTTCTGTTTAAAGCATGTTCATCCAACTAAACACAAAACAGCCTCACTTTATTAATAGAGTCAGAAGTAACATTGTACAGTGCGGATAAATATTGAACAGAAGTATTTTACGATGTGGCACAGTATCAATCAATCAAACATAACACTTGTATAGCGCGCTACTCACGCGGAAGGGTCTCAAGGCGCTTGGGGGAAGGGGTCCGCTACTGCTCGAACAGCCAGGTCTTGAGTTGTCTCCTGAAGGAGAGGTGGTCCTGGGTCAGCCGAAGGTGGATGGGGAGGGAGTTCCATGTCTTGGCCGCCAGGTAGGAGAAGGATCTGCCTCCGGCGGTGGCTCTTCGTATGCGTTGTCCGGTGGCGAGGGCGAGGCTGGTAGACCGTAGCTGGCGGGTGGGCGTGTAAAAGGCCAGGCGGTCGTTGAGGTACTTGGGGCCCAGGTCGTGGAGAGACTTGTGTGCGTGGGTGAGGAGCCTGAACGTGATCCTCTTGTTGACGGGGAGCCAGTGCAGGTCCCTCAGGTGGCCGGAGATGTGACTGCGTCGGGGGATGTCCAGGATGAGTCAGGCGGAGGCGTTCTGGATGCGTTGGAGTTTTTTCTGTAGCTTGGCTGTGGTTCCGGCGTAGAGGGTGTTTCCGTAGTCCAGTCGGCTGGTGACGAGGGCCTGAGTGACCGTCTGCCTGGTTTCGGTCCGGATCCATCGGAAGATCTTGCGAAGCATGCGAAGGGTGTGAAAGCATGATGAGGAGACGGCGTTGACTTGTCTGGTCATCGAGAGGGAGGAGTCCAGGATGAAGCCCAGGTTGCGTGCGTGGTCTGTTGGCTTGGGGGCGGTGCCCAGGGCTGGGCGCCACCATGAGTCGTCCCAGGTGGACGGTGATGGTCCCAGGATGAGGACTTCCGTCTTGTCTGAGTTCAGTTTCAGGCGGCTGTTCTTCATCCACTCGGCAACGTCTTTCATCCCTTAGTGGAGGCTGGTTCTGGCGGTGTCGGGGTCTCTGGTGAGGGAGAGGATCAGCAGGGTGTCGTCGGCGTAGGAGATGATGTTGAGGTTGTGTTGGCGTGCGATGGCAGCGAGAGGTCTCATGTAGACGTTGAAGAGGGTGGGGCTGAGTGATGATCCCTGCGGGACGCCACAGATGACTTCGGTGGCCTCGGATCGAAACGGAGGGAGGCGGACTCTCTGTGTTCTTCCGGCAGGGAACGAGATGATCCACTTCAGTGCCTTCTCTTGGATGCCGGTGTTGCTGAGGCGTTGGACTAGGGTGCGGTGGCAGACAGTGTCGAATGCTGCGGAGAGGTCCAGGAGGATGAGTACCGCTGTTTCCCCGTTGTCGAGCAGGGCTCGGATGTCGTCGGTGGCTGCGATGAGGGCGGTCTCGGTGCTGTGATTGGCTCTGAAACCCGACTGCGAGGGGTCGAGGGATCCGTTCGTCTCGAGGAAGGCGGCAAGCTGTCTGTTGGCGATCTTCTCGATGACTTTGGCAGGAAAAGGGAGGAGCTAGATGGGGCGGAAGTTTTTGAGGTCGGTGGGGTCCGCTGTTGGTTTCTTTAGTAGGGCGCTGAGCTCGGCATGCTTCCAGCTCTCCGGGAAGGTGGCAGTGTTGAAGGAGGTGTTGATGACGTCCCGGAGTTGGGGTGCGATGGTGGAGTCGGCCTTGTTGAAGACGTGGTGGGGGCAGGGGTCGGTTGGAGAGCCGGAGTGGATGGTGTTCATCGTGCGGGCTGTGTCTTCGGTGGTCACCGTGGTCCAGGTGCGGAGGGTGGCGGTGGGGTGCGTTGGTTCGGTGGTTGGGTGCGTGGATGGTGCGCCGAAGCTGTTGTGGATGTCGGAAATCTTGCGGTGGAAGAATGAGGCGAGGGAGTCGCAGAGATCTTGTGAAGGGGTGATGTCGTTGTTGCCGGTGCTGGGGTTGGAGAACTCCTTGACGATGCTGAAGAGTTCCTTGCTGTCGTGGGCGTTGTTGTCCAGTCGCTCCTTCAGTGATTTCTTCTTGGTGGTGCGGATGAGCTGGTGGTGCTTGCGGGTGGCGTGTTTGAGGGCGGTCATGTTGTCAGTGGTCTGGTCGAGGAGCCAGGCTTTCTCGAGGGTGCGGCAGGTCTTCTTGGAGTCCTTGAGTTCGTCTGTGAACCAGGGGGCTTTCTTGCTTCTGGGTCTGCTGGGAGGGTTCTTCAGTGGTGCGAGGTCATCGGCGGAGGTGGTCAGCCACTGCGTGAAGTTGCGGGCTGCTTCGTTGGGGTCCGATGTGCTGGCAGGTGGGTTCTGGCTGAGGGAGGTGGTGAGCTGGTCGGCGGTGATCTTTCTCCAGCTCCTGTGAGGAACCTGTTGCGGGTGGTGGTTGGTTGTGGTTTTTCTGAAGCTGAAGTGGACGCAGCTGTGGTCGGTCCAGTGGAGTCCGGAGGAGTGGCTGAAGGTGATGTGCTTGCTTGATGAGAAGACGGGATCAAGCGTGTGGCTGGCGTAGTGGGTGGGGGTGTTGACCAGTTGCTTGAGTCCGAGGTTGGCGAGGTTGTCCAGCAGGGTGACGGTGTTGCGGTCCTTGTTGTTCTCCAGGTGGAATTTGAGGTCCCCTAGGAGGATGTAGTCGGCGGAGGGGAGGGCGTGTGGGCTGATGAAGTCCGTGATGTCTTCGCTGAATTGTGCGCGTGATCCCGGGGGTCTGTAGATGAGGGTGCCTCTGAGGGTCGTCTTTGGGCCGGTGTGAATCTGGAAGTGGAGGTGTTTGACGGTGGCAAAGGTGTCATCGGCGTCGGTCGTGATGTGGATGGTGTTCTTGTGGACGATGGCGATGCCTCCTCCGGTCTGGTTGACGCGGTCCCTCCTGATGATCTTGTATCCATCCGGGATGGCAATGGCGATGTTGGGGACTGAGGAGGCGTTCATCCATGTTTCAGTGAAGAAGGCGATGTTGTGTCGAGGAGGTTCCAGAGTTCCACAGCGTGTCTGTGGATGGAGCGGGTGTTGAGCAGGATGCACTTGAGGTCGCTGCTGGAGTTTGGCTTGGCGGGCGTGGTGCAGGTTCGGAGGCAGGTGAACTTGCAGGTTGTGCAGGTGAAGGGGTACGTTTATGCATTTCGGGGCGGCCCGGCAGCAGGTGGGGTTCCGGCCGGCATTGAGTGCGTAGAGGGCCGCGGCGTCGTAGGTCTGTCTGGTCGTCTTGCAACGGTGGGGGCCAGGGGTTCGGCGCTGGGCGCGGTCCAGGCGCGGACGGGCGCAGACGGGCTTGCCTTTGGCGCGCCTTTGGCGCACAATCGGCGCGCCCGCTGCGCGTCCGCGCGGTCGCCATTAATGGCTAAGTGGGAGGGAGGAGCAGCTGGGAGGCGGGAGCGGGGAGGACACTAAACAAAAGGGGGCGTGGCCGCGTGAACGGCGGCGGGAAGCGGGGAGCGGGGTGGACAAGGCACAGGGGGACGACAATAAGGGCAATGCAAAGGCAATAAAAAAGCACACAGGCACAGGGGGACAACAGCAAAGAGAAAACACAAGGCAATGAAAAATCAGCAGAACCACGAAATATTACGATAACACGGTGGAGGGGCAGGGAGCAGCGAGGAAGGCAGCTAAGGCGGCAAAACAGCACAACGAGGCTGCGAGCAGCAGCGAGGGGCGAGGGGCACTCACACAACTGGTGGCCGTGCGGCGCGGGGGTGTCCTGAGAACAGGTCACACTCACCTGCGCCGCGCGGTCGCCATTTATGGACAAGTGGGAGGGAGGAGCAGCTGGGAGGCGGGAGCGGGGAGGACACAAAACAAAAGGGGGGCGTGGCCGCGTGAACGGCGGCGGGAAGCGGGATTCGGGGTGGGCAAGGCACAAGGGGACGACAATAAGGACAATGCAAAGGCAATAAAAACGCACACAGGCACAAGGGGACAACAGCAAAGAGAAAACACAAGGCAATGAAAAATCAGCAGAACCACGAAATATTACGATAACACGGCGGAGGGGCAGGGAGCAGCGAGGCAGGCAGCTAGGGCGGCAAAACAGCACAACGAGGCTGTGAGCAGCAGCGAGGGGCGAGGGGCACTCACACAGCTGGTGGCCGTGTGGCGCGGGGGTGTCCTGAGAACACATAAATGTATTCATAAAATACTTAAAGGAATTGACGACCTGCCCTGTTTATTCTATCACTTTAGGACAGATGAATATCATGAATTCAGAAAGGGGCTGCCTAGTTACAACCTCGATGTATACTATATATACTCAATATGGTATTGTAGCGTCGTCCCCTGCCCGGGAACATGCAAATGAATGCGCCACACACGGAGCTCTGTAACAGATGTCTTTATTTCTTCTTGTACAATCACACATTGCACATCTTACATCATAATTTTAATAGCCACACCTTAACACCTCCCAACAGACCACGTAAACTCCTTATCAGAGTCTGCCAAGAACCTCAAGAGTCCTAGCGCTCCTAACATCAAAGTCACTACATGTCCTCCTTTGTTAAACAAAAAGTACAAATAACAATTCGCATCACATTTCCTCAATGAGTCATCAAGGTGCTCATACTGGTCTGCCAGATCGGGTGGTACGAGGTAGTTGAGCTACACCTGGACTAGTCACCGATGACGTGGGCTCAGATGCTCGAGCAGGACTTTCTGACCGAATTATCTTGCTCACGGCCTCAGGAGCTGTCGAACAGTGAGGTAAATGTTTAAATTGTGATAAGTCTCTTGTGAGGGATTTTCTGGGACAATGTGCTGTCAACATGTGCCCCTTATCATCACAACCCTCAAAAGGTTTAGCAGCAAATGGAGTGTCCATTTTCTGCTTCCATTTCTGTCTCTCTAGTACCACATCACCTTTATCGAAGACTGTTACTTGAGAGCACCAGCTTTGATGAGCATAGGACTTCATCTGGTACTTTCGAGAAATGTCTGCGGAATGTACCTCTTTGGCATTCACTGATCGGTTCTGAGCCCATTGTGGTAGCTTAGTTCCGATGGCTCTCCCAAATAGCAAAGTGCAGGGCTTTCATTAGTTGTGGAATGAGGTGTCAATCAATAGGCATGAAGGGTTTGACACAGGGCTTGATTCAGACTGATTTCATCCATTGATATTCACTGGATCAATCTCTCTTAAGGTTATACATGAATCATTCAACAACACCAGTGGCCTGAGGCCACAGGGTGTGCTCTTCTGATGCTCGACATTGTGTCAAATGAGAAATTCCTTGAATTCTCTGCTATTGAAAGGTCATTGGTTATCAAAGACAAGTCCCATGCAGGTGGACTAAGATATTATCCCAGGCAGTGAGAGACTTCAACCATCAGAACTTCTTGCACCTCAGTAATCCAACAATAACTCTGTGGTTTTTTGGAAAGTCTTGCTTTTCACTGTAGGCTCTGCCAGCATAATATATGCATGGTGTAATGCATGCCATTAAATTGCAGCAGGCAAAGATCCCGACGTACCTAATCCATGGTATTGCACACATTATTACATTGCAGGGCAGGATGTCAATGATGTGCTTAGAAATCCCGAAGGCACCTGCATGGAGCCTGATTTCCCAGTCATGTGATAAGCAGAGCACTGATGAGAAGAATGCCCACACACCTGTGTTGCCCTGAGCATGCAACGGAAGAGCAGGAGCAATACCGATGAACAGAGTGTAGATATGTGCAAGCCTTTTTGAATAAAAGCATGTTAACAGCACTACTTTGGAGCAGAACTACATCAGAATGTACAATCTTTACATTGTGAGGATGAAATTAGTACTGTTACTACCACTTAACCTATGTTGTGCATAATATTTGAAGGAATTGTTCCCACGTAAGCACAGCACTTCTATAACATAATATCAAGTTTAAAAATATTGTGGAAAACAAAATCTCAGCAAAATAGATTGACTTTACATGATTGCAAGGCAAGTAAAAGCGTGTTGATTACAAGAAATTAATATTGTGGATAAAAATATTGAAAGTATAAGTATGTATACAAGTCTTTAACATTAAAATACCTTTATAAAGATTAATTAACCTAACAAATATGCAAAATATGTTGAAATAATTATAGTACCAAAAACATAAACCTGAAAACTTAAAAAAAATATTTAACTTCAAATAAGATGTAAGTGAAAAAATGAATATCTGTTAAAATAATAGATACATTTCTAATATAATTGATTACAAATGTAAAAATTAAAAAGTATACCAATCATATTATACAAATTACAAATTAATTGTTAAATTATACAAAATTACAATTATAAAATATAATTATTCAATCATAGACACTAAATTTAAAAATACATTGCTAAAGGTAACATTTATAAGTAACACAAAAAACTTAAAGAAAACATAAATACAAATATAAAATTAGATAAATACATTAAACTTAAAAAAGTGTCCTGAAAATGATAAAGCAAATACAAAACAATTGAAACATTCAAATAAAAGTCCACTTAATAATATTAACAAATACTGGTATAGATGACATCTTAAAAACATAAATAAAAATACATAAATTTTTAAAAACAAAAAACTACTTAGTAGGGAAAGTGTTTTTACTTTTGTGGGGATAGATTTACTGATCCCTTTCATTTTTTTTCTTTTTATTTGCATATAATCACAAATATGATCACAAATCATCTAGTTCAATTAATAAATACATTTAATATATTAGCTCAAGGGCCAACTTAAAAAAACATATTACAATTAGATTTCTAATATTCAGGATGGCAGAGAAAGAAAAGAAAACAGACATATGATTATGTAATCACATGGGTACAAACAGTTTCACAGCTATTCCAGAGAGGCCGATCCAGAGCCTTAACATAATCACAAACAATCCAATGCTGTTACGCCAGTGATTCAAGCAGATTTATTTAAACACTTAATTTACAGAATTATTAAAAATGTCAACAATTAGTAACAAATACCTTTTTAAAATGAACAACAGTTTTTTTGGAAACAGTCCCACTCTACTTAATTACATACCAAAAATTCCTTCAACAATAAAAACATTAAACATAATGACTATCAGTTATCAAACATAATGAACACAAACAATATATAACTAAAATATAATAAAAAACAATTATTAAGTTATACATGTATTAATTTTAACAAAAGGAACAGTCATAAAAGGTTCCCAAAACGATTTTTTGGGGGAGTTTTATATAGCGCAAACTCGACCCTAAGGTGTCAAGGCTCGTTACATGAGTACTAGTTGCTTTACAACTGGACACATTCATTTTTGTTAGGCACAGGGAGATTAAGTGATTTTCCCAGAATCACATGATGTTGAGCGTCACTGGTGAGATTCGAACCCAGTTCCCCAGCTTCGAGGTCGACCGCTCTAGCGGCCACATCCTTAGGATAGATTGAAATAGTTTTCACACTTTATTAACAAGCTAATGAATTCAAATTAGATTGATGATTTTAAAACATTTTTATATAAAAATGTAATTCTAAATAATATTAAAATCATTGTAAGACTTTACCATATATAACATAAACAGCATAATTACACTAACAGCTGTAATTAGTAAGTTAATACATTTAATACAATAAATATACACAATAATTTATACATAAAATGAAATTAATTAAAATAATCTAATCTACCAATTTAAAATTAATAAATTAATACTTTATACAATATATCATATTCCCCTACAAACCCAATAAACTGGCAGTTAATAAAAACATTTTTTAATAAAATATAATTTTCTAAACATATTACCAAACTCCCAAAAAACCTTATTAAAAATGAATTACAAATATATAACAATGCAATAATAACTTATAAAACTTAAACTAATGAAACATTATAAAAACAAAAATGCATACTATATGCAATGATTTCACATAAAATACTATTAAATACTTCAATGCTTTTAACAAAAGAAAAGATGTTTTTTATTTTAAATAGGATATTATGTCTTATATTATTATTGGATTCACAATATTTATTTATTGATATTTGTGTACCATCATATGTTTGCAACGTCTAAGGTGTAATACCAGTGCACCTATTTACCCATGAGACAACTGTGATAAGTTTGATTATTTTAAGATATTATTTTATCTCATTTCTTTTTAACTTTCTTTCAGAAACTTTATACTCAAAATATCTAGCATACTTGCACCACCATTCTTCGTTTCTCCTGCGTTTGAACCCACTATTTAGTGGAATATTTGGCATGAAATGTTTTTAGCCTTTGTAGATGTTTAACAGAGTGATAATTGTTCTCCTCAAAGGAAAATGTCTTAACTCGAACCATCTTTAGGGCAATGTCTAAGAGAATTGAAATGATTTCCTAGTTTATTGAATGCTACAACCCTTGATATATGTGAATATGCTTTTGAGTAAATATGGATCAGATATGGTTAAAATACAGTCAATACAATAAGTGCCTGTTTCAAGTTTTATTGAAAGTAATAGAAGTGACTGTAAGGACATTTGCAGCAAATTGTGACTTTGGAAACATACATTAAGATCTGCTTAGGGCCCAGATCCAAGTGAGAACAATTAGTAAAAAGTTCAGTAGGGGATATGGGTTTGTTCAGACTTAATGCTTGAAACTCCTGGTGATATAGCAAGGAGCATTAGGCAGTCTGAGAAAAGTGTAGTGGAAATTAGAGAACCACAAAATCTATAGGCGAATACCACAGGTAAGAAAGATAATCTGGATACAAATAAGAAGCAGGAGAATACAAACTTTAATTCAGATAAGAAATTTCCCGCGATTTGTGACAGGTGCAGTAGTAGTAACTAGATTGGTAATTACATTTGAAAATTGCCCTGTCATTGATATGCATTGTAACAAACACATTAAGAAAACCCAATTTAGTAGAGCACTTGGGGGTGGTGAGATCATCATGGTTTCTCAAGAGAAAGATAAGGATACATTGAGAATGAATTCTAACCTAGTTTTCAGCATTGGACCAAAAAGAAAAATGAACACCTTCCAAAATGCACCACGCTGATTGATGACAAGGTTCAACTTATGGTGACTCTTCTGCATGATTCATAATCCTTAGCACATCCCTGGTTCAGAGGGGTGAGGAAAGTCTAACCCATTGACATTCCAAAAACAAACCCCCAAACCAGGTGGTTCCACAGTTTACAAAAGAAACAACCTTTTGTATTTCTAAGGTGACATGAATTAAAAGGGTGACAGAAGCTAAAGTGTATGCCATGGAATGGGTACCCCCATGCTGGGTTAGCCACAGCAGGAGGAGATAAGAATTAGATTTGATTTTCAGTCCATATGATTCATTTTAGAAAGAACAATGGCACAAAGAAAGAGGTTGGAAAAAAAGGATGAGAAATATGTTCATGAGAACTTATGGAAGAAATTCACTGATTATGTTAGGAATTAGAATTCTGAGTATTGTATAAGATTAAAGGAAAAAACAATTCCTGTAAGGCATCTTGTGAGGAATGTTCCTCTTTTCTACAGGGGAAAACTCAATGATATTCTAAAACATCAGTGTTCCAAGTACATCAAGAAAATGATAGAATCTTCTGCTTGGGTTTCCCCATCATCATTTCCCTAAAAAGATCAGATGACGTATGGCTTTGCATTTATTTGCACAGTTTGAATGAACCAATTCCGATAGATCGCAATCCTCTACCAAACATACCCTAAGCTGATCGTATGCTATCCTTACCTAAGCTGTAGTATACAACTGTGTTTTCAATCCTCTAATATGCAAGTGCCTAACATCAGATTGTCTTGGACAAGAAATCAAAACATATGACAGGCTTTGTTATACAGAGGGCATGTATCAGTGCAAACAAATGCCTTTTGGCCATGAAAGCTCTTTCTTTGTTTTAACAAATAAAAAATAATGCTATTTTAACAGGAAGACAGGGACATACTTGTTTCTTTTGAGTACCTGGCACAACACAATGTGAATTTGGGAAAGGATTAACTCTGAAAATTGAATAGTGCTAATCTACTTGTAATGGCGCTGAATGTTTATCTACACCATTAGTAATGAAGGTATCAGACACAAGGTGTGCCTTGTTGAGGCCATTCTTGAAGCCCCTGGTTCTTCTTTTGAAGAACAATTGACGTCCTTTCTGGCTTTCTCATTTTACACAAAAATGTTTGAAGACTATCCTTCAATAAACAAAGTCAATTCTTTAAGATCTATGCTTAAAAAGAATGCTAAATTAATTTGAAGTGCTGAATTAAGGAAGTTACTGAATTAAGTTACTGAAGCAATATATTGTATAATCACCTTGTTTAAAGTGCTTTGTCATATTTAAACAGTATAACATAGCTATTGATGCCAGTAGTTGTACTTTAAGGGATATTTTAAAGCCATTTGATAGCCAGCATTAGTGGATATTAGCATATGTCTCCCGTACCCTACATAAGACCGAAAGAAACTACTCAGTCAATCTGATGTGATCTCCATTGAAGTATTTTGAAACCTTACTATGTTATTTAACTAGTAAGTAGTGAGTAGTAGGTATGTCTTTTACAAAAAGAAGCCCTGCTCGTGCTTCTTGTGGTCAAGACTAGATGAGGTCGATGACAAGGGTGATGCAATACAAGTATTACAACAAGACTGATAAGTCTGTCAAACCTTGTGTAGCGAATCACTTGCTGGTAAACCTTCCGAAGGTGTGTGACAAATGTTAGGGATATTCATAATTGATTTTTTTCATGTTCCTGTCAAGAGGAATACACGTTCTTTAGTCTCAATAGACAATAGTGCTAAGTGGGCAGAATTGCAAGCCATTGAGAATCCTATGTCGTTCTCTAATTAATGTCTTTGAGGATGTTTTTTTCATGGATGGGTAACAGAATGTGTAGAGTTGGACAATGGACCCCAGTTCATTTGTATCTTATCAAATGGGGAGCCTAACACAAAAAGAATGTAACATGAGCAAGGTTGTATTCTCCAGTACTACACAAAAGCATGGTATTTTATCATCTCATGGCTAATAGGTAGGTGGAGCACTTGAACAACCAAAATTATCAATGAGGCTATTCTGTTGGCAGTGAGTGTGGATGGGTAATTAGTTGCAGTAATGCTTTGTAAGTAACTTTACTTTCCTATAGAATCATTCACCATTTAAGAGGGTTCAAACCAACATCACATCTGGCTCAGTGATGGCTGAAAGATACGATTAGTTCTTTAAGTGATTCTTGAGTTTCTAGAAAATAATTTTACAGGAGAGTGAGACAGTAAGTTGTTATGTAGTAAAAGCAGTTGGAGCAATACAAGTCAAACAAAAGAGTAGAACTTGTCATACGTTTCTTTGTGCTGGTCAGTTAGTCATATCAAGGTACTGAGAAGACATGGCAAGCCACATCTATGATGGCCTGATCCTGTCAAAGCTACGCAAACTTTGAATAGTGCAGTTAGAGTAGAGGGAGGTGTTGTTTGAAATTTGAACAAAATAGCAATTTTTAAAGGGACAAGAAGTCCCATTCCGGGTTTCACGAAACGTGATTACAAAATAGAATATGATTTTTTTTGCATGTGTTGAACTCCTTATGCATCTGGAACACTCAATCCCCACTATATTTAATCGTGTTGGATTGGAATATAAGACATCCTTGTGTCATGAGGTAGAAAGAGCTGATCGTTTGAAGGCCATATCGCTTATTCCTGTTTCAGGCCTTTTGGTGCCACAACTTCCTCATTGTCTAGTTCCAATTCTGTGTGTCTTATTTCTATTTATTGTTGTTGGGCTAGATGCAGTGCAAAGAGCATAAACCTACCTCTGAAAATGAAATAGTTTATTTTATTGTAGTGGATCCTTGTGTTTTATCCTTGTAGTCCCAATTGGTTTCCCCACTTTGGCCTGTTTGTCCTATTTTCTTAACTTGATTTATTGGCCGATTTTTTTTAATGTTTGGCTTTGGGTATAAACTGCATGAGGCTGAATGCTGCATGTGAGATGTGGAATGACGCAATATTGCATGGTAGAATGGTGAACTGGAGTGTAGAATGCTGGAATGGCGGGTGGAACTTTAGGCTTCTTTTGTAAGTAGCAAATATTTGCTAAATTGTTCCATGCCTACCATCCACTATTACTTTTTTTATCAGTATGTCTTGTTAATAAATTAGATCTATTTGAAGTTGATTTGTTTTCCTTTGAAAACTTTCAGACTAACCAGCTTTCAAGGTTGTGTGGGTTGTCTTTGGACCTAGATGTCCATAACAGGCACCGAAAAGTGAAAAGAAAGATACAAATAATGACCTATTACATTCACTGCTTTCTTTGTCATTAGATGGCGACAATACAAATTCTTACTACAGAATTCCTCTAGCTTAACAGTTGCAATCAATAATGAATGTAGTAACATACACTTCATTTTAAATGGACATGTTGATTTGTTTCGCCAACTAATCAAGGAATTTGAACACATGTTAATTGCTTCTGTAATTTAATAGTAAAGGTACGGTTTAACACAAAGGTCTGAAATTGTGACACAAGCAATTCAATTTTGCTGTTGACGTTTAATTTTCCTAAACCGGGGATGTCTAGGTCTAAGGTGGCATCTTGAAAGTATAGCATAGTTATAGTAGTCCTGGGCCTCCCTTCAACACCTGTGTCCTAAAAATGGAAAGACCAATGTATTAATGAAGGAATATAGAGCAGTGCTATTTTGCAAACCTTTTTATACAATGTGTTGCATCATGACTGATGTATTAAGGAGGAGTGACAGTGCAAACTCACAATTCACAGTAAGTTAAAAACTGTCTCACTAATATCTCTGAGTCAGGATTCTTTTTGTGACTCAGGGACAGCCACCCCTGTCCCTGAAAGAAGATGGACGCTCCCCAAAGACCTCATTCAGTCTGTAGGCAGTGTGAATTCCACCATGATGTAAATGTTCTTCCAAAGGTATAAATTCATTGGGGGGCTACACCCTAGGATGCCTGTTTCAAGCCAGTGGATAAGGAAGATTAAAGCAGACAGGATGGCCCTGACTACTGCTATATCAAGTATCTTGATTATCTTGCCCTGTGTCAAGACAGTCAATCAGATCTTCTTCTGCATTTTTGATACTTGCTCTAGCACACCCAGGTAATTATGCTACCACCTTCTACATTGAAGGTAAGCTATAGCATGCTGTTGCATGTCTTGCTGGGTAGGTGATTTAACATATATATTGTTTTGACATGTATGTTGTGCACAGAGAAGGTAGAGGATTTGTCTGAATTGCAACATCAATAGTTCATCGTAGAGTGAAAATAATGTGAATTAAAAGTTTCACCCCTAGATCCTTGTTTTAGGGTTATCAGAAGACTGAAGACTTACATTTATAGCTAATCTTTTGCACCTCTTAGGGATGATGATGGTCAATATTTTGTAAGGCTGTTAGTTCCAATAATTAAGGCTCATTACATGAACAAACCAAAACAATTATTCCCTGTCCTTGGAACTTTAAATCATGTCATTGATCTACTCCCAGTTCTTTAGTAAAAGAAGTATCTACCTTTGTTATTCAGCAGATAATACTCGAATTCAAGTCAGTTGTTATCGTGTACCTGCTTCTCCATGGAACATTAGCTGATGACAAACCATGCAGCTGCTAAGCAGAGGTGGTGAACTACTGATTTGAGACCCTTGCAAGTGAATCCATCATATCTGCTTC
This sequence comes from Lissotriton vulgaris, assembly GCF_964263255.1. Taxonomy (NCBI): domain Eukaryota; kingdom Metazoa; phylum Chordata; class Amphibia; order Caudata; family Salamandridae; genus Lissotriton; species Lissotriton vulgaris. The sequence continues at coordinate 343,997,628 of NC_141693.1, forward strand.
ACATAGGAAAAATCCTGGACTCTCTCAATAAATGATAACTTCTGTGACTCGTGGTTGTGTGGACATTAGACAATTTCTAATTGAATGTGTCATAAGAAATGAAGTGGCTTACACTCTAGTACATGAACCATAGAATGATGTGCCTTGTGAGTTCACTGGGCAACGTAATTTACTGTAATCATGGCAACTCATAAAATATGATTATTCAGTAATATGTACCAATAGAGTCCAATCATTGTATCGTCAATCTCTTCATTTTTTTCTTAGTAAATACACACAGTCAGCTGCCCTTTAATGTATGTATCCATAGTAAGTTAATTTAGGTCCTCAATTTACATGCCAAGTAACATCAATGGGGTCAGTAACAAGATGTATTGGCTTTGTTGGAATTACGCGATTTGTGAGAAATTAGCTGAGTGGGGGTATTTTACAGACTCGACTAATGAAAGCAGCTCAAATATTGGGGTCTGAAGCTGTGGCGATCTGTGCAGAAACACTGTTTCATGCATGCTATTCCCCATACATGGTTTATCTTCCTCCAGAGTTACCAAAATCCTCTGTTTAAGTTACTCCATGGCTAGAAGGGGAATACTGAGTTGGAAACCCCCCCACTTGTAAAGAGCCCACAATTATAAGAAATTAGTTACATTGTATTTCCTTTTATAAATCAGAACCGATTAATATTGTGAAAAATGGTAACAATTTCACTATTACATTTCTACGACTATGTGTGGACAATTATTCTTAATATACTTCTACATCTTATTGTTTGCTAATAGTTGTAAAAGTGACTTTATTATTGCTTTCAACTACTATTTGCATATTGTAAATCACATTTTGTCAGTGCATACTTCTTAAACCAATCATATACAACTGCACTTTGCAGGTACAAAGTCATTCAACATGATGTCACCCACAGGAGATAACTCAGAACTATTGGCAGAAATTAAAGCGGGGAAAAGCCTGAAACCAACACCTCAGAGTAAAGCACTAACAACAGTCTTCTCCGGCAGTGGGCAGACGGGAACCAATGTAAGTCACCAGATTAATTTAAAGGTAACATTTGTTCTTGTGGATTAAGTTATGTGGGTGGATGGTAATGTTACACTGTTTCCTTTAATGCTATTTGTGAAATGGGTTGCTGCTCTTATTCTGATTTAAAAGGGATTGGTACAATCTTCATTAAGGCGGTCAAAATCCAACACATTTGGTAAGACTGCTTGCTTACAATCCCAGCAGAAATTTCAAGGATCTCTTATAAATGTAGTCCAAACATTTCATCAACTTGAAGACCTTCACACTTCTAGGGATGTCATTTACCCAACAAACATGAGGAGCTTAATGTATGGATGAATTCTGCTGATGAAGCTTATAAGTAGACTATATCAAGACCCAAATATATATTATAAAAATAATATATATACACAACAAATGAGTTAGTGTAAAAAAATTATCTTCAAAGGTGGGTAATTAATTTGATGGATTGATCTGCTTTCCCAACCTAGAAACGGATTGATTCCAGAATTTGGCAGGAGTAAATCTTGACCATAGACAGGGAGGGATTATGCCTTGCAAATGGATATGGATATAACTGGCACATTTCACCAACTTTCCAAGTTATCTCGCTATGGAATGACTACCCCGTCTGGCTCCTACAAGAGGAATTTTCTCAGGTGTGAAAATCACACCATAGTGGTGTAGTTATGCATATGAATACATAAATGATTGTAGAATGCAAATTCACATATTGTGAGTACAAAACATGATTTTATTCTTACAAACAAGACTTAGGTGGAATAGGTTCAGCAAGGTTTTTTGAGAAGGAATATTGAGATTTAGGGCCTTATTACAACTCTGGTGGTTCTACAGCAGATGGTGCAACATGTATTCCGTTGTAAGACTGCCAAAGTCATGTTATGACAGCCCGCCGGATTAGGAGTCAACTTCTCGTCTGGCAGGTGGTCCTGTTAGGGCCCCTTTTGTTGGCATTATGCCCCCCTGTTCATGCCATACCATGCAAGAAATGTGGGTGCAAATACAGAGGGGTGCTACATGTACCCCCCGCATGTACACCCAGACCCAAATCCGGCAGGTCGTTGCCATTCCACCCCCCTTTTATGGCGAGTTGACTGCCCTAAAAAGGGCGGTGAAATGGCAACTCGTAATATGCTGATTCAGCGTAGGCTGTGGCACCACTCGCATATTCCTGCCGACGAAAGACCGCCTGTCCAGCAGTATCCTTGATCCTGATGGTGCCGGTGGTCTTGTGGCGGTCCAATCACTGCAGTCTTAACACTGCGGACAATCCCGGCGTGTGGCGGTGGCCGTAATGCTACCGCAGGTTCGGTGTTCCTATGGACCGCTGAGTGCGTAATAAGGCCATTAGACTTGGGATGAAAAAGGGAACTATTAGGCAGGAAAGTCTTATATTCTGGGACATTGCCTCCAACATGTTTGTGAATTTATGTGAAAACCAATGCAAATTTTACGGAATTTTTAACCATTTAGGAACTTTCAGAAAAAAAAGTTGTAGAAGACAAAAAATTCAAACTTAAACTTTAATTGATACCTCCCAAGTAAAATAAATCAAACACCAATACGTACGTATGCTCTTAATTTTCAAAAGGAAACCTGCAAATCTTCAATTAGTAGAAGAATTTTCCAAATAAAATTGATTAAAAAGCACATTTTTAAAAATCACCACTTTGCAGTTTCATGTAACAGCACATTTTTAATTTCGCCAAAAGTAAGTATAATTTTACACACTGCTTCTTTAGACTGTCTACGGAGAGGCAAGTCCAGAATTAAGGGAGGTTATATTACGTATGTGCGCATCACAGGATAAGCTTTATCAGCATTTTTGTATCTAATTCTGAAGGCCACATTTCCAGAAGGGTGAAGACAGACTGGAGACACTCCAGCCATGGCTTTACACAATCATACTTGCTTTATTACGGAAGACTCGTGTGAGTCTAGATTTAAAACATGAAAATACTAGAGCAATGGCATTCTGATGTAATCGAACAGGGGCATTCAAACACTAAAGGAACCAAACACAGTAAAAGAGGAAAACATTTTTCACGTATATCCCCCAATCGGAAAACAAAGTTTCAGAGATACTGTTAAAGGTTACAGTTTTCACATAAATTACAGTACAGACAAGCAGCAACTATCAATCGCAAGTAGTACAGAAATGTAAAAAAGTCCCTGAATGTACTCAAAGGAGCAATATAACTGAGAAGGGAGGAATGTCATTTCAAGTTTTAAATCTTATAGGATCTGTATGTCAGGAATTGACACAGGTTGGCACATGCATCCTTAAATATCTCCCATATTGTAAAGTTCTTGTTTTCATAGTGCAATAAATCTTGAAAAAAAAAGCAGTGGCTTCTCTGCAGTCCTGACACATTGCAGCTCTTTCTTTTTTTAGGCAGAGAGTCAGAATTCAGCTCCTTCAGCGGTTACAACACCATCCCCCCCTGAGACACCAACATTTACCTCCAACTCAAGAGCTGCAAGCCCCCCAGAACCAGTGCTTAATGGCAACACCGCACCCACGGCTCCAGGTCAAGGTTCACAAATGGACATAGAAACACTAATACCCACCCATGATGAGCAGGGCCGGCCCATCCCTGAGTGGAAACGGCAAGTCATGGTGCGGAAGCTGCAGATGAAGATTCAGGAAGAGGAGGAACAAAAGCGCAAGGTCAGAATAATTTCTTGTTGTACTGCTTGAGATAAGTGTGCTGTGCATTGATGTGGTGTTGCATGAAGACTTGAAACGCAGTTCTCTAAATGACTATCATTTAATTAGGATTACTGGCAGAGGAGTTCCATGAAACTAGAGAGATAATGTGCCCTCTCAGAGCTTTCCTTTAACAACTTAATGCATTCTGGTAGGTGCAGACTTGCTTCAAATTACGTGAACTAATTATAATAAACTGTTAGGTTGCAAATGTTTGTGAAAGGCTACAAAAGTACCTGACCATTGTGTCTCAGGGACATGGACTTGTCTTTAAAATCTTGGGTGGTAGAATAGAATACAATAAGCCAGCTATCCAGAAGAAATCTGGGCAAAACCTCAAAAAAGCAGAATTACTGTACAGAGAGTAGCAAATAGAGAAGGTATCCCTACAGGTTCATCAGTTATGTCTGGAAACTATTTAGCTGCAGTAGACAGATGGTTTCTCTAAACAAACAACCAAAGAAGAGAGCTTGCAGCCTTCACCTGAAGGCTGACTTATTGACTGTTTGGTTATAGTGCATTTCTAATCTTTTAAGGAGTCCATATGACTACAGCATGTTTACTCTTTATAAATCACCCCACTACATGGATGAAATTTGACTTTCTGGATATACGAGATAATCTATTGTAAATCCTGTATTGAGCTCCCCGTTCATCCAACTGTTTTGGACCACGGTATTCGAACAAACGGTCCTAAAACCTTGCATAGAGTAGTAAAAAATGTACTTGCATAAATGCAGTCTATGCAAGGAGCATCTAACAAAAAGACTTATGCCCTCATTTACAACCTGGTGAGCAGTCTGCGAACCATCCAGGTCAGCAGTTGCAAAAGTCTCAATTTCCCTGGCAGAGGACCACCCACTCTAATTAGACATCAGGATCTCTAAAGCATTCCTTGCAACAAACGGGACAGAATTTGTGGTACAGCTTTTGGACTTAGGACATCAGGTATATGTTTGCTCACCCCACCAAAGTTTTTGTTTCCAAAAGGAAACTTCTGAACCAGGGGTTGAAAAAAAAAAAAAAAAAAAAAACATGATGTACAGGGGTTTTTCTCATTTCGCTTCAATGCTATCCAGCAAATTCCCTGCTCAGGATAGTCATGGAAATCTAGCGGCAGTGGCCCCTCCCTAAATAGGAAAGACAGGCCACCTTGTCAAAGTTTTTTAACAGGGGAACCGGCTGAGGATCTGCAGAAAAAAAGCTAGGGATCCCCTCACTTCTAATTATGGTAGGCCAACCACAAATCAGGGGAAAGGGCACCACTTATTGACGACTGTTTTGCCATTCCACAAAACTCTAAATGGCCCCTTTAGACGTTACTGTTTGTTACAAAAGGGAGTCCCTTGTAGGTTATTTTGTATTTTTCTTGCTTCTGGTGAAACTGAGGTGTCTATCTATGAGGAGCATACCAGGGTAACCCTTAAACATCTGGAACCCTGCTGCATGGAGATCCAAATTCGGATAAATTAAAATAAAATTCCCTTAAACAAAAATTATACGTATATACTCAAAGTAAGCTGACTCACGTCAGATACTGACTGATTTACAGTTAGCCTCAGAATAAACTGCTGACATTATAAAATATGTAGTAATCAAAAACATATTAAAGTGTTTAAAAACTGTTTACACATAAATACATGTATTAACAATCAAGCAAGTAAGAACTCAGGACAAACATACTTTGGGCCCAAAGATTTGAGCCTTTAAAGACAATATATGCATATAACTGTCCACCTAGATAACAAAGAACTTAAGTTAATTGAAATCATTAAGCGTACTCACCAATTATCCCCTCCTTCCTCCACAGTTAATCTGTCTGTCTGTCTGTCTGTCTGTCTGTCTGTCTGTCTGTCTGTCTATCCATCTATCTATCTATCTATCTATCTATCTATCTATCTATCTATCTATCTATCTATCTATCTATCTATCTATCTACCCATCACTTACATTTCATTATTTATATTCTTTTGCTCTAATTGTCAAATCGCTGTCTATAAGTATGACAAATGTATTTAGGGGATAACATTTAAAGATATCCAAGTGTACTGCAAATCAACAGGAAGATCATGGCATGTTTACAAGATTTTAAACCTCCAAAGTGAAAAGGCGAATTAAAAATATTCATTTTTTTCATATCTCAAGACAGATTAAGAATCATTGCATCTTAATTACTTTCTGCTTTAATTAGTGGATGTGCTATGAATTTGGCTAGATCTTTCCCAAAACGTTCCCTAATTGTATATATCAAACTTAAAACTGACGAGAGACGTCTCTTTCGCAGAGCCGCCTTCTGCCGCAGGTGGCCACCCTATTGGGGTTACAAGAATGGGATGCCATAGGCATCTCCACCTTGGGAAACATAATGCGTGCCACGGCTTGAAGTCCTTTCAGGAGCTCAGGAAGGAATTTGTGATGCCGCATACCCAATTCTACAAGTACCTGCAATTACGGCATGCTCTAACACCGTACATCGCATGCCTAGAATCTCTTCCGGAGTTCAACCCGATAGAGGCTAAGGTATTTGTGGGTGACTTGGGACACCACAAGATGGCAAAAATATACCAAACCCTGCTGACGAATCGCTCTACAACCCTAGACTCACTCCGAGAAAGATAGCAGACAGACCTTGGTCCCCTTGATAAAGAAGACCGGGCGGAGGCATTAGAATCCCTGAGGGGAGCCGCAATAGCGTCACGCTTAAGACTTATTCAGTTTAAATACCTACACTGCACTTACTTTCCTAGACACAGGCTGTGGAGGGCGGGACTGATAGCCTCCCCTACGTGTCTCCTCTGTGGCAGCGCGGAAGGCACATTCATACACACCATTTGGGAATGCTCAGCGCTTATCAGATTTTGGATGGGGGTCATGACCTGCCTATTGGAATTACTGGGAATGGGAAATGCCCCTGTCTACCAAGCTTGCTCTATTACACGTTACTGAAGAGATTGGGTAAATCTTTATAAAAGGCATTTGCTATTCCTGGGCCTCACCCTGGCTAAAAGAGAAATAACTAGAGCATGGAAGGACCCGGCCCGCCCAAACTGGGAGCGTAGAAGGCAGGTCTGGATTGGTGCATGGGTCAGGAGCAACCTATATTTAAGGCACGGGTTGCACGCAGAAGAACCCTAAAATCTGGAAGCAATAGGCGGACTTTAGAGGTCTCATTTTGGAACCCCTACCACCGCGCATTACTGATATGGAAGCCGTTTGAGGACAAATCCCGGGGAACATTGATGATACAAGGGACTACTTTTATGTGAATTGGCCTGCGGGGTATGATGCATGGACTATTGCACTGTACATGGCACACTTGGTTATAAAGTTGTGGGCTGCTGTTCATAGGCCCAAAATGTTTATTTTCCTATTCTATAAATGCAAAGTCACCAGCCTGATTATTACTATACAGATCGGTATTAATTGTATTTCTCTTGCCAGAAATTTAACTGTCTTATCTGCTGACTTAATAAAAATGCGTTTTGAAAAAAAAAAGGAGCTTGTTTAACCTAGCTTTAAATATAAAGATTCAGTCCCAAAATTGGATTACCATATGTCATTATGGCTCTCTACTATTTAAAATGCATTTAGGAGATAATCACATAAAGCTTTGTCTGGGAGGGTAGAATCCAACATACACTGCATATTGCAATATACAAGTGATCCTTATGCTCTTGAATTCATATTTAGAGAGATTACATCTAGAGAGTGATGCCAATATTCTATACCCAAGATTAATAGTAGACATTTGAAAGAAGGTAGCCCAGGGCTCTTCAGTACAATATTAAGTTGCATCAACACACTGAGAAACTTAATGGTAAGGGCAGGTTATTCCCCATCACAAATTTCAGCTACTGTAGTTCTGGATCTGCTTTTAAAAGATCTTCAATGAGAGGTATCAATTGTCCCAACTATTAAAGATCTTTGAAGTGCTTTGTGCTCCGTAGGTCCTTGAAGACCATTTTAGTAAGTTTAATGGTTACACTCAGGACTAATTTGCTTCACAGAATTGCCTCTTTTTACGTGTTGCTTGAAAAAATCGCCTTCTGCAATGTACTAAATCACATGTAGTGACCTATGTTTAGTCATTTTTTTCGGGAATCTTTGTTGAACTAAGCATTCTGAAAAGATTGCTTGAACGAATATCATTTTATGTCAGGCCAAAGAAGTGCTACGAAACAAAAAAAGTAATAGCTTTCTCTTGACTACCCTGAGACGGTTAGATTTTGCAGATTTCTGAGCTGTCAACCAATAGTAATACTTATATAAAAACTAGTGACATTAACACTGAAGCATGAGCGCTTTTCTGAATTCCTGCAAGAAAGTTTCAGGCCATCAAGAAGGACGGAGTTTGTTCATATGGCAGTGTGAAATGATCCCTGCCTACTAGCTCATGTTGACAGTGTCTAGGCCCATGTGTAATTTCCACACTCAAGGCAAGTATCTTGACAAGATAGATCTACCTTAATGGTAATGACTTTTCAATTATAGTGACACTTTTAATGGTGCATAAGATTCAGTTTAAGGCACCTTATATTACTCACAGGCATTTCATCAGATTTGTTGCCTGGCCTATGTGAAGCAAGCTTGAGCAAAGCCAATTAGTGTGGTTACACTTTGAGAATTGATTGAAATACTTAACAATGTTGCATCTATGAAAGAACAAAAAGACACAATGAGATAGATGAAGAATTTAACATATGATGAATCAGTGTACTTTTCAGATGTAAAATAGTAAGGCAAGCACTTCGTAAGAGGTGGAAGGATGTAACTGCCAGCCAATATTATGAGGCTAGACAATAATACCCTTTTACTCTGAGGGAAAGCCCACTCAATGTACAGTTTCAGAAATTATTAGCAATAGGTAAAGCAGACCGAGGAGCTCAGAAGATAAACTTAAAAATAGATTGATATTTCAGAGTGCAAATATTTATTTGTAAAACAAATTATTGTCACTGCTTTTAAATTCCTTTTCAGTGGCTATACCAATTACCATTGGCCTGAGCAGTAGACGGGCCATCAAAACATGGATATTTGTTTTCTAGCCAAAGTGCAATGTCAAATATGCCACTCACTTGACAGTCAGGGGCCACGGAAACAGAGATGGTCTTCCCTCTCACCCCCAGACCAACCCTCCACAATAATTAAGTAGCACGGGCGATTGGTCCCAAGGGGAAAATGAAGAGTGAGGGATGACACAAATGTGGGAGAAGTTGTCAACTCAGTAGGACCACAGGCATACTCTTGGGAACGACCATAACACGGGATGGGGTTGGTCTCATGTCTTTGAGACTGAGGGTGTCGCCACTCCTAGCCAACATAACATCCAGAGAAGGTAAACTGGGGTGAGTAAGGGACTTCCCCCATTGCACATCATAGGGGACAGGTGCCCAAGGTAGTAGAGATGTCGATAAAACAAGAGGTCAAGTAAATGACCAAAACAGCACCTGCAGCTGGTCATTAGCTTCTCCCACAAGAGAGGAATAATACCCTCACTGCCTCGTAGGTCTAATAATCCAAAGGACAGTGCACTGACCCCAATAAACCTATAAACAAAAAAAATACCTGCAGCATGAGGAAGGATGACAGGTATGACGAAAGGAACACAAAAAAAGAACAATCACTAGCTCTGCTATGTAGACCTGCTGTCGTCCGGGCATCCAACAAGGAATAAGGGGGGTGGTGAGCGGTTGACTGCACAGCTCATATGAGGTACCAGGATGAAATTACGTCGGCAGTTCCTGCAAAGACAAAAAGAAAATCCACAAGGGAATCACTCCAGCGGTTTTCATCTGCATGAGGAAGTGAGTGCAGCTGAAATGCTGAGCTCCAGAGAGGAATATACCCTGAGGAACCGTTCCTGCAGTCCTCACAAGGACAATCCAAGTGCGCCCGGCAGAACGCGGAGAGCACAACTTGAGGTGCTGCTGGTAACCGCTCCTGCGGTTTAAATGCGTGGCAGAACAGTGAGCAAGGCATGTTGCTGACTCACCAGCTAGTTATTTTAAGAGACACCGCTCCTGCGGTCCTCTCCCAAAAGGTGCAGCACTTACAGCAAAGGCAAGGATAGTTCCATAAAAGGAACCTCTCCAGTGGTCCCTGTCGTGAAGTAGGGTGAACATGGCCGATTGCCGCTCACCTCCAAGCCCGGGAAGCGGTCTGGATCCGACTCCGTTGTCCCAGAAGGAAATCATTTAAGCCAAGCGGCTGGTGATGGGAGACGCGTATTTTTAAAGGCACGCGTCTCCCACATGGTTGGGGGCGTGTGTTAGGAAAGGGAAACTCTGTATTCTCACAGGAGTATGAGTTTTTGGTGAAATGAGCAGCGATAAGACAGGGAAGGGCACAAAGGAGCACCCTATGCTTCAACAGCTAAGGTAGGTGTCCCCATGTATGCCAGCTACACTATCGCCACCCATCTCGGAATGGAAACATGCTAGGGGACTGCCCATGACCCCTGCAAGCTCCCGGGGACCTGCACTCCCGGGTGGTATCGAATGAATATTAGTCTTATAGAGCACAAACTCTGCCCAAGGGCATCAAGGTGCTACGGATAGAGCGAGAGGTCGGAGGATGCACAGAATGGGCCTAGCAATTAAAAGTATAGAGCCATGTTTTAATGCCCCTCAAAATTTGAGAGTTTTGCCCAGAGATCTATAGGGGAAGAGAATTCCAGAGCTTGGAGGCAGCAACAGAAAAGGGTACCCCCCACTGGCTCTCCTGAACCTGGGAACTACCAACCAGTTTTTGGGGGCAGACTGCAGTTTTTTGGTAGGGACATACCGTAGGAAGAACCATTTAATGTCTTTGGATGAAAGGAGAAGGATTATTTCTGTTAATATCCACAAAATCCACCCTCATATGACAGCAGAACCAGACAATATGAATTATAAATTCATGGTATGCTGTGTAACATTATTCAACCTCAGAGTTTTGTATACGGACAATGTATTGGGGAATTGGGTTAGGAATTGCACACATTATTTTAATGATCAGGTCTAAGTTGGTATCACATTTTAAAACCCATCACACCAAACAGTGATCCATTACCTCGTAACCAATGCACTCACATTGGAAGGTCTGTGTGGTCAGCATGTACAAGTGGATTTGTAAGTTTGACACCAAAGCTGTTGGAAAACATGAATTTGGATAACAGGCATAATTGAAAAGACCTCAATAGATGTAAACTTACCCTATGGTATATTTCGGAGCCGGCATTACCACATTGACGGCCACATGCATCAAAGTCCGGTTTTGCGATTCCTTATTTGCGATTTTTAGGGAATCGCAAAATGGGATGCATGATTTTAAATCGCATAATATTTGCGATTCTGTAAAAATCGCAATTTTTACCGAATCGCAAATATTATAAGAATTCTAATTTGCGATTTCGTAATTCCCATTGATTCCTATGGGCCAAAAGGCCCATATTTATTTATTTATTTATTTTTGACATTTAATAGAGCGCGAACAAATGCCCGCAGGCGTCTCGGCGCTGTACTATTGTAAACTCTCCTATGCTCGGCTTCTTGCTCTTAGAGGTTAAACAACCAGGTTTTCAGCTGCTTTCTGAATGACAGGAGATTTGGGCTAGATCTAATGGGTTGGGGGAGCGTATTCCATAATTTTGGGGCAGCAACCAGAAAACGTCTGTCTCCCCAGGTAACCAGTTTAGTATGGGGTACCACCAGATCATTCAGTTTGGCTGAACGGAGAGGTTGGGAAGGATTGTATAGAATGAGGTGATCTCTCAGGAATTGAGGGGCTTGTTGGTGCAGTGATTTGTAAACTATGCACAAGGTCTTGAATTTAATTCTGTTCCTGATAGGGAGCCAATGATAGCTTCCCAAGGTATCAGCTATAGGTTTAAATCTAGGGATTCCCGAGAGAAGTCTAGCCGCTGCGTTCTGTACTGTCTGCATTTTCTTGATGGTCCTGATTTGAGCATTGGCTAGCAAGCCATTGCAGTAATCTAATGCAGACAGGACTAGAGCGCTAACTAGTGTCTTGCCTACGCTTTTTGGGAGAAATGGAAGGATCTTTTTTACCAACCGTAGTTTGTAAAACGCCGTAGAGGCCGTCTGGTTAGCATGAGCCTTGAAATTCAAGTTGTCGTCAAAGATGACGCTTAGGTTTCTCACCTTAGGGGTTGGTTTAGGCAAAGCTCCAAAGGATGATGGCCACCAAACTGAGGACCAGTTAGGACTAAGTTGACCGAATGTTACCACCTCGGTTTTTTACGGAGTTCAGTTTTAAACAGTTTGCTGACATCCATTGTCCGATGGCCAGCATACCTGCTTTAAAACTCTCCGCTACAGTTTCCCCATCATTTTTGATGGTTAGAATCAACTGAGTGTCGTCCGCATATGAGGTAAGGTTCATCCCGTGCGCTTTGATGGTTTTAGCGAGGTCCGACACATAGATGTTAAATAGTGTCGGACTTAGGGATGAACCTTGAGGTACCCCACATGGCAAGGACAGTTCCGCTGACTCGAATCGTCCTAGGGTAACTGCCTGTGACCTATCCATCAAAAAAGATGCCAGTAGATCCTTGGCTAGGCCTAGCACGCCCATGTTTTCAACACAGTCGACCAAGATCTTATGGTCGACCGTGTCGAAGGCAGCCGATAGATCTAGAAGCACCAACAGTGCTGAGCCTCCTTGATCTCAGATTAATCTGATGTCGTCTGCCGCTTTGATTAGCGCCGTTTCTGTTCCATGAAACTTGCGGAATCCAAATTGGGTTTCATCGAGAAGATGGTGTTGCTCGATAAATGCTGCGAGTTGGATGTTCATGGCTTTTTCTGCTACTTTGGCCAGAAAAGGGAGGTTGGCAATAGGCCTATAATTGTTTTACTCTGTTTTATCTAGGCCAGATTTTTTCAGAAGGGGCTTCAATAAAGTTTTTTTTAGAGGGATCGGATAAATTCCTGTGCAGAACATCAGATTGCAGATTTGGGTTATGACTGGGATCAAGGTGTCCATTAATGGGCGGAGAGTTTTCAAGAAGCAAGGATCCAGTGCTGAGCCAGATTTAATGGACCTGATGATATCCTGAACTTGATTTTCTGAAATTTTTACAAACTGTGGAAAGATATTTTCGGTATGTGGCGTATTTATGTCGTTGGTGCTCTGATTATCAGAGGAAGTGAACGCAGAGAAGATATCATTCACTTTAGTGAAAAAGAAGGATGCTAATGAGTCACAGAAACTTTGTGAGGATGGGGGGTTCAGGTCAGGAGCATCTCCTGCGAGCTGCTTGGTAATCTCATAGAGCCTTTTATTAGAGTTTTTTTGCGCTTTCAATTTGCTCCTTGTAGTACTTTTTTTTGGCCTCCATGATCAAGGATTTGTACTGGGTTAGAAGCTCCTTATAGTTGTGTTTGCTTTCATCGTCATAGTTTTTCCTCCAGTGCCTTTCGAAATTTCTACAGAGCTGTTTATGTTTTCTTAGTTCCTCCGTGTACCAAGGTGCTGAAGGAGACATCCTATTTCTGGATATGAGTTTAACTGGTACTAATTTGTTAGTAGCCTGATCCAGCCAGGCTTGGTATTGCTTTATAGATATTTCTGGATTAGTGGACAGTGTTGGTTTAGAGTTGTCTAGTGATACCTTAAGGTTTGGAATATTAATATCTTTCCATACTTTAAAAGGTTCACGTCTGGGAGGGGATGCTTTAAGAATAGGTGATTCGTTAATCTTTATAGTACCTAATACCAAATGATGGTCAGTCCAGGTCATTGGAAGAACATCAGTAATTCGCAAACCTTCCAGATTGGTGAAAATTCCGTCTAAAGTATGCCCTGCAGTGTGGGTAGGTCCCGTCACCAACTGTGAGAGCCCAAAAACCTCCATTTCTGACAGAAGGGTCATGGTGTCTTTATCCCCATTACTGTCCAGATGGAAGTTAAAATCTCCCAGCAGTGTTATAGACTTCTCGGTTGCAAGGGATTCTAAAATAGTAGCAACTTCTGTGAGAAATCCTGACCGAATCTCAGGTCGTCTATATAATAATATGCCTTTAAAGTTATAAGAGGGAGACAGGTAAATATCAAACTGGAGAATCAATGGGAAGGCATTGACATTTTGCGAATTTCAATTAGCACCGGAAGGTAATTGCGCTATAGAAATTTTATAAATAAATAAAAATAAATAAAATTAGCGATTCGCAAAAGGTTAATGCATTCCATGGGTGCAGGGGGGTCCAAAGGACCCCCCCCCGCACCCCTGAAATGTATTTTGAAGTGCATGTTTCACACACACATGTCCTAAGTACATGTGTGTCTGTAACATGACAGTGTTTTAAAATGCAATTTTGAGCATTTTAATACATTTTCGCAAATTACCACGAGGTTCAACCTCGTGGTAATTTGCACCCCCTAATTGCGAATTCGCAATTTTAAAAGTAATCATGCATTGCTTTTAAGGAATCGCAAATTTGCGATTCCTTAAAAGCAATCGCATTTTTGGAATTTGCTAAAAATAGCGATTTTTCCAAAAATGTTTGATGCATCCCAAAAACCTATTTAGGAATCGCAAACGGCCGAATTTACCGATTCGCACCGTTTGCACTTCCTAAATAGGTTGATGCATGTGGCCATAACAGTGCTGAGGTGCAACTATGGTGTGCTAGCTACCTACCATATGTCAGGCACCTATGTCCTGAGTGATAAGGTTCTTGTTTCTTGCTAGCCTGATGCCTTTTAAATAGCCTGTGCCGTATTTTGGTGATGTTCTTTATGCCTCTCGGAGAGTGAAATACTTGCCTGTGTATTTATTTTGGCACTGAGCTTATTATGTTAAATGTGAGACAGATCAAGCCAACAAGTACTGCTGAGTTAGGGAAATTGGTGTTAGTCTTCTTGCGGAATGACTTGTTGCCATCAGTGTCTTAGCCTTGTATGTTTGAGTTTAACTTGCTCTTTGCTTGTGTGCATGTACATAGCACCAGCCTCACCATGAGGGCAATGACAATTCGGGATGATGTAGTGAAAAGAGGCTGAACTGCTTCTGTGTTTGCTTCTGAGGAGGCGTGGCTTGGCTCTTTGGGTTTTATGGTCCCTTTTAGAATCGGGACAGGACAAATCTAGTCCTAGGTCATAATGCCTCATGCAAGTAAAACACAATGGAATGGCAGACTTCCCCTAATCCCCTACTTTGCCCAGATTACACCATTGCATGAGTTTGGAAGAAGGTTTGTGTTCTCTGCTCAAACTCTTCCCTCATTCATTTTTCTCTCACCTAGTGCCTCCTGGTCTTTGAACCAGTTACGAATAGTGAGGAGCTCCTTCATTTTTTTTCCAAGTGATTCTTTATTAGTATTTCTCCAGTGTGCAGTAGTGACAGCCTCAATGACCACTCAGTACGCCGCATCACAAGCCCCAAAGCTTTTTTGGAACCATCTGGTGCACAGCATATCTTCAATGTAAGACTTTGCGTCACAAGCCCTCTCATCAACGGCCTCCTCAATGACAGTGCAGAATCTCACATCACATCCTCAGATATCCTCAGAACGGATGTGCGATGCATTTTTGACCAGGGCCTCGTATCGCCTTAGGTGCACAAAGCATCCCTGACTTGGAACTCTACGCAGCCAGGATTTAAGGTACTCTTATTCAGTGGGTACCTAGGTCCCTGTAGCCGGCCCGCTCTCCATCATGGTCAGCCTGAACTGGTGACCTTGTCCCAGTTAAGTGCACCAGATATCCATAGTTTGCTCTTTGAGTCGCTATTTTCCCATACATCTTTACAATTGCTTATCTCCAGTTCTACTGATTGTTTTTTTGCCATTTTGGTCTTGGTTTATTTATTAATATGTACTCCATTTTTCTAAATTCCTGTGAGACTTTTCTTGTGTTATGTTTTCACTTTATTACAGTTTGAAGTGCGGCTTAAATACTTTACATATTTCCTGTAATTAAGCCTGAGTGTTCTGTGCCAAGCTACCAGAGGGTTGAGCACGAGTTAATTTGGGGTTTACTTGTGCCTCACTCTGACAAGGAGTTTGGTTCCTGCATGAGCAGGGTTTCATCGCCCTCAACCAGTAACCCGATTTCTTACAGTTGTCCAATCCCCTCTTCCATATACCACATTGAATGTAATGTTGGGTCTGGCTGCTCCTTAGACTAATTTATCCACTTCAGGGATCCAAATTTGACAGAGGTTTTAATATCCTGAAGGACCATTCAGCCTCTCATCTGTTTAAGGTCCCTAATATGTAAACCACTGAGTTGGGTAACAATAAACACCTGTTGTCTGTCAATAGCACCATGAGACTTTGTTGGGGGTGAATGAGTACTCTACCAATATGCCTATTGTGGTATGGGAATAAAGTTCAAATTAAAGCCTATCCCTAGAGTTAGAAAAAGAAGGAAGTGAGTGTTTAGTAGGAGAGCTTGCTTTATCAGCTTCATTCCTTTTGCTCTGTGACTATTTTCCTGTACAGGACAGGTGTGTTTGTTGACGCATACACATTTGGATTGAAGAAACTCAGACTTGTGAGTTAGATACCTTTTGTAGTACTCACCCCTACGGGCAGAAGTTTTTTGTTTCTCTGGGACTAGAAATGCCACTGATAAGCATGGTGGGTCTGGATCAGGGATTGTGTCTGTGAAGTACCATTCAGTTACTTATGTTACACACAATTCCCAGATAAATAATTTGACACCAGTATTGACTGCATTTTAAATTCTTCCTGGTTTTCCATTGACTGTTTTCTCACTTTCCTAACTTTAAGTGCCCAATCTTCCCCTATTTTCACCATGGAGATGGAGTTGTGTAACCTTGACACCCTCAACAGGGCTGAGCTGCTGAAGCTCTGCAAACAGAAGGGGGTGAAGGCAGATAAGAAGGCTACCAAACTGGATATCCATGCAGCCCTCAGAGTCTTTGAGCAGGTGCAGAGGTTCCAGTCCACCTCAGAAAATTATGATGGTGATGATAATGAGGAAGAGAGAGCACTATCCGAGGATGAAGAGATGGTGGACCCAGCCCGGGGCCCACAGTTGCAAGGAGGGCCCAGATCAACCCCAGCAGATGACCAGTATGCTACAGTGCCCAGATCAAGTGGAATCCAGCACTACTGGTGGCAGTCGACCATCAGTGTCCTCTGGAGCGGTGAGGGTTCGCATACCACAGGAACTGGTGCCCAATTATGTGGTGGCAGATGGTATTAATAAGGGTTCCCAGCATATGAGGTAACTTTAAAGGGTACACAAGGTTTCAGAAGAGTACTGGTGAACAGCTTGTGTAAGTACATGCATACAGTAGGGAGGGGCACACTTCTTACACTTGAAATAGAGGGCCACACCAAGTAAGCCCCACGAAATCCATCCTAATTTCCAAATTTCCAAATTTGGGCTCACCCCTGAGAAATACCATCAGAGGTTTAGGGACAGCCACAAACTTCCAAAGCAGTCCTGGGTGAACTTCTTAGATTATTCCAACAAGGCACGGAGGTGAGGAACAGCAGAGTGGATGATTTTGTTGGGCTGCACAACCCGATTCTGAGGGAGCACCTGTTTTACGGAGTTGCGCCAACACCTCGTAGATAGATTTAGCAGGCTGACTGACCCCAGCAAGCTTGCTGAGGATGAGGGCTTCTGGATCAACACCAGAGTGTCCAAGAAGGCTTCTGGGGTTGGGGGGCTTCCTAAAGGGTTGTCAGGGTTCCCACCAGAAGAAAAAGAGGTGAGATAAAAAGAAAGAGTTCTGACAATTCCCCCAAAACAATTATATGGGGAAAGCATCCCCTTCCCAACTTGGCCATCAGAAGAAAGGCTTTTTTGATAAGAACACTGGTACATTTGTCCACAAGTGCTATGAATGTTAACAGTATGGGCAAACCAAAGGTGATCCTAAGTGCCCGAAGAGGGCACAGCCCCCCAGTGGTGGGCAGACCCAGGAGTTGGTTAGCATAGTGGCTGGGGAGGAGATGGCCCCATTTAGTATGTGAAAGTCAGCTAAGGTTCCCCTAGTGTCCCTGGGTGACAAAGAGATGGTGCCCAAAGCCCACATGCCTTCAAATACTTCGACGTATAGGCAGTGGGTCATCATCAATGGGCAGGGGGTGAATGTGCTGAGGGACACAGGAGCCAGTATGACTACTGCATGATGTGGCAAGCTGAAGCAAAGGCAGCTGGAGATACTTCAGGAGATTACCTCATTTACTGGGAGAATGACCTACTGTATAGTGAGCCTAAGGCACCTGTGCATGGGGCAACTGATTTGTTGGATAATCCCCCAATGTTACATCGACCTTTGATATGCTTCTCTCCCACTTTTATTGGCCCGGATAAGGATAGCCATGGATGCATTCTGTAAGACCTGTCTCACCTGCCAGTCCAGTGGGAAAAAAGGGAAGAAGCTGAAGGCTTCCTTGAATCCCTTACCTGTCACTGGTACCCTCTTTGAAAGGGTAAGTATCAACATTATAGGACTCTGGACTCCAAGCTAACGTTAAGCAACAGATGTACCCTGGTCTTGGTGGACCATGCCACTAGGTATCCAGACACAATCTGAGGACTATGACAGCACTTGCAGTGGCTAGGGCCCTGGTAGGGATTTTCACACGAGAAGGGTTCACCAAAGAAGTGGTTTCTGACAGGTGCACCAACTTCATGTCGGTGTAGATAAAGTCAATGTGGAAGGAGTGTGGGGTAACCTACAAGTTCTGCACACTCTACCACCCACAAATCAGTAGGCATCTTGAAAGATTTAATAAGACCCTGAAAGGCATGATAATGGGCCTGCTTCAGCCTTTGACCTCCTCTTACCATGCCCGTTTTTGCCTACAGGGAAGTGCCCCTGAAGGGGGTTGGGTTTAACCCATTTGAACTTTTGTAAGGCCACCCTGTTAGGGGACCTTTCAGTCTGGTCAAGAAAAGATGGGAGAAAGCTCCCCATACCCCACCGATATGAAGTGAGCTACATGCTTGCCCTCAGGAACTAAATGGTGAAGTTTAGAAGTCTAGAAGTAAGCTTCTGAGAACGTGGAGGCCAACCAAGAAGTCATGTAGAAATGGCACAACAAGATGGCTACCATGGTGCAATTTCAACCTGGACAGAAAGTGTGAGCGATGAAGTCAATGGAGCCCAGAGCCCGCCATGACTGTTGGACTGGGACCTATGCAGTATTTGAGAGAAAGTGGGAGGTCACCTACGTGGTGAATCTCAAGACCCCCAGAAACACTTTAAGGGTACTCCATATCAACCGCCTCAGACCCCAATACAAGAGGTCTGAGGTCCCCATGCTGCTGGTGACAGATGAGTAGGAGAGTGATCTTCTCCCTGACCCCAGAGCAGCAAAGGGATTTTGCCAGTTGATGGGATAGTTTGCCTCTCTGTTTTCCCTGAATCCTGGGCTCACACATCTGGGTACCAATGATGTTCATACTGGAGACAGCCTGCCTGTCAAAAATAAAGTATACAGGCTGTAGGAAAATGGAATATTATGTGGTACGTAATATTATCACAATACCCCAAAGATGGTCCTTGTATGTGAGCTAATAAATCCTTAGTTCAGTCCTAGAGGAGTGGCAAAGAACTGTCAGACTTTACTAGATGTACATGTGTTAAGCATTTCACAGTACCAACGTGGACGATAAGTAATTGACACAATGCAAGAGAAATCCAACACCAATTTATAAAAAAGGAGTGTATTTTTATCTTAAGTTACACACCAAAATGAATGGGGTATCGTACATATAATTGGAGTTATAGATTTTTGACGCAATATTAAATCAGTGCAGTCAAATACATAGTCAAAATAACATTAGCGTCAATGGCAAAATCCAATAGTGACATTGGTCACTTGCAGGTCGAGTTACTTGGTACCCTTATAGGGGTAAGGTCATGTGGGCCCCAGGACCAGACCAAACAGTCAGATTAATTTTACCTAGTCCATGGAGGCCACGTGCAAAGTGGTTCTGGCTGTCCTTGGTGCTGAATGGGAGCCATGGGTGGTGCTGTTTTAACCGCTTACATGGTGCTGCAAGAAACATAATTCAAAAATACAACAGGTACACAGTAGCGGACATCGAAGAATGGTTGCATGGTGGTCTCAATAGGTATAGAATCGAGTGGGGGACTCACCCAGGGGCTCCCCGTTCATCAAGTTTCCTTTTCATTGGAGCTTCCCCACAAGCCTGCCCATGCCCTCGTAGATCTGTGCTTGTTGGACGCCTACCTTATTGAACAGTGCCTGTGTAGCGGCTCCTACATCACTGCTGGTGTGAGTGACCCCTGTCCTGTGGCCTGATCTCATCGCCTGCACTGCACATCCGTCGCCATCCTTCAGGTTTAGTATCTGTTCTGCCTCGTCCGCAATACCTGGAAACTGCAGTGTGGGGACCCTAGTGATCTCTGCACATCGTACGTATCAAGGCCTGGCGATCTGGTCTCCCCATCGTGCTGGGGACCCTTAACTGGTGCTAAGGTGAGGGGCGGAACATAACTTACCCTGTTACTCTGGAAGTGGTACTGCTGACTCTCGAGAGCATAGCCCAAGTTGGCTTCACAACATACGATGGGCAGGGTAGCCAAAACACAGCCGAAACTTCAATTTGAGCAGGGCAAGTCGAGGACTGAAGAGGTGGATGATGCCCCCTCCCACCGACGATCACAAGGAAGTGTCCTAGGAGGCAGCGGGTGACCTAAAACAAATCCTAGCGCCAATGCAGAAAAGTTTCTCCACCATCAACAGCAAGATTGACATTCTTGCATACCGGGTGGACAGAATATCAGAACGCCTTGACAAACATGGCAAACAGATTGATATGACTAAAAGAAGGGTCACTGAGGTCAAGGAGGTGCAGACTGAGGTCAGTACGGCACAAAAATCGCTTGCTAAGACGATAACTGCCCTGCAGAAGAAGACAGAAGATTTAGAGGTGAGGTCAGGAGGAGTAATTTAAGCACTACGGGTCTGCTGGAAATGACACCCACTGTCAACATGGAAGTATTTACTGCTGGTCACACTCCTGGGTCGCGAGATATTTTCAAACCAGACCAGTGATAGCTAAGCTCCTGAGCTACAGGGACGCAGCCCTGAAGCACGCAAGAACGTAAGGCGCCCTCCAATTCGAAGGCACTGCGATCTCCCTGTTTCCAGACTTCACGTTGAAGGTTCAGGAAGCCAGATGTCAGTTTGCTCCCTAAAAAGGTGACTACGTGATCAAAACATTTAATATACAATGCTTTACCCAGCTAGGCTGAGGGTCAACTTAAATGGTCAGTCCAGAATCCTCCTATACCCCAATTCCCTCCAGAAGGCATTGAAGGACCTTCCTAAAACAGTTGGGCGCAGTCAAGACTCAGAGGAGCTGTCCTCCCGCCGAACTCCACTGGAATGGGAACTCCTCCCAGGGCTTGGACTTGGTTAACCCAAGACTTTTTGCCTGTATCCTAGTGCCTGCTCTGTACCGCCCATGTATCCAGTGCACTGCAAGTATAGTTTAGTTTCTCTTGTTCATGTACGTGATTGGGATTGGGTTCACCACTATGTTATATGCATCAGAGTTATCTTTACATTTCGGGTGTGGGGTGGGCATGCTGTCATAGCCGACTATCCTGCTTTATTCCTGTTCAGCATTGATGCTACAAAATTGTTATTGATGGCAGACGTACCATTTATTTTTTGAAAATTTCTTTTGCATTCTTTTTTCTCACAATTGTGCGGTGAGGGTAACATCTGCCCCTGTGTGTTCTCACCGAAATAGTTTAACTGTCATATGGGTTTTGTTTGAAAGGGTGGCTGGTGGGAGGGTATCATCATTGCTCAGTTGGGAATTGCATGGCGTGGGTGGGGGTGGCTCTGGTCGTGTTCTATTGCCTTTTTAGTTGTCTCTTTGTCAAGCAATATTTGTTGTTTGTTGGTTTCCTTTTGCACACAGTATACACATGGGATCTTCGTAACGCAATATGAGTGTCTCAGTTTCAAGAATATCTTGTTGTATTCCCTATTCCACACAGGCCAATTTTATGCACAGTCACTAAGTTGATGGCTTGAAGCTATTGACTTGGAACATAAGGGGCCTCAATGACTACCGGAAAACTACGAAAGTGATATCCTACCTCAATAGACATATCATAGGCATTGCAAACCTGCAAGACACCCATCTTCCCACTGATTCACAGATGCTCGCCCACAGGCGTCTTCATGGCCCCTTTCATGCTGCCGGCTTCTCTACACACGCCCAAGGGGTACCGACATGGGTCAACACTAAAGGCGGCAAATGCCTGGAAGCTTTAGTAATGGACAGGGAGGGGCGGTATGTTATCACTAAAATCAAAGGGAAGGGGTTGGAGTTCGTAATTGTCAATGTATACAGCCCGAATTTTCATAACCCGCAATTCTTCATGGACTTGCTGACACACTTGTGGCGCTGGGTGCCCCTTCCACTGCTTTGGGGTGGTGATCTTAACTGTGTACTCGATCCAGTGCTAGACCGCTCTGGGGGTCCTATGCAAAAACAGTCAGGCGAGGCTAGAGCCGTGGAAGGTGCTCTGGCAGAGCTCAGTATATTTGATGTCTGGCGCTCCAGAAGTAGAGGACCAGGGGGATTTACCCACTACTCTGCCCCGCACAACCTCTACACTAGGATCGATTACTGGTTTGCCTCTGGCCTCCTAACTGCAGCTATCTGTAGCTGCAAACTCCACCCACGCTCATACTCGGACCTCAACCCAGTCCAACTATGTCTCGAGACGCAGTCGAAATGGCCAGCACCCTTTACTTGGCAGTTCACGCCTTTCGCCTTGCTCGACGCTGCGTTCAGGGAAGAATTAGCGGAATCCATTGAGGTTTTCTTTGACACTTATATATGCTCTGACTCACAGTTCTCCACGACATGGGAAGCCTTCAAAGTGTACATAAGGGGCATTGCTATCTCTAAGCATTCTGGAGTGCTCCGGTCTATCTGGAATAGGCAGACAACCCTGGAAATGGAACTCGCCAGTCTCGAGCAGGAGATTAAGATGGGACGTGCTGATCTGGCGGCAGCAGAATTAAAAGACAAGCCAGCAGAATATCATGAGACTGCAGACAGAGAGGTCAGATTTTTCTGAAAATGTGCAGTTGCCAAAACGTATGGCAAGGGGGAGCACCTGGATGCTACACTTGCATCCATCCTGAAGGGTAGGCGCAAGACTACTAACCTTACAGAAATCCGTACCGATGCAGGCAACCTCATATACGACCCCGAGGCTATCGCAAATAGATTTAGGGAATATTATTTGGCGCTATATCAGTCCCGCCAATTGGGGGGAGGGACGGAAAGGTAGACTACCTGGAACATACCAAGCTCCCCTGGCTTGAAGACGGGCACAGGGAATACCTGATGAGACCATTTGAGACTTGGGAAATCCATGAGGGCAGGGAGCGCTCCCGGGCAGGATAGCCTCACTGTAGCCTTTTACAAGGAATTTAGGGATCTACTGGTCCCCCACTTGATATCTTTATTCGAGGAGATGGGAGAGAGTGGTATGATGCCACCATTGATGCGTGAATCTCTAGTGGTCGCCCTTCCAAAGGCAGGCAAGCCCCCTGATGAATGTTCATCGTATAGGCCACTCTCCTTATTGAATGTGGACATACAGATTTTCGCAAAAGTTATCACCAATCGCTTGGCCCCGTTGGTTCCTGTCCTGGTCTCTCCTGAACAGGCTAGTTTTGTGCCCGACCGCACGCTCACCCTTAATCTGTGCATAGTTTTTGGTGCTATCCAGCATACCAAGCCTGAATTCAAGGCAGCTGCGATATTCTTAGATGCCAAGAAGACCTTTAACTCAGTCGAGTGGGATTTTATGATGTTGGTCCAGAAGCTTTTGGGGGTGGGAAAGCTATTTTCCAATTTAGTCTCCGTCTTGTACAACTCCCCTACCGCAAGGGTTATGGTGGGTAATTTAGTCACATCTCCCTGTCGAATTTCCAGGGGCACCCAACAAGGGTGCCCATTGTCGCCGCTCCTCTATGCCATTGTATCTGAGTCCTTGGCGTGTGCACTATGTGAGTACCACAATCATCGCGGGATTCAGTTCCCCAGGTACAATCTAATCACCTCTACTTATGTAGACGACACCCTGCTATATCTTATAGATCCTAAATCTAACCTCTCCCCAGTTTTGAGGGAGGTGGTGCGTTATGGCGAGTTCTCTGGCCTCCGAGTTCATTGGGCTAAATCCAATATTTTCCCTCTCACACCAACATTGAACCCCATTGAGTTAGATTTCCCGCTACAGCGGACTACTGACTCGGTGCGCTACCTGGGCATACAAGTCCACACTGACTCTGAAGTGGTGTTCCATGACAACTATGGCAGAGCTGTGGCCAGACTTGAGGACAATGTCGGCAGATGCATCGGCCTGCCTTTATCTCTCATGGGCCAAGTCTCTTTGATGAAAATAGAGGTGCTGCCTCGATTTTTATTCCTGTTCTGCAATTTCCCGATGATACTCCCCCCCCCCACCTTTTTTTAAACATATTAAATCACTCCTGAATCAACTCACCTGGGCTGGTAAGCAACCACAGGTCCGCTGGGAGATTTTAACACTGCCTTACTCCTTGGGAGGTATGGGTGCCCCAGATTTAGAATTCTACTACTACACAGCCCAATGTATGTTAGCTTATTACTGGTTGCATCAGCAACCCCCCGCCTCACTTACATATAGAGAAGGTAGCGGCTGCGCCCTCTTCGCTGGCTTCGTCCTTGTTTAAGGCACCTCATAGATGCTTGGGGGAGTTGGACTCTACTTACACCACCACACACGCATGGTCTAATATCTTAAAGGAGCCGACTGGGACCATATGATATTCCTCTTTAGCCACAATTGAGTTCTGTACTTGGCTGCCGGCACTTGCAGAGTCGTGGTTGTATCGTGCACTTGCAGCACTCGACATTACTTGAATCAGCGATTTTCTTCGTGAATGGGGTTGGGCGAGATTGGGAGGACATCATCCAGGACGGGTGAGAAGTTACCCCACTGACGACATTTCACTATTACCGGGTGCGGCAGGCACTCCACATATGTTGGGTGACGACTTGTCTGAGTCTCCAGAGGTCACACCTTTTTCACTTTTGCTAAAAGTGAAATCCCCTTGCAAGGTGGTTTCCAACATTTACTCTCTTACTCAGGAATATCGAAGACACCATTTCACTAAAGCTAGACATGACTGGCAGACCGATTTAGATAGAGCCTTGGACGTCGCCACGTGGCGCTACTGTTGCGAGATCATGCGTCAAGTCTCTTCAAATGGCTGGTACCACCTCATTCACTGTATATTTATCAATACAGTGTACTACACACCGCTCCGGCTTCATAGATAGGGGCTTCATGACTCTGCGAGGTGTGAGAGGTGTAGCATTGACTCTGCTGGGTTCTTTCACATGGCTTGGTTGTGCCTGGAAGTGGCTGATTATTGGTCGGTTATCTTTCAGAAACTTAGCGAAATTATGGGGGAGGGCCTGGACCCGGATCCGCTACTGGCGCTGCTCGGCTATTCCAAACACATTTGTGAAAATATTTGGCGTTTAGTTGACATGGGGCTTCTACTGGCCAAGTGGCTAGTGGCGATGCACTGGGCCCGAGGCCCCCTTCCCAGCATAGTGCAGTGGACCTGTGACATGTTATACTGCAATACACAAACTGAATTATATAGCGAACTTCTCCTTCCCCGGAATCATCCCAAGAATTTCTGGAGCTTATATCGAGTATGTCACCACTCAGTCCTAACTGGTTCTCCTGTTGCCCCTTCTTCTTTTCTCCAAATGGGTCTAGCGGGGGCGGTGGCGACACGTTGTTAGTTTCTCTGGAGCACTGTAATTGTGTTGTGACTAGGGTTACTGCACTAAAAAGGTTAGTTCTCAAGGGGTCCTCTGCGGAGCTGTCTATCCTCATTGTTCCAATGCGATGTTTTAAGGTATACTAATGACTTGAGCAATTGTCTCCTGGTAGCGGCCATTACCCCTTACTGTAAAGTCTCTCAATACTGTACATTTCACGAAGAAGTTCTCTGGATGAAACATGTATGTATACTGTGACTGCTTGTTTTTGTATTTGATTTTTTAGAGTCAGAATTGACATTATTTGTAGTGTTTCACTTGACTGCTAAATTCAATAATGAGATTTTTTTAAAAAGCTATAGCATTGAGTGTGGGGCAGTTACTGGACTAGTGACCAACAAACCATAGCCACTGTAATCTCAACAAAAAGCTTTGGGAACTTCACTGGGTTCGGGCAGTAACTTAGCAGCATGAGACTTTGGACCAGGTGAGACTACAACTCCCACAATGCACTTGACCCCCTGGGTTTGGGAGATCCCTTGGAGGGCCCAATGGTCAGGGATTCTTTAGATAAAGTGAGCGTTTTTACCTGAAGTTTGCAGTGGAGTAGTGCCACTAGTCCAGGAGAGATTGAGGGTGCTTGTGGCTTCCACAGGGGTCCCTCTCTTCTGGAGTGTTGAATTTTGGCCAAGGATGAGGGATGTTCACCTTACTTCCAAGTAGTTGCCTTAGGGACAAAGTATCCCTTTTTTGCTTTGTGCTGGTGGGCAAAGTCCTGTTTTCTGTGACAATGGTCTCCCCGTGGTCCTTTCTTGAAGTAAGTTGTTCAGATCTGACGTTCTGGTTTTAGGGGGTCCTGTAAATCCTAGATTTAGGGAAGTTGTAGGTGTGAGAGATAGTAGCCAATAGGTAGCTAGTCCCTGCAGCTAGTCTGTCCCTGAGGTGACCACATTCCTTTTTGAACCAGAACGCACTATCTCTGCCCTCCTAATGATGACAGAATTAAATTTTAGGTGCACAGACCAGGCTGCCCACCCTAGAGGTTTGGCCAGCCTACCTGGGGGTGTACATCTCCTGCGTAGCTAATGTTCTACATGCCCTGGTGCAAGTGCACCTGGGGCAAGGGGAGGGCTGTGTTCTTGTGAGGGAGGCAGCCCAGACTCGTATCAGAGCCGGTGTAGTCTTTGACGCTCACTGTTCTGATGTGCCAATTCACTAGCCTTCCGGGGAAAAGGGAGGTGTGACCTCTGCCCTATCCAACCTTTGTCTCTGACTCCTGGGAGGGGTCACACTGCCTGGCAGGAGGTCAGAATCTTGTCTTGGCATCAGCAGCCACAGAAATGTGTGGGCTGGTTAGCCAGCGCTCAGCAAAGTGGGAGCCAACCAGGGGATAACCTCTAAAGTGCCTCCGGGGTGCATGCTACATCACCCAGGACACAAGAATCATGTCAGGGATAAGAAGTCATGTTGTTTGATACCACACATACCTTATTTTAGTAGTACCATAATGGAACTGCCAATTTAGAAGGAGCCCTTGTTGACAGCCCATGTTATCCTAAGGACTGCTAACAAATATAATGGTTTCCAATGGGGAACACCACTAGAGGGATACGTAGGCCTGCACTTACATGTCCTATCCTTAAATATAATGCACCTGCATCCTGGGCTAAGAAGGCCTTCAAAGGGGTGCCTTAAGTACATGAAAGGCAGTGTATGTGACTGTGTCACAAATGGTGAGGGCACAGTAATGTTCGAGCAGTTTACACAGCTCCTGCAGGCTGCAATGGCAGGCCGGCTGCCAGTAGGTTGCATGGGTCGTCCAGGGTGCACAAACTTGTGCTGTAGCCCTGGGTACCCTTTACCACCAATGCCCTGGTATCCATGATACCACATATTAGTAACTTGAATATAACAGATTTAGGAGAGACCACAGGCAATGGGGTCTTGGTGGCAGAGTCATAACCATCAGCATGTGAAGCAAGAAGTTGGGGTGACAAATTAAAAGGGGCACTTTCCTACATAACCCACCCCCAGAAACATGTGATTAACAACTAAACTATTCCCTGGTAGTTCTCATCATCTAAGTAGAAAAACGTGAAAAGGCCATCTGCATTGGCATGCTCAGACCCTGGTCTGTGTTCCATTGTAAAGTCCATACCCTGTAAAAAAAAATGGACCACCTCAACAGTTTGGGGTTTCCCGTCTCATATGCATGAGCCATCTGAGAGACCTGAGGGTGGTTTGAACCTTGAAGTCAGTCCCAAACAAATAGGGTCTCAGCTTCTTCAGGGACCAAACCATAGCAAAGACTTCCTTCTCAATGGCACTTCTATGCTGCTTTCTAGGGAGGAGTTTCCTGCTGATATCGACAACTGGTTGATCTTGGCCCCCATCATTGGTTTGTGCTAACACTGCCCCAGTTCCATGTTCAGAAGCGTCTATTTGGACAATGAAATCCTTTCCATTGTCAGGTGCTTTCTATACTGGGCGGAGCACATAGCCTTTCAGGGTGTCAAAGGCCTTTTCGCATCCTGCGGTTGAAATGACCCTCTTAGACTGCTTTTTGGAGGTAGGTTCAGTGAGTGGGGCCACAATAGCCCATACCCCTTCACAAACCTCCTCTAATACACGGTCAAGCTGAGAAATGCCCTGACTTGAGTCTCGGTTTTGGCCGATTCTCAGTCCATAATAGTCTGAATTTTGGATTGTAGAGTTTGTACTTGGCCTCCTCTTACAAGTTGGCCCAAATACACTAAGGAACTCTGCCCTATCTGGCACTTGCTGTCTTTGATAGTTAGGCCTGCCTGATGCAGGACTGTAACACTTCCTTGAGGTGGACCAGGGGATCCTCCCAGGAGGAGTAAAGACAGCTAGGCTGCCTCAAGTCACCCAATCCTGAAAGAATTCACCAACCTCTGGAAGGTGGCAGGTGTATTAGTTAATCCAAAATACATCATTTTGAACTTGAGTGGCCTTCTTGGGTTGAAAATGCTGACCTCTCCTTTGCTCCCTGGGTGAGTCCAATCTGCCAGTATCATTATGGTAAATGAAAGGTACTCCAGAATG
Organism: Lissotriton vulgaris; assembly: GCF_964263255.1. Taxonomy (NCBI): domain Eukaryota; kingdom Metazoa; phylum Chordata; class Amphibia; order Caudata; family Salamandridae; genus Lissotriton; species Lissotriton vulgaris. The sequence continues at coordinate 344,026,219 of NC_141693.1, forward strand.
TGGCTGCACCCAGCTTGTCAGTCAATTCATATGCTCTTGGAATGGGGTGAGCCTCAATTTTGGTAACTGCATTGAGACCCCTGTAATCCACACAGAACCTCATCTCAGGTTTCTCACCTTTGGAGTGAGATTTGGCAATCAGTACCACTGAAATAGCCCAGGGACTGTCAGAAAGTTGAATAACTCCAAATTCTAACATCTTGCTGACCTCAGTCATAATGCAAACCTTAACTTGGTTCGACAACCTGTACATCTTGTTTTTTACACAAAGGCTGTCACCAGTATCCACATCATGGGTATATCATGTTGACTGGGGGTTAAGAAAAAGAGCTCAGCAAACTGTCACAGGGCTTGCCTGGGGTCAGAGTGTTGTTTTGCAGTGAGAGTGCCAGACAAGACAACACATTCAACTGACTCATACTGGGTATTGCTTGACAGTAGGTCAGGGAGCGGTACACTTTCCTCCCCCTGGCCTCCATAAGTGACCATAAGCATGCCTGCTCTGTCCTGGTGGGGTTTAAGTGATTTACATGGAGAACTCTGTGAGTACTCCCTGGGGTGCCTAGGTTAACCAAATTAATTGACATCCCCCTTCTTCACCAGTCCACTTGTTCTGGAGCCACAGGCTCCAACATCCACACAAGCTGACCTAGTTGGTACTCCACCAGTGCACACCAGTGCTTGACAAGCTCCTGGCTGGCCTCTATGTTCCTGTTTGGCCTCTTCAAGTTCTCTACCATACATGAATGTTGGCCTAACACATAGTGCACTATGTCCTGCTTAGGCTACTTGGGAGGTCTCTTCTATCCTTCCCATACAAGACTCCATGGACACTTTTAGGATGCCCAAACAAAAGGTCAAATGAGCTGAATTTAACCCCCTTTTGTGGCACCTCTCTGTATGCAAACAGTAAGCACGGTAACAGGACATCCCATCTGTTTTTGAGTTTCTAAGGGAGGCCCATCATCATGCCTTTCATGGTTTTGTTTAACATTTCAACTAAATGATTTGTCTAAGGGTGATAAGGGGTGGTAAACGTATAGCTCACACCACATTTATCCCACATAGCTTTTAGGTATCCAGACATGAAGTTAATACCTCTACCAGAGACCACCACTGCTGGAAACCCAACCTTGGTGGAGATTCCAAAGAGGGCCTATGCTGCTGCATGAGCAGTTTCAGCCCTGAGGGGACTTGCCTCTTGGAATTTAGTAACATGGTCCACTACCACTAGAATAAATCTATTCCCAGATGCAATCTGACGGCCAAGGGAACCAGCAATGTCACTCCCTACCCTCTCAAAGGGAGTCCCAACCACTGTGGTGCAGCTGGGAGCTCGGTGCCATGACCGACACTCAGGATGGCGCCTCAATGCCTTGCACCTGTTGGATGGTAAGGTGCTAAAGGTGAAAACGGGCAGAGTCAGAAATCTACTTTCTCGAAAACAAAAATTCTGTCTCTTTTTGGGTGACGTATGGGTGGCCTATAAGACAGTGTTACGCAATAAAGCCCAGAATAGAATTGCATGGGGAAGACAGAAAAGGGTTGAAACACTGGAAAAGCTAGAACCGCAGATACTATTGCTTGAAAGACAGGTAGCGACCAATAAGGATCACAAGATAACCAGACAGCCAAACTGAAATAAGAATAAAGGGGCCTGGCTATGGTTAATGCCAGGAACCAAAGACTGCCAACGCTGCACCAACTCTATGAGGTTGGGGATAAAGCAGGAAAGTTACTGACCTGGCTCAGCAAAAAGTAAATACAGGCTAGATGGGTGCAGGACATCATGGATATTAATGACCTAACATATACCACCAACACACATATTGCCAGAGCATTTGCGGATTACTGTAGGGAGTTCTATGCATCACGCCCTCTTAGTGACAACGTGGAGATGGGGGACTATCTGGCGGCTGTCCCGACTCCAGTATTGGGAGAGGAGGAGGTGAAGGACCTAGAGACAGACCTCACGCTGACAGAAATACAAGGGGCAGTGGCTAAACTACGAGCCAGGAAAACCCCGAGTCCCAATAGAATGCCGGCTGAACTGTAAAAGAGGTGCATTGACCTCCTGGGTCCTCATCTTCTGTGTCTCTATCAAGATGCGCACACCGATGAAATCTAGCCCCCTGATCTCAGTAGTGCCACAATTGTAGCTCTGCATAAAGAAGGTAAACCTCACAATAGATGCGAATCATATCGCCCCATCTCTTTACTAAACAGGGAGTTAAAGATACTGGCCACAGTGCTGGTGACTCACCTCCTGAAGTATATTACATCCTTTGTCCATGATGACTAGTCCGGATTTATGCTGGGCCATGCCACTAGGCTAAACCTTTGCAGGACCCATAATAGACTGATGAGGTTCCGGGGCAGTGATACATTGCACATATTCCTGTCATTAGATGCAGAAAAACCATTTGATTATCCTGGAAGCGGTGCTGCAAGGTAGCAAGAACCACCCTTCTTCCTGCAATGTGGCCCAAGCCAACAGAACAACACAAACACAGTCCCCAACACATGTAAATTAAAATCCACACATAATCAAAATGTCAGTGTTGACAATTATCTTTTCTTATTTTATTGTTCTTTTCGGTTCTAATTACTTTAAAACAACCGAAAACCGAAAAGAGGAAACATAAAAGAAGAAAATATGATTGTCGACACTGACATTTTGATTATGTGTGGATTGTAATTTGCGTGTGCTGGGGAATGTGTGTGTACTGCTGTGTAATAGTTTAATGCACTCGGAGTGTTGTGGCCTTGTTTTGCTTCCTTTAAACTAATTAGACTAACACACCTGAAACCATTGATTTGTAGATGAAAAGTTCAGGACTGGAAACCCTGTCCATAATGACCTGGAGTGAGGTACAACGAGTTTATAACTGACTCAGCCAGCTTTACAAACAGGCGTGGCCGGTACAGGTAAGAGCGGTGGCGTAGGATGGGGGGAAAGTCGACAGACAACAGAAGAGGGAAAATAAAATAAATAAATAAATAAATAAAACCAATTACCCCCAGGTCCCTCCGTCCTCGACACCTTCATAATTACAAGTGGAGATGATCATCTCCAGACAGAAAAAAACAAAAGGAATGCTGGGATACTAATACTCCCCCTCCCCCCGGGAGTACATAAGCAGTACTTACCCAGCAGCCCTCCTGTTCTTTTTTTCTGTCTGTCGACAGATTGGACGGTCGAGTGGGGGCCTTGTTACTGGGGTTGGCCCCCGCTCTGGGTGAGTCCCGCTTGCGGGATTTTTCTTTCTCACCGCTTGCATTGCTCTGTGCTGTGATTGTAAATTGTAAATTGATAAGCTGCTGGACATGTGCTTACTGCGTTTCTGTGTCCTGTGTTCCCCGGCCGGCTCCATGCCTCTGTAGCCCCTCCGTGCAAATTTGTTCCCGGGCTGCCTCGGTGCCGGGGCCGGCGCTGTCCTTCTGCAGCTGCTGCTGCGGGTTCTGGCTGCTCCCCTGCCTTGGCTGGGTGTCCTCTGTTCCATCCTGGGGCTCTGGTTTGCCCTTCTGTTACTGGCTCGCACTTGAAGGCTGCTGATTTGGGGCCCGGGCTTCGGGCTCCGGTTCTGTGGTTGTTTTCTGGGGTCCTATGTTTTCTGTTGGCGGTGGGCTCCGGTGGCGCTTTCGGTTGGCGCGCGGTACTTCTGCTGCAGTACTTGCCCCGAGCTGTGCCCTCGTTGTGAGTTCGTGCCTCACCTGGATCTGCTGGTGGGTTTTTCATGGTCCGTTACGCTTGCTGTATGTGATTTATCTCTGCATGTAGGCAGCCCTTGCGAGGGAGTCTTTGCTTTTTTTCATGTTGTGCATGTCCGACCCTCCGTGGGCCATTTATCCTGTGCGATGCTCCGTTTGTTCAGTCCATGTTATAACGTCTTGCATGTTGGTTCGTTGGTGTGCTTGCCATTGTGTTGGGTATCGGTTTACCTCTGTTATCCAGCTCCGCTTTGGGGAAGAATACGAACTGCAGTCATGTGTCATTGAGGAGAATGCGAACTGCCGCCATGTACAGATGAGGTGAATGCAGTCTGCGGCCATTTGCGGTGTTGCTGACTGCAGCCTTGTACGAATGGGAAGTGTGCAAACTGCAGCCATTTACGTTTGGGAATAATGCAAACTGCAGCCATGTCCATTTGGGGTGTATTCAACCTGCAGCCCTGTACGTCCATGTCCTCTCTGATGTAACGCACTTTGTTTTTAACTCTTTGTGATGGTCTTTTTATTTGCATCCTGGGCAGTTTTTTTGTGTTGCTGTGCCCAGTGCTCTTCGTTTCCTGTGGACACTCTCCGCCCTCCGGGCTGGCCCCCTGGTCCTACCTGGGCATGGTTGTGCTGTTGGTGGATGCCTCAGGGTTGGTTCTGCTGGACGCTCTTGCGCACTCACATGGCTGGAGCCCTCGCTGTCTCTTTTTGGCCCTGGCCTTTCCGCGCTCGGCCGGTTGGGTTTCATGGTGTTGGCGTCCCTGGAATGCCTTTATTTTTGGCGGGCTGCTGGGTGGTTTTGTGGCTGGTGGTCTCGGGCGCTGGAGTGCCGTGTTTCGTTTCCCTGTCCCTCGCCTGTCTGTAGGTGTTCTGGGTTCTCGTTGGCTGCTCGTGCAACACCTGCGCCCTTCTCTGGGTCTGTGGTGTTTTTTTCCATGTGCGGGTGTGGGCCTTGTTGTGCTGTTGTCCCTCGCTCTGGCTGTTTCGCCCCCTTTTCTTCTTCGGGGTGTCTCCTGGGCTGGACCTGGTTGTGGGGGCTGGCTGTCCTTCTGGCTGTAATGTGTTCGGGCGTCTTGGTCACCTGGGGTGCTGTGGTTTGTGCGTGGACCTCCTACTTGGGGTGCATGCATTCAGCGCTATGCTTCGTCCCCTCTTCTTTTTTTGATGGTCATGCTGCTGCCTCCGGTGCCCCTGCTGCTTGCTTCCTGTGGGTGCTCGGTGGCAGGTGCTTCTGTGTGCTCTGTTGCTCCCCCCCCCGCGGGGTGCGTGGGTGCTGGTTGGTCAGGCGCTGGGTTCCTGTGCTCCTCTTTTTGGTCTGAGGGGTCTTGTTTCCTGGCCTGCTGCCTTGCCGCATGCCCGCCCCGGAGCTTCCCTGTTCTCTGTGGACCTGCGTGTCGCGGGGTTTCTTGCTTGATTCCCTTCTTCGGGTTGTGCCCTTGCTCTTGGCCGCTCGGGCTTGGGGGTTTTTTCCCTCCGGGGTTGGCGTGGGTTCCTGTCGCCTCTGTGGGCGCTGGTTCCTTTTCGCTTGCTCTGCCTTTTTTGCTTGCTCCTGGGCTTTTCTCTGTGTTGTTGGGTTCTCCCTGCCTGCTTGCTTGTGCCTTGCCCTCTGCTGCTCGTCTGTTTGGGCTGCGCCTGGTTCCTGTCCTTGGATGCTTGCCGGTGTCGTGCCGGGGGCTCTCTGGGGTGCTTTGTCCCCTCTATCTGTGCATGGGGGCTTGTGCTGCCTTGGGTTCGGCTGTTCTGTTCTGTTCCGCCCTGCCTGCGCCTGTTCTTCTCTATTCCCTGCGGTTTTGCTGGGTCTGGCCTGGTTGGTGGCTGCTTGGGCGCCCGTCTGGGTTTTCTTGGTGCTGTGGGCTTCCCTTTGCTCCGGCCTGGGGCTTCTGGTGTTTGTCCCGGGGCCTTCTGTGTGCCTGGCCTGGATGCTTCTGCTCTGGCTCTCCCTGTGCCTGCCTTTGGTTTGCTTCTGGTGTTTCCTGGCCTCCCCTTCTGTTTCTGACATTGGTGCCTGTCTAGTTTGTTCCTGGCTGCTGCCGTGTCCTTTCGTGACGCCTGTTCTCCGGTGTGGTGTGCTGTCCCCGTGCTCTGCTGTCTGCTCGGTGGGTGTGCCTGGTCGGGCCGGGTTGGTGCCTGCCTAGCCTCCTGGGACTGCTGGGTGCTGCTGGCTTCTTGGTCCTTCTGCTCGCGGGGGTGTTTGCTCCCTAGTCTCGTCTGGTTCCCTTGGTGGGTGTCTGGCTGAGGTCTTGGCTGGGTCGTGCTGCTCCTGCATGTTGGGCTCCTTTTTGGGCTCTGCTTCCTTGCTGGTCTCCCTTTGGGTCCTGGCCGGGTGTTCCGCGTTGGGGCCGCCTCCTGGTGGTTCCTTCTGTGCCTTCTCCTGCTGTTGGTTCTCTTCCCGGGCTTGTTGTCCCGGTGTTGTGGGCCTGTGTGGGGTTCTGTGGCTCCGGTTCTGCCGGCTTCTTGCTGGTTGTGTGTGGCCTCGGGCTGTACCTCCTGGGCTTTTTGGGCTGTGCTGTCCCTTTTCGACCTGCTCTGGGGGTTTGTTGCCGGCCTTTTCCAGGCTCTTTCCTGGTTCTGTGGTCCTGGCTCGCTCCTTCCTCCCTTGCATTCCCGGGCTTTGTTCCCGGTGTGGGTCTGTTTGGGTGCCCCTCCCTCTCTGGTTGGGGTGCTGTTCTGTGGTGCTCGTGCCTCTGCGGGTTCCTCCCTCCTGGCTGTGGGTTGTCTGTGGTTTCCTGCTGCTTGGTCCTCTGCTCTCTTTCAGGGGTTTGCTTGGGCCTGCTGTTCCTCCTGCATGGTCGGGTTGCTTGGCTCAGGTCCTGGCTTCCCGGTTTTGTTGGCGTTTGTTGGCCTCTTTTTTGCGGCTTGCTTGGCTCTTCTCCGGCATTGCTGGGTTGGGGCCTTGTGGTTCTGGTCTGGGTGCTGTGCTCCCTGGGCTTTCTTTTTCCTGCTGCTCCTACCCTTGCTGCTTGCCTGGCCTGAGTGTGGAGTTCCTGTGCAGTCCTGTGTCATATGGGCGCCTTCTTTGTGCTGCCCTCTGTGCCTCGATGGGCGGCTGAGGGGGTTTCCCGGTTGTTCTGTGCCCCCCTCCTGCCTTGTGTTCAATCCCTTTGGGGTTGGGGTTTTCTGGGCTTGTGGTTGATTTCTCTGTTCCTGGCCTGGTTGAGTTTTCTTTGTTGCTGGTTTCCGGTCTTGTTGGCCTCTCCTTGTTTGATGGGCTTTCGGCTGGGTTCTAGGGTTTTTCCCCTTACCTGTCTTTTGGGTCGGGTTCTCGGTCCTGTTCGGTTCCTGGGTGCTTGTTGCTTCCTGGGCCTCCTCGGCCGGGTTTCCTCCTCGGGTCTCTTGGGCTCGAGTCCTTTCTTTTTGGGTGTTTGGCCGAGTTTCTGGCCTGTGCTTCTCCTTCCTTTTTGGGCTGGGTGCTTGTGCCTGCGCTCTGTTGGCCGTTTCTTTCTTTGGCTTTCTTCCGGGTTGTCTCGTCTTCCTGGTGGGTCTGCCTGGCCCTGCGTGCCTTCCTGCTGGTTCTGTTCCTGGTGGTCTTCTCCAGTGGGTTGTTTTGGCTGGTCTTGGTGTCCTGGTCCGGTTCCCGGTTGCCGGTTTCTCGGGTTGGCGGTCTCCTTTCTTTGGAGCCTTGGCCCTTTTTTCTTTGTCTCCGGTCCTTGTCCCTGCTGTTCTGTTCTGGGTTGCGGGCCGGCTGTTTCCTGCGGTCTTCCTTTCCTCCTTCTCGGTGCTCCCTTGGGTGGCTGCTTTTGTTGTGGTTTCCTGGGTGTGCTTGTGCGTGCGGAAGGCCGGGTTTTCTGCTTTGGTATTCTCCACTTGTAATTATGAAGGTGTCGAGGACGGAGGGACCTGGGGGTAATGTCCTATTACTTACCGGTAATCTTCATTACTCCAGGTCCCGTAGTCCTCAACACCTTCATACGCCCCTCCCGGGCGGCCGGCCTTCCTGTCTGGGCTTGTTAGTACAGGAGGGCTGCTGGGTAAGTACTGCTTATGTACTCCCGGGGGGAGGGGCAGCATTCCTCTTGTGTTTTTCTGTCGGGAGATGATCATCTCCACTTGTAATTATGAAGGTGTCGAGGACGGAGGGACCCGGAGTAATTAAGATTACCGGTAAGTAATAGGACATTACCTTGCGCTCGCCTCATCGCCGACTCATGTAAGCGGTGAGTGCAAGGTAAGTGGTTTTATTTCATTTTTTAATTTTATGTTCCCTATTCCATCGCCTGTCGACTTCCCCAACCCCGCCACGCCTCTCCGCTCTTACCTGTACCAGCCACGCCTGTTTACAAACGGTGGGCCTGCAGTGAAATGCCACCATTTTACTTCTACTGCCTCTGCAGTAGTCATTGTATTATGTTCACCAGAATAAACAACTTGGAATCAAAATGTTGCATGCAGGCTATACATGAATTGCCACAGCCAGAGGATTAGCCCTCTCTGCCATCTCGCTGCATAGTTCATTGACCTATGCTGCTTTATCTCCACCCTGAACCTTTCATCACCTCTGGTTCAGCCTCATCTGCCAAAGATTAAGAAACAAACAAATGTCTTTCCCAGATGTACAAAGTCTCTAATAAATAAAGTTCAGCATACTTTAAGATATATAAATCGATGTCACGATAATCTTTACTGAAAGTTATTCTAAGATGTTTTTTTTAATACTGAAAGTCATTGATTGCCGGAACAGCAAGTCCAGGCTGCCCCATTTTTTAGTCATTACATAATTGTTGCTAGGGAAGAAAAACGATGCCGGCTGCTGCCAGGCAGCCCTCCCCTCGCAGTTGTGGGTTATTTGTTTTCTGTGGGAGACTAAATGCAAATCGTCTATGCAAACAACAGTATTTTGCATACAGCATGCTTTTCATGTGCGTCTGCTTTGCCGGGATACCCGTTTATTGGGAGAATCCGTCAATCTATTATATGTTCTGCCGGCCTCGATGAATCCTTACATGTTCCGAGCATTCTATCCAGTAATAGTTCAAGAACGAATAAAAACAACAACAACAAATCCTATTAGATTGTCCGTTTCCAGATCAAGAAGACTCGCAGATAAAACAAGCATTGGAAATGCAATAGGTCTCGGATTTATTTGAGTTAGAGCTAATGGCATTGTAAATGGCAATGTCTTTTAGCCATGTGTTATGGAGTGTATGCATGTGGTGTGTATTGGAATTATGTGGTATGTATTGGAATTGTTCACCCTGCACACTCACTACTCTGCACTCACTACTCTGCACTCACTACTCTGCACTCACTACTCTGCACTCACTACTCTGCACTCACTACTCTGCACTCACTACTCTGCACTCTGGAAACTCACTACTCACTACTCAGCACTTTGCACTCAGCTGGTGGTGTCTGTGTGTGCATGGCAGTGGTGGTGTGCGTGTTTGCATGGCAGTGGTGGTGTGCGTGTGTGCATGGCAGTGGTGGTGTGCGTGTGTGCATGGCAGTGGTGGTGTGCGTGTGTGCATGGCAGTGGTGGTGTGCGTGTGTGCATGGCAGTGGTGGTGTGCGTGTGTGCATGGCAGTGGTGGTGTGCGTGTGTGCATGGCAGTGGTGGTGTGCGTGGCAGTGGTGGTGTGCGTGGCAGTGGTGGTGTGCGTGTGTGCATGGCAGTGGTGGTGTGCGTGTGTGCATGGCAGTGGTGGTGTGCGTGTGTGCATGGCAGTGGTGGTGTGCATGTGTGCATGGCAGTGGTGGTGTGCGTGTGTGCATGGCAGTGGTGGTGTACGTGTGCATGGAACCTACTTGCAATCAGACGTGTTGGTTGTCACCAGAATGCCTTGTTACTGCTGCCGGTAATGCTGCCGGATGCTAGGACGTGAAGAGCACACCACTCACTTAAGTCGGGTCCAGCAACTTTTTGAATATCCGACCTCACTTCCTTCCAGAGGAGGATGCGAGGTCACAGCCACGACACACATAACCACTGCCCGGGTCTCCATACTATTGGGCAGTGAGTCAGTGTTCATCTTTCTTTTCCCGCTCGCCAGCAGTTAAGTCACCCGTGTTTCAGCTCAGTTTGATTCTGGTGGTTAAGTGACACCGCGGGAGCATTTCTTCATCGCTCCAGTGGTACTTGGTAATTGTCTCGAGCGGCATAAATGCTGTAGCGGCTGGGAGCCGACAGAGGGCGCACTAACAGCGCGTGTGCCCCTCGTCTCGTTGCAACGCGAGGGAAGTGCTATTGTCTGTTTTCCAATACTGCCAAACGTGCGTCTGTACAGGGGTCTGTACTACTATTTAAACAGCCTGACGCCCGCTGTTATGCTGGTCAGTAACCTTGTTTAAAGTTCCCATTGCATCATCAAGTAGAGCGACCCTCCCGTTGTGACCTAGAGCCCATTCTCCCGCCCATAGCTTTATTGGCTGTTTGGTCGGGCCATGCCCAGGCTAGTGACACCCAGTACAACCAGGGTGAGTCAGCCCCAGAGCATCAGCCCGAATATAGCACTCAGCCCTTTAAATCCTAGACTGTTCCAGTCAACAAACCAAAGAGTCTTAGGCATGATAAAGGTATTAATAGTTGTATATATTTCAACCCTGAGGCTTGTTATACCTTGTTGTGCCTCCAGCCCCCTGATCCCCCCCGAACCGCATTACCGAGCCTTATGCCAAGGACATGACATCCACGCCACGAGGGTGCGGTATTTCAATTAATGCAGCCAGCAGGGGTAAAAAGGGTAAATATTGTAGCACTAAGCAGCAGCGCCACGGGAGCAGCAGAGCCGGCGCTCAGGCGTCACTCTTCTTCACCAGGAGTCGGGAGACATCCAGAACAACAGTCAGTGAGGTAATAAATAGCATGTGAATAAATGTGACATGCAGTAGACACGTAGACCCGGCCCTGATAGGTAAGTGCCGGTGCTAAGCACCGGCACAATTAGCAAAGCAACCCGCTTCTCCCTACGTACCGGCGACCTTAGGCCTGCTGCTTCAGCTGCGGGGGGCGCGCGCAGCCTTGAACGGTGGCTGCGCGCGAGCACTGGCACGCAATCTGAGAGGCAGGGACGGCGCACGACTGGGGCAAGCCGGTGTGTCCTGTTGAAAGAGGGTGCCCCTCCTTAGGCGCTCGGTGACTTGTTGGGGGCCTGTTGACGACTGTGCACCTGCCCATCCTTGTGCAAGACACAGTGGCGTAACGAAACTTGAGGGGGCCCCCCTGCAAAGCACAATGAGGGGGCCCCCCCAGCAGCCCGGCTCACCACCTACCACTTTGACCCATCGGCAAAAATAAGCAGTCACTTAAATCCATATTTTCAGCACTTTTCTGTGCATACTTCGAACAGCAAATATAAATAGAATTCACTTTAGTTGTGTACTAGGGCTGCCTGAATGATGAGATCCATGACTGATAATTAAAGGGCACAAAGACAGAAAAGTCACATTACAAATGAATACATTTTTTCATTTATGACCCTATTTAGTGCCAAGATGCGGTCTTTCCAGGCTCTTTAAACACATGGCTGGCCTTTTTCTTTTGGTAACCTTATGTTATATTCCTTTTCATGAAATGCATTCTCACAATACAGCAGTAAATGTACATTTCAAGTGCAAGGAATAGGCAGAGTAGGGACCCAGGGGGTACTGGAACCAGAAAAAAACTGGTAACCAGTAATCAGTTTACAAAGGTATGTTGTCTGTTCACCTCAGAGTGTACAGCTGACTGTTGTGGTGCACTGTAGCACCCAACAACACTTTTCAGTAATGTACATCACACGCCGACATGTAATAGTGCTCACTGGGTAGAGCTTATGTAGCGCATAGCTCAGAAATACCATATAGATGGATGGCACGCAGCTCCCAAGAGCATTGTAAGTAGTTTAAAACACACGCAAGCATCAAACAGAATGCTCTGGACAGACCTTGCATACACCCCACATAGCGCAGATATACTATACTGCTGGCTGCAATGTGGCCCCAAAGGGCACTTTTCAATAGCTTGGAACTCACACAGACTTCCAACACAACACATTAAATAGAACATTTTACTTACATATAACTAAGCAGACATGGCATTTGGGCAGTGGGCCATATTGTCCAAAGAATGCAGTATATAAACACAAATAACGTAACATAACATGTAATTGCTACTCCTATAGTCGTGTAGCTCTATCTATAACTTGGTCATCAGAATGTGCTACAACAAAGACGATGATGCCGGGCTGGTAAACAGGAGAGAGGGCCAACCCATCTTCACTATTGAGAGGGTCAGAAGTGCATAATTTAATTTATGAGGCAGGCTGCCTGGCCCAGTACTGATATGAGGCAACTGGTACACCCATGCCGCAGCTGTGCGCTACAACTACTGCGCTGATGGCCCAAACTCTACACCACTCTACTCTATGCCACTGCACTCTTGGATAGAGGTGCATCAGTGAGTGAGGTGCCCCATAACTGGGCTAGAAGTGCCAGCTGCAGATCAGAAATGCTTGGGCACAAATGCAACTCTGAGTGGATCTCTGTACTGGAATTGCAGAAAGGGGCTGTCCTACAGGCCATGCACATGCTGGGAGAGTGGTCAACTAGACGCTGAGCACATGGGTCATCCCCAGAGGGAAAGTGTCATGGCCCAGGCACATGCACGTTTTGACTTTGGTCCTCACAGTGCTGGATTGTGTGCGTGAGTTGTCAATATATCAGTGGGCTTCAAGGACAGGTCCTCATACCAGTAAAAAGTTGTTTTTAGTGTTTAAAATTGCTGGGTTTTTTCCCCAAATGTTTTAGTCCACAAATATTCACTTTGGTCCTATGTATGACATTCGAGACTTCCCAAGTGGACTAGCAGCCAGGAACAGAAAATACACAATTGATAGAAGCCATAGCATGAAAGAGCGGAGTTAGAGCCAAAGGAACTGAGAGTGGTGAAGGGAACCCCTGGGTGCACAGGGAGTGAAGTGTGGAATCACTTGGATGCTGCAAAGCCGTATGATCCCAGGCTTGTCAAAAGATATTGTGGGACCCGGGTGAAAAAACAAACTAGATATAGGGCCCTCTTTCCTTCATTTCTGCCAGGTGGCACAGGAATCAGATTCAAAGTATTGAAAAAAAGGTGCTCGACGGAAATAGAACAGGTATTGCTGGTTCTTATACATGATCTGATGGCATCTATTGCCAATTCTATGGAAGCTGCCTCATCATTAATATTAAAAGAAATGTCAGGCTTGCTATATTAATCTATAAATTGATGTAGAATCAGAAGAGTGGGGCCTGCAAAAATGCAGGACCTGAGGCATAATGGGGCAGTGAAATGCGTGGCCCTCAAGAATATGGAAGTATGGAGTCCCTGTGGTGAGGGAGACCATGAATGTTGTTATATGATGGGGCAGAAGAGTGTGAAATCCTAGAAGCATGGGGGGGCTGTGGAGTCTGGGCTCACTGAAGGGGGCAGTACATCTAAGGAGCCTGGTGGGATAGATGGTACAGTTGAGCACTGAGTGCCGGTGGGGCGAAATCCCTGCGGCCAGTGGTGCATAGAATGCTAGATCTCCATGCATAGGGCTCCGAAGAATATAGGCTTCAATGGGACGCTATACTTATGGATAACTTGTCTCCAGTCCTAAGCATTCATTTACTCCATTAGTGGATTCTGGGAATTGCAGTCATAAAGACAGTGAGTTAAGCGAAAGCTCAGGCTACAAAAGAGGTATTCTTGTGACATTGGGTCACATAACAGAACCTGGAGGATGAGCAGTGGCGTTTGGGAACCCCGGGGTTGAGGATCGATGAGTGGAGGCCACTGGAGTCGGGGGGAGGAACTGGTGAGTAGATTACAAAGTGAGTGTATGATCGCTGCAAGGTAGATCTATGGAGGATGGAAATGATTTCCGTGGGTGCTGAGGAGTAGAGAATGCGGGTGGATAGTGTGGGATACCACGGGTGGGATGACTGAAGAGCAGTTCAGTGTGGGGTGCCCTGAGTGCGGGACGCTTAGTCTGAGAATCTGTAGGGGTGGGGGCTTTGGAGTGAATGATGCCCTCTGTGAGGGCAGAGGATTTTTTTGGACTGCCGTGGGGTGCTCTGGGATGCAAAGAGCAAACAAGGCAACATCCTCACTCGCCATGAATGATATGATTGGATCCAGTACCACACATAATTAACCCGGGCCCATCCCCGTCTCCTGAGACAAGAATATTATTTGGGGGCTCCTCTTTATTTTTTGAGACCATTTGGTACACTCTGGTTTCTGTGGTAGAGATATAATGGCTGATTGCAGTAGCATTATTGTAGCCCCGGCCATGCTCCCGGCTTGTCCCCAAGCCACCACTGCCTCCAACTGAGACATGCCACAAAATGACACTGCTCTAGGGTTTGGTCATTGAGAAGTACTCCCAATTTAAACAGATATAGGTAGTTAAGCAAACGGAGAGGACGTAATTGCAAAGTATTAGCATGGGAAAGCCGGGGTTACGACAAATCCTTCTTAGAATAACATTCAAATACCTCTACAGCGAGCACTTCTCCTCCCCCGAAAACCCCTACTAACATTACTATTGGGTCCAATCCTGAAATTCCATGAAGCAGAAACACAAAGACAAGTTTCCTTTTGCAGTGGTACTTTTAAAAACATGCCCCTGTTTGGTCAAGTTATTTTCCAATGCTTCGGTATGCGGCCTGTTAAAGAATGTCTACGTTTGAAAGCTATGGAAAGCGAACAATAGGTAAAGGCATTCTATTCAGGATTATAACGTGGCAAAGTGGGTAAGCTAGGATTTCAACCCAGGGTTCCCTGAAGTGCAGTGTGGTATTGAACTACTGGCCTGCACCTCCTCCCAAGGATGTTCTAACATGCACCTCCCTAAAACTACAGAAGGTTGAAACACATGTATTTTACACTGCAGCATACATTTTGACACTTTCTGTATAAAGAACAGTTATTTATAGAGAGATCACACCGGTCACGCTATTGGGATAAACGTGTGATACTTTGTAGGGCCAAACAAAGCACATGTAAAAAATTGTAAATTAGCACCCAGTTCAGCTTTCCCCGGACTACAAAAACCAATCCATTGCTCTACACTGACAGTTCACATTACACAGCCAGGCTTTGGGGGTCAGCAATGTATTGACTGGTCCACAGGTACATTAGACTAGCTGCTAGAAAGCCAGCGATGTAAACACGATAACACACAACTCATGAAATACTCATAGTAACAGTTCAAACGTATCCAAGAAAGAACAAACTTACTGACCAAACTAATACAAGAATAGTGGCCATTTTTGTGCTTAACATCCATGTGAGACGCAAGGGCATAAAACAATCACTGACGCGCACCCCGATCTGTGCTCAAGAACACAGGTGTCAGCCACTCACCTGTCATTGTCCCTGCCAACTCCCCAGACTCAGATGTTCACGATGGGCTGCGAGCCTGCGAGTGAAGAAGGCTTCGGTCCCTGGGGTCCACCAGGTTGAGGCTTGAGCATGTCATTGTCCAAATAATTAAATTAAGGCTGCACGAGTCCGTCCTGGGCCGCACGGTCCCTCTCAGCCGGCTCACCTCACCTCACGCGCACTCATAGCTGCCAAGGTTTTAAATTGCTTATGTGTGACATTTTACAATTTCAATATAATTATGAGTGACATTCAACGACTGAGTGACACTTTCTCACGACTAAAATCAAGTGTTAAAGTCCATGGAAACAGACAATTATCAAAATGTACTCCATTTGATCAACGAGAAACTCTAAGGAACTCTGTTGCAAGTGCTTTTAACCCTATTATTTATAAATACACAGCACCCTTCAACCCCTCACCTCTGCGCCAGGTGGGTTGAACCACAAGTAACAAAGGGATCCCTGTGACAAAAGCAGTAACAATGCCTATCCACATAAAATAGAGTTCTGTTATATGATGGGACACGTTCTTTGCAGGAGCACATTAACCCTCTGTGTTACTTTATGGCGAGATTAAAAATTGCCAGAAGACAAAACTCTGACCTCTCAACAGCAGCAATATTAATCCCCAATGTTATCTTTCTTTTACCAAGTCTCAGTGCTAGGAAAATAATGCCTTCTGCGCTTTGGACTGCCGCTGTAGCTGAACTGTATGTGGAGTCACAGTTCTGGCTGCAGACACTCGGACAGTGTCGCTGTCATGTGGAGACAGGAGGCAGTTGAATTTTGGAGAGTGCTGGCAGGCCGGCCTAGTGACAGAGATGATGCTCTTCTCTGCAGACTGTATGTACAGCGCCGCTGTAGATTAAAGTCATGGTGAGAGAGCCATTCGCCTGTTAAAGGTACTCAGCACGGCCTGCTCTCACCATGATAGGACACGGGCCCCTCAACCCCATACACACAAGAGGCGAGCACGTGTCTAGTTTAGGAACGAGATGTCTTGTCCTATAATTTTACATCGGAGTGCAGCAGCGCCAATGCCTGGGCCTGTAGGAATTGACGGTACTCTGGCCAAGGTTCATTCATTCAATCGATCAGTTTGCGGCTCCCAGAGTGACCCCCCTCTATCCCTCAAACATTTTGAAAGATAATTAAGTTAGTGGCAGTACAAGCACCTGCAAGATATCCTCCCACTCCCCACACAGGTTTTGACTCCATGAGGAGCGCAACCACGCTGGGCCAAAGCCCGGCAAATCTTAAACTGGACGCCACTACTATTTCAAGGCTAAACTTTCACTATTAAGAATGCCTCATTTACAAAAAGCACTGAGCTAGTGAATCGAGCACTCCCGCGCACACGCACATTCCAAGGTGAGTGGGTATCAGACTTAAATGCACTAATGTTGCCAGTGTCATAAAAGGCCGCTCTCTTTATTATTTATTATTCAGCATCATGACGCAGATCCAGCACTTGCAAAAAAAGTATGAAAATCATGGTCTTACCTGAATACGTAATGTTAACTCTCTAAGCCGATGTTCCTGTGTCACTCCACACAGTTTGTTAACCATTTTTTCGAACGTTGGCATTCCCCTTGGTCTGTTTAAATTGGACAGAATATTCCTTCTTCCAGACTAGCATCGTCAGACTGTGTCTGAACGTGAGTTCGGTCCCGGTGGTGCACGGCCACAGCACAGCACTGCAGTTCGGCTCCCCGCACGAGGCCTCTCATGAGCGGCCATGACGCCGGGTATATGCGTAGGCACTTCACTGACGGCCATTTAGTTTATAATGCGGTGGACGCCGGCCAGAAACGTGGACAGCACACTCCAGTAACTTCCCCGCCACTTTCTGGTTAAATGTGACCTCACTTCCTTCCAGGACGTGAGGTCACCCCCCGCCCGCAGCAACCACTGCTCAATGTGTGACAGCCGCGGGCGGGAATTGCACTTTAAATAGCGCAAAGTGGTATGCGCACGAGACGGACCAGCCACCTAAGGGTAAACACCGCGCAAATGCGGCCGCGCACGCGCACCATTTAATTTATGATGAGGCGCCTGCGCTTCCAACAATGCGAACGTAACGTACGTAACTCCACACATCCGAGAAAGATCGGATGTGTGGAGTTTTACGTGGTTGTTTGGCTGAGGGGCCCCCTGGAGCGCGAGCGCGAGCCCCCCCCCCCCCCCCCCGCACGCACCGCGGGGGCCTGTGTTACGCCCCTGGCCAAGACAGTCTGTCCAGTGCTCACCCTCATTCGGCGAACGTCACCATGGAGCGCAAAGACACGCCGAGACGAGGTAGGAAGGGGGGGGGGGGGGTCTCTGTGTGTGAGTGCGCATGCGCTGCGGCGAGGGGGGGATGCTCTGTATGTGTGTGTGAGAGTGTGTGTATGTGCGGCGAGGGGGGGGGGGGTCTGTATGTGTGTGCGTGCGTGTGAGTCTGCTTCCAAGGAGCCATGGGAGACAGGAAGCGCGCGCGACCTGATCCCAGTTCCAAGGTTGCGCGTGCACCTCACTTGTCTGTCTCCCTTGACTCCTTGAAAGCCAGAATGATTACAATAGAGTCTCGGAACGACAGATTGCTTCGCAATCTGTTCGCAGTTCCGAGACCTAAAAATAAAAATCCTTTCGAATGTAAGGATGAAAATAATCCACATTGGCCCGTCCGTGTGTTTTAAAAACTAAATGCTAAGTATGTGCGCCTTTAGGCGTAACATTTTTTCGGATCATTCGCTGAAAACTGCATTTATCAAATAAATAAATAAAAATACAGAAATCTTAACTTGATTAACAGCGACCACTGGACAGACATACAGGTCCATAGAGGGACTTATCGACGACGTGGGAAAGGCTATTATGAAGAAGAAAATATATACAGAATATGTTGCCTGCAATATTTAATAACTGATAAGTGGCCCTGTGCCAATGTACACACTTAGGACCCAGCTGTGGAATTTAAAGTAAAAGCCCTATGCCTTCCGGTACGCGTAGGTTTACTTGAACCGATTATAGTCAGTAGCAGCTCTCACAGGTGAGAGCGGCGAGGCAGGGTGGAAGCGACGTGGGGGAGGAGTGTTGTGTTGGGGGCCCTGGGCCCCCATGCTGCAAAGGACTGACGCAGACACAGTTAGCTATAGGGTACAACTGGCCTAGAGCACGTGCGCTCGGCCTCTTTTATTAGAACTGTGTCACCTGACCAGTGACATCAGTGGTGGGTGGGTGTTTAGTGTAGGGCATACAAGAAACACTAGACTGCTGACTGTGACTCTGGGTCTGGGTCACTACAAGGAGGACATCGACGGGCGACGGGATAAGTAATATTATATGAATAAATAAATAAAACCACTTACTTTGCGCTCGCCACATCACCGCGGCGGCATCATGGTTTGCACAGTAAGTGGTTTTATTTATTAAGTTATTTAATATTACTTAGCCCGTTATCTTTCGACTTCCGCCCCACCCAACCGCTCTTACCTGTGTAAGCTGCCACTTTTATAGTTCTCAAATAATGAAGAGCGAACAGCCAGAACTAGATAAAAGTGTCATCAAAATCATGGGTCCTGTGTGTTAAACTGGACATACCACAGGGCAACAGTTTAAAGAATGGAGTTTGACATCACCAGGTTAATCAGGATTCAGTGCTACTTTCATGAGCGAGAAAGTACTCAGGTGTTGGAGTGTGCATGTAAGCCACTCCCCAGCTGACTGACTTGGAAACCGTTTTAAAGCCAAATAAGCATGCCTCTAGTGAAGGGTAAATGCTCCTCCCTTAAAGGATCTACCCTGCTCTGTGGCCACACCGCATGAAGAGTGGGGAGTCAGGACAGCAGTAATGAGACACTCACATAGGATTGGTGAGCGGTTAACCGCCGGACACTAGAACCAGGCGGATTATTTATTATCATTACTTTGTTACATCCGGGTCATACCAAATACTACCCTGCTTCCAGGCGTGGAAGCCCACAGACAACCCTATATAGTGGTATGTTCCCTTCACTCCAAGAGCATACCACAACATTACATGCAAGTTTATGTCTCAGATGCTACTGAGAGAGCATTCTCTGATTTTAAGTTATTGGAGAGTCTCCTACACTCCTGGCCTCAGGGGTGCGGGATGCTGTACTTGAGTTGCCTATCTTGGTCCGCCTGTCCGGGGATGCCCCCCCTGCCAGTGATGGAGGCCCAGGGTCATTTAGTACTGTGTCCTCTTCATTTGCTCGCTCCTCTTCTCGCCTGTGTTCCAAGTCTTCTGGACCTTCACCTTGGTACCTTTTAAAAAACAATATGTTCTTCATTACCTATTCTTGAGCAGTCGCTTCATAGAGGTGTCTTGACAAATAGTCCCCTGGATTCTGAGACCTCGTTTATATTCCACCTTGAAGGGGTATTCTAGTCATTGGTGGACTCACATCTCGATGTGCAGCAGATGTTTGGACACCGACCCTTGAAACAAGGAAATTATGCATTTGTGATCAGTGTGTCCCCCAAATAGGTGCCCCTATACATACAGGTTTAAGAGATGGCCCATTCCGATTTTTTTTAGCCCTGCTCCGCAGCACTCGCCTGGCATATGCCATGGTGCCTTGTGGGTCTACTCCCCACAGTCTTACCTTTGTGACAATACGGCCACTAGGGCTGGTCCAACAGATACTTTGTTATCCTGGGATGGATTAAGGTATACTATGATGGTGTCCGCAGACAGTGCTTTCTTGGTTTGTTGAAATGTTTCCTCACAAGAAACCTCCCAGACCAATAGTTTATAGGCTTTGGTTAGTTCCCTTATTGTGAGGTTGGTCAGGTCCATGATGAATCTCCTGCAGTATTTTACCATTCTGAGGCAGTGGTGGACTTCCTACACACAGGATGGGGCTGGAGCTGTTTGGACTTCTTGAACTTTGGTGGGGTCTGGGCAACTCCTGCAGTTAAGAGCTGGTACTTGAAATACGAATTCAGTTTGTCATGAACTCTAATTTTTCTTTGTGTAGCATTCTCTAAATGAATAAATGAATTTGAAATTTATAAAGCACACTGTCACTCACAATGGAGCATCCTGGCACTGAAACTGATTCTGATTCTCAGAGAAAGAGGAAGAAAAGATGGAAAATAGCTAAATAAGGGAATAGCAGAGTGCATCAGATGCCAGGACTTGAAGAGCTTTTTGAATAGGGCTTCTGATTATGTGAAACACAGAGGGTTGGGGAGTTGGTTCCATGCCTTGGATTCTAGAACTGAGAAGGATTTGCCACTTCGGGGTTTTAGTCTAAATAGAGGGGACATGAGAAAATTCACATGGTAGGATCTCAGAGTTCTTGTGGTTGTGTAGTGTGTAAATCTGGCAGTCAGATATTTGGGTCCGGTGGCTGAGAATGCTCTTAAGACCAGTATAAGGATCTTAAAGAGGATCCTTTTGTGTACCGGTAAACAGTGTAGAGTTCTTAGAGCAGCGAAAAACAACAACAACAAATCCTATTAGATTGTCCGTTTCCAGATCAAGAAGACTCGCAGATAATAAAATAAAAATCCTTTTCGAATGTAAGGGTGAAAATAATTCACATTGGCCCGTCCGTGTGTTTTAAAAACTAAATGCTAGGTATGTGCGCCTTTAGGCGTAACATTTTTTCGGATCATTCGCTGAAAACTGCATTTATCAAATAAATAAATAAAAATAGAGAAATCTTTACTTGATTAACAGCGACCACTGGACAGACATACAGGTCCATAGAGGGACTTATCGACGACGTGGGAAAGGCTATTATGAAGAAGAAAATATATACAGAATATGTTGCCTGCAATATTTAATAACTGATAAGTGGCCCTGTGCCAATGTACACACTTTGGACCCAGCTGTGGAATTTAAAGTAAAAGCCCTATGCCTTCCGGTACGCGTAGGTTTACTTGAACCGATTATAGTCAGTAGCAGCTCTCACAGGTGAGAGCGGCGAGGCAGGGGCGGAGCGGCGTGGGGGAGGTGGACCTCGACGGGATAAGTAATATATGAATAAACTAGCAGCCCGCCCCCGCGTTGCCCGGGGCAGAAGGGGGCTGGGGGCAGCATTTCAGGCTTGCCTGCACTCCCGCCCCGTACCCCCGCCCGCCACGACATTGTCTGTGTCCCGGACAATGTTGTGGCGGGCTGGGGCGAGGGCAGGACTGCATGCAAGCCTGAAATGCTGCCCCCAGAGCCTGAGCCTTACCTCAGCCGCATTTGTTCAGGGCCAACCTCCCGCACCGCTCCCTCCTGCCCCGACATTTCCCGTGTCCCAGAGCCTTACCTGAGCCGCCGCTCCTCCCCGCGCTCCTCACTTCACCGCCGCTCCTCCTAGTCATGACGCACCTGAGCTGCCGCTCCTCCCCGCGCTCTTCACTTCACCGCCGCTCCTTCTCGTCATCACGTACGTTGCGGCCAGCGCAGCGTCGCGGCCGGAGCTACTTTCAGGGCACTACTTTTTTTTTAAAGTAATATTTTTAAATTTACGTTTTTTTTTATTTTCTATTGCCTATGTCCATCTGCACACCCTGAGGATTACAGCAATGTATTGGGTGTGTGGATTGGCGCTGTGGTTCCCGAGTTTACCTTGCCAAAAGGTTTGTGTTCTCTCTTTATCATAGTAGTATAGATAAATGAAACCACTTACTTTGCGCTCGCCACATCACCGCGGCGGCATCATGGTTTGCACAGTAAGTGGTTTTATTTATTAAGTTATTTATTATTACTTAGCCCGTTATCTGTCGACTTCCGCCCCACCCAACCGCTCTTACCTGTGCGAGCTGCCACTTTTATAGTTCTCAAATAATGAAGAGCGAACAGCCAGAACTAGATAAAAGTGTCATCAAAATCATGGGTCCTGTGTGCTAAACTGGACATACCACAGGGCAACAGTTTAAAGAATGGAGTTTGACATCACCAGGCTAATCAGTATTGAGTGCTACTTTCATGAGCGAGAAAGTACTCAGGTGTTGTGTGCATGTAAGCCACTCCCCAGCAGACTGACTTGGAAACCGTTTTAAAGCCAAATAAGCATGCCTCTAGTGAAGGGTAAATGCTCCTCTCTTAAAGGATCTACCCTGCTCTGTGGCCATACCGCATGAAGAGTGGGGAGTCAGGACAGCAGTAATGAGACACTCACATAGGATTGGTGAGCGGTTAACCGCCGGACACTAGAACCAGGCGGATTATTTATTATCATTACTTTGTCACATCCGGGTCATACCAAATACTACCCTGCTTCCAGGCGTGGAAGCCCACAGACAAACCTATATAGTGGTATGTTCCCTTCACTCCAAGAGCATACCACAACATTACATGCAAGTTTATGTCTCAGATGCTACTGAGAGAGCATTCTCTGATTTTAAGTTATTGGAGAGTCTCCTACACTCCTGGCCTCAGGGGTGCGGGATGCTGTACTTGAGTTGCCTATCTTGGTCCGCCTGTCCGGGGATGCCCCCCCTGCCAGTGATGGAGGCCCAAGGTCATTTAGTACTGTGTCCTCTTCATTTGCTCGCTCCTCTTCTCGCCTGTGTTCCAAGTCTTCTGGACCTTCACCTTGGTACCTTTTAAAAAACAATATGTTCTTCATTACCTATTCTTGAGCAGTCGCTTCATAGAGGTGTCTTGACAAATAGTCCCCTGGATTCTGAGACCTTGTTTATATTCCACCTTGAAGGGGTATTCTAGTCATTGGTGGACTCCCCGTTTCCGCAAAACTCGCACTGGTGGAACTAGATTCTCTGTCCTTGCACCCCGGTTTTGGAACTCCCTCCCTCTTTCTATGCGTTCTATCCCTATCTTTTCACACTTCCATACAGCGCTTAAAACATTTTTGTTTGCCCAGGCCTATCCCCGCTAACCTCCTCGGCCCTGTCTGTTCTGTTCTCTAGAGCTCTCAGCGCCAGGAAGCCGTTTGGCCATTGTGCGCTCTATAAATATTTTCATTCATTCATTCATTCATTCATTCATTCACTTCTCAATGTGCAGCGGATGTTTGGACACCGACCCTTGAAACAAGGAAATTATGCATTTGTGATCAGTGTGTCCCACAAATAGGTGCCCCTATACATACAGGTGAAAGAGATGGCCCATTCCGATATTTTTTAGCCCTGCTTCGTAGTGGTCAGCACTCGCCTGGCATATGCCATGGTGCCTTGTGGGCCTACTCCCCATAGTCTTACCTTTGTGACAATGCGGCCCCCAGGCCACTAGGCTGGTGCCAACAGATACTTTGTTATCCTGAGATGGATTAAGGTATACTATGATGGTGTCCGCAGACAGTGCTTTCTTGGTTTGTTGAAATGTTTCCTCACGAGAAACCTCCCAGACCAATAGTTTATAGGCTTTGGTTAGTTCCCTTATTGTGAGGTTGGTCAGGTCCATGATGAATCTCCTGCAGTATTTTACCATTCTGAGGCAGTGGTGGACTTCCTACACACAGGATGGGGCTGGAGCTGTTTGGACTTCTTGAACTTTGGTGGGGTCTGGGCAACTCCTGCAGTTAAGAACTGGTACTTGAAATACGAATTCAGTTTCTCATGAACTCTAATTTTTCTTTGTGTAGCATTCTCTAAATGAATAAATGAATTTGAAAATTATAAAGCACACTTTCACTCACAATGGAGCTTCCTGGCACTGAAACTGATTCTGATTCACAGAGAAAGAGGAAGAAAATATGGAAAATAGCTAAATAAGGGAATAGCAGAGTGCATCAGATGCCAGGACTTGAAGAGCTTTTTGAATAGGGCTTCTGATTATGTGAAACACAGAGGGCTGCTGGGGAGTTGGTTCCATGCCTTGGATTCTAGAACTGAGAAGGATTTGCCACTTCGGGGTTTTAGTCTAAATAGAGGGGATATGAGAAGATTCACACTGTAGGATCTCAGAGTTCTTGTGGTTGTGTAGTGTGTAAATATGGCAGTCAGATATTTGGGTCCGGTGGCTGAGAATGCTCTTAAGACCAGTATAAGGATCTTAAAGAGGATCCTTTTGTGTACCGGTAAACAGTGTAGAGTTCTTAGAGCAGCGAAAGCAGACCTCCGTCTGGGGAGATTTAGCATAAGTTTACCTGCCGCATGTTGTACCATCTGGAGTTTGTGGAGTGTTCTTTTTGAAGCTCCTGGTTAGAGACTATTACAATAGTCAAGCCTGGAAGTGTTGAGAGCAAAAACGACTTTTCCTGGCAGCTAGAAAAAGTCAAATAACTTTCTTAGAGACTTAAATAGGTTGAAACACATTCCTGCCACTACAATAGCTTGAGATCGGAGCAAGAGGGAGGTGTCAAATTTGATTGCAAAGTTTCTCCCAACTTCAACTGTGGCTGGAGGTGGGGAGCACAGAATTCGCCCACCACTGGGTCAGGAAGAAAAGATTAGATTTCCCAAATAGCAGGATCTCTGTTTTATCTGTGTTGCATTTCAGGTGGTTTGATTGTATTCGCAGGATAAATTCAGTTAAATAGTTTTTGAAATTTACTTCTGAGCAAAGGGAACTGTGAACTTGTCCAGGGAAAGACTCAGCTGCATATTATCAGTGGATGTATGTCGTTACAACGCGATGTTTTACATCGCAGTACTTTACGACTCATGTTTTATAACGCAAGTTGTTACCACGACTTGCGTTATTGGGGGCTGGATAGTGAATAGTTTAATTTACTATTCCAACTCCAGTCCCCGTGGATAGTAGGTAAGGAGTTGGGTAGTAAATTAAACTATTTACTATCCTGGAGCGTCCCCCAGCGCAATTCGTTGTTACAACTTGCGTTGTAAAAGTTGCGTCGTAAGGGAACTGCGGTGTAACATCAGCGTTGTAAAGGATGTTCCCCATTATCAGTGTATGATGTAATTGCGATTCTGAAAGAAGCTATCAGGGAGATTAAGGGGGCCATGTATATATTAAATAGTGCAGAGTTGAGAGATGAGCTGGGAGGAACTCCTGATACTGCAGATCTTTCATTTGAGGAAAAAGGACCAAGTGTGACTGCTAGTCTGCCAGGGGCATAACACAGGCCCCCCGCAGCCCCGTGGTGCGGGGGGCCCCTAACCTCCAGGGGGTCTCCTCAGCACCACACTTCGGCCCGAGAGCTCCAGATTGTGTCCGGAGGCGGCCCAACCATGTACCCTGCAGTGGGGACCCCCTCAAGCTTCGTTACGGCACAGTAGTCTGCGACTGGTTAGAAAAAGATTTTATCCATGCCAGGGCTTTATGAGATTCGCCACCGTGCTTGATCTGCTAAAGGAGTATGGAGTGTAAAATGGTATCAAACTTGGTGGAGAGATTAAGTAAAATCAACACTGCATTCTTTCATCAGTCCAGGGTCTGTTTTATGGTGTCCAGAACTTCCAGCAGAGCTGATTCAGTGGAATGTTTGTGGTGAAAGCTGGATTGTCAGGGATATAGCACATTGTAATTTTCCAGACAGGAGATTAAATGGCCATTAACTAGTTTCTCAAGGATTTTGATAAATGCAGGAAGCAATGGGATGTGGCAGAGGTTAGAGAGTGTGGTAGGGTCTGCAACAGCTTTTTTTGCAGAGGTTCAATGACTGTCATGTTGAAAAGCTTCTGTTAATTGCCTGTATTTTTTCTTCAAAGAAGGAAGAGATCTGATCGCATAGAGTTTGGGAAGGGGCAATGTCCCTAGCTAATGAATTCGGATTTAAAAAAGATTTTGAGATATTAAAGATAATTTTAGGATCAAACAGGGCCTCTTCGGTCTGGGTAGTAAAGCATGCTTTTTTTGGCTGCCTTAATCTGGGCTGTCTTAAATCGAAGCACGTCCTCGGAGTTGTATGCTCGTCGCCATTTGCGTTCACGTTCTCGGGGTTGTATGCTCGTCGCCATTTACGTTCTAATTGTTTTCAGAACAGCCGTTGCTTTGCTACAATCGGACAGAACGATGGAGCTGAAGGGTGGGATCTGTGCTTCTTAGCAGATGTTACAGGGGCTAGATCATTGCTGTCTTAGTAATCAAATTGTTGAATAAAGTAAGATCTGTAGCTAAATTTCCTGTGGGAGACTGAGCAGAGGTGGAAAGATGTGAGGTTAGGTTGGTGTCAGTCATCAACTTGCCCAATTTGCGTACAGTATGAGTGCCGTCGTTGTGGTGGAGAGGGGTGGACTGTCTGGGTTAACCAACATTCTAAGGGGGATCAGAGTATGTCAGGGTATGTCCTCTGATATGCGTAGGAGAAGTTACTAGCTAATTAAGGCCACAAATGTTTAAGGTATTGATTAAACTGGACACAGCAGGATTATTGCTAATATCAAGGTGGCAATTGAAGTTTCCAAGAACAGTAAGTTTGCATATCAAAGTAGAAGGGATGCCAGTGCTTCTCCCAAGGAGTCTAAAAAAAGTAGATTCAGGGGCCAGAGGACGGTAGATTAGACCGCCTGAAAAAGATTGAGCATGGCTGATCTTAAAACAAAAGCCTAGGCTTTCTGCGCCTTTCAGGGAATTTAGTTGGAAAGTGCAGTACTGAAATGTATCATGGAAAACGATGACAAGCCCGCCTCCGCGTCTCCTATCTCTGTCTTGCCTAAGGATAGGGTACCCTGGTGGAAGAGCCAGGGCAGTATCTGAATTACACGAGTATTTAAGCCAGGATTCTGTGATAAAAAGAAAATCTAAATGGAGGTCCTCGATCAAGTTGTGGACCTCTTGTGCCTGTTTGCTAAGAAACAGGTGCATTAATAAGCCCAACTAATAATGAATTATTATGGGGACTATGGGCCTGGATAGTAGCTAAGGAAGTCTTTACTGGAAGACCAAACTAGCTTTTTCACATTATGCTAGATAATGGGCCCTCGATAAAAGATGGGTCTCAAATGTGGCCACAGTAAGGAGCAAGGTGCTTACAAGATTCCAAATAGTTGAAGAAAGAGAATTACTTGGGATGAGATGGACAGGGGGGCTAGCCCTGCCCGCAGTTTGGAAGCGGATAGGCGCATGCGGGCTTGCACATTTAGAGGCTACTAGCTCTGTCAGGCTCTGCCCACCATACTGTTGATTGGCGTCTCCTGAATCAATCAGAATGCTCCCTTGAGCGCCAGTGACGACGATGCGAGGAAGTTAAAATACGGGTGAATGTCTAGATAAAATGCTCTTGAAGTATTCTAAATGCAGTGACCCACAAGTATTAGGAGCATTTGCAGCTTAGCAGAGTAAAAGTCGATGTGAGTTACAGAATTAGAAAGTCTTTGCACCCTCCTCAGCCGAACTTTATGCTCCTTTAATGATGAATCATAGACCACAATATCATCACTTACATGTATGACTCCTGATAGGCCAGACAGGACCTCCTGAATCATGTTCTGAAACACTTTGGCAGTGCTGGATATCCAGAAGTTAAGCCTCTTATACATAAGGATGCCCATATAAATCGAAAAGGTTGTTAGGTAGCTTGATGCAGGATGTAGTAGTATTCGCCTGCGAAGATCTATTATTGCAAACCACCCTGCCCCAGTCAGTTCGCTGGCAACCGTGCGGTATGGTGCCTTTCTCTTTTAATGGTGACATTTGATAGCTGCATAGTCTCACCTCCTCTAGTTGCTTGGGCTTCAGAATGATGGCTTAAGGTGGAAACCTATTCACCGGTGTCTCAAAGCGACTGGCTGGAATGAATGATGTATGTGCAGGGTGAATGTTTTGCCTTTCAGAAACCCTATGTCTTCAGATAAGTCTTTGAACTGTGCTAGGATGTCATCCAACTTTATGCCATAGAGCCTAAGCTCAAATTGCATGAGTTTTATAAACCCTTACTTTTGCTGGTCTGCATACTGGGCATTGGATAGCCTCTCTTCTGTTCCCTTTGCTATAATGTTTATGGAAACTCCCATGTCGATGATGGTTGTCAGCTTTGTCGTTCTTCCCATGACCTGATATTTCTGTGAAGACCTGGTCACAGGCGTATGTGCCTGACCATGAAAAATTTATGTACTGGGCCCTATGATGTAAAATCGTGCGTGTCACCCTGCTCGTCTTCAACCCCTGGGGAGCTAATGACTGTATCCGATGTCTTTTGTGGTCTGATCTATGGGTTTTGACTTCAGCAGCAGACTTTGGCAAAATAGTTTAGTTTTCTAAGGGATGCACATTTCCTCGCTAATGCTGGGCATTTAGGTTGACTCTGTCTTGGGCCGCTGCAGTACCCACAGCATCCTTGTTGTGTCTGACACTGCTGTTCGTGTTTGGACTTACGTGACCATGGTGATGGGTTTAATGGTTTATGCAGAACTGCTTCCATATGGAATGCTCGGGGCAGCAATAGTTCCTTCGAACAGCCAAGCATCAGGACTTTTTCAGCTTTTGGAGTATGTGTTCCCTTAGTTTGGAGGATGTACATCCTTGGATAAATTGTGCGCATATTTCTTCTGGTCCATCCTTGAGGGGGCATGCGCTTGCTAGTTCTTTTATTCTCCTGTAGAACAAATCTGCTGATCTGGTTCTTGTCAAGCCTGGCAAGAAATTAATCTCTCATGTTATGCCTTCACCATTGGTTCGAAATGGATGTTGAATGCAGCAACCATGGTGGTATATGTGTGCCCGGGCCCCGCCTCTATATTGAATGGGATAGTTTGTATGTGTCTGCCCTTGCCAGGTGCAACAGCAGTCCTCTCTTTTGTTCATCCTTGACCACTGTGAAATATAGATTTAGCCTCTCCACCCATAATTTCCATTGGGATACTGTGTGTGGGAGGGTCTGTAGTGACAAATGGTTCTATGGCTGGTACATTGGCCATGGTCGACTTATCAGTACGTCCTGCCATGGTACATGGTCCTGGGTGCTAGGGTATACTTAACGTGTCATGATGGATAGTGTTGTGGATACTTCCTAAGAGAAGTTGGAATTGGTGCCACTGCCACCTACTGGTAAGATGCTTAACCTTGTTGCCATGCACAGTGCGATGGTCGGCCTGCCATACATGCCACTGTTCCGTGGTGATCTGGGAGCGCAGAACATGGGCGGCACCTTGTGGCCACTCCGTGCATCCGTGCTCTTGCAGTTGATGTAACTCTTTATGCTCCCCAGCAGCTGGGGTGTGGTTTGCTGGGTGTGCAGCCGCCTGTTGCAGAGCCCAATTACTCCTGGGTTACCTTCTCCTCTGCGCCCATGCAAGCGTCCAGTGGCAGGACCCTTAACACACCTGGCCGACTTCTGCCACACATCAGGAGTACGGCAGTGGGGCACTTTAAGTCAGCAGAATCAAGGCTACCAGTACAAAGGTACTCCTCCCTAGGTAAGGCCCACCCTCATTGCCATTTGTTTCACAGTGTGGCCTCATGGTCATGTTTCAATTCCTCAGTTATCATTCCGGTGTCTAAAAAATGAGTGCTGTCGATTTGAGTAACAAGAAAGATCTTTATTCAGTACCATGGTACCTCTTGTGATGAACATGCACTTTACAAGTACACATTAAAGTGCATTGATTCTAGTCTCCCCTCAAATATTTCAAGTGAAATTAATTCAATGTTTTATATGTATAAATATTTATTAGGCAATACATCAATGCACATGTGAAATACATGAGGTAATGATTTCAGAACAACATATACATTAAAAATAATGGCATAGACATTCACAGAAAGTAGTCATCAGAAGGTGAAGGAAAATCATTGCATAAGAAATAGTGATAACACCAACTGTGTTAAAATAAATCTCAGGCACAATACAGTTTTTAAAATTTTTATTGGTAAACCCTATCATCAGACCTGAGAGGATTTTTTTATACCACTAACGGTAACCTACGTGAAAAAGCATAACGTATTCATTTGTATTGTAAATATATAAATACTTTTCAAAGAGTTTAGAAAAAGTAAATTTTCAACTGGAGGGAAAGGAGTTTAATTTCACCAAATACATTTGGAAGTCACTAACATCAATATAGGAAACACCATTTAATTCTGTTCTTAAGGGAAATTGACACTATATTGCTTACGGGAAACAACCTTTACAACACAGTCATTACATCGCAACATCCTTTACATCGCATGTCACTACAACGCAGGCAATGCAACGCATACCATTACAACACATGACACTACATTGCATGTCACTACAAAGCAGGCATTACAATGCATACCATTACAACGCATAGTGCACCTACACTATCCAACACTTACCCTACTATTGCACCCCCTGGAATTAGAATAGTAATGTTTACCCCTATAATATCCAATACTCACCTTAAATGCAGTGTAATGGTATGTGCTGTAATGGTATGTGTTGTAAAGGTAGCATGCAATGTAATAGAATGCGTTGTAAAGGTAGTTTCTTAAAATGCGATGTAATGGAATGCGTTGTAAAGGATGTTGCGATGTAAAAAACTGCGTTGTAAAGGTATGCGTTGTAAATGTATGTGTTGTAATGTCATACATTCATTTCCTACTGTAATGGCGTTCATGTATGTAGGAAGTACAGTGTCCATGTCTACAAGAAGTATAATTTACTGTTGTTTAATCCAAACTTTGTTTTACCTTGGTAGTGCCACAATAAAGGTTCAGCAAATCTAAAAAGCAATACAATTTGATTCACTGACCTATCTTATATAGCAATCTTGATATACTGTCTCAAGAGGAAGGATTTATTTATGAACTTGATATCAGATGAATACATAGAAAGGAGAGCATTAAAGCAGAATCACATTCGGTGAGATGCTAAATGGAAAGCATTATCCCCAGATCTAATCCAATACCATTAGTATTAACAATTGAAATGTCAACACATAAGATATGCAGCCATTCTGTAAGTGACAGTAAGGTTCATGCACATATGGGAGCTGCAAATGTCTAACTCGCTATTACAAATCACAGCAGAGGCAAAGTCAAGAAACTATTTATCTGAGTAGTCCTTGTGTTGGCTTAGGGTATTGAGAAGAGCTCCCTCGTTTTCACAGGGTTGCATCAAGTGTATACGGAAGCAGCATGGGCTGTTGCAAAACCACAGGGACCACGTGCAGGGCAGGGCAGTGAGTTAGCTCATGAGTAGCAGACAGCGCACTGCAAGGAACTATTGAGCAGTGATATATCTGTTGCTCTCTGGTTCTGTGCATTTGGCCCTCAACTCATAAGAAAATTGTCAGTGTTTCTACTTGGGTACCACCAGCCTTTCTTTGGTGAGGGCACAGATACCCCATCAGTGCAACGCAGTCTGTGGCTTCACCGCCTATGAAAGATTCCCTTAAGGATGCCTAGATCCTTCACGTCCCCTCTCAAAGCACCAAGGACAGCAAACAAATTGTGCTATCTTCTAGGTGGACTACAGTAAAAAAATATTTCACCCTAAGCCCTTTGTTCCAATGTATCTCTTTCTGTTATAACACACACTGACAAAGCTGTTTAGCCCTCACTTGTTTGGGAATAAACTATCCAGCACATAACGAAACAATGACTTTACAATGTGCACTAACTTGGCACCTGAGCAGGGGGTGTTTTAGGAGATGCTGCATCATTATTCGCAGATCATTCTGTAATAATAAATAATATACAAATTAACTCAAACATCAATTGCAATCTCATACTAATTACTCCAAGAAGATATATGCTTATTTTTGTGAATTTCTCAAAAGATGGAAATCAACTAAAAGCATAAGAGGAATTCCAACTTGTAAAAATTGATTTGTTAATCAGTCACCAGTCTCAGGCACCAATTCTCAAGGAGTAATGCACGCTCCTGAAATTTTTTGATGTTGTGAGTAATAATGTCTCACTCCTAGAAATTCTTGAATAGGTCACATCTAAATATGCAAGACAACATAACTCCTCACAGACAATATTTTGGGAATCAGTTCTGAATATTCAGGAGCAAGTCGCATATAAGTAAGACATCCCTAATCATAGAAAAAGGTTCCTGAACCAGGTCCTGAATGTTCACTTAGAGGAATACTTTGTGAATTCACCCAATGGCTCCTCTGTGGCTTGTAGATATCCGAACCATGAAACTATTCCTGGCTGTTCATTTATTATGCCATTGCAGCTTCCATAACAATGAAGATGCAAAGACCGTTTTCAGTGAATTTTACTGGAATTATTCCTTGTTATGATGCAACGTTTATTAGACAATCTGGAGTGAAACGTTCTCATTGCAATATACCCTCCATTTACAACCACAGACCATCTACCATAAAACAAGGAGTATGGAACCAGCACCTGTCATTTGCACCCATTCTTAGAAATTTAGCATAGAATCGCAATAATTGCACATAAGCGTATCCTGAACAAAAGGTATAATATCTGAGGGCAACAAACTGTCAAAATACAAGAGATTGATATTATCAGGAAAACCAGAGGTTTTATAGGCACAAATGACCTTTTTGATGAAACTGTTTACATTGTTGGT
Source organism: Lissotriton vulgaris (assembly GCF_964263255.1). Taxonomy (NCBI): domain Eukaryota; kingdom Metazoa; phylum Chordata; class Amphibia; order Caudata; family Salamandridae; genus Lissotriton; species Lissotriton vulgaris. The sequence continues at coordinate 344,058,588 of NC_141693.1, forward strand.
CTAAAATGTGTGCAAATTTAAACGCAACAACAAAAAAATGTTGGTAAAGTGAATAACTTTTAGTTTTTTTAAATAAAGTTTAGGAGATGGATGAGTTGCATCTTTCTACTATCACTAATACTACTATGACTAATACTTTTGCTACTAATAGTACTAATGTTTCTACTAATTCTACTACTATTTTGCTACTAATGCTATTACTGTTAGTGTTACAGCTACTATTAATTATAATTAGCAAACAAATTATTAATAACTCATTGTTTATCAAGCACCACAACCTGAATTGTTTGTGGGCGATGAGAAAAGGGATGTCCTTCTCAATGGCATCTGTTTTATTCACCTCAGAATCAAAGATACTAAATCGCTCCTGTCAGCGTTTGATCATGTGACTTGTGGATCTCTGGTCATTACTCCTTCTACTGAAATGTCTAAAAATTAAAATTAAGACTGGGCACACCTGAATTTTGCATTTTTAGCGGAAATGTGCAGGTTTAGGTGCTTCCTTAAGTCTTGTTTGTAATACTCAACCAATACTCAACAAAGGCCTGCAAGAGCACTGTGTGATGTGCAGATCATTATTGGCATCTCACTTTTTCCAATACAAATAAAAACAAAGTATTTGATATTACGCTCATTTATTTTCCATGATAAAATTATTTTTGCTAGTTTATCTGTGACATGTTTTTCAATCCCAACGTCTTTCCTCATGTTATGTTTTGTATTCATAGTTGTTTCAGGGTATTCTACAGTTTCCCCCTTTCTGATGATGGATCTTTCAAAACGAGTTTACCATTGACAAATTTAACACTTTCGATGCTCTTGACGAGCTCAGCTCATCATGAGGCACAGTTGAGCTGTGCTTATGAGCAACTATAATATTCAAGCAATTTCAGCACAGGAGGGGAAAAGTCACAGCAGCCAAGGTGTTAAACACTGTTAATAAAAATCTGTTTGTCATTTGGCCAATTTGACTGATGATTTCCAAAACATTTGGCACACAGAACCTGAGTTGCCTGTTAGTATGTAATGTCGTTTGTTTGGGTAAGGCTCATTTAGAGATTCATCTGGTACTGGCCTGGTTTTGAAATGTGGCTGTTACAGAACACATTTTTTAATATCCTCCTTACATATGTGAGGATAATCACCCAGGGAGCTCTTGGTGGACCCCTTCTTTTGCTCCATAATTCTGATGAACCCATCTCGTGAAATTGACATGTGAAATATAAATTTTGTTTGAGCTCTTCAAGATGTCCTGTAAGAAGGAGCACCAAAACAAAAGAACATTGTATAGGATTTATATAGTAATAACTTTTTCTTGCTCCATGTTACCATCATACCAGCATCTGAATATTTTGTCAAAATTAGATGAAGTTCGCCTTTTCTTAAAAAAATTATTCTACATGTTGGTGTAGTATGGTAGAGTTACTGTTCATTTGAATTCAATTTGGCATGTCCAAGTCACAATTTCATAACAAGTTTGGTCAGAATGGCCCCACATTTTGCATTTTTACTGTCCTATAAAAACAGGAAGAAATGGGACACTTCATGAACATGATGGAGGCATCCCATAAGGTTTTCTTAAACAACTTATGTAGTGTATTGAAATTGGCCTGTTATATATTTCACATGTTTGCATTGAGCAAATTACATGCTTGAGTCCTGGCTGGCTTTATCTAGCTAATCTTTAAGTAGTCTAGCTCAAAATGAATCAATCCTCTTACTAACCTTACTAACCATAATTTATTCTTCATATTGATGTAGAGACATTCTCCCTCTCTTTGATTTTAGTCAACCTGCTATAGAATGTATCAAGACCAGATTCACAATGCCTTACGATTGGCTGGGTTTTATTTAGAGATAGAAATATTCTGTTTTCCTTGTGTTTCTGCCTTTAGCCATCAGGACTTTCCACATAATTCTCCATCAAATCAGCTAAATATGATACACTGAAGTCTTTACTTTCTTTTTCCTAAACTGATCTCTTGTTCAAGGTTTTGTATCTATTTTTCAAATACCTTTATAGCGTTTTCTCTCTTTTTCTTTCCATATTATTCACCTATCTGCTCCAGCCCCTCGTCAAAACCCTGAACACCTCCCAACCTATAACAGCTGCGGTATGTTATACTTTGTTGTTTATAAAAAAGTTTCTTGCCATTGTCGTCATGTAATTATTCACTGTTTACAGTAAGTGACCGTATATTTTACAAACATGCAGAGTGACTAGAAGACTGGTCCTGATGAAAGTCTTAGACACCTATTAGAGGGGCCACTAGATGCTGAAACATCTTGACCATTCATTAACACTAGGGTAGAAGACGTCCCCAGTTTTTAATCCTATCCCCTGAGAACATGAGTAAAGATAGCGATAGATCCACCTAGAGGTAGTTTTAGTTTTCTCAAATTTTTCACTGTACACTCAGCTTCCTATCCACTCCATTTATCAAATATGGATTGCCAATCTGAAGAGCTCCTTTCCCATGGGGGAATTGTAGCCCACACCATAAGTACTCTTATGGTGTGAGGAAGAACCCTGTGATACAGCATGTCAGCTAAGGGTGGGTGAGGGTTTTTGTCCTAACAGGAGGATGCTCCCGGTGCTTGAGAGGCAGAACTCTTGTTACCCAGGTTGATATCTTTTCGCGTCTTGGTGTTAATAGACCTTGAGTACCAATTGTGTGTATTAACATACAGGAAGAGTGTACTTGTGGATCTTTAATACTCCTTGTCCCCCTTTTGTGTTTTGAGTGACTGTCATAGCAGTCATAACCACTCTCTTGGGGCATCGAAGAACTCTGTTCAGGGGATGGGGGTACATCCCCAGCTTCATTAAAAAAATCTCCTTACAACCAAATATACTTTTAGATTTTGAAACAGTTGCTTATCCTTTCAATAATAAGATCACCTATCTTATTACATAATTCAGACATGCCTTGAATATTGAAGTATAAAGATCTGATAATAAGCAAGCAATACCTTATTCGGCAGCTGAATTATGGAGATATAACAGTTTTGATTGATGAAAATGCACTCTACAAGCAATGCAATAGTCATTCTTATAATGTTTATCAATATTTTGAAAGATTAGATTTGCGCTGAATTTACAGGAAATTATATTTCAGACAGCAAGAAATGAATCCCCTCTAGAGGCTATGTTCTTTCAACAGATTGTGGTGGAAAACGTACTGTAGTTTTCCCTAGTGAAACTGAAAATCGCAGGTTTTTAATAATGTCTCTGAGTCATGGTATTCTCTTTAAGATTTTCAGTAGCACTTACATAAAGCTGAAATGACATAGTCCGACCTCAAAAAGTCCCTCGGGTAAAAGATAGCCTGGCCATGGACAGAGTGTACATGAAACATCTCTGATTAAACTTGCATCCTGATTTATAGTTTGGTGAATAGGATACTCAGTTGCAAGAGGGCCTTATCGGGCCAAACAGTTGGCCTCTCTGCCCAATTTAGAGATGGGTGGCCCGTAAACTTTCCGACAATGGAGCCCCCACTGGATCGGCCGAAGGAAGGCTTCTCCAATGGCTTTAAGGAGTAAAGGCCACTGTAGAAAAGGCTTTACACCAACCCCCCTATTTAGGGTTAGCAGTGCAATGTCCTTTTTTCTTTCTGCGCCACCAAGAAAACTCTGGTGGTGAGGGACTGAAAATATAATAAAAATCATCACACCCTAGGAAAAATATCCCAGGATGTAGGGGTCATTGTTTTTTTTTTTTAAACTGCCACTTTGTGAGTTTGTTTTTGAAAAACAAAATGATTTAAAAAATAGATTTTTAGGTGTTTAAGCTGACAGCGGCCACCAACCAAACCTTTTGTACCTTGAACTTAATGTCTTAACAACCACCAATCTTCTGGTCGACAACCCAATTTTCATGATTACTAGCCAGATAACTCCCAACTCATCTGTTTACCTTCTCCAAATCAATGGCTATTACATTCATTGGGGTACTGGTTGATTCAGCAAGATCAACAGAACAAATCCACCTGCATAATTATAAGCTCCAGGAATTAAAGGATACATTTGGTGGATCCCAAGAAACCACCCTTGGAGAATGACTTGGCTATGAGTGATGGATACTCAGAGCCCAAGTTCTTGGTTGGGGGCAAGTAGGCATAAGGATTAGAGAAACACTTCCATGGTTCTGTACCAGCTTCACATTATTGTAATTTAAAAGGACTTAGGAGATAGTTAATGCAAGGCAGTACCATCTCCTGTGAAACCCCCACTCCAGGCCAGGACATTTCAGGTTTTCAGTAGCAGGGCAAGAGTACTTGTAACCTACCTGCTACTTGGAGAGTCTGCGAAATGGAAAGCTGAATAAGTGAGGTGCAGCTATTGCAAAGACAGTGCGTTGTTATGGGAGGAGGCAACAGCTGAATATGCCAGACGGTAGGTTTGGAATGCAACAGGGTCTATTTTACATACAATGCAAGAGCAAATAAACCAAACAAGGTATACTTCTGCAGAGGGGTGGAAACAAAAAAAGAATGGAGGGGAAAACAAAGGTGTAGACAAAGAGCAAACAGTAGGCACGGTTACAAAAGAGAGATCCTTACAACTATGTAGTTCCAAGGCAACTGACTAGCATAGATGACCGTCCTTTGATTAACCTGAATGCTCCCACCTTCCATCGAGGCGTCACTCTGATTGGTCACGCAGTGATCTTGATTTGGAAGGCCCGCCTCATGGTTTGTGCCCCTGACATTCTTGGCTGCCGTCCAAATCCTCCAATCTTGCTTTTTCCTGCTCTTTCCCTGCCATGTCTGTCTCCTGATCCTGTTTCTCTTGTGTCTCTCATTACCGTTGATCCTGACAATGCCTGCAACCCATAGCTCCTTCCAGATCCGGATGCAGACATACAGCATGGACTACACTCCCAGTTTCAATAAGCCATTTACATTTTCTAATCTTGAACATTCAGATGGACTGTGAGCTCTAATAACTGCATTAAAATATTCACTAAATGGGGGGCAAAAGGCTCACTGCAACACATTTTAGATTCAGCACAGGCCATATATACCAGCTGGTTTCTCAGATTGGTAGTTCCTAATAGTAGTTAGAACCCCTTCTAATGTTATTTTCAGGGGCGGCTCCTCCATTTGAGTGGAGGAGCTTTGTCCTACAAACCCTAGAACTGAAAAATAAAATGGTAATAAAGTTTATTTATTACCGTTTGATTTTTCAGCATCCCATCCTGAACTAAGTTTCAGGCCGGGACGGGCCAGCACTGCCACGTGGCAGTAACAGGGAGCTGTGCACTTTCAAATGCGCATGTCTCTTTGGCATGCTGTTTTGGGAAGGCCTGCCAGACATGCGCATTTTAAAGTACTCTAACCTTGCTGTCTTGGACAGCTGGGTTAAAGAAAGCACAGGCCTCCAGTGCTCTTAGGAGTGCTGGGAAATACTGCTTTATCTGATCCTGGCACTGCTTTCATGATGTGACAGCAGCGTCAGGATTGGGTAGTGCAGTTTCCTGCATCTGAAGCTTCCCAAAAGACACCCAAGGGAGGAGGACGTTGGGCTGCAAAGGTAAGTGAATTTTGTTTTTGTTCGCACCACCCTCAGTACAAGCCAGCCACCACTGGTAATTTTCTACCTCATACAGCTCTTTGTCCTTATCGAAAATAATAGGCAAATATAATTTACCAAGATGACTTTTAGTTAATAGGTGTCCATGACAATGAAGATATGAATTACATAGCAAAAACACTCTCTGAATTCCCGTCAGATCATTGACTTTTTGACTTTAGAGATAGCCCTAGCTCACCATGATAATTTCTATGGACATTTCTTCCTCCACACTACGGATTAGAACGTTATCAGATTTCTCACCGCATTTCCTTTGCATTATGTTATATGTACTTATTTTGTTAAAGATGTCAGCTCTGACTCCCCACCTCTGACGTAAACTCAACCAATATGACTTTGAGAAGATAGCCTCAACCATCAATCTTAGTCTCTATTTTTGCAACACAATTCCCAGTCATTACTACGTCCTCCCTCCTCCTCCAGCAATAGCAAAGGAAAAGCATGTTATCTGATGAAGGATGACAAACTTGTGGGCATTTCACATAACCTCTAAAGATTATGCGCTCCAATTTTACAGCATGAATTGAGTCAACGTTTTCACAACCATCTCCCTAAAATCATGCCCATTAACCATTCCCTTATCCATTTCCAGCTAAAAATAGGAAAAGTGTTCACATGGATATATACACAATCTATTCTACTGGAGTGTGATCAGACAAACACATTGTCTTATTCAATATAGTCTTTATGCAGCAAAAAAGGTGGATCAGAAAGTTGTCAATTCCCAGTGACAATTTATTTCAATAGGACAATTTTGTATATTGCTCTACACTTGGGTACCTGACCCTCTAGACATTTAGGGGCATAATAATGAGAGCTTTGCGCCACATTTGCACTACCCAAAGTGCCCTAGCATGACTCAAATCCCTCAGTTAAATTGATGAAGCCTCACAAAGCCATGCTGCTCGGCTTTGAGTGGCTTCATAAATCTCGAGAAAGGCAATGCAGTGAACATCTATGTGTCACCTTACTCTGTGCAAAGGAGGGTTGTATGTCATGACAACGCGTGGTATTACCACGCGTGCCATTACAACGTGGGGATTACAACGAAAGTCGTTACAACGACTTTCGCTGGAGGGCCCTGGATAGTGGAATAGTTTCATTTTCTATTCCAACTCCAGCCCACGTTGACAGTAGGGAAGGTGTTGGATAGAAAATTAAACTATTCCCTATCCAGCAGCGCCCTCCAGCGAAAGCCGTTGTAATGACTTTCGTTGTATTCCCTGCGTTGTAATGGCAGTAGGGGGGTAATCCTCGCGTTGTCATGGCTGTTCACCGCAAGGGAGGCATTACATGGGCATTGCAGTGGGTGTTCCCATGTAACTCCCATGGGTTTTGGCATATTCCCAGATTTACAAGGACTTGTAAACCTGGGAATATTTCAAAACCCTATGCATCTTGAGGTGAGGCGTAACAAGGAGAAATAACTTTATTTCTCCTCATTTATTCCTCTTTCTATGTGGCTGCATTATGCAGCACACGTAGAAAGAGGAGCACACCTCAAAGGATTCTTTATTTGCATGAAGGTGTCCCTTCCTTTACCTAAACAATCCTGCCGACATTGTAGGCACCCTGTTTCTAGGCTGCCGAAACGGTGCCAGTGCAGGGGAAAAGGCAAGAGTGCACCATATTGGATAAATACAGTGATTTCCTTCACTTTCACTTTGATGTAGGTCAGTGCAGCAAGGTGACTTGCTGCACTAGCCTACGTCAAACCCCCATAAATAAAGCCCTTAGTGAGTGCAGAAAATCCATCATTATTTTATACCTACCCTCATCCTTTTTTTTCCATAGCAATATAAGACTTCCAACTTAGGATTGAAGGGATCACTAATATGTACAGCTACATCTTAAATAATGTTCCCCTTCGGTAGGCTTTATAAAGCAATGTTCCACAAGAGGCAATATTATGAGTAATCGAAGACCTTTTAAGGACCATATCTTAAACTATTTAATTTCATCAGTGCAGTCCTAGTCTGAAGATGTTTTTCTTCAGGTAGGGGGCACTAGCACAAGCTGTTCCTATGCATTGACTACAGCAACCATGTATGTGCACTATTCTGAATTACAAATGCCATATTAAAGTATATCAATGTTACATAGATGACATCTTAGCCGTACCGAAAAGACCAATATTGGAAGCAAAAGAATTATTTCAATGGCTGAATGCAAAAGATCAGCATTTACATTTTAGAGTAACTACATATGCCCTCAAATTCCTTGACCTTTCACTTTCAGTCAGAGATGGAAGAATATATTCAAAAATGCCCTGTTTTGAGAGCCATCATTGAGACCTTTCCAGGACAACTTGCCATTAGGATGATTGCTTCATGTAGGCAGGTTTATCTAGCTGATGGACAACCTGAGGACCTGGGTGTGAAACTGAAAAAGCAACACTATCTAAAAATATTGGTTAAAAAGGCAAACTACTGGGATCTTTTACTTATAGAAACCTTCCAAAAATAAAAAAAATACAGCAAAAGCTTGATGCACCACCTTTACTATACAATCCATTAAGGTGAACAGCCAAGAACATGCAAAGAGAACAATGTTGAACATGCCACCAGTAAACTGGCATTTCTTTATGGGCCTTGTAGTGTGTGAGTAAATAGAACGTATAAAAATATTAAATAGAATCTGGACTAATATGTATTTGCAACAGAGACCCTATACAGACTGTAATGAATCAGAATGAAATTACAAGATATCATGTGCGTGTCTGTGTCGCCTACATCTGCCCCCGATATCAACACAGGGATCACCGACGGATATAAAATCACTCAATAGGACCACACCAACAAGCCAGGGGGAGGAACAGCCATTATTCACAAAGAGGCCATACAGTGTACCACCACACACAGCTCCCATAGAACACCTCAACTTCAAACTCCACACGGACGACAGGACAGCCATCACAGGCACCCTTGCATAACAACCCCTAGGCCCATGCTCCAGCTTCTGCAACACCATCACAGACATCATTGCGCCCCTAGCCTTAGACTCCAAGGACCACATCTTCCTCGGTGACCTACATTTCCACATCAACAACCTCAAAGACAAAACCACTGCACACCATCTCGACAGTATGAGCAGCCTCGGATTGACCCAGAGCATCCATGACCCTACACACACCACAGGACATACGCTGGACCCAATTTTCACCTCCAGCATCCGCGTAAAATGCAGCCATGTCACAGAACTCCCATGAACTAATCACTCCATCATCCACTTCAGCAGTTCCAGCCCTCACTCCACCACACCCAAGATGACCAATACCCCCCACCGGAGGTGGAATAAAATCTCAGAGACCAGCTGGGCGAATGCCCTAAACACTAACCCTGCTACTGCCACCAACCTCGAACAGGGAGTAAAAAACTTCAATACCTGGATCACTAATTCCACAGACAGCATCAGCCCCATGAAGAGCAATATCCAGACAATCGTGGCAGGTAGCACCCTCTGCCACTGCGCAGGCCCCCGGCTTACTGCTGCTGCTGGCCCGTTTCATCCGCTGCCTCCCTGCAGACTGGTCAACCTCGTGCTGACTACTTCCCTGGGGACTGCTCTCCGTTGTTCGCGCCTCTGTGCTTCACCGCCTAACCTACTGTTTGCTTCCGTGTTTTTGCCTCCCAATTCCCACTGTTATGGTGCCCCCTGTTTGTGTCCTTTTCCCTCTCTGTTTTGCCCGTGATTTCCTTCTGTACCCCTCGTTTTTCCTCTGTGCCCCTTGCTTTCCTCTGTACCCGCTGTGCCTTTCTCTCCCCCCCTTGCCCTATGTGCCCTTGGTTTCCCGCCGCTGGTGTCCCACACGCCCCTGCCCCCTCACCACCCATTGGCCACCCCGCTCCCCCTCCCCGCTGTTCCTCCCTCGCCCCCTCTTATGGAGGCCGCGCAGTGGGCGCGCCGCTGGCGCACCGAAGGTGCGCCTAAGGCAAGCCCGTCTGCGCCCGTCCGCGCCTGGGCCGCACCCAGCACCAGAACCCCTGGCCTTCGCCGCTGCCAGCCCACCCGACGGAGCTATGACACCGCCACCCTCCACGCGCTCAACACTGGCCGGACCCCTGCCTGCCACCGAGCCACCCCGAAACGCACCCACGGACCCTTCGCCTGCCAAGCCTGCAAATTCACCTGCCTCAGGACCTGCGACACACCCACCAGGCCAGATACCAGCGACAACCACCTCAAGTGCATCCTGCTCAATACCCGCTCCGTCCACAGGCACGCCGTCAAACTCTGGCACCTCCTCGACACACAAACGCCGGACACCACCTTCCTCACAGAAACCTGGATGAACGCCTCCTCAGCCCCCGACATAGCCATAGCCATCCCGGATGGCTACAAGATCACCAGGAAGGACTGCATCAACCAAACAGGAGGAGGCATCGCCATCTTCAACAGAAACACCATTCGCATCACAACCAACTCCGATGACACCCTCACCGCCGCCGAGCACCTTCACTTCCAGATACACACCAACCCCAAGACCACCCTCAGAGGTACCCTCATCTACAGACACCCCGAGACCACGCACACAATTCAGCGAAGCCATCGCAGACTTCATCAGCCCGCACGCCCTCACCTCCCCAGACTATATCCTCCTAGGAGACCTCAATTTCCACCTAGAAAACAACAATGACAACAACACCACTACCCTGCTGGACAACCTCGCCAACCTCGGACTCAAGCAACTGGTGAACACCCCCACCCACTACGCTGGCCACACGTTCGACCCAGTCTTCTCCTCCAGCAGCCACATCTCCTTCAGCCACGCCACCGAACTACATTGGACAGATCACAGCTGCGTCCACTTCAACTTCAGGAAAACGATGACCCACCACCACCCACAACAGGCCCCCCGTAGATGCTGGAGCAAGATCACCACTGACCAGCTCACCACCTCACTCAGCCGGAACCCTCCCACCAACACTACGGACTCCAACGAATCAGCCCGCTACCTCACACAGTGGCTCACCAACTGTGCCGATTCCCTTGCACCACTGAAGAATCCTCCCAGCAGACTCGGCAGCAAGAAAGCCTCGTGGTTCACCATCGACCTCAAAAACTCCAAGCAATCCTGCCATACCCTCAAGAAAGCCTGGCGCCACGACCAGTCGACAGAAAACATGCCAGCCCTCAAGAACGCCATCCGCAAACACCACCAACTGATCCGCACCACCAAAAAGACTGCATTCAGAGAACGATTGGACAACAACGCCCACAACAGCAAGGAACTCTTCAGCATCGTCAAAGAGCTCTCCAACCCCAGCGCCAGCAACAACGACATAACGCCCTCGCAAGACCTCTGCGACTCACTCGCCTCATTCTTCCACCGCAAGATCGCCGACACACACAACAGCTTTGGCGCCCAGACCACGCACCCAACCACCGAACCAACGCCCCCCACCACCCCCCTTTGCACCTGGACCCCCGTCAGCACCGAAGACACCACCTGCGTTATGAACACCATCCACTCTGGCTCCCCGGCCGACCCATGCCCACACCACATCTTTAACAAAGCTGACTCCATCATCGCACCCCAACTCCGGAACATCATAAACAACTCCTTCGCATCTGCCACATTTCCAGAGAGCTGGAAAAATGCGGAGCTCAGCGCCCTCCTGAAGAAACCCACTGCGGACCCCACGGACCTCAAGAACTTCCGCCCCATCTCGCTCCTCCCTTTTCCCAACAAAGTCATCGAGAAGACCATCAACAAACAGCTAACCGACGAACGGATCCCTTGACCCATCGCAGTCCGGCTTCCGAGCAAACCACAGCACCGAGACCACCCTCATCGCAGCTACCGACGACATCAGGACCCTGCTTGACAAAGGGGAAACTGCTGCTCTCAACCTCCTCGACCTATCAGCCGCATTCGACACAGTCTGCCACCGCACTCTAACAACTCGCCTCCACCACGCCGGGATCCAAGGAAAAGCTCTGGAATGGATCACCTCCTTCCTCTCCGACAGAACTCAGAGAGTTCGCCTCCCCCCACTTCCGCTCAGCGGCCACCAAGGTCATCTGCAGCGTTCCTCAAGGCTCCTCGCTCAGCCCCACCCTCTTCAACATCTACATGAGCCCCCTCGCAGCCATCGCACGCCAACACAATCTGAATCTCCTACGCTGACAACACCCAGCTGATCCTCTCCCTCACCAACGACCCCGCCACCGCCAGAGCCAACCTCCATGAAGGAATGAAAGACGTCGGGGAATGGATGAAGCTCAGCCGTCTGAAACTGAACTCAGACAAGATGGAAGTCCTCATCCTCGGACCATCACCCTCCACCTGGGGCGACTCCTGGTGGCCCCCCGCACTGGGCACTGCCCCCAAGCCCACAGACCACGCTCGCAACTTGGGCTTCATACTGGACTCCTCCCTCACGATGACCAAGCAAGTCAACGCCGTCTCGTCATCCTGTTTCAACACCCTGTGCATGCTCAGAAAGATCTTCCGGTGGATCCCCACCGAAACCCGAAAGACGGTCACCCAGGTCCTCGTCACCAGCCGGCTGGACTACGGGAACACCCTCTACGCTGGAACCACAGACAAACAACAGAAAAGATTGCAGCGCATACAGAACACCTCTGCACGACTCATCCTGGACATCCCCCGTCACAGCCACATCTCTGCCCACCTGAGAGACCTGCACTGGCTCCCCGTCAGCAAGAGGATCACATTCTGTCTCCTCACCCACGCACACAAGGCTCTCCACGACATGGGCCCCAAATACCTCAACAACCGCCTCACATTTTACACACCCACCCGCCAGCTCCGATCCGCCAGCCTCGCCCTCGCCACCGTCCCTTGGATTCACAGAACCACCACCGGAGGAAGATCCTTCTCCTACCTGGCGGCCAAGACATGGAACTCCCTCTCCTCCCACCTGTGGCTGACCCAGGACCATCTCTCCTTCAGGAAGCAACTCAAGACCTGGCTCTTTGAGCAGTAGCAGCACCCAACCCACCCCCCTTTCAGCGCCTTGAGACTCTAGCGGGTGAGTAGGGCGCTTCATAAATGCGATGATTGATTGATTGAGAATGTCCTCTAATAAGGCCAGCTGGTACACCCAAGAGCTCAGAACAGGGAAAAGAGACGGCAAACAGTTGGAGAAGAAATGGCGCACCAGCAAGGAAACCTCGACAGGGCAGCCTTCAAGACCTCCCTCAAACTGTACCACCGCCTGCTGAGGGCAACAAAGACGATATACGTTGCCGCACACATCAAAACCAGCTCCAACAACACTAAGGAACTTTTCAACATCGTTAAGGAGTTCTCCAACCCGGCTGCCAGCAAAAACAACATCACACCCTCACAGGAGCTGTGCGACAACCTCGTCCACTTCTTCCACAACAAGATTGCAACAATATACAGAAACTTCGAACCCCAACTCACACCTATGGACTTCCTAGACAGATACGCCACCACCGTAACTGACAGAAACCACACACTGACCACCTGGAACATCCCCTCCACCCAGGACACCACATCCACCATGACATCTATCTAGTCAGGAGCTACCATAGACCCATGCCCACACCACATATTCAAACCACAAACTAAAGGATCGGCTAGGAACTCACCACCCTACTCAACACCTCTATACCCACCGCAACATTTCCCTTTGCCTGGAAACATGCCAAAGTCAGGCCACTACTCAAAAAGCCCTCTGCTGACCCCAGCGAATGTAAAAACTACCAGCCAATCTTCCTGCTCCCCTTTCCAGTGAAGGTACTGGAAAAGATCACCAACAATCAACTCATGACACACCTAGAGCAAAACCTGCTACTCAACGCCTCCCAATCCAGCAACCGCAGCAATCACAGCACTGAAACCGCCCTAATTGCATCCACTGGTGACATCTGAACGCTCCTCGACCAAGGAGAAACAGCAGCTTTGATCCTCCTTGACCTCTCAGCAGCCTTTGACACCATATCCCACCACCCACTTAACGAAAGACTCTACCACTCAGCATCCAAGAGAACACGCTCAGATGGATCACCTCCTTCCTCACCAGAAGAACCCAGAGGATCCACCTCCCAACTTTCACCTCTGAACCCAAGGAGATTACCTACAGTGTCCCCCATGGCTCATCCCTCAGCCCCACGCTCTTCAATGAATATATGACCCCACTAGCCAACAGCGTCAGATTCCACGGTTCAACATAATTTCCTACACAGACGGTACCCAACTCATTCTCTCATTCACAAATGATCCCACCACCGCGCATGCTACTTAAGATCTTCAAGTGGCTACCCCTACACATGAGACACACCGTGACACAAGCATTCATCACCAATATCCTCTATCTAGGAATCGCCACGCATCTTCTAAAGAGACTTCAGAACATATAGATCGCCGCAGCCAGACTAATCCTCGGCCGTCCACTTGCTCCCCGTATGGAAGAAATGCCAATTCAAGCTGCTCACCCACACACACAAGGCTCTACACAAAAAAGGACCCACCTACATTAACCACTGCCTAAACTTCCACCAGTCATCAAGAAGACTATGCTCCGCCTCCCTTGCACTTGCCTATACTCCCTGCATCTACCAAAGCAGAAGTGGGGTACGCTCATTCTCTCACATAGCAGCAAAGACCTGGAACAGCCTCCCCACGCACCTCCAGACCATCACCTTACTTCCGAATGGCCCTCAAGACATCGCTATTCGAATAAGCCTCCGGGGCTTGCAAGCACCTGGATACCCTATTGGGTGATTAGCCACGCTTTATAAATCCTGATTGATTGGATCCTGGTTTATATTATAATGAGAAGAGTTACAACTGGGATCCTGGAACACAATGGTAGCATTAGATGTGCCAAAATGGTAAAACATCTTACCCAAATGAAGAATTCTGAAAAAGAGTTTAGATTGACAATAGTTCAGCATTTAAAGACTTCAGAAAACAAAAGAGTAAAAACTAGGCAATTTATGACAAAAAACAAAGCGGAATATAATAATTAGCATCAGATAAAAGGGGGTTTAGTGATGAAGTGGATTGTAATGCACTATCCTGTTAATTGTCCCATCTTCTAGCAACCAGTTAACTTACTAATCTACTAGCAGACAGACTACCGTCAATGAGCAGTGGCCCTTGGTGAGGAAAATAAACAACATGTAGTTAAAGACAAAATAATTCCCAATAACTGCGAATGTAGCGTGTAGCAGATGATTATAACATGCCTATGTTGGGAACATTAATAAGTCTTTATTGAACATAACATTTTTCATATTATATTTCCCAGAATCGCTATTATAACAGATGAAACCATTAGTAAGCGTTTATACTAAATTTCCCATAATTCACACCTGCTCACATGAGAGCTCAGCTCAGTTGCACAAAATGTCCCATTGACAAGATGATGTGACAGCACCATTCACCATTGCATATGTATGTGGGATGCATTTGATATGGCTGCACATGCATGATTCAGATCTCAAGAAATCCTTTTAGACACTCTGCACTCTTCAGAGGCAATATAGGGTCCGAGAGATCAGAGCGTGATGACGGCAGGTGAAGGATAGTGACAATTAGGTAAGAAATGTTTAATTTAATCAACATCTGATTTCTTCCTACTGAAAAAGAGGGTTATTCCCAGTTCAAAGTTCTGCATTCACCCTGCCCCTTAACGATGGGTACATTATACCACGCAAAGCATGTCCTTAATCAAAGCATGCATAAAAGGAGCACAATGCATGCTGTGTGTTTTCACATGTGTGGAGTAAATGTGAAAATGGATTGCAGTTAAAGTAAGTCAGTCCGCACAGAGAGATGGAAATGACTTACTTTTGTTTGCACCAATAGAACTGGACAGACCTTTTGTGATCTTTTCTAAGTATGTCACCTGTCATTATTTCATTTTCTCTAGAGGAATCTTGGATAGGCCTGGTCCTGCTCAATAAGGAGACTATAGCCATGTATTACTATTCTCATACCTGAACTTAGGACGTTATAGGACCTTGGAGGACAATATAAGAACTACAGGGGTCTGTCTACATGGTCATGAAGAAAGCCTACAACAAGGAAGTTGTTAAACGTAGAGAAAGAAATATGTTTACTGTTCGGAAATAGGCAGGTAGGGTCCAAGTAGCCAGTCTACAATTTTTAATCTTGTGGTAGAGATGTAACATGAATAAAAATACTTGTCAAACTTACCTACACACAATTTGCACATTTTCATTACACCCTGGAGGGATTCATACCTATATTTCTATTTATGAGTTACAAGCTCTTCATACAAATTACCCACACACAAAGAGCCCACGGCCAACTCACCTAGCAAAATTAATTGCTGGCTCGGAATCATTCAAGTGATGAAGCATGTGTGGGTAAGAAAGGCCATCTTACAGACCTTGCTTGGGATAGAATCTCAGCAGCCTAGGCAAGTTAGGAATTTTCTAACACTCTCCAGGGTGGGCTCATACTCCTAGAATGTGGTTAGAAATATGTACTGTAGGCCATCTAAACTCTCTCTCACCCTACTGGTGATTTATTGTCTAATAAAACAGCCAGGTCATGGCCTTTAATCTTTACATAAATCATGCTTTGATCCAAACTTATGATAGTCAACCACTAGCTTGAACTGAAACACTTGTCACCTGAATAACAACAATATCGAACTGCCTTGTATCAAGCCACTGAAAAATATGATTAAATTTACATGCATGCATCATTGCTAATAACAGATTTCTACAGATAGAGCAATGATAGCTGATCCAAAAACTCCCATTCCCCACCCACCCAAAAAGGAACACCTCAACCCATTATGCCTATAAGCTGCCTTTATGAAGCTTGTCTGTTTCTATCCATAAAAAGGGTAAGGAAATATCCAACAACTGTGCTATTTTGTGGAGGAAGACATTCTCCCTCCCTTCAGAATAGCTTCTAATGTCTCTTCAATACGCAGTACATTAGTCTCATTATTCCACATCACCTTAAGGCCTTTATGGGCCTGGAAGTTTGGCCACCAATCAACTCCCAGGAATTGCTGTAACCTCCCTAGTTTCCTCTTCTGTCATGAGTGACTTTATAAGTGAAATAATGATAAGATAATTATGTTTTACTTTGTTATTCATGATCTCTAATGCTTCGAAAAAAATATAATCTTAGTAAAGAAATTAACTATGCCTGCTCCGAAAGATCTTCGAGAGTATCCTCACTGAGTCCAGTAAGCCGGTCACCCATGCACTCATCAGTAGCAGCAGACTCGACTTCAGCAATGCACTCTACACTGGCATTACCCAAAAACTCCCCAAGAAACTGCAGAGCATCAAGAACGCACCTGCCATACTCATCCTCAATATCCCCCGCTGCATCCACATTACCAGCCACCTGAGAGACCTCCACTGGCTCCCAGTCAACAAAAGAATCATCTTCAAGCTCCTAACACAAGCCTGAACAGCCCTACGCAAAGCAGGACCTGCATATCTCAAAAACCGTCTCCCATTCCACGCACCCACCAGAGACTCTCACTCTCCCAAACTGGCCCTGGACACCATCCCATGTATCTGCAAGACGGCAGCCGGGAAAAGATCCTTCTCCAAGCTCTCCACCTAAAGCAATCACCATCACTGCCCCAATTCAGGAAGAAACTCAGGACCTGGCTCTTCGACTGAAGCACAGTGCCTGCAAAAGATCCATATGAGTGAGTAGTCGTGCTTTACAAGTCACTTGATTGATTGAGTGAAAACGATTAAGAAATTCTTCATAGGGTTTGTCTTATAGAAGAAGGATTAAATAAGGATCCTGGCACATCTATTGATTGTCCTACACAAGACCGACCGGACATTTTCTTTGAACAAGAGTTCTTAGTAGCATGATTGTTAACTTTATAATGCACAGCACATCTCATCCACGGCCTGAAGAGTTATGATCACATCATCCCCATCCTGATGGACCTCATTTGTCTCCCTTTGCTGAGCCATACCATCTTTAAAAGCAGCTGCATCATTTATAGGGCAATTACAGCCATCATCCTTACTTATCTTGCAGACAAGCTTGCCTCTAGTGGCTCTCGGCACACCTGCAGCCAGGAGACCATCAGACTGCAGACTAAAAAGTGTAAAAAAGTAGAAAAAGGCACCAAGCATTTTCTATCTATGTACCCAGGATCTGGAAGAACATCCTTGTATCCAAAAGGACTCCCTCCCTCCCCGAACGCTGCTTCAATTTGTGAAAGAGCCTGAAACACATCTCTAAAGAATACTACTCACAATGTTTTAACAGCCACAAATCAACTACCTCTCCTAAAATGTTGTTGATTTTCTCTGACCCAGTACAAAGTTCAGCCTCCTTGTGGTTAGGTTTGCTCTATAGAAATACCACATACAAAAATACATACATATAACATCATTGTCCAATTCAGCACATTCTGAAACTCAGATAAAATATAGATTATTCATGCAAATCTATATTCTAGAATTTCAAATAGTTCATCCTTCTCCAAGCACAGCTTTCATCAACCCACATTTCCTTTACTTCCTTATTTTACTTTTCCTTATAAGAACCAGCCCAAAAATAAAATAAATAAGACACCGTTTTGAGTTTCACATGCTCACCCATCTAAAAGAGAGTAGCTTCCACAGCAAAACTCTCTGAATCATACCCATAATGTGATACTTCTCTAACTATAACTCAATAATCAGAGAGACTTTGCTTTTACTCCCAATACAACACTTCTCATTATCAAAAACTCAGACCCTGAGAAAAACCCTAAAATCAAAGAAAGGCATATAAGAAGGTAAGACTGGGGATGAGGTAGAAGATGTGGCAGGGACCACAGACAATATAAAGGATGTGCTTTTTATATTGGTTCTTGTTTTATAACTGCCCTTTGAAGGTGTCTTTATTTAGCATGATATTTCCTTACCAAGATGTCTTTCAGTGGAACACTGGAGGGATGAGCTTGAGCTCTCTGTGTATGATCTACTACCAAAGCTCTCCAAATGACCTTTCTTTTTAAAGAGTACATTATTAAATGGTCTGTAAGCTACTCTCAAGCATTCGTTTCTGTGTCCTCTGTTCAGTAGGTCTCATTGGTACCTTAAAAATATTTGCTCTTTTCTATCCAGGGTCTTATGGATATATATAAGCTCGCTATCAATATATTTGTGCAACATCCAGGGAACTGTATCCAAGTAATTCCTGTCAGCTGTTACCTTTAATGACTCTAACATTTTACAATGCCTTTGATTGTATTTATTTTTTTAGAGATTGTGCCGGGTAGTTTACTTTAATTGGCAGTCAGTGCTGTCAATCAGGAACATGTTTCTCCTTTTCTATTAAAGAATCATGTTGTCATGTTTACAACAAAGCTCGGATACAGAGGGAAGAGTCAGATGTTTAGAGCATGGAGTTCACTTTGCTTGACCATTTTTGGTACTAGCTGTAAATTTAGCGCCCAGCTCTTGAGTATTTCCTGCCTGTGTAAAAACCTGCACCTGCCAACATATTTAGTTTTTCATATGGCCTTCCTGAATTGTTGTCTTCATTCATGATACAGAAGCTTTGTGCTTTAGATTGGTGGGTGAAGACTCCAGGTGTGTTTTTTTGAGTGTAAAACGTATAGAAAACACAACACATGAGACTGCAGGAGTTATACAAGATGAAGTAGCATTCGCATGCCACAAGTACTGCTGAACACATGCTTGACAAAGAAAGACTCCTGAACACAAAGGGCTGCAGTTAGTTCAACGCGGAAAGTGACCATCATCAACTCTGACTCACCACCGTTGTTAAAGTTCCTGCCTGTCCTCCATTTCTGCGCGACTGGTTCAATCGAGGAAGAGTCACTATGCCTCCTGGAATCTCGCAACCCACGTTCTCATGGATACTTACCCAAGTATTGAACGCAGTGGTGTGTAAGGTGCGACATTACTACATCATGGTCCAAAAAAGCAGAGCTGAACAGCCTCCTGTATTGGATGCTTTCACGCAATTGCCTATTTTCCAAACATTGTTGGATGCCTGGATTGCACCGAGTAAAACTCATACCGCTAAATTTTAAGGAAAAAAATATCATGAATAGAAAAGATAACCCATTCCATGAATATTGGAATGGAGTTATGCTGGCCTGTTCATAACGCACTGCTATGCCAGTTGTCAAGGATCACCTCATGATGCCTATTTTATGAAGAGCATCGTTGTCCCTGGAGCTATGACAATTTTCCTGCATAAGTAGAATTGGTTACTGGGTGAGTACTGACATTATATATGTATAATAATGTATATATGTATCACATGTATGTGCAGACCAAACTACTGACGTTATTCCTCAGGTTATTGTGACTACTCACGAAGCTATTGATAATGATGTCAATTCTTCATTAGCAATCAGAAGCTAATGAGAAATATAATGCTGCACATAGCCAAACCCACAACACAATCAAGTGTACATTTTCAAAACTGTGCTATACCATTGTGATGCACTGCCTATTCCACAATATTGCAGCTCAGTGAAAGGTACCCATGCCAGAACAGGAAGAGGTGCTTCAAAGTAAATCTTTGCATGGTGTTGAGGCAGATCAACTTTCTGAAATTATTCTGGACAGTGGCAGCCACCTCAAAAGTTAAGTGGGGGTTGGGGGGCAGGGAATAATATATTTTTTTAAAACTACATGTCGCCGACGGACGCTTCTGTGGTACTTTGCTTCCAGCGGTCACTGTGAAAGTACAGGCTCCCCACCCAATGACGACGCTGCTCCCATGGCATACCTGGCATACCTGGCATGAGAGCAGCACCAGGATTGGTCTAAGAGGCCTGGTCTGCCACTTAGACAGTGCATGGGAGTCTGTGCTGTTTCTCCAAATCAGCTGTGCAACGCCTAAGGCGGCCGGCCAAACTGACGTGCACTTTACAGTGCCCATCACTCCTCCCCCTGCCTTGGCCCACCCCACCCTACACTGGCATCGTCTCAGTCAGTCATTTTATTTTTCTGACTCGGAGTTTGACCAGTGAGGTGACGTTTCTCCACCATTATGAAGAGCTGCCCTTGGTTCTGGAGGGTACAGAGTCTTGCAGAGGCCTTGTGAAGCATTTTATTGCACACTCATAGTGGATGTATTGCTTGTACTTGTTTTCTATTGTATTTACAGTATGACCGCTACCTTGAAAATCAATCCACCAAAGGACAGTTCAGCCGCTTGTCACTTAATTATCACATGCTTTAGTCATGTCATGTAGCAAGCAGGCCAAATCAGGCTTTTGTTTAAAAGGTTTATTTTAGTGAACGTTTGATACTTTAAGTGCTCTTTTATTACTCTCGCTGCAGTTGACATGTATTTATTAATGTAGCATATTTTGGTATGCACTAAAGCAATGGTGGTGCATTTGAGTAATAGCTGAGAAAGATCTGATGTCACAAGATGGGGCTTGTAACATTACTTACCTGCAAGGACATTTTGTGCATAATAAATAACCAAGATCTCCTTTTTATGACTCACTCTCTATGCTCTATTGAAGGTTGTGAGCTTCATAAAGGGGCATGTTAAGTTTTAGATTGTATGGTGGTGTCTGCAAAATGCCAAACTCATCTGTTTCTTCACATTTAGCAGCTGGCTTCTAACCATCCAGCTGATACAACCCTCTCACTGCTTTTGCATTTTATGTCCCAGCACTTGCAACATCGAATGCCACTGTACATTTCAATTGCCAGGACTTCTGTCGTAACACTTTTTTTAATTAAAATTTCCATTTATCTGAATTCTTGACCAGTTATGGTCAACCTTTCAACCTCATTGTTGGTCAGGTGTGTGTCTGCTACAACTGCTAATGTTTTTAGAAGCATTAGGATTACAAACACAGACAGTATCACCAGAGTCATCTGTCTGGTCATATTCCCATGAAGGTAGAGCAGGCAAGTGTACTTCACCAGAGGGCGAGAGTTGCATTTGGCCTCATGTTATTTCCTATTGCCATCCACATACTCCTTCACAAGGGCATGTTCGTCATGGCTTGCTTCAGCATCTATGTATGACAAATAAGATATGCTTGGCCACATGAGTCTCAGATGGAATAGCAAGTATGCATCTCGAAAGCTCACACTATAGCTATTGTGGGAATGCTCCTCAGTCGAGCCCACACCATCAATTCCTGAGTTGTTCTTGCCTTGAGGTCCATTCCAATTTTATTTGGAGATTAAATTCTCCTCCTCTGCTATGTTCTTTCATCTAAGAAATTGGGTTACTGGCTGAGGTGGGTGAACCCCTACTCAAGCAACAACCACAACTCCTATTAGGTTGAAAACACAAGCAAACCCCCAAATTAACCTGTGTTTAACCGTCTGGTAGCTTGGCACAAGCAGCCAGTCTTAACTTAGAAGAATTGTGTAAAGTATTTATGCAGCACTACAAACAGTATTAAAGTCAAAATACAACACCAGAAGAAGATGTAGTCCTGCATCGAAGATGTGTCATGTACTGGTGGTTCTGAAGAAGCTGGGGGGCTGCGATGCAGAGTTGTGCATCGTTGTTGAGGGTGCAGTGATGGGGGGGGGGTTGTAATGTGAAGGCCTCCATCGATGATGAGTTGTACAGAGGTCGTTCTGAGGAGACTACGGGCTGCGATGTGTGGTCTGGCTTCGTGTATGCATTGTGCTGCAGTGCTTCTGAAGCATAGCTGTGACTAAATGCACCATGCTGCATCAGTTCTTTCATCAGGACTACATCTGGGCTGGCAGCGCACCTTCAAACCCACCTCCAAGGGTCAGGATTGGGTGGCACCACTTGGAGGGCGGACACACATCAGACAGAGTCCAGGTGATGGGTGTTCGGTGGTTGGATCCTTTTCTGTTCCTGAGGCTCGAATCGGGTGGCCAGCTAACCAGCGCTTGGAGCAACTCTTGTGGTTCTGGTTTCAAATCCAGACCTAGAGGTGTACTGAAGAGTTGGGTCAGAAGGTCCAATATTTATGTGTGGTACCCACTTTTAAGCAGGATAAGGTTTTGGGGGTTTCCACCCCAGGGGTGCTTGGAATTTCCTGCCTTTCTTCCTTGACCCCACTTTGTCTGGAGTCATAAAAGATTAGTGTGAAACCTTTGTGAGTGTGCTCAGGTAGGGCCTTTGTGATGTGCAAGTGTGGTAGGCGACAGCGCCTCTGCCTCATCTAGTCAGATTTGGCCCATCTTGCCAACACCTATTTCCCTTTGTCTAACTGTCAGGGAAAAACACACAAAGACTAACTGTTAACTACAATTAGTCATGGGACCATAGGCCCAGGAAGAAACACTGCCATTTTACATGTGTACATTTCTAAAGTTGCCTGCTTTTTCCACAAACTGACTTTTGACACACGTTTGCTTATGTGACAGTGTGGAATTAGTTTATCTGAAATCACATTGCTTACAATTCAGCTTTATAAGTGCACTATCACGACACCTTGAACGCTCCATACATGGCATTAACATACATTAACATAAATATATAGAAATGACCGGTCCTCTATGTGTTGCTGTACTAGTAACTGAGAAAACAGGACTCATGCAAACAGTGAATGAGTTACAACTGGCTGAGATATTCCCATCAGCCCACCCTTCTGGCGGAGTCTCATCATATGGGATATTTGTTAATCCATCCAACCAGCCGCCCAAGCCATCAAATGATGGTGCGGATATGGATGTGGAGTAGAAACTCTAGCCAGAATGTTACTCAGAGGGTAGTGCTAAGGGTGTGTAGTGCAGTGCTGTGGTGAAGGAAAAATTAAAATTAACGACTCAGACAAAAAAAAAGGTTTAATGAAAATTGTCTAAGTGTCAAGGTTAAAATCACGCCGGGTAGCCTAAATATATAACTACACTATGGCGCTGTGCAGGATGGTCAACATGTTTCAGCCAAATTGGAAGTCTATCCGGCTTTCGTCAGGACCTAGATAATAAGCTACTGTATTGTACTCAGCTTATTCTTGAGTATACTGACTCTTTCCTAGATAGTTGTTTTATAAAGGCTACCCGGCGTGATTTTAACCTTGACACTTAAACAATTTTCATTAAACATATTTTTTGTCTGAGTCGTTAATTTAAATTTTTCCTTCACCACAGCACTGCCCTACACACCCTTAGCACTACCCTCTGAGTAACATTCTGGCTAGAGTTTCTACTCCACATCCATATCCGCACCATCATTTAATGGCTTGGGCGGCTGGTTGGATGGATTAACAAATATCCCATATGATGAGACTCCGCCAGAAAGGGTGGGCTGATGGGAATATCTCAGCCAGTTATAACTCATTCACTGTTTGCATGAGTCCTGTTTTCTCAGTTACTAGTACAGCAACACATAGAGGACTGGTCATTTCTATATATTTATGTTTATGTTGTAGGGAAATTAAATGACAGGTCATTAAATATATTCCCTCGACCCCCTTAAAATTCTTTTTATTGATGAACATGCATTATGCAAATGTTGTTTATTATTCGTCCATAAGGTGATGGCCCTATCACAGAGACAATAACCAATGTCAGTTCAGCTGAAGCCAAGACACGAAAGCATGAATGCTGTTGTTATAAATACACATACATTTCTGTACTCTAATTAGAGGAGCACTATGCTGTCATTGCGAGGTCATCGCTATGGTCGGCGTTTCTACACAGCTGATTCCTATTTACCCTCTGCAAGGAGGGTATATTTCTCTGAGAGAACACAAGTGACTGAGTGAAAGGGTTCTAGATCTATTAACACAATTCCTTGGGTTGTCATATTCGGAGCTTGCCCAAACCATTTGTTACCTTAGGGGTACTTATGGTGGCACTGTAAGCTAGCAGGACTATATGCCAACATATCCTGGGAGGGTGCATTGAATCCGTCTGGCACCATTCCAACGTTTATGTTGTCCAAAAAACGAACAGTTCCTACTAAAAAAAGGGAACGTGCGACAGTCCAGGATACATGCTGCAGGCATCAAGCGGTTAGGTCAAGAAAACGTCAACTTTCTAAAAGTGGCATTTTCAGAATTGTGACTTAAAACTGACTTTACCATTAAAGAGGGTTTTTTACACAATGTGGAGAGGCAACGTGTATCAAATATGGCATTGGCTTCAAATGCCATACAATTAAACATGAATAGATAACAGGAGTGATGAGTCTTCAAACAGATGACGTAGATTTAAAAAAAAATGCTTTTATTGTGATTCACAAAATCCACAGCCACAGCCTATGCGTTTTGCCCAACACGGGCTTCTTCAGGGCTTGTCTTTGTATCCTTGTACTGATATGCTATTTCTCCAAAATGAGGAGTCTTCATTAGCCTTTCACTCCAGCATGGGAGAGTACATCTCAAATTCCACTGTCGCCCATTCATTAATGGGTGGGTTTTGTTATGGAAATCCCTCTTGTATCAGGGGAGTCCTTGCTTCTTAGAGCGAAAGTAGTAGTAGCTTTAGTGATAGCCGTGTCGCTATCATATGCCGATTTGGGCACAATATCTTATCTCCTATGCTGGAGTCTTCCTCGTCGGATCCTGATTCCGGAAAGCGTGTGTGTTCTTAGACACCAAACTCAAAATGACTACTTGCTCCCAATTTAAAGTTAGCACTTATTAAATGTAATAAGGCAACCCAATGTTATCCTGTGGGAGAGGTAGGCCTTGCAGTTGTGAAAAATAAATGTATGAGTTTTTCAACATCAGGACATGTAAAACGTAAAAGTACATGTCCAACTTTTTAAATACACTGCAACCTGCCCTCTGGGTTGTTCAGGTCCTATGCTACCGGTGACTTATATATATTAAAAGGGAAGGTTTGTACCTAGCAAACGTTTTCTTGTGCCAGGTAAAAATGGCAGTTTAAAACTGTGCATGCAGCCTGCAGTGACATGCCTGAGACATGTTTAAAGGGCTACCGTAGTGGGTGGCACCATCCCTGCTGCAGGCCCACTACTAGCATCTATTTTTCAGGCCCTGGGTGCCTTTACTACCACATAATAAGGTACTTGCAAGTAAATTTAAGGTGCCAATTGGGTGTGTGTCAATGTCACCATGTTTAAAGGGGAGCACAAGCACTTTAGCACTGGTAAGCAGTGGTAAAGAGTACAGAGCCCAAATACCAGAAAAAAAACGAGTCAACAAAAAGGATTGAAGGCAAAAAGTTAAGGAAAACCAAGCCAAGGATGTCAGGTCCAACAGTGCTGGATTGCTTTTTTAAAAATCAGTAGATCTTTGTGTATCTGTACAAAGCATATTTTTTTGGCACATTCAGGGCTATGCATTCGTGCAAAGCCTGCATCAACAAACCAGTGCAGCTGAATTTATAATGAACAACTTGGAGACATTTTCATTCTATGTTTCGCAAATTTGCTCTTTATTTACTTGCATTTTTCAAATCGCCAAATGTAAATCTTGCAACGCTAACAAAGGAACTGTTGTCCTGAATGTCTGGAGTGTGGCTATACTAATCATGTGTGGATTTTCCTACTGAATGCAGTCTGAACAATCAATTGTATAGCATAATTTTTGATTGCAAAATTGTGGCAGAATCACCTTTTTATGTTACACTGTTGAATTGATGGCAGGTAAACTCAGGGAAATTTGGAAAGTTTAAAAACAATGGGCCTGATTCACAAAGGTAAAATAAGACGAAAGTCTAACTTTATGACTTTTAGTATTCACAAAGTGCATATACTTCTCATAAATGCACTTTGTGAATACCGAAAGTCGTAAAGATCACTTTTGTTTTTCACAAATGGCATTTACGAGTAGGAAATACCCTTTTTGAATACCCAAAGTCGTAAAGTAGGAACATGACCTCACCATACATCCTAAAGCATTTCTTATGTATTGAATGCATTCACATTTTGGAGGAGGAAAAAAGAGGTCAAATAACTTTTGCTACATGGGCATGACATTAGATGGTAACCTCACTTTGCCCTGATTTTTAATGTACGCAACTTTTGATCTGCGGGTCATTATAGGTGTAGGAAAGTCATCCTTTTTGCCCTGATCACCCCCTCCATTTTTGGGCTGATGCTGGTGGTTACTGACTCTGAAAGTGCCCTGGGCTCTGCTAACCAGGCCCAGTGCCTGTGCCCAATCCTCTAAAGGTATGTGCTGATTGGTACATTTCTAATTGGTGAGGACAACCTACATGGAAGTCCCTAGTATATGGTAGGGCATGTAGGTTTAGAGACCTTATTGGTCATAATGCACTTAGGTGTGCACTGCTGTGGTTTCTGAGGTCATTTTAAAGCTAGGTCTGTCTTCCAGGCTGATTTTAAAATAAAACTGTCTCCAAATTCAACTTTGGAATTAAAAAGCACACCCAGTGTCCCAAACTGCCTTTTGATTACTTATGTCACCCCTATAGTCTGGTGTTGGAGGCCCAATATTTGGTAGCATAGTTATAATACCAGGTATAATACAAAATATGTTTTATATGCCATGGTAGGGAAAAGCAGCCAAAGCAATTTTTCCATATTGTAGTGCTGCCAGCCCCATATGCTAATGTTGGGAGTGCGCTGTTAAATATAATAAAGTATAACTTTGGATTCGAGATAGCTAGCAATATATTTCAAAATATCAAATTAATAGTTACATTAAGCCCAACAACTTGTCAATGTCAGAATTAATATAATTTTTGCCGGAAAGTAGCTTTAGAAGTTACCTAACAATAGAAGTAAAGTGAAGCCTACGGAATCATTATGCATCTATCTTATTTTCAGAACAGATACCTTTAATTATCTGTTCTTTGATCAAATTATTCTTTTTAGAAAAAAAATCAAGAAATTCTTTTAAGTTTCTCCAATTACTAGCCATTTAAACAAATAATCAACTTATATGGTTTACATATTTCTTTTTAATAAACCATTTTTTCACTTGATTAATTATATCTCACTTCTTACATAAATATATACACAACTCAAACATATATACACGATATACAAACAGACTTCTATATTTACAAACAAACACAAATTTCCTTGATCCATTTTTTGGGTTCTTTTGCCCAAACTAATATCAAAAAGAATGTTTGTCCACTCAATTATACAAATACATTCCTTGTTTCTGGGTCACCAATACAAAGTAGGAGCGTCTAAGGTGTAATTCTTTTAACCTCTATGCTTTTTGCACTCCTTACAGTTCATTATCTCATATTCCAAATCAAAACAATTTTTTTGCAATGGTGCCTTCAAAACAAATGTGTCGACGCGTTTCAGCCTTTCATCATTTCAGGCATCATCAGGACTTTAAGGGCAAACCAAGTTCCACATCCGCTGTCTCGATACTGGAATATCACAGTCACTCCCAAGTAAATCTTTCGTCTTTGCCTCCATCAATGAAGGTCGGAATGTACACTCTTCACCACTTCTTATTTTCTATATATTTGGTGATATTCCTTAAGACGGTTCCTAAGTCAATTACGGAATCCTCTCAGGACGCCATCACGATCCCAAGTGCAAGTTACCTAAAGCAGCCCTGTAGCAGCATCTTCTGATTGGTCAGCCTTTGACAGCATGATCCAAGCTGCTCCCTGAGTAGGTGTGAAGAGGCCTGGGGCTATATCAATGCAGCCATTTAATGAGAGGAGATCTCCTTCCTGAAGAACCAGGGAGAGGAGTGAGGCTAGACAATTAAGCTGTACTTCAAAGGAAGGAGCCTCTGCAGAAAAGAGATGTCAAGGGGCTCACCCTCACTTTCTTGATTTCTAGCTGGATGGAAGCGATCATAATTTGATTAGAGGGGTCTGGGAGAGTAGTGTAATCAGTTATTAACCACACCTATTGTTTGGGTTACACAGACACACTTTCCAAGGTGAGATTTACTCTATTTCGATTTTGGTATAATGTTGCATTGTGGGCTAGAGGTTTGCAGCACTTCACACAAAGTGATTATAGTAGAAGGAGGTAGCTTATATCCTTTTGGTTATTGTGCCCACCTTCCTCAAGCCCAGAAATGAAGACTAAAAAAGACAGCTCTGAAGAGCTCAACTGATCACTGCCTGGAAAAGAAGAAGAGAAGAAGGACTGCCCTGCTGGACCCCTGGACTGCACAAAAGAGAGGATTGCACTCTGAAAGACTGTACCTTCTGCACTCACAAGGCCCGCAAAGAGAGGACTGTGTTTGACTCCAAAAGTAAAGGAGTGGACTTGCTGACAAGCAACAGGTGCAAAAGAGCTGAAGAAGCCACCAGCAAAGCCGAAGAGAGGACACAACAGCTGACCCGTTGATCAGTTTTAACTTGACTTGTACCGGACTGTGCAAGTGCATTGTGGGAAATTGAGTTCTAGCCCCCAAGTGGCAACCCAGATCCTCCAAACATTTGGCCAGTACTAGAGGACACTTATCTTCCCAAAGGAACCAAGAAGCAACT
Source organism: Lissotriton vulgaris (assembly GCF_964263255.1). NCBI lineage: Eukaryota > Metazoa > Chordata > Amphibia > Caudata > Salamandridae > Lissotriton > Lissotriton vulgaris. Next base: position 344,087,484 of record NC_141693.1, read on the forward strand.
AACAGCCTCTTCAGAACAGATGCAAACTGGTGTCTTCTTGAAGCTAAAAATATTTCCTATTTTTATAAATTAGTGTTGGATTTTGTATTGTGTTTTTTTCTTTAACTTATTTGCTGTTTTGGTGGTATTAAATGCTTTACACATGCTTGTCTTCTAAGTTAAGTGGAAGGCTCGATTGCCAAGCTACCAAGGGTCTAGCAATGATTCATTTACTGGGACTTGACTGGATGAATAAGTGATTGTGGTATTATAACTAGCTAAGGGTGGATACCCCCACCTTCTAATAACCCACTTGTTTATAATACGATTACTTTATTTCTTTTTACATGAGTTAAACAAAGGGCAAAACCATATTGCTTTATTTTTGCCCTAAGGCAAAAGCTTTATGTATTTCACCAAGTAAGCAAACCCGTATTCCATCTTCAATTACAGTAGGCAGACGGGCATGGTCTTATTTTGGTTCAGTCTTGTTTGAATCTACCCTACAGCAAAAACATTTGAAAGTCACCTTCATACTCATAGGATTGCCTTAAAATATACCTGTTCTTCTATGCCTACAGGTTATTTAGTTCACCAAGGGTGCTACAGCAGCTACCCAAACTATCACCAACTATTACCAAAACCATGGTCTTTTTTCACTTATCTACAGCAGCAAAATTACAAAATCCAATTTTCTTCTTCAACCACATTTGAAGGAGATTTTATACTTTTTATTGCCACCCAAAGAATCCCAGCAGCACCTCAGGAAATCCATGAGAGTCGTTCTCTTGAAAGGCCTCTGCTGCTCCTTGAAGTTCGATTCACACATAATAAATATGTAATATAAAGTTAAACTAACCCTGAGGTTGTACACACTCACAAGTCCTTCACCTTTCACTCTCCCTCTGCAGCAGGAGCAATGAACTGTCTTACTGACATTGGTACCAGTGACCTGCAGATCACTAGATCACTGCATCAGAGACTCAACATCCAACACTATCTATTTGGCCACATACCTCTCTTTCAGCGGCACTGCTCAACTTGACAGGCTATTTATTGATAGTTGTGCTCAAGATCGTTTTATGGAAAGCGGAGTTAAAATGTCCTTTTCGGTATGTTGTCCTCCCTCTCTCTCACTGGCACTTTTACTAATGACCTCCGCTCCATCTACACTCCGCTGGCCAGAGGTCTGGCCAAACCGTCATGTGCACTTAGAGGAGTGCAAACCACTCCTCCCCTGCTCTGATGTCACAGAGTCCAGTCCGCCCGACTCCCGCATAGAAAAATAAAATGCTAATAATGTCCTGTTATTATTATTTTATTTTATGCACTGCTTAAATAGCAGTGGGGCGACGTGCCTCTGCCTTAGCAGAGGTGCCGCCACTGCCTTTTAAATGCGTGCACCCAGGGCACCAGTCCTAAAAAAAGAAGTGGGCGACTAACCAAGTTAGGCAGCATGCAAATGGCATCATGTTGCATGACATCACAGTGCATGATATCACGGCGCATGGCATCACAGGAAGTGGCATGGCATCTAATTACCTCACAATAAGTGACATCAGTTCTTAAGGCTTCACTCATATGTTTACAAGGTCTATCTTGAGTAAATTAAAGCGCATCACAATATTTAACAAATTAGATTTTGCATCAGGGTTGTGGCAAAAAAAAGGATGCAACCCCGACGCAAAATCAGGGCCTCAACTTACACATATATTTTTTAAATCCCTGCCACAAAGAGATCGCAACAAGGAGAAACATGTCAGTAAATCTGCTCTGTTTAATTGGTTGCAAAGTCTGCATTTTTAAATATCTTATGGTGTTAAGGCACCTGCCGCAGAGATCTTTGTGTGGCCAGTAAATCTCAAGGAATAATAATAATAATGGTAAAATACCTCTTTGCTGAAGAGTTTTGTGCTTGTTTAGTACCAGTTTTGAATAAAAGTAGCATAGAGTGTTAAAATGTCTCCTGCAAAGCACTTTATGTAACACACAAATGGCAGATTTATATTTTATGCAACTGATAAGTGGGTTACTGCTTTTAACACAGAGATTCTTTCCACCTTGAAACCCTCACTGTCTTATGTAACACACCCTGCACATTCATTTACACAAACATGATTTATTGTAATGGGCTCTGACACCCTGTAATGGGATGAGTATCACTATAGCATTATAAAAGAAATACAACTTAACACTGGTTTTTAAATTGTTGTTTATGTCAATTGTGGGACAGACCAACACACCTGACATTCTAACAGTGCATATATATCTGATATACAGGGACTGAACAAAGTCAAAAGCATGGCACTCTAGCTGTGTGCCTTTGTTCCCCCTCCATTTCATTTTGGTGTGAGGCTCCCGATAGTTCCCAGCCAGGATACTACAACAAAATGAGACCTTATGGCCCCTTTACTTTGGCCTTTGTTATAAACCTAAAAGACACACCATTGATGGAAGGAATGCAGAACAAATCAAAACATTCACCCCCAGTCAAGAGATCTGGTTTAAATCCATCATTCTTTTGCTCAGTGTTAGATCTGGGGGTCTCTAGTTGGCAGAGGTAGGTACCACTGTCCAAATAGGGACCCTTGCTTCTAGTCAGGGTAAGGGGGATACACTCTTTAGATAACCCCTCCTCACCCCTTGGTAGCTTGGCATGAGCAGATATGCTTATCAAAGGCAATGTGTAACGTATTTGTACCAACACAGTGAAAACGTCACAAATTGTCCCCACACCAGTTTAGAAAAAGAAAGTGTCTTTATCTAAACTACACAAGACCAAAATGATAAAAATCCAACATACACAGTTCACATTAAGTCTTTAAAAAGAGTTCAGGGTTTGCGTCAAAATAATCCACAGTTGCGTTACTCTAAAACCAAAGTACCTGTAGATACGACAAAAGTTCCAAGTGGAAGCTACAGCGTTGCAAAACAAGCGATGCGTCACTCCTGAGACCGTGGGGAGGCAATGCGACAGCCCCGCTGCACGCAGCGGACGTGTTGCGATGAATTCGGTCATTGTGTGGGGAGGGATGCGATACCTTGTATGGATTCCGGTGCGCAGGTTCGATAGGAAGCGTCTCACACAGGCACGATGCGATGAGCTTCAGGACGGCGATGATCTTTGGTGCGGCGACGATGCGCGGTGCAGCGTCGACCTTCTACTCTCGTGGCCCCTCAATGTGTTGGCTCTGTGAAGATGTTCGCAGTGACGGGATGCGATCTGGAAGCAAGCGGTGCAACGGTTTCTCAAAACGGCGACAGGCTCTGTGACGATGCTCGCAGCGAAAAGAATCTTCCTGCATGGGGCGATGCTCTCCGCAAGCGAACGATGCTTCGGTTCTTGCAGCCGCAACAGGCACTGCAATGATCTTCACGGCGACGGGAATTTTCTTGCACTGTCGACGATGCACTCCGCAAGTGAGCAATGCGTGCAAATTGTAAATCTTCTTCTTTTGTTCTTGTCCAGCTCTCCAAACAGCAGGGAGCAACTTCCAGAGGCCCCACATATGGATCAAGCACTCTAGGAAGGGCAGAACTCACTCAGCAGAGTTCATGGGGGAAGCTGGGGGTGAAGTCCTTTTGTTCCTGGGACTTCTTAACAGGAGGCCAGCTCTCCTCAGGCCCTTGGAGATTTCTTCAAGCAAGGGGACACAGCAACAGCAAAGTCCTTCCTCTCTCCTTGGCAGCAAAGCAACTGCAGGTCAGCCTTACAGCAGGTCAGTCCTTCTTCAGTCTTCCAGCTTTCTCCTTGGCAGAGGTTCTTTCTTGATTCCAGGATGATCTAATTTTCTGTAGTCTGGGTAGCCCTTTTTATACCAATGTAATCTTTGTTCTCTATGGGCAGAAGAGAGGCCTTGACTTAGTCAGAGCCAGTTCTGGTCAGTCCTGGAGCACTTTGTTTACTTGACTTCTTCTTTCCCTTGAGATAGAGGGGCAGGGTCGTCAGCCGCCCAGCAGGAGGTGAAGCCAGCATTGTGGAAGGCAGGCACAGCCCTATTCAGGCCCAGGTGCTATCGCCTCCCACCACTCAAGATGCAAATGGAGCTATTCAGCCCAGGGATGACTCACTCAGCCTCAGGGAGCCACCCCAGCCCCTGTCACTCACAAACCAGACAGTTAATTCACAAACAGGCCAAGGCACACAGAGAGGTCAGACAAGAAAACAGCCACTTTCTAAAAGTGCTGTTTTCAAACACAGAATTTTAAAACCATCCTTCCTAAAAGATGTTATTAAATTCTGAGTTCAGGGATACTATAATTTTATTTTCTATATTGCTCCTATGGGAAGATATGCAGGTAAACATTACACACTGCATTCCCCATTACAGCCTACGGGCAAGATAGTCTTCAATAGTGAAAAACAAAAATGGCTGTAATTCACTACCAGAGCATGTCACCCACACTAGTACATGCTCTACCTTTCACATACACTGCACCATGCCCTTGGGGTACCTAGGGCCTTCCATAGAGGTGTCCAATGTGCACAGAAAGGGAAGGGTTATGCCTGGCCAGTGGGGACACTGGTCAGGTCAGCATGGCAGTTAGAACTGCACACAGACACTGTGGTGGCAGGCCTGAGACACCATTTTAGGGCTACTCATGTGGGTGGCACAATCAGTGCTGCAGGCCCACTAGTAGCATTTGAATCACCAGCACTGGAACATCAGTGCACTTTACTGGGGACCTACTGGTAAAACAAATATGCCAATCATGGATAACCAATCACAATGACAATTTGTACAGAGAGCATATGCACTTTACCACTGATCAGCAGTGGTAAAGTGCCCAGAGTCCTTTTGCCAACAACCACAGGTCAGGAAAAATAAAGGAGGAAGAAGCAAAAAGTTAGTGGATAACCCTGCAAAAAGGGCCATTTCCAACACTCACCATGCCACCCAAGTTTAGACCTGGCCTAATGGAAATCAGTCTTGACTCTGTGCCTCATGGGAACAGTCCAGCCCGAACTGCCAAACCAGGTCCTCCCTGGACTGGAAACAAGCATCCTAGGACCGGTTTCGGGGTTCACCCCTCTACAGCTAGTATAGCTTGATTCCAGTGGCACAGTGAGCCCAGGACCCATGTCTGGGCATACCTGGCACACATAGGGTGAGAAAGCAAAAGACACACAATTGATGGATAGAATGCAGAACAAATCAAAGCATTCACCCCCAGTCAAGAGATCTGGGTTAAATCCATCATTCTTTTGCTCACCATGCCACCCCAGTTTAAACCTGGCCATATGCAAATCATTCTTGACCTTGTGCCTCATGGGAGCAGTCCAGCCCAAATTGCCAATCCAGGTTCTCCCTGGACCAGAAACACACATCCTAGGACCGGTTTTGGGGTGTCACCCCTCTTTAGCCAGGATAGCTTGATTCCAGTGGCACAGTGAGCCCAGGATGATGGATTTAGGCCCACATCTCTGTACTGGGGTGAATGTATGATATTATTCTGCATTCTGTCCATCAATTGTTCTTTTTGCATTTGACACCCCGAGTGGGACGGGCATGCCCAGACGTGGGTCCCCTGCTCTCCATGCCACTGGAGTCAAGCTATCCTGGATGATGAGGGCTGAAAGCCCAAAACCGGTCCTAGGATGCTTGTTTCCAGTCCAGGGAGGACCTGGCCTGGCAGTTTGGGCTGGACTGTTGCCATTGGGCGCAGGGTCAAGACTTATTTGCATGTGGTTGGGTCCAAACTTGAATGGCATGGCGAGCACAAAAAAACGATGGATTTAGGCCGAGATCTCTGTACTGGGGTGAATGTGTGGCATTGGTCTACATTCTGTCCATCAATTGTTCTTTTTGCATTTGTTATAAACCGAGCTGGAATCAGATAAGCCCCCCTCGCTGCCTTTCTTTGCTGCTTCAAATCAAAGTAGACAATATGCAGGTGCTGTTGAACTTGTCCCAGTGTCTGAGAATTACACTGGGACAAGTTTAGCATATTTCTGTGGGGCCTAACCTCTTGGCAGGGTAGATGGCATCCACCCTGTGAAAAGAGTGGGTCGACGCTGTCTACCCGTGTGCACCCACAACTTATGCCCTGAGTGCACCTCAGAGCATGCCCACTTTGACCACTGCAATAGCATGTATCAGTCCTTTGTGTCCGGAGTTGTGGTCATAAACCATTGATCAAACACTAACACTAGAGTTTGGGTGATATCTGATTTGTAAAGAGGAAGCTGTTTCTGTGGCACATTTTGGGATTCATGTTGGACAGGCTTGTGTTGGGTGAAATAGACAGTGGTCCGAGGGACCACTGCATGCTCTCACAATGGATTTATCAGCCAAACTCTCAGCCACCTGCTTTTGCTTGCTAACACTTTTGCACAAAATCCTTCCCCTTCTACCTTTTCATGCAAGACAGATAATGGTCCACGGTCTGATCCTATCTCGTCTGGATTTCGGGAACGCCCTATACCTAGGTGCACCCCTGACAACCCTATACAAGCTACAGATCATCCAAAACTGTGCAGCCAGAACCCTTCACCAGATCCCCCGCCGACTCCCGGTCAAACCCAGACTGAAGGACCTCCACTGGCTACCAGTGAGGGAGAGGGTTGAATTTAAAGCAATGTGGATAGCTCACCGAGCCTTCTGGAGAACAGGCGCGATCATTAACCAATCTTTGATAACTGCCTACCACCCAAACAGACAGCTCAGATCCAGATCCTCTTTCCTGGCTGTGATACCTAGGTTCAAGAAAGCCAGGTGTGGAGTCCGCTCGTTCTCCCATAACTCGGCCAGGCTCTGGAACTCCCTCCCCCTCCCACTCAGATCAAAACCTAAACTACTCACCTTCCGTAAACTCCTAAAAACCCTGCTTTTTAAGAAACCAGAATAGCTCTTAAACTGTTTTGTAATAAAGCGTGATGTCTGCAGCGCTAGGACGCCTGAGGGTAGCTACCACGCTTTGTAAATGGTCTTTTGCATTACATTTCAAGGAGAAACTTTTTTTTTTAAAGTAGCACCTGTCCCATAAGGATTATGGCTTGCTTTAAATATATATGTATACATATATATTCACGAAGATTCTCCCGGTACAATCAACCAGAACAATAAAGACTCGCTCACCAGGGTCCGTGTTTCTGAGATTTGTTTTATTGGCGACGCGTTTTGACCTGACGGTCTTCTTCACTAGCCATTTGCATACAAACAGTTCCACCATTTTATCGTGCATAGTGGTTGAAATCGACAAAGGACCACCTTCCGAGAAAACAGCAATAGAGCTAGAAAGCAGACTATCGTTTCTCTCCAGCGTTCAATGTGTTTTACATAGTACATGGTAAACTGATTCATTCCTCATGACAAAATATATATAAAAGGAAAATTAGGTTACTTTATCACAGTTTAGATAGGAAAAAACAATTATATGTATATTTCAATTTTAGACGTTGATTATGAGTCAGGAATTTCACACGTACACACAACCTAATGTAGTGCTGTTGAACCATGGATCAGCACAGCATAAAAACAGGAAAAATCTCCGGCCGAGTGGCCTGGTGCAGAGTCTCTCGGAAAGACATTGCAAAGAATGCAATCTGGGCCCAGTGGCCAAGGGCAAAGCAACATTTTAAATAAGTCTGGATAATAGATCAAATTATAAATACATGTTCCAGAAGAAATCCATATTCCCAAAAAAACATAATTGTAAAGTTGATGCACTTTCATAAGTTCATTAGTGGTCAATGTCCAAATTACTATAAACTCAAAGGATCTTATTAGGTGCATAGTGACATTGGAACAACCCATGTATCAAATGCTGAGATTACGCAAAAAGTGACCCCTATTCTAACTATTTACAACCCTAAGTATGGTATCGTTCTCCTGAGAAGTGGTGAGTGGAGGTGTGATGTGCAAAATTTTAAATAAATTCGCAAAGCAAAGAAACCATTTTGGTGAGCTCAGGATACAGGAGCCCCTGAGGGGGTACAAGGCTGGCTATGGGTAGTAACATCAGTTTCTCATCCGAGTGGATTCTAATTGAAACTGCCACCATATCCCAGGGGGGTCCTGTGAATACGTGTGCTATGCTTCCATGTGAATTTCAATGTCTTGTCTGTCACAAAAGGGTAGAGGGCCCTCTCCCATGTTTCAGCACGGACACAGAAATCAGCGATCACAGCAGCAAAAGGTCCAAAGTCACAGAGCAGGGCGGAACAGTAAAGAAAATTGAGTACTCATCCGATATGGACGTGCAACTCCTCATCTTCATTCAGACCGAAGGGACTCTAGATTCAAGGTGGATGATATATTGTGTTTCCGGGATTCTCAGCTGTTTCACTCTGTCACCCCCTCTGGGGCTCGCAGGTACTCTCTCAATGTCAAAAATGAGAAACAATTAATATCTTTGTTGTGGTAACGCTGCCAGTGTCGCGCTGTTGCGTAGTTCATGTCAACATTTTAAATTGCCCTCATGTGTTCAAGGATGCGTTTCTTGATGGGGAAGAGGGTGCTGCCTAAATCGAATTTGCCACACGGGCACACAATTACATATACACAGAAATCAGTATTGCAGTTCATGAATTTCTTTATAAGCTCAGTCTTCCCCATGGGTAAGGGATATGACTTCACATTCTTGCTGGTTCCGCACGCCTTACATCTCCTACACTTGAAAAAGCCTTTTTGTTTCTGTATCCAAGTCTGTTTCTTTGGAGCCCCCAAGTAACTTCTAACCAGCATGTCTTTGAGAGAGCGCGCCTTTCTGTAAGTGATCTGTGGCTGTGCGCTAACTGTGCCGCCTAGGATAGGGTCATTCTTCACAATATACCTGTGTCGTTTGAGTGTCTCAAGTATTGTACCTGCTTCCTCACTGAATGTGGAGATCATTATGTCATTATTACCATCATCACTCCCTGCCGTCTTTCCTGTTTTTTTGATCAAGAGTGCTCCTCTGTCCCTAGCTGTCGCTTTCTCTTTATCAGCTATCAGTATCTGGTCAGGATAGTCCCTTGCCTTGAATCTCTTTATCATGGAGTCTTGTTCCTTTTCAAAGGCTGCCTGGGAATTGCAATTGTGCTTAGCTCTCAAAATCTCTCCAAACGGAATACTCCATTTGAGGCTAGTGGGATGGTGGCTCTTGGCGTCTAAAACACTGTTCCCTGCAGTGGATTTCCTGTGTAAGCTTGTATTTATCGTCCCATCCTCAATCCTAACACTTACATCCAAAAAGTCCATCAAGCACTGATCCTGTTTGCTAGTAAATCTAAGATTGACACTATTACTGTCTAGTGACTTGAGGAACCTGGCTAGATCTGTCTTTGACCCTCCCCAGATCATAAAGATGTCATATATGTATCGGCTGTAGAAAACAATGTGACGTGTAAGATGTACATTAGTATCTCTCCAAACCACTTGCTCCTCCCACCATCTTATCATCATGCACGCGTAACTGGGCGCAAAGCAACTTCCCATCGCTGTATATATATATATATATATATATATATATATATATATATATATATATATATATATATATATATATATATATATATATATATATATATATATATATATATATATATATATATATATATATATATATATATATGTATATATATGATGTATTCTGCTGCAAATGCGATCTCAAGAATGGAGGTCTGCTGAAACATGGAGCCACCATCTCTGTGTTCATAGCCTATTTCAGGGGGGCACAGATACCAGCTTTCCTAATTAATATTCAGTAGGCATGTTGTTTTGCTATACTCTTCCAAAAGGGCATTTTGAGATGGAACTATTAGTATGTCAGTCACATCACAATTTGCATCCCTATTCTGAAACCAGTCAGTGTGCAATTTACACAACCTGGTTTGCAAAGAAGTAAAAATATATCTGACCCTGAGGATTTTACACTGGGGAGGTGAAAGGGCTCAAAGAAAAGTGTAGAAGGAGGTGCAACTCAAGAAACTATTATACGCAGCAAAAATCTGTTGAGAACTCTGTGGGTATTTCTTCTGTACCTGTATATAATTTGTGGTTTGTTAATTGAATATCTGTGGAAAACACCACACATTTATAATGCACTGTTCAGTAAAAGTAAACAAAACCTTTCGAGAAGGAGAAGATACAGGTTATCTGAAGTTAGTAGTCAGTTAGTAGGCAGTGAAGGCTAAATTATGGAGGCGCTGTTTTAAATTTTGATTCTCAGAACTGTGTGACCCACTTCCGGCCAGTTATGGGTGGACTCGCGCCAATTTTTAATTTCCCGTAGTTAACGGCAGAGCTCAAGCGCAAATTAAGATACCAATCCTTTAAATTTTATTGGCTTATCCACTTTTAATGCAATACACAATTTTTGTTTTATTGTATATGAATGTAGGTTCTATGTCTATTCCCTGAGGCTTTTGAGCCACGGTTTAGGGCTCCTCTTCCTTGCTGTTTTGCATTGATTATTGGTGATTTTTAATAGATTATAACCTTTCATATACATGTGCCTGTATGATAAAGTTTTAACTCGATTACAGCAATGATTTTTATTAATTGCGCAAAATAAAATCTAATCTAATCTGGAGTCAGTAAATCCTGTCCAGGTGGCAGATGATTGGTCATTTTCATAAAATTTGGAAAATAATGAAATAAAACTTTCTGTTTTCACAGACCCTTCATTCAGATGAGGAGATTTTAGCTGCTTTGTTTTGCTCTTATCGCCACTTGTATTGACCATTTTATTGTTTACCTTCATTGTGCAATTGTATTTGCACTGCTTACCATTTCACATAATGCACTCTCATTTATAACACTTTCCCTCCCAGTACTTAAATATCACTATCTAATTGAGACATCTAGCTGCAGGTTCCTTACCTTTGAATTTTCCAGGTGTCAGACTGGATCCAGAAGATTTTTCTTCTAGCAATACCCCTGTGTGTCGGTAGGTTGCATTGGTAGGCTCCGCGTGACGTCATCAGCACAGGCTGCGCTATTGTGACGTCCGTGTCACCTATTTAGGCACCATCTCAGGGCTCTGATGTCAATTCTTTCCTTTCCACGCCACCCAGTGAAGATCCATGAAGAGAGCTACCCTATGTCACTTTTTGACAGGGATTTTTTGACATTTTGTCGTCCACTGTTTTTGGTGTGAAGGTTTATGTCCAAGAAGACATCTGGTTTCAGGCTGTGCGATGCTTGTCACAGCACCATGTCGGTGATGGAACCACAGCTAGTTTGTCTCTGGTCCTTGGAACATGGCCATGACATGAAGTCGTGCTCCGACTGCTGGGACATGGCTCAGAAGCTTTGATGGAGCTGTCCCTATAGCTGCTTGCGCCCCGGTGCACAGCACAGCTTCTTTCTCCTTGGAGCTCCTGTTCATTGTCCCAGTCAAGAGGAAGGTCCGGGGACCTCTCTGTGAATCCTAAGTGTGAGAAGCTGACCTGGTATATGATAGCCACTTATGTAGGTGGGCATCTTGCACCAGTCCAGACAACCCTTATGGTGATTTAAGAGGTCTTAGATAACCTTAGAAAGCTCTCTAAGTGGTAGCTGTGGAGTGCAGCCTTAAGTCTTAGTCCGGAAAGAGTGTAAAACAGCTTGGTTTACCAGAATGCAGTCTTATAGTATAGACTAAGTGAAAAAGAACCACACAATATATTTATCCATACTAATATAATAAAGAGAGAGCCCAAACCTTTGAGGCGGGTAATCTCAGGAACACAGCACCAATCACAACACCCAATACAGCGTTGGAAAGGGCAGTTGCAGCAGAAGGACATAGGCTATGCAGACGCCCACCATATAGGCGCCTTGAGACCCTTGCAGGTGAGTAGTGCGCTATACAAGTATCAATTTACATTACCACTAGCAGCCCGCCCCAGCGTTGCCTGGGGCAGAAGGGGGCTGGGGGCAGCATTTCCGGATTGTGGCAGCGTTGCCTGGGGCAGAAGGGGGCTAGGGGCAACATTTCAGGCTTGGGTGCAGTCCCGCCCCGGCCCCCGCCCGCTCCAACATTGCCCAGACCGCCTTCCGCCTCGCCTTTGCCTTACCACGCCCGCCCCGACATTGCCCAGACCGGGGACTACTTTGTTTTTAAAGTTAAATTTTTTAATTTACGTTATTTATTTTATTTTATGCAGCCTATGTCCATCTACACACCATGAGGATTACAACAATGTATTGGGTGTTTGGATTGGCGCTGTGGTTCCCGAGTTTACCTTGCCAAAAGGTTTCTGTTCTCTCTTTATAATAGTAGTATAGATATACATTTAAAAGGTAAAAGAACCGTGCCAGTAAAGTAGTCCCTTGTGGGAGTGGCAGGCCTGTGAAACTCTCCGATTCACAATGCACTGCTGATACACTTATGAGTGCGTGTTCAGTAGAGTGTGAATTCGAGTTTCCCTACTTTATTTTTCCTTGCAATATTATATAGCGCAAACTCGACAACATGGCATGAGCACAATTTACATTACAGAAGAACACATTTATTTGTGGTAGGCACGGGGAGACAAAGCGATTTGCCTGGAATCACAGGATGTTGAGCTGAGGCCAAGATTCGAATGTAGCTCCCCAGCTCTACAGTTCGCAATTCTAGAACTTGTGGCGTGAGGTGTGTCTAAAAGTGTATGTCGGTGCTGGCCATCAATGAGAGAGACCTGTGCATTTTTCAAATGGGTGGTGAAAAAATATGAGTATGTTGCTGGAGATGTGGCCCGCTGTGCCACCAATGTACTTACCGGGGGAGGGTAAACACCCATTATTCCGCAACTTTCTTTCCGCATACCATCACTCTGCATACTTTCATTACGAAAGTACCATGACTCCGCAATGCCATTATAACGCATGGCATTACATTTTATATGCTAAAAGCTTGTTTTTTTTTTAAATGTTTGGATAAGGTAAGTATGGGTATAGGGGTATATGTTTTGGGGTGCTGAGGTATATGTTTTGGGGTGTTTGGGTATTTTAAGGGTTCAGATAGTTTTGGGTTATGGGGTACAGGGGTAGTTTTAGGGTTTAGGGATATGTATGGGTTTTGGGGTACAGGGTTATTTTTAGGGTTCAGGGCTAGGTTTGGGTTTTGGGGTATAGGGGTATTTTTAGGGTTCAGGGGTTGGTTTGGGTTTTGGGGTACAGGGGTATTTTAAGGGTTCAGGACTATGTTTGGATTTTGGGGTCCAGGGGTATTGTTAGGGTTCAGGGCTTGGTTTGGGTTTTGGGGTACAGAGGTATTTTAGGGTTCAGGGGTAGGTTTGGGTTTAGGGGTACAGGGTTATTTTAGGGTTCAGGGCTAGGTTTGGGTTTTGGGGTGCAGGGGTATTTTTAGGTGTCAGGGTAGGTTTGGGTTTTGGGGTACAGGGGTATTTTAGTGTTCAGGGGTAGGTTTGGGTTTTGAGGTACAGGGTTTTTTTAGGGTTCAGGGCTAGGTTTGGGTTTTGGGGTAAAGGGGTATTTTTACGGTTTAGGGACAGGTTTGGGTTTTGGGGTACTGGGTATATTTATAGGGTTAAGATGGGTTAGTGGTTAAAGGAGTTGGGGTATTTTAAGGAGTAAGGGTGGGTTATGATTATGGGGTGCAGGGGTATTTAAAGGGAGCAGGATGGGATTAGCACACAATATGAGACATGGCATGAAGGGCAAAAAGTACCACACGCCCCCAGCGTTTGTCACGCCCCCAGCACACGCCCACAGCACAATGCAGACACGCCCACAAGGGACTACTTTGCTGGCACGGTTCTTTTACCTTTTAAATGTATATGGTGGGCGTCTGCATAGCCTATGTTCTTCTGCTGCAACTGCCCTTTCCAACGCTGTATTGGGTGTTGTGATTGGTGCTGTGGTTCCTGAGATTACCCACCTCTTTATTATATTAGTATGAATATGACTGCTGCACTGACAACCCTGGAGAATGGACAAGGATAAAAGGGTGTCCTGCTCATGCAGGGGCACCCTCTCACTTAGAACCAAGTACCCTGCCTTCAGTATCGCACATTCCTGCTATAGGTTTGACTTATAGGTTTTAAGTGCAGTGACCCTAGATATAGTAAACCTATAGCTTTAGTAACAGATGCTTGCACTATCCTACACAGGCTGCAGTGGCAGGCCTGTAGTACCATTTTACATGATCTTCCACAGGTGGCATAATGCATGCTCAGCCCATGGGGGACCTCTGGGGTACCTATGCTCTGGGTATCTTAGTACCATATACCAGGGACTTATAAGGGTACCCAAGTATCCAATCTGAGATGTACTGAAGTACTTGTCATAAGAGTTTAAGGGAGAAAGCAGCGAGACTGGGGTCCTGATTAGCAGGATCCCAGCCAGATTAGTCAAAAACAGCTTAGCACCAGGAAAAAAGTTGGGGGTAACCATGCAGAAGGATCCTACCTTCTACGTCTTCGATCTCCCACTCAAAGTTGCCGAATCGGTCAGGTAAGAAGCACAAAAAACATAAGAATTTAAAGAGTGCTTTGACTTTTCTACGGTCGACATGATGGAGGAGTCTCGGCGTTCTTGGCCAGGTTCCTCTAAACCTGCGCCTCGGTGTACTCTGCACTTCCCCACCTTCTCGACAACCAGCGCAATCCCCGCCCAGCTCAAAGAATTTTATGACGGTACGTGCCTCATATTTGAGGGGCCTGACCCTGCTGGTGCGCCCTCGGGCCTTGGACCTCAGAGGGGCTCCATTGGGTTCTGCATCGGCAGCTCTGGCAGTGATGGCCCACTATGGATCAGGCGATGGATCCGGACCAACAGTGGTCGTGCCATTGCAACCTTCCCCGGCGCCAGCACTGACACCAAGGCTCCCAATGTCGCCAGCACCCCCGGGGTGCCAGCCCCATTCTCATCTCTGATGACCCAGAGCCAGATCAGCACCTTCTGATGCTGATACTGGCGCCAACAGAACCCTTAGGTCCTGGGTTGGTTCCTTAGCCTTGTTCTGAAGGGCTAAGAATGGAGGATTATTGGAAGGGGTCACTGGACCCTTTACAAGACTAGCTTTATCAAGACGTGGACTGGTATGAGGAAATGAGTGAGGCCAGTGGACTGGATACCTCTCCAGATTCTGGCCTACTTTCTCCCCTACTGTGGCTATGGAGGAGGGAGCATCATATGCTTTGGTGGTGAGAAGGGCTGTAAAGGTCCTGGACCTTCAGCTCCCTTACATGGTAGTCAAGACAAATATCTTGATAGAGGTCCTGCAGCAAGGGCCTCCTCCTCAGAACCAGGCCTGGGTGTAGTTCACTGACTTTTGCTATGCAGAACTCCGCAAAGTTACAAAAAACTCTGCGAAGTTCCACGAGTGGCGGAGTGCAATGCGAACTGCAGTTTCTGACGGTATTCCTGCCACTCGGGTAGAAATTCTACCCAAGCGGCAGCTCACGAACTTACCATTTGTGATTGCAAACGTACTGTTCGTGATCGCGAAGCAGAGTTTTCTGCACTCCGCGAGCTCTGCGGAGTGCAGAAAACTCCGCAGTCGGAGCAACGTTTACCGCCCAGGCCTACTCAGAACCCTTTCTGCTAGGGGATCATGTGAATAGGACAATTGCCACCGCCATTGCCCTGTTCCGGCCAACCCAAATTTCCTCACCAACCACCCTACTTCCGAGAGCTTGGTGGTCCAAGCTTCTACCTGCCACTACAAATTCTCTTCCGTGCCCCTAGACAGGGAATCCAAGAGGATGGACAGTTGGAGTAAGAAATGTTATTCTTCCGCCAGCCTTGTATTGCAGTCGGTGAACACTGCACGCCTATTGGGCCGTTACTCCCACTCTCTGTGGGAAACGATTGTGCGAGTGCTGCCTGGGCCATCCTCTCTGAAGCAGTATCCGACAGGAGAGATGCAGCAAAGATCGCCGTTCGTTGTGGTCTCAACACAACCAACTCGCTGGGCAGAGCAATTTCTTCGATGGTGACTGTTCAACGCCACACCTGGTTGTGGACTTCTGACTTTTCAGGGGATGTCCAAGCATCTCTCATGGACATGCCCTTTGATGGCACCCGTCGCTTCAGAGACAAAGCAGACATGGTGCTGGATCACTTAAAGGACTGACGGGCTACGGCCATGTTCTTGGGCCTCTCAGTGGCCACTCATTCCTTTGTCTTTTGCCCCTTTGATGGCTATGGATGGGGCTTTCAGCCTTGCCAGCCATACCCCAGTCACAAGACAGAGTAAGTTCAGTAACCTCTGCTCGGCTATGGGCATGGATCGTTCCGACCCGATGGCCAGGTCAGACCCCCACTCTCCCTGGAATCTTAGCCTCCAAACCTTCCTAGTCCGGCCCTTCCAGGTCTTGGGCGGCTAGTTGGTGCCAGGGTCAGCCATCACCTCCACCACTGGCAGAACATCACTTCAAAAAGGTGGGTTCTCTGGAAGCCCAAACTGGCTACTCCCTCCCCTTTGAGACTACTTATCCCTCCATGCTTTCAACTTACGACCGGCTGACGGAGGATCACCTGACTTTGCTGCTGGAGGAAGTCATGGTTCTCTTGGCCAAGAGAGCCATAGAGATTGTTCCAGCACCAGACGTAGAAAGCAGTTGGTATTCCTGATATTTTCTGGTCCTTGAAAAGGACAAGGGTCTTCGTCCTATCCCAGATCTGCGAGCCCTCAACTACTTGCTCACTCTAGCCCAGGTCTCGTCTGCCCTGGACCCAGGAGACTGGTTGGTAGTGTTAGACTTGCAGGACACCTATTTTCATATTCCTGTCCTGCCGGCTCATCAGCACTACCTGCGGTTTAGGGTAGGCCATTGGCACTTTCAGTTCACCATGCTCCCCTTTGGCTTTACAAGGACCCCTCCAGTGTTCACCAAGGTGATGGCAGTGGTCGCAGCTCATCTGCACAAATCAGGGGTGCCAGTCTCCCCCTATCTCGATGACTGGCTGTTGAAGGCAGGCTCACCCAGGCTGCCTTCTCACACCTCCAGACTACACCGAACCTCATGCATTCGCTGGGGTTCACTATCAATGTGCCGAAGGCTCACCTGACTTCCTCTCAGACGCTCCCTTTCATTGGAGATGTTCTGGACACACAGCAGTTTCGGCCCTTTCCTCCAGAGCGACTAGTCCAGGATAGTCAGACTGTGATACTGATGTTTCAGCCTCTATCCTGGACTTCCGTGACTATGACTCTGAGGCTGCTTGGCCTAATGGCCTCCTGCATCCTGCTCCTGACACATGCCAGGTAGCATATGTGGGCTCTACAGTCAGACTTCAAGTTCCAGTGGGCACTGCATTAGGGTAATCTCTCCTACCTCGTCCAGATCTCAGAGGGAACTGTGCTGGACCTGCAGTGGTAGCTGACCAATCATAATTGTATCAGAAGCAGACCCCTGTCCCTTCACTAACCAGACCACACAGCAGTGACAGATGCGTCACTTCTGGGATGGGGCTGCCATCTGGGAGAGGTTGAGATCAGAGGAGTCTAATGTTCAGGTTAATCTAGACTCCACATCAACTTGCTGGCGCTGCGAGTGATTAGCTGGGCACTGAAAGCCTTTTTTCCTTCAATCAAGGGAAAGCTGGTTCAAGTGTTCATGGACAAAACCTTTGCCATGTGGTACTGCAACAAACAGGACAGGGTAGGGTCATGAACCCTCTGTCAGGAGGCACTGCGTCTCAGGACATGGAAGGAACAGCAGGGCATATCTCTGGTGGTTCAACACCTGGCAGGTTCTCTTAACACCAGGGCAGAGAAATTTAGCCATGAATACCTAGTGGATCACAAATGGTGTCTCCATCTGGAGGTGACGCAAGGTCTCCTTCAACGGTAGGGTGTGCCTTGGTTAGATCTGTTCGCCTCTGCCGAGAACTTGCAATATCAGCAGTTTGGCGCCCTGAGTTTAGAAGGCAGCTCTCACTCAGAGACGCTTTTTGTCTTAAGGGAGCTCAAGCCTCCTACACTCCTTTCCGTCCATACCACTCCTGTCCAGACTGTTCAAGAATATCAGGAACAACCAGACCCAAGTCATTCTTGTGACTCCGGACTGGGCACAGAACTTCTGGTATCCTGAGCTTCTCCAACTAAGCATTTATCCTCCGAGCAGGCTGCCTTTTTGGCAGGATCTTCTGTTGCAGCAGCAGGGAAGGATCCTCCACCCCAACCTGTCAACTCTACACCTTCTTCCGTGATATTAAGCAGCAGCAGTTGATAGCATTCGAAGTTCCTCTTGATGTTTGAAATGTCTTTTTGGTAGCCCTACACCAAGACCGTGTACCCTGTCAGTGGAACAAATTTGTAAAAAATTGTAAAGAATGGTCTATTGGTCCTCTTTCTGCTTCCCTCTCTCAAGTTTTGCTTTTTATTTTGACCCTTGCCCAGCTGGGCACTCTCAAAGGGTACCTTTCGGCCCTGTCTGCCTTCCTGAGGCTGCCAGACCAACCCTCAATATTTAAATCTCCCATTGGTAATAGATTCCTAAAAGGCCTTGTACATATGTTACCACCTTACCCTTGCATTATGCCTCAGTATGTCCTTAATTTGGTTCTGACCTTCCTGATCCTTCGTGATGTGTGCTCCATCCAAACCTTTGCACAACTGCCCCCTCTGGCTGCTTATCATCAAAACAGCCTTTTTAGTGGCAATCACTTGTGCCAGGAGGGTGAGCGAATTGCAGGCTTTGTCATCTAAGCCTACTAACCTAACAATGTTCCCTGACAAATTGGTGTTTCACACTAGGGCGCTTTCCTCCTGAAAGTGGTAACACCATTCCATGTGTGGCAATCTGTCACCTTGCCCACTTTTATGCTCCGCTGCACCCCTCTAAAGAAGATCAGCGACTCTACTATCTGGAGCCAAAAAGAGCGTTGTCTTTCTACCTTGACCGCACTGAAGAGTTCAGATAAAAACATCTAGCTGCAGATTCCTTACCTTTGGATAGATACCCAAGCAATACCATCCCAAGATGAGGGACTGCGGGCAAGTTTAAAACATGTCGTAAAAATCTCTCAACAAAGGAATAAAAGAGTGAGGCTAACCGATGTGACAGCAATGTCTCAAAATTGCATTTAAAAAATATTCAATATCCTTGGCTAGCTGCTGTTTTCTTGACTTGACATTTATTTCAAGGGCATTGTTACAATATGGTAGTTAATCAGTGATATTAGTAGCACTTGGTCTCTGGAATATTTAATTATGAAGGGGCAAATGAATTATATCGACTCAGAATCCAGATCTGATTTGCGAGCGGAATGCAATTTGTGATGCAACCTATGCAGTAAGAGATTAATTGAAAAGTGGCCATTTACTGGCGGTCGCAAAACGATCTACCTAATGGACATTAATTAGTCAGGTTGAAATTTGGAACCCTCTTTGATTGGCTGCCAATGCACAGATTGAGAAAAAAGGCCCAACAAACCTCTTTCCCTGCCTTAACTTAATAGGAAACATATGTTTTTAAAAGACACTCATTTTAATATAGAGCAAACTCGACCTGAAGGTATCAGCACTTTACATGAGCACCAGTTGCATTACAGATTGACACATTCATTTTTGTTAGGCACATGAAGATTACATGATTTGCCCAGAATCACAGGATGTTGAGCGTCCCTGCAGAGACTCAAACCCAGTTCCCCAGCTTCTAGGTCAGCTGCTTTAGCCATTTGGCCCCATCCTCTCCCCTCATACTCATGTCCATTAAAGGAGTAGGTACTGCTGAAAAAAAATCCTATTCAGAATCGCAACGGGAGCAGCAGACAGTGGTTCTCTGGACTTTGACCTGGTCTGCACTTGAGGCCCCAAAATGATTCACAATGGGATTGGTTAACTAAGAGGACGCCTTCCCCTTCATGAATCAGTTGTTACCCCAATTAGGGAGTCAGTAAGTGAAGAATGGTTTCCTCAATCAATCAATCATTACATTTCTAACATCTCTAAAGCGTGCTACATACCCGTTAGGGTCTCAAGGGGGGTTGGCTGTTGAGGTAGGTCGGTCCGGTGTTGTGGAGTGCTTTGTGTGCGTGGAAGAGGAGCTTGAAGGTGATCCTCTTTTTGACGGGGAGCCAGCGCAGGCCTCTCAGGTGGGGTGTGATGTGGCGGCGACGGGGGACTTTGAGGATCAGTCGAGCTTAGGCGTTCTGGACTCGTAGTCGTTTCAGGAGCTTTTTAGTAGTTCCTTGCTGCATTCCTTTCCAAACCATAAGTAGGAGGATGGGACCCTTTCATGCACCTTCTATTTGCAATCTGTAAAATATATCAAAAGATCTTTGATGAGTCAAAAAGAATTTGTAATTTGTAATAGGATTTTTGTAAATTGTGAAAAGGCATTTTGCATTCTCAAACACTAGGATTTCTTGAAGCGCTGTTTGCTAATGCGAACCGGTTTTGTACACCTGTCCCCTCATTATCTTTTGTGTTTATGATCAATTCATGGCCGGTACTAAATAGTCTCAGGATTCCAAAGGGTATGATTTGTCTATTTTGAGACAGGGTGAGTTCAGTCTCTGTCTTCACTGAAGCCTTTGAATAGGATCAACAGAAAATGGTCACACGAGTGGCAGCTGTTTGTATCAATGACTTGATACAACGAATATGTGCATTAACATAAAGCTTTAGTAGGAGGATGGTGTGTAGCTCCCTGTACCTAAACATTTCTGACTTTCTTAGCCACCAGCATGTCAGGAAATCACATAACCCATTAGATAAGTCAATTACTGTCACTGGAATAGTGAAAGAAAATTGCTGACAATTGATTAAGCACCACCACGTCTGACATTTTTTGAAGACTCAATTACTTCAAAGCCCAAGCTTATTTCACGCTTTTACTTTCAATCACACTAAATTTCTCTCTGCTTCCCCTAACTTGTTCAACCATGAGTCTGAGCACTGTGTATCCAGAATTGCCATCAACACTCTCTTTAATGAGATATTTCTCTGCTCACTGATTTATTCAATCAAACATTGACCACAACTGTCTAAATTGAGTTTTAGTAGTTCAAAATTGCCATACTATAGGTTTTTCCTTTTATTATTTGCCCTGCAACCCAAATCATGCATGCATAGCCAATAGTCTAAAGATCCTTGAGCTCAACTTGCCATGTTTGTTGTGCGTGGTATAGCTCCACCTATACCTACGTAGATTAATTACCTATTGACAAATTATCTGCGTCAATTTTCTGAGAATAAAACTAAGGGAGCATTTTCATGCATCACCCGCACCAAGCACTGCCTTCCTGTCAAGTTCCACCTTAAGGTAAAAATAACAACACACAATGGATCTGTTTGAGACCTATGTTTATCCATAACAGACTCCCTATTCCAAAATCTTTAATACCATGTCTTCTTGCACATATTCATCCCTTCCACTGTTGAAAAGTCCCTATCATGCCTCAAATGGGGAGAATATGACCATGGTGAGACTGCCAAGCTACAACAATGAAAATTGATGCTGGGCATTTCAAATATTCACTATAGAGATTACAACCTTCTCACTCACCCAATGGCTATCAAGAGGAAGTTCATAGAATTCTTCAGTTGAGGCATACTTTTTGAAGGACTGCCCCACAAGAGGGCTGCATAGTCTTGGGAGAGTGGAAAAGTTTAATTTTGCACTATTAGATAACAAAACTCCTCCCATGTTTTACCTTCCAAAACATGTGGTCAAATAATGTGGGGTAGGAAATTTGTGCAGGTGGAACTAGTAAAGATTCAATTAGCAAATGGACAAATTCTGCCTCACTTGGGAGTCAAATGCAAAAACCACAGGTGATGGACAGAATGCAGAACAATGTCATACATTCACCCCAGTACAGAGATCTGGGCCTGAATCCATCGTTTTTTTGCACTCCACACCACCCCAATTCAGACATGGCCATATGCAAATCAGTCTGACCCTGTGCCTCATGGGAACAGTCCAGCCAGAACTGCCAAGCCATGCCTTCCCTGGACAGGAAACAAGCTTCCGAGGACTGGTTTCTGGCATTCCAGCCGTCTTCAGCCCGGCTTGCTTGAATCCAGTGGTGTGGAGTGCATGGTTCTCACGTCTGAGCGTACCCTTCCTCAGTCTGAACTGGGGTGGCTGGGTGGGCTAAAGAAGGTGATGGATTAAACCCAGATTAGTTGACTGGGGGTGAGTGTTTGATTTGCTCAAACGCTCTGTCCATCATCCCCTTTTGTTTCGCTTTGTTCGCCCTAAGTTGGCAGGGTATGCTCAGACGTGAGTTCCTTGCTCACTTGGCCACTGGATTCAAGATAGCCTGGCTGATGAGGATTATGAATCCGAAACCGGTCCCAGGATGCTTGTTTCCAGTCCAGGGAAGACATGGCTTGGCAGTTCGGGCTAAACTGTTCCCATGAGGCACAGGGTCAGACTGATTTGCATATGGGCATGTCTGAACTGGGGTGGCTGAGTGGGCTAAAGAATGGTGATGGATTAAACCCAGATCATTTGACTGGGGGTGAGTGTTTGATTTGCTCAAACGCTCCGTCCATCATCTCCTTTTGTTTGACTTGGGAGTCAGCATGTGAAATGTAATCAGTATCAAGGTGAGAATTTATCGACCCATAAATTATGCAAATATATATATATATATATATATATATATATATATATATATATATATATATATATATTTGCACAATATCTCTCCCTTCAAGGGCGAAAACACGGAGTCGCTTTTGAAAACAATTCCAGCACTTCACTATTTATATGATTGAGTGCCCCTGCAACAAAAGGTATATCGGCAGCACCATCTGTGAATTAAAGAAGAGAATTCTGGAACATGTGCGGGCGACAATCCACAGAGACAGGAGTAATGCTGTTGCCAAGCACATGGAGGCACAACACAACGGGGACTGGAAGCAATTACGCTTCTGGGGTCTGGAAACAATGGCTCTCTCAGACAGGGGAGGCCATATGGAAAAGCTCTTAAGACGCAAGGAATCCAGACACATCTTATCTTTCAGAACAATGACCCCATTTGGCCTCAACCAGTCAGAGGAACTTTATATTCACTTATAGCGGACTGTAAAGTAAACCAAATCATTATGCTATAACTGTTTTGCCTCCTCCCGCTCATCCATAATTTTTAATTCTTCATCTTTATGAATATCACTAATTTTAGTTTAATTTTTACCCCTGCACGTCATTTTCCCTCACTCTTTGGCACATAGGCTCACCTAATACATATCAGGAAATTAGCCCACTGGAGGGCAGTACTTTTGTTGTTTCAAAATGAATTAGTAATGAATTGCAAGGTTCCTTATATATAAATTGTGATATAATGCAGGTACCAAGCAATTGGAGACATTGTATAAATGAATACAATTCCAACTACAAATCCCATAATGCTGATAATTGTGGTAGATTAATACGCCCACTGGAGGGCAGGACTTTTAAGTTGAAAATTTGACATTTTCAGTTTAAAGTTTTAATCAACTTGAAATATTGTGATAAATATTGTCCAAAAGTGATTGAGAAACAATTGAAATGTAATTGACTTGTTTACGTTTTACAATCATGCTTAGAACTACAAATCCCACAATGCTTGTAAATACACCCCTAGTGGGCGGTACCTGTAATGTTTGAGAAGGTTTCATAACATTGTGAGCCACACACACAAACTGACCGTGAGCAAGACAGCGGACGCTGTCGAAACGCGTTGGTGTTTGTTGTTTTTTTGACCCCATGGATAAATAAATCACGATGAAACTCTAAATGCAGTGAAGTGCTGGAATTGTTTTCAAAAGCGACTCCGTGTTTTCGCCCTTGAAGGGAGAGATATTGTGCAAATTAAGAGCAGTTGGGCTCAACT
The DNA here is from genome assembly GCF_964263255.1 of Lissotriton vulgaris. Taxonomy (NCBI): domain Eukaryota; kingdom Metazoa; phylum Chordata; class Amphibia; order Caudata; family Salamandridae; genus Lissotriton; species Lissotriton vulgaris. The sequence goes on from NC_141693.1 coordinate 344,111,153, forward strand.
GCGGGAGCGACGCGACCACGTTTGCAGCGCCGATTTGGGGAAGGAGAGAGCCATAAGGAAGTGATATATATATATATATATATATATATATATATATATATATATATATATACATGTAGCACTCCACCAACTTTAAAGTTGGTCCACATATTGCATATTGGTTAGTGATTTTAGAATTTTACAAATCTTTCTTTTTGTGGCGTCCCCATTATTGCACATTCTACAGTGGATGTGTTATCCCTTGTAATATATTGATTATCATTATTGTTTTACTTCATTTTCATTTCAGTTTTGCAACTCCTTCTTATTGATTAAGAACATATGCTTTAACCCATAATAAACATATGACATGTAAATATCCTTCAGGCATCACAAAATGTGTGCAATAGATTTAGGAGATTACCTTACCCTGTTCAAGTGTGTGGATTTCACTCAACACATGGTATTTACCAAGCATTTCCGATATGTGATGAAATAAAACAAATGCATACAAGAAGTGGTCAATCAGTTCATTAGGATTGTACATTCCTTTGGTCAGGTGAAAGAGTGTCTCCCAAAATGTAGTAATCATCCAAGAAACCAGGACAGTGATAAAGTTAAGAAGAGAAAACAACTTTCTGTTTTACTGATAAACACTTTTCAATATGGGAACATTGATCTCTCTCTCCAGGTATTTTAGGATAGGTTACAAATATGTTGATTCCTGCTTTTGCCCATGCCCACACCCTCATAAAGGTTTGCCCTGCTGCAATATAAGATATTCAAGTTAAAATCCATTGGAACAATAAAGTTAGAATTAGAGTTTGTTATACTTTTCACAGCAGTTACTCTCAAAAGTATATATGGTTTGACAATTCCACAATTTGCTTAATATTAATAGAATCACTCTTACATAGCTCATAAATACGCATCTGAACAGCAAACCAATATGCTTTATTAAACTCATTATACTCATGCAATAAATGTGTTTTGCTGACCTTCCATTTTTGTCCTGCAATCCAATTTGAAGGTTCATAGCTCACTTCTGTGACATAAGAAACAACCCAATAGTCACTATAAGAAAGAGGCTGAATTTTATAGATTTATAGACTGTTAAACATGCCTGTTCTCCTTATTGGAACTACCAGTAAGTGGGCTTAATTCCTCATTGTTTTTGCCAAGGCAGAATTGCTGCCTTCGCATGTTTTAGGTACCCTTGTGTGAAATGGCAGTGTTCTGCAAAATGCAGTAAAAACTTACATGCTAACAAGTTTTTGGGGTATTCTAAACCATTTTACAGATTGTTTGAAATACACTCAAAAGTACTCCTGTCAGGAACAGGTTTATGTGTCTTCATGTTCTTAGAAGGTGAATGGGAACTTTCTTTCGGGCTTATTCTTAAACTGCATTCTGTAGCACATTTTGCGGCATTACAGTAGTACAACAAATGTGCTGTAGAATGCTATTCACAAATTTAAATGCAAAGGTTACACTTCCACCTCTCCTATCTTTTTCTGTGCAAAGTCCCAGCACAATTTACTTATACATATTAGTAATGAATGTGGGAAGGACAGAGGGTAGTGGCTGGAAAATGGGGGATACTCATGATGAAACAGGAGTGGATTAAGGAGGAATAAGGATGGGCTTGGGGAGGATTAGGGAGGATTTAAGGAACAACATTCACCCACAGATAAAAGAATAATATCATTGCTATTTGCAAACTGCCCTTCTAAATTTATTACCGTAAAAAAGGGACCCAAAACAGTAGTAATTTATTCCACCTAAGAGCTAAAGCAAGTCCAGCTCAGCACATGACCCACACACTGGTACTGCAACAACCTTGGACAGAAAATAATAAAGGAAGGGTCTTAAAATAAAATCCAATAGGAAATGATGTTTAATTAAATGTAACCCCTTCGTTGTGCCCGTCGGCCAACGGCAGTTGCGAGCACTACCTTGTAGTGCTGCGCACGTCCATTGGCCGACGCGGCCCCGCCCACTTAATCAAACAGCCGCCCCGTGGCAGAATTCACACCTCAGTTAAGGGGCTAGTTATTTACAATCCTTAAAAATATAAATACATATAATTTAATGTAAAAACACCATGGGGCCTATTATGATGTTGGGTGGACACGTCTTGGTGTGAGAACCAACCGACCATAGGTTGGTAGTTTCGCACCCCCTATAACAACTCCACTTTCTCTATGGGAGCTTGTGCTGCTGTTAGAAACCGGCCGTAGCAGAAGCTCCCATAAAGAAATGGAAGTTTCTCTGAATCCCTGCATCACGAGGCAGGCTCACGGTGCAGAGATTTACAGGGGCGGCACCATAGGTGCCCCCAGGCCCCCAACCGGAGGCCACTGATTAATGGTGGCCCAGCTAGGGACCCCCTAAGTCACTTTCCGACAGTCATTCCATGTGGGACAGGCTGAATTGGAAAACTTTTCTGAAACCAACATCATAATCCCGACGGCATAAATGCCATCCTAAAGGGATTATAAGCCAGTCGGAAGCCAATCGTAATGACCGGCCTGGTTTAAACTCCGACCACCATCTTTGTAATAAGGCCGTTGGAGATTAAACCAAGGATGTCGGTCTGAAAGCATCCGACCTGCAGTCAGAGGCTTTCTGACTGGCATCCTAATTGGCCCCTTGATAAAAATAAAACATAAATGCTATTTAAATGTAAAATATTCTAACAACGTTTTTAATTAAAAAATGTATGTAATATTACATTTTAATAAACTATAACTAAATTACTTTTAATTATTTCTATTTAGCACTTTAATTAATTAAGAATGCATAGTAACAAATAGGTTTTTACTTTATTGGGAATTTATTTTGGGAATTTATTTTTTTAATTTAAGACAGTAAATTAATAATTTTTTAATAAATTAAAGTTTATTTCAAAATTAGAAATACTGTAGCATTTTCTGTCTTCTTTTCTACATTTAAAACACATATATATATATATAACACATTTACAAAATCACTTAACAGAAAAATATATTTACAATTTTCTTTCATGTTAAATAAACTTTGTTTACCTTTCCCTATATTTAACCACAGTCAAACTCCGCAGTTGAGGTATGGTAAAAAATAATGAAAACTAAAAAACATTTCTCAAAAAAGGAGGACAAAAGGAAAAGTACTACAGCATTGTTAGCAAAATTTGTAATTGAATCTTGAATTTCTTTTAAATGTTAAATTAAAGCAAACTTATTTTGATGAAGTTTAAATTAATAAAGATCATTAGCATCTGAAGTAAAAAATGTAAGTTGTTTTAGTATCTTTTATGAATAATTAAAAGCAATGTATAGAATGTATTAAAAGTAATTTAAATATATTTTGTTAAAATGTTATCTTACATTAAAGTTATAATTAAAAAATGTTTGTTAAAATATTGTATAATTAATAAATATGTTTCATTTTTATTATATATTTCTTTTACACTAAATTATACATTTTTTATATTTTAACTATTTAAACTCATTTAAGTTAATTTAACATTATTTGCTATGAGGTTTTAGTTTAAGTCCTTCTATGAGAGAGTGTTGCAGGAGTAGTGGATGGCCATGTGTTGTGCTGAACTTACTACTTTTTTTTTTGGCAGTAGTAACTCGCACTCACAAACTTGGTCCCACACCCTTTTTTAGGGGATGGAGACATGTCAGTCTACACCTTTGATACCTTGATAATTGCAGTTTGTGAAGAGCCCAAATTAGTAAAGTTACTCAAAAGTGTAAAAGTCAGCAGACGTGCAAAGTACTCACAAGTCTAAATTACCTTGTGAAAACCTCCCATTATATTCAGTATTGATGTATAGGAAGGATTTTCTCTATGGAGAACCTAGTTCCCCATGGGAAAATTGAAAATAGTTGACTATTAAGGGGACACAGGTTGGAGGCTTTTCGACCAACATCTCCGTTTTGAATTCCGACCGTCTAATAACCATGTAGGTGGTCAGAATTGAAACCAGCTGGTCATTCCGGTTGGATTCCTTGAGCCCTTTGGCCATCCGGAGGCCCCAACGTAATCCCTGAGGATAGTGTTTCACCGCTGGGATTACAATGTCGGTTTCCAACAGACTTTCCATCTCGGGCTTTCCGACTTGGAAAGCGTATTGGAAAGTGAATTTGGGGGTCCTAACAGGGCCCTCATTCCTCCATGGCCTCCGGTTGGGGGTCGAGGGGGCACCTATGGTACTGCCCTTTTATTCCCTGCACCATGTGACAGTCACCTTGAGCTGCCTGCCACTTGGTGCAGGGATGAACCGATTCTCCCATTTCTATGAGAGCTTGTGCTGTGGTCGGTTTACTGCTGCTGCACAAGCTCCCGTGGAGAAATGGGAATATGCAACTGCACCATGTGCGGTCGCATTGTAATGGCGGTGTCAGTACTGCCAACTGGAGGACGGTCTAGACCGCCGACCAGAGGTCGGTTGGTCCAGAGACCACAGCAATGTCTGCCAGACGTCGTAATGAGGCTCTAAATATTCCAATGCATTAACAGTTTATTTACTCGAGCACATTTTTACCATTGGTCATATTTTCTGCAGTGCGTTAATTTTATGCATTACTTGAACTGTACAATTTGTACAAGTTTTCAGCAGTGCTCCAAATAACCTATGAGAATTCCAAAAATGTTGAACATTTAATCCAAATTAAGGAGAACATTTCTGCCTTCTTCCCTTTCCCTATGTGAACCATGGTCTAAATGAGGAAGTATAGCAACAGAATGCGGAAGTATAGCAATATATTACTCTCATTATGTCAATCATGCTGCCTCAGAATTATTTAATTAATTAAATATACAGGCACTCTAGGGTTGGTTCTTCCCTGGCACGACATTCCTGTGGTAATGTAAGTTTCAGTCATTCAAATGAGAATTAACTGAGAAATGGTTGTTTGTGGACAGATTTCCCCTTTCCTTTGCTTCATTCCGTGGAAATCTTCCCAGATTAATTCGGCCCGCTTATAGAAGGTGAAATGTGCCCTATGGCAAAAATTAAACAAGCACTGGCGAAGCCAATAGGTCTGGCTTTAAATTAATTTTCTATGGTAATCTAAAGCATGAACATTAAATAGCATGGAAATAAGTATGTATTTGTTTGGAAGCAAAGAACTGTAGAATAATTGTGGTGTAGGTTAACATGTGCACTGTCAACCCAGGACTAAAACTTCATGTAGGTTAACGACTGCCCTTCTCCTATCTTTGCTGCTACCAGAAAAAAACGACATCAATAATCTTGGTTTATAGATACTTTAATAGCATTCCAATGTTACACATGTGCTCCTAAAGGTTCAAGCCTAGGCAGCTAGATAATTAATCTTCCCTGATTAATTAGGCCTGTTTATAGCAGGTGAAATGTGTCCTATGGCAAAAATAAAACAAGCATTGGACATGCCAATAGGTCTGGCTTTAAAGGAATGTTGTATGGTAATCGAAAGCATGAACATTAAATAGCATGGAAATAAGTATGTATTTGTTTGGAAGCAAAGAACTGTAGAATTATTGTGGTGTATGTTAAAAAAATGCACTGTCAAGCCAGGACTAAAACTCCATGTAGGTTAACGACTGCCCTTCTCCTATCTTTGCTGCTACCAGAAAAAAACTACATCAATAATCTTGTTATATAGAAACTCTAATAGCATTCCAATGTCACACATGTGCTCCTAAAGTTTCAAGCCTAGGCAGTTAGATAATTAAAATGATAACAGCTGCATGGAACGCAAGCTCCTTTCTTTATTGAAGCGCACAACTTCTCCCCGATCAAAACATATACTCCTGGCTCCCAAAATGTGGGTGGACCAAAACCTCTATATTGATGCTCACATAATTGTTTGACAACAACTGAGCTGTCAAGCTAGACGATAAAAACGAAGGTCGGCTCTTATTGTAACACACTTAGGGGGCCGATTATGATCGCGGACGGACTTGCGTCCATCCGCGATCACTGAAGAGGAGGGGACGTCCGCATGGGCTGCGGAGTCCCCTCCTGTGCGATTAGGCTGTGACCGCCACCCTGGCGGTCACATCCTCTATTTCTAACATTGCGGCGGGTGCGGCTTCAAGCTGCACCCGCGGCAATGTTAAAAATGCAGTCATTGCATTTGCATGCAGAAAGAGGCAGGCACCGCGCGGTGCCTGCCGCTTTCTGCATACAAATGCAGGGGGGTACCATAGGTACCCCCCATGTGCTCCCCCCACCCCCCCTTCACCTAGGGGGCCCGCAACGGACCCCCGCAGTGAAGATCCGTATGCTTTTCCACGTCGGAAAACCCACCGCGGAAAAGCATATTTGACAGCCCATCCTAATATGGCTGACGGTGTCTGAGAGACACCGTCACCATATTAGAGCTTTTCCGCCGCGGTTGTAAGCCAACTGCGGTGGAAAAGCTGCGGACGGAAACCAGGACCCAACAGCCATCCTAATGTGGTGGTGGGTCTTTGGTCAGTCCGCTGTGGTTTTTCCGCATCCTCTGGGCTGGTGGTGGCTTCCGCCGGCCCAGAGGATGCGGAAAACCGCAATCCTAATCTGCCCCTTAATGAGGGACAAAGTGGTAGGTTGAGTGCGTTCACACCATAGAGTATGGAATATTTCACAGTGATCGACATAGGTCAAATATTTTCAAATAATCTCTCCTAAAATGGAGAAGTAAATAGCCAATGAAATAAGTAGTCATTTGCATGGTTTTGCAGTTAATTTAGAAACTAACGTAAATGATAAAATATGCATGGATTTTCAGTGTTTTTGATTTGTGCATGGTGTGATTACTTGGTTCTGAAAAACGTCAAGTTTACTAATTTAACGTGCATTTAAACTGCAGTATTTAGGGCCTTACAATCTGCAAAACTATGAAAGGGTGCCCAATCTCATTGGATGCCAGAGCTGGATTAATAGTAACAACTTGAAGCGTTATATATTTGCTCCACCTATTCTATGGATTTCGATATTTCAACAGATCTGCTATTTGAGATATTGAAGCATTCATAAAATCATTAATTTCATAAGTCATACTCAAAGTTATCAGAAGAGATACTGCAAGTTTAAATGTTTACATGTTCATTTAGTGGTGTAATGAGTAATCTGTTTATTCAGTTTTAATCATCTCAGTAACAATTTGAACTGACATGGTAAAACATAGAAATACCACAATCCTGCTGAATTGTGTGCATGCACTGTAAGCAAGACTTAGGCAACACCAGAAGATAAATTCCTCAAAGGAAGGTATGTATTGCAAATATGTTAAGCAATTTGATATGGATTATCCAATCAGATATGCACACATCGGATACCTGCGCATCTCACTCTAAGGAGAAAATATTTGCCACTGTCATTACACCACTAAATTCATGTAAAAATAAAAAGTGTGCAACGCAAGGAAATTTGGACCAGCATCCTGAGGGACATGCTTTCCCCTCTGTTTTTTTCCTGCCTTAGTTCGAGACTGGTAGTTACTACCAACATGAAGGCTGGAGATATTCATATGCACACAATGCAATTTTGGGACCCTTTGGGGAACTGATGACTGAGGGAGACATAATCCGCATCGAAAAGCAAATCGAGAACCTACAAGTGATGCACAAAGTCCAGAAGGTAGAGACTGAGCTGGAACAATTGGAACGGGAACTTCAGCAGCTTTTGCCTGTGTCTGCAGCTCTAGCACATGAACATTTCACTGTCAATCCAAAACAGATGCAAGGTAGAGGAGAAGACCTTCCTGTGTGGTGCAGCAAAATTTCTACTCTTCTGAAAAGCATGGCAATTCTTTTGGCTACACTTGGAGGGAAAGAGGTTGATTTAGGAGACATGATGACTCTAAAAACAGCAGAACAAATAGACAATATGGGGACTAATGTACCAAGCTCTCCAACAAAAGAAGGGTCTACTAACATAGGAAGGTCTCAATCATTTAGCTCAACCAGAGAAGAAGTTGAAAAAGAAATCAAACAATGTGGCGTGTCAGTGAAAAATCTGAAAGCCAATTATGAAATCCATGCACAGCCCCAAATGTCTGATTCCGCATCAAGCAGAGTTTACAAACGAAAACGGTCCCTGCCAGTAGGAACTGTTGCATACAACTATGGAAGAGAACCCATCTTAGAAGAGGACTACATCACAAGTAATGATCAGTATAACACACTCAGTGAAGATGCAGAGTCAAGCCCAATAGAATCTCCAAGAACCTTACCCTATGATACAATGACTTTCCAGGGAGAAGGGTATATTTTCCCTATGGATAATGATGCAAGTAGTCAGCGTGGGAGTTTAGATCCCAGTGGTGACCCATTACTTGGTCAAAATCATTTGACCAGAAGCCTTCCAGTACAGACAGAGCTTAGCTGTGTTCAAGATTACATTGACATGCGGAAAGAGAGAATTGTGTTTCTTTTTCTTGACCACTGGAAAAAATGGACATTTACTGATCATGATAAACAGAATCTTCCAAAATCCAAATTCTCAGCTAACACATTAACTCCTGATTTTGGAGATGAACAAAAGGTTTTTGATGGTCAGGAAGTGGCAGCAGATATTGAGAAGGCACCAAGCGATGACGACAGGCTTCTTTACTTTATGAAGCAAAGACAAGTCGTTGGAAAATTGCTTGGTCATTGGAGGAGTATAATCAGTCAGGTCCCAACACGACAAATTCGACGTTTAAGCAGAGCAAACATGATATACTGGCCAGAGCACTTTCTTCCACATATAAATGGTGCTCCAGCTGAGTATGAAACCTTGTCGCTTGATCTTTTTATGCTTGGCTACTTTCAGCTTTTAGAAATGAACATGTCACGGGAAGAAAGAAAATTTCGGCATATTTTGTGCTATGAAATGTTTGACAGACTCGGTAGCCACAGCTGGGAACTTATTCGTAACTTTTACAAAGTGGTGATGCAGGAAGTTGAAGCTGGAAAACGAGACTGGGCTGATGGTTTTGAAGATCTCAAGCAACAGTTCTTTGGAGAAAGCCTAGAGGTTGAACAAAAAGCCCCAATTGAACCAGAACAGCAAGAGGAGACCTCTAAACCCAAATTAAATCACCAGGACTCTTCTGCTAGCTTAGGGAGCAATATACAAACAAATGAACCAATTGCAGGGGAACTAATGCCCCTAACAAAAAGCAGGAAAGACTCAATACAGCTCATATCAGAACTTGGAGAGTTTAGCAATGATGATATTTGCAGATATATAGATCGCAGTTTCTCATTTTGGAAAGAAAAAGAAGCTGAACTTTTTGATATTTGAATTTTGTAATCATATTTGCACCCACAAGAAGGTTTGGTGGAATAAATCAACACCATGTTTTCTGAGTAAAACATCAAGACGTGTTGCATCATGTCAACTCACCATGCCACATTTGCATGGAGCAATGTCTACAGCAATCTCCTAAAGGGAGATGCACATCTGAAGTAAAACAATAGACTGAACATGTTGCATAATGAACACCAAAGATGATTGTCAAATGGTGGTTACAGGGTGATGTTTCAAGATGCAGAGTAAATATTATAGGTGTCTTGTTGGACAAAGAGGCTTGGTGACACATATTGTTTGGTTATAATGCAGGTTAATGAAACAGTGAATGTTCTTGGAGTGAGATATCATCACCTTGAAATTGTAAAGTATGTTAAAAAGAAACAATTAAGGAGTTAAGAAAAAAATGAAGAATATGAGAAACATCCTGTCACTATTCTGAACATTGAAAGCTTCATTTAGTACAAATGTTTTTGGACTGATAACAAGTACAGAGATAAAGTGCATTAACTTTCCACTGAATTGTTTGGGAAGTATGCATTCACTTTCTTACATGCCCAAATATGGCCCTCAACATTTTGTTGAAAAACTGGTATATGCAGCTGGGGTGCAAAGCACGTGTTTTATATGACTAGCCCAGCAGCAGTATTATATTAGGGCAGCCAGTGGAGATACTCACCACAAATGACAATGTAGCTAACATATTATTCTTTTAAATCCTAAAAAAATGGTCCGGTCTGTGCTCCACCATCTCACACGGAACTGACTTGTAGCTTCACCACATGGTTTCTAATATAATCACTAATGTTCTCACATGATTTAGGATTTGTTGTGTCTGTACTTTTTTAGGTGTGGCGATCACTCACAAAATCTCTGGGTGAAAAACTGTATTGTATGCAATTGCTGTATTGAGGTTCACACTAGCAGGATACATAACCTATCTACATTTCATATAACTAAACCACCAGAAGCCTATCTTTAGAAGCGCTTTCACCAGTATGTTCTTTGTGGCATTATAAGACTTGCCCTTGTAATGCTAGAGAGAAGGCAGAAGTAAGATCAAACTACGCCACCTATTGAGATGTTATTTATCATTATAAATCAGTCATTCTGAGTGCCCACTCACTTTGTGCTTTATATGTAGGTGGTTTTGATCTTGTATCTAGGAATGTGGGTAGGGTTTTCTTAGTTGGATTTGAGTAAATGTAACACTGTGTGCTATGCTCCATGTCATGAAAGTTACACTAATATTATGCAAACTCATTTTCTTGGAGCATTTACTTTTTACAAACTGAACTAAGATTTCAGATTTCGTTTGTCTTCCTTTGAATGTGTTTTATTACAAATAAATGTTTTGGTAAATGCTGGATGTAAATGGAATAATCATAAGTTGTTGTTTAAATATAGGCAGTTCCATTGTAATGTACAATTTCGTGGGAGAAAATGTGTGCAGCTTAGAGTTTTTTATAAAGTTTAGGAGTGGGAGAAGCTGGGTGATGTTTTGATGTTTTGAATAATGAGTTGAAATAAGGAATATGATTAAAGCTGTGTTGTGGTCAATAGGTTTAAAGGGAGTGTTTAAAAGCATTTGATAGTAAGACATATTGCTATCCTCATAATTCAAAGTAATATCAAGAAATTACAACATTTAACCATTGTATTTTGAGAATGGCTTGCTATATCAGTATCCGTATTACATCTTTCTTCTTTCACTTGACCAGTTATCAAGCGTCTCTCACCTATTCAATTTTCTAGAGCTACACTATAAACAAACTCATAATTTATGACTAAGGTCTTTAAATACAAGCTTTCAAAATCTGATTCTACCACAATAATGACACACTACCAAACAACAACTTAGAAAAGGAAAAGTATAATTTTACTAGCAGTGGCAATCCCACCCATTCCCGAACTTATATGTAAAATGTCTATTTGTGCTTCTCCAATTACGCTGTTCAATAAACATCTTGGCGTATGAAACAACAAAATATCTTTATTGTGTCACATCAAAAAACTGAAGCGTTTGTCATAAAAGGAAATTTATGTGAATTACAGTCCAAAGCACCATTTTGGTGCTCTTTTATATGTTCTTATTAATTTCAGGTGAGCCACATATGCCAATAAGGCAATTGTCTAATAAGTACTGATATCAAAATTTAGAGCAATAATTATATGATAAAAAGCCAAGTGGAAGGTACCCTCCTATGTAATAGTATCACCTTCAACTATCTGTTTTTCCCTGTGATCAGAGGTAATGTGGAGTTCAGAACTCGGTATTATTACAATTGTAGACTCTGATGTATTTGCTGCTTTACCCAGCAGCATTGCATTCACTAAAGCAACTGTCCAATATTTTCTACATGGTGGCTGCCCAGGCTTCGATACTTGCTTGTTAATACTATTGCTATAACCTTCCTCAAAAATCGTAACTTCATTTGGTCTTTCACATTCTTTTTTCACTTTAGGAACACCAATGATTACTGTGGATAGGCAAACCTATAATCTTTTATCTTTGTGTCCACTTCTCAGCTTCTCTGTTACTGTATCAAACATGTGTAAAGGATACTGAAAAAAACTTTTTCGTTTGAGTTGCCAAATGGTGCAGTTTGATATTCAAAGACCCTATGTCTTTTTCTTGAACTAATGCTGAGTTTTTGTCCAAGTCATGTTTCAACATTAAGGTCCCTATATAAACTTATTTATGAGGTTCTAAAACATTGCAGAAATCTAATTTAATGAGCAATATCATATTGGCTGCATTAATCTAACCTATTTCTGCAAGGTTTACCTTTGAACATCTTCTTTTGGTCATGTTTAGAAGCTTTCTTTTAGCAAAGTTTGTCTTCAATATCGGGGCTATGTAGATGTCTGATTTCTAGTATATCTCAGTTGTGTATACTCTTAGAGGACAGTCTCTTCCATATTGTTGTGAGTCGTGTTCTTAACAATTTAAAATAATATAATTTTTGGTCTTTTTGCTTATATTGTCAGCAGAAAAATGACATTATTTTATAGTCTTTTGGTAACATTTAATTTGGACTCATTGGGCCTGATTCATAAACTATACTTTGTGGTACATGTTGTAGTACTACATAACATACTACAAAGTGCGGTTAACAAACTATTTGTGGAGTTAACACCTTCACATTACCTATACTTATGTGCGTGAAGTTCTGCCCCTCACTGTACAATCTTCAAACATGCAAGGCTAAGTTTTAGTAGTAAATGTGAAAGAGACTGTACTAAGTGGGTGGAAAAAGGTGCTGACTTACTACAAAAGTTAGTAGGATTAGGAGGAGTACGACAGGCTCAGGAAGGGATTTCATCCGCCCACACAAGAGGAAGCCATTAGCCTTACACAGGGGTTGGAGACATGTAACTTACACTTTTGTGGTAAATTTACATTTGGAGTTTACGAATACCAAAAAGTAATATACTCCAAATTGTAAATTACTCAAAAGTGTAATCTACCTTTGTGAATCCTTCCTATGGTATATATCCACATTTTGTCATTAATCCATAATCATGGTATTATGGTCCTGTAAGGCCTTTGTGGAATTTTTACCAATTATTAATTCAAAGCCCAATATTAGAGTGGTTTGTGAATAGCTCCATAACCCCAACATTGTAGCCTCTCAAAATTTGTCACCTCTGCCTGCATTCTCTCACGGGTAAAATATTCTAACTTCTTGGGCCTCATTACGATGTTGGTTGGAAAAGCTTTGTAAATCAGTTGGAATCTCCTATACTGTGTCGGAACGCATGTTTCCGACACAGTTCCAAATCAGTTCCGAACGGCATTCAGAGATTCCGAGTCATTGCAGCTGAATCCTACAGCTCTATGGACCGCATTTCCGACCGACGTATTACAATACCGGATTCGGACAGCCTTTCCGAATCAGTCTGTCTGATGCGGAACAGCTGTCAGAAGCTGACATTGAGGGCCTGTAGCAGGCTCCCTTTTACCAGAAGGCATCCGATTGGGTCCCGCGGGGGTACCCATTGGTCCCCTCTACACAACCATGCACAATGTGACAGGCACCATGGGGTGCCTGCGACACAGTGCAAGGTTTTTCGCAACTACCCCTTTTTGCAATGGGAGCCTGTGTTGTCGGTTGGAACACAGGCTCCTGTTGAAGTTAATGGGAGTCCAACCTATCATCATAATCGGCCAGTCAGACTGTCCTAACCCAAGTCGGTTAGAACCGATTCCGAATCTGATGGAGTCGATCGGATTGCTTTCCGACCGACATCGTAATGACCCGCTAGTATCTAGATATACTAGCTGTTTCCCAGGTAAAATGTCAGAGAGCTTAGAATGGAGTGGTGCAACATATCTCCCAGTTTTAAAAGTATGAAAATGTCTCCCAAGCAGAAATGTATTGAAATTTCAATTCCCATATGTCTATTTAATGTGAAATACGTTTACCACCCAGCACAGTCCTGCTGGGCCCAATTTGTATGTACTTAGATACCAACAACCACCTTTCTCTCTGAAACCCACCTGTTATTACAGACCCTCAAAGTGAAACATGTTCTGTGGAGAAGGTGTTAAAAGTCAGAGATGATTAATAAACTTCCAGTAGAGTTGAGACAGATCAGAACATTCCTTAGCTTTGGTAAGGCCTTTCTGGTATTAACCTCTCAGCTTCAATCACCTCCGGTTTTGCTGTTCTTCAGCGCCAAGAGCCAATACCGGCAAATGTCAAACTTTAGAAGAAATAAAATCAATCACTCAACATCATATATTTGGACCATAACACACATTACATGTTAAGTATTTTAATTTCTTATCTGCAATTTTCTGTTTTTAGCGTTTCTATACATTAGAATTTTTAAACCAGAGAAACGATTTCATTCCTTTGAATTGCAGATTCTTTACGGTGCTGTTAGACCATCAGTGACAAACACAATATTGAGCTTCAACTGCAATACAAACTTTATTCAGGCTCATTAATTCTCTGAAGGTCTAGAGTCTGTGAAGTCCAAGATACTGCTAAGCAGTCATTGGTTCCATCTCTTCTGGGGAAAAACATATATCAGTAGAGACTGATAAAAAACCTGTCCCTTTTTCCTTGTTCTGCAATGTATTTTAAATATTAGTGAAAAGTAATTTAAAGACATAAAACATCTCATTTGGCTTTGGATTCAGAGAACACATTTGTGTTTGCACAAAGTTCATTACATTGTTCATCATCAGACAGTGTGGATAAATGTAAGTATTGTTTTTTGTTTTTTAATCTTTTGTTTAGTGAAATGGCATCTAATGTACAATTCCACATTGTGTAAAAATATATCTAAATGGCAAAGTGTAACGAGAGTAGCGTAGAATAGAAGGTAATGTTTTAAACAGCAACAACAGGAGCAGAAATTCAGCAATATCGTTTATAATGAAGACAATAAAAAGAGCTGCACAATTTGAAAATAGCAGGGCAAAACTTGTGTCTGAGAACAATATAGATATCCTATTTGTAATGTGTCCAGAGCTGGAGTCCATACCTATTGAATACTAAGACAAAATGCTGATTACGAGTCTAGATGTTTTATTTCGCACATGATAAATAATGATACCACTGGGTGCATTAATTATTGTGTACGATAAATGGCACCCATAGTGAGTTTGTCGGGGAATAACGTGCAGAACTTAGTGGCCCATTATGATGGCGGAGTGATCGCCACTGCCAGGCTGGGGATCGTTCTGCCATCACATTGGGATTTACCCACCTCCATATTAGGATGGTGGTGGGTACCGCGGCGAACGCAAAGTCCGCCTGCTGCTTTTCCGCCGGTGGCAAACACGCTGATTGCCTGGCAGGTGGATCAGGGCCACTATAAGGTGGTGGTGCCAGCAGGCACAGTCCTGCCACATTGTGCATGGAAATGCAGTTCGTGGCATTTTTACCTCGCAAATGGTGCTGCAGCCAGCAGGACCGTCCACAATGTTGACAGGCCAGGATGCGCCCGCCATAATAGCGGGCACATCCTAATTGACCACCGCACATCTGGGGGGCAGTCCCAGCACCGCTATGATGGCAGGCAGATCATAACGAGCACCTTAGTGTTTACCGCATCAAAATCTGCAAGGTACAGTAAATACAGTACAAATTGCCCTGTCAAATTCCAGCAGGTTTGACCTGCTGAAATCTAATGAGGTTGAGCTACCACATCTGACTGGTATTGAATGCATTAAATACCTTCAAACTCATAAATTCCAAGATGTGCGTAAACAGGGGGTTGTGCCTCGGTCATAATTAACCAACCCACTCCTAATCAAGAAGATTTTGTGATGCCTTAAATACCTTCAAACTCACAAATTCCAAGATATGCATAAACGCCTGAGTCGTAATTAACCTACTCACTCCTAATGAGACCCAAAGTGGGTTTAATTGACATCACAAGTCTTTTGAGTAGATTATCAAGATTTTAGAAAGGTATAGAAAAAATCAGTAAAAGAGTTTATGGTTGAGGTGTTCTAATGCCTAATTGTATCTGCAAATTTAAAGAGTCAAAAAAATGTTGATGAAACATTTCTACTAATAGTCTAATGTGATATTGATGGATACTCTTGGGAGTAATGCTGCAAAATAAATAAGGAGCATTATGAATATGTACAAGATCACTCAGCAGACTTAATGTGAACAATATTTGAAAATATATGCAGAAAACAAAACAGACAGAGAAGAGTAATAAGAAGGTATTATAAATGATAATATTATTATTAGTGATATTTATTAGTCACCTACCTTGGTTGGTTGTCTGGAAGTGCCAACAATTATTGCTTGTCCTGGACTCTAGAAGAGATTGTTCTTAAGCTTCTTCTTAATAGTTCATAAGTATGTTTCTTGTCTAATAATGCCCATCAATATTATTCCAAGTTATACCAATCTCTGCCCGCTCCATGTGATTAGTCCACATTTGAGTGTTTTTTTTTCTTTCTTCGCCTGACTGAACCGTCCAGCAGTGGGGAATAAGATGTGATGTTTTCTATTAGGTAGTTGGTGGGTGTGCCTTCCACACATTTGAATTAGATATAAAAACATTGATATTTTACTCTGACCTCCCCAAATATCAGTGGAGGTGTCCGCCTGCAGCAAGGCATGGTCTCGCTTTCTCAAACCAGCTGCCATGTTGACTCCAATGTTTGTGTTTTTTCAAGAAGGTATATTTATTTTGAGCAATCTCTAGAAAAAGAGAAAAATAATATTCATGAAGACTAGTCTGGAAGTTACTAGGATTCTGTGAAGCAATTTCGATTCAAAACAGCATAAAGAATGAATTAGTAAAAAAATAACACCTATGTGCAAGGACAATTATTCTTTAAGAAAATAACATTTCACTATCCTATCATCCACCCTGAAGATAGAAACTTTAAAAAGCCCCTTCTGTTAATTATTTTCAACTATTTGAAGTCTACACTCTGCTCTCAAAATAGGTATTTATTATCTAAAGTACTACCATGTGAAATCGCAGGGAATACGCATGAGTGCAAATGTCATCACGTCACCATCTCACGACTACTACATACTAGAGAGAAGCAGTCAATGGTACAAAGAAACACACATGTACATACATGTCAAGCTATCAGTATCAGAGGTCTTTCCATTGAAGGCCGAAATTCTTAATTAGTAGTTTAATTAACAAGAAACTAGTTGTGGTTTTTAATAGGCATAAGGCAAATGATTAAAAAAACACGCAAACTTGAGGGTGATATATTGAGGAGGAGAAACCTAGCAATTATTTGGCACATGAAGTCACAGAAATGTTGAAGGTACAGCAATAAATACAGCTGGCTGTACTTGAAGTGGAGGGTGTGGTAGTAGAAGGGATTGTGTCAAATAACACAATGACCTGTAAGCATGGAAAGCCACATTACAAGGCCTGTAAGTGCATTACAGTGTAAAAATACAAATGTGTCTATGAACCGATGGATCACAAGTATCCATAGGATTAAAGTGACAGAATCTAGGCTTGTCCCCGGCAAGTTCAAGTGCCAAATCTGACCTGAATCACAATATCCACATGTCCTCTCATAAGGGATTGTGACAATTGTCTGACATAAGCCCCTTACTCTTCCTGTATCATTTTCACTTACATAATTCAGTCTGTCACCAGTGCTCTTTTAATCCTTTTATATACAGCAATGCATGCCTCACCAAAATGCTTGATGTTGGGAGCCTGCATGTGTACTGTTTTGAAGCCTGTTTGTGATGTGTCCATTAGTTATCACAAAAATGAGGGACAGGGGCTTGGTCGGTCAAGCATACAGGCCCCTAGTAGCTATGACAATAACAGAAGTCTGCTGTTCCTAAAGGGGTGTGGAAGGGAAGGGGGAAGGGAAAATGGAGGGGATGGTAGATGTTAGGTGTTCCTGCTGTAGACGGGGAACTGAAAATGGAGTAGCTCCATTTGGGAGCAAGGGCCCTCACACACCCCGATGGGTGTCATGCTTCATCATTGGGCAGCTCCTTGTAGGGATGGCACTGCAATGCTCAACAGGCCCCACAGGGGGGCTCTTTGCCGGAGTCTTCTCTGGTTGCCGACATGATGCTGGAGAGGGATTTGGGGCAGATGTGTAGTAAGTAGAAGTGGGAAGCAAAAATTGTGCATTAAAAATAGCTAGAGGATTCCCAAAAACAATTTTATTCCCTGGGTTTCTATGCTACAAATAAAAACAAACGACTGTAAAAGTTAGGACTGGCCAGGGAAAATTATACCTGCTTCAGCTCAGAGTGATATGTGTAGGGTGGGTATGGTCGACATGTTTCATGGCCTACATCGTCCAGTAGGATCTATGGCATTTCTTCTGGACTGGGGGATCCTCATCTACTCTATTGGGGGCAGTCTGGGAATGTGGAATGAAAGATCACGTCCCCTGTAATCTGGACTTGTCGTAGTCCTGTGTATAAGGAAAAGTAGGGGGAAAAGTGCAGGAAACCTTCTGGAGAACACCTAGAAGGGGATGTAATTGAGACCCAACCATGACGTCCAAGATACTCATCAATTAGGGAGGGAAGAGCAATTCAGTATGAGATCTTCCACAGCACAGGACATGGACATCACCTGGGAGACCAAAAGAAGGGGACAGGCGGCCAAGAAACAGAACATTACGAATAATAAGATTAGATGGCAAATATGGATTTAATTGGTTTTTTTTCTGAATTAAAGCTGAAATGAAAAGAAGATCTTAAGAATTTTATATGAATAAAAACATTGCTTTGCTGTGAATGATTTAAAGTTGAGGATAGCAACATCTTTATGCTTGAACTCAAGCTAAATGGTGATCCTTTCACATGAGACTGTAGATCAATAAAGGAACAATATATAATAGTACCGTGCAATTCCTCCTTACTAGTGTTAACAATCCATAGACTTTGTAGTGAAACAATGCTAACCAGTCCAATAGAGTATTGCCAAAAGCACCACTTGTTAATTTCCCAGGAACAAAGGGGGTCATTAAGATGGCATGGAGACCGCCACCTACATGCTGTCAGTGGTGGTCTCCACTCCATCGGAACCACCCTTTCCGCCTGCCACATTAGGATGGCGGGTGGTGTGATGGTGGTCAGTAACACCAACCGCCACGCCCCCGACGGGCTCCTGATGCGGCAAAGGGGATCGTAGTCCCTAAAATGGTGGCGGTGCCTACCAGGCACCACCGTAGGGATTATGAGGTCCCTTTTCACCTGCATGTTCATGGCTGGTGAACAAGCAGGCATAAAGGGACTTTTGGGGGCCATTTGCGGACCCCCTTACCCTCTGGTCCCCAGACACAGGACCTGGTTGACACCCATGGTGCCCCCTACACATCCCTGCACCATGTGGCAGGCACCCCATGGTGCCTACCATGTAGTACAGGGATATGTAAAAAGTCCCTTTTCTGCAGAGCGCAGCACCAGCTACAAAGCAAAACATAGGCAAAGCGACTGCCTCTGTGGCATTCGCATTGTAATTCGTACTGTGGGACTGCCGCCTTGTAGGTGGGCAGTCCCAAGTATGAAACTGTGGCTCCGTAATCAGCCCCAAAGAACTTTGCAATAAAAAGATGTAAGTTAACACATTGTGTCATCAAAAAATGATATCTTATTATTTTTTTCAAAAACAAAAATATCAAATTCAGAACAGACCTTTTATGCTATAACCTAATCGAAAAATAAACAAAGAAAATAATTCTATTTCCACAAATCATGGAATTATATACATAAATGAAAGGGAATTCAATGGAAATAAACATAATTCACCAAATGTTCTGAGTCAGAACAGAAACACTTACAGAAACA
The DNA here is from genome assembly GCF_964263255.1 of Lissotriton vulgaris. Taxonomy (NCBI): domain Eukaryota; kingdom Metazoa; phylum Chordata; class Amphibia; order Caudata; family Salamandridae; genus Lissotriton; species Lissotriton vulgaris. The sequence goes on from NC_141693.1 coordinate 344,130,665, forward strand.
CTTATAGGCCAGACAAATACCTAATCAAAACAAGAAATTAAACATGACATAAACCTAATAAGAAACAAGAAGGACCCTGTAGGCAAACACCCCGTTAATGTTTAAAATCCTACAGAACGTCCATATATGCTCCCTCACACACTTAAAAGTGTCCCTTAAGCATGTTCAAAATATTATTTGCATAGTGGACCTAGAAATCACTCTAAATTAATCAACAGTGTTTTGAGGTTATGAACTGTAAAACCTTTCTGCTGTTTTAGACATCACATCAATTTTTCTTGGTCTTCTTCAGAACAAAATTTGTTTCAAATTTTATTTGTTTCCAATATTAAGCTTATGAAGTCAAACAATGATGTATGTTTCTTTTCATTTTCATTTGTAATATGATTTTTATAAATCAGCTGCTATTTATTGAAAGGGAACTACTTGATTTAGGGAGTCACACAGAGTGTAAGACTTCACCAAGAAAGATTCCTATTTTGTTACTAGAATACTTCCTTCAGACAAGCTAGTCACTATCCAAATCCTGTTCCATAAATAAGGCTTTTTTTGTAGCAATGCTGGTCAGCTTGGTATCACTAATAACTATTTATATTTAAACCGAAAACAAAAGGATCTTCTTTGTGGTTATGACATCACTTCTCCCTTCTTCAAGAACCACTCCATCACAGGGACTTGGATATTTATTTTATATTATTACCAAAATACATCAGCATAAGTCTAAACTAAAATCACTCCTTACCCACCATCCTAGTCTTCATTTTATTTTCTCTAGAGCCCCTAAGTCTAACATCTTGGGAAACAACTTTTTAATGTTTAATTTAACTACGCCAATCACAGGTCATCAGCTAAACATTCTACTCTATCATAACATAACACAAATTAGACCATTGGGTGGGATGTGCCATACCCTGTCATGTGAATGGGGTTGGAGGAATTATATGGTATCTTTGTTTTGTTGATACTATTGCAATTTGTTCTCCTGGAAAATTTCAATTTAAATTGTTACATGGTGACTTGAATAATGGCTGTTTTATTTTATCCTAGGGCTGTGTTTACCAATCTATGGGATAGCCTGTGAAAAGTTGAGATCTAGGGCCAATTGACCTATAAAGAATGTCCTCCAGCCACTCTACTGTCTTGCTACAATTAATCCCTCCAATGAAATTACCACCAAATACCAATCCTGGCATTTGCCATTTCAGTCTTTATCCAACAAATCAAAGAGTTTGATGAAATTGTCCGCTAAGAAATAGCAAATCAAATTAAATATCCATTCACACCAAAAGAGCTCACAAATGTTAGTGGTTTATTTGAATTTTAATTGTTACTGCTGTATTGCTGTTCTTAACCTACTATAAATAGTGAGTACCTTATCCTGTGTCTCTTTAGTAAAGAATCCAAAAGTGTCCACTGGTGTAGCCTTGTTTAATATTAGGTTTTCTTTTCTGACATAATTTTCTATGATGTGTAAAATTTCATCCCAGAAGGTCTGTTTTGTGTGTGTACATCTTTAACAGATGGAAAATTAAAATACAGTTAGCTACATAAATAGAAATTGTTTTTTGTTAAAGGACTGATCAGAGGTGAATATCATTAGGAACAGCTAGTTTGTGCTATGCGTGATATCAGCCTAGAAAACTGGTCAAATGATCTTTACATCTCAATAGTTTCTAGAGCTTAGTTCATCATGTCATTGAAAATTGATAAGATTTCAACCTGCTAAAGCAGTGTGAGTTGATGATTCGGATAAACGGATGTATGACGTTACAACGCATACCATTACAACTACCTACCATTACAACTCGACCATTACAACGCATACCATTACAACGCAGAGCGCTTAGAGGTGCTGGATAGTGGTAAGTATAATTTACTATTCCAACTCCAGTCCCCGTGGACACTAGGGAAGGTGTTGGATAGTAAATTAAACTTATTCCCTATCCTAGAGCGCCCCCCAGCGCAATGCGTTGTAATGGTATGCGTTGTAAAAGTTGCGTTGTAATGGTAGGTAGTTGTAAAAGTTGCGTTGTAACAGGTGTATACCGGATAAACTGATGAATTTATTCAAATCTCTACTCTAAATTACCATGGTGATAACTATAATGTCAATGCTTTGCTGTGCGATTTTAATATTTGGCTAGAATTTACTTATTTAGAGGTTTTTCTAATCCTACAATAAATGATTGCTAATGAAACCCAAACAAAAGTGTGTTATTATTTAAACACATACCTCTATCCAGTGTATGTCTTTTAAATGATATTATGAAGCATCAAGATGTTTGTTTATATTCAATATAATTGACAAAAGCAGACAATACAGAGAATACACACCTGATTTGGTATTTAGTCAACGATTATGCATGGAATAAGACAAGCCTATTGCACAATCTTTAGTGTACAAACATCTAATGCACAGCAAACTAAAATGATGAGAAAGCAGCATTCAAGGTACTGGAAATCATTGTACAATGTTCTAAAAGATCATCTTAATCTTCGTCTTATCTATGCATGATTTTACTCCGCCTTTTTGCTTCTTTATATGAAAATAGTTCATATTTTTTTACAGGGATGTGAGTTAATGATTTTATGTATTCATTGAATTTCATGTGTCATTTGATGGAACTATTTTTATTTAAAAGGTGATGCCTAATGCCACAAGATTTGTAAGGAGACGTATAGAGAGGCTCACACTGGTTGCTCAGGGATCAAGATGCCAATGTTCCCTTATTGTCAAATTTCCAGGTTCCAGAGACTCCACTGGTCGATATCATCAGATTGCATGGCAAGGTAGCAGGTGCATACGCTTTTATTGGTCTATTGCTAAAGGCATGCTATGGTGGGCATGTTTCTTTCTATGTTCCTCTCTACGACCCTTCTGCTTTAGCATAGGGCATGTAACCAACAGTGATTGTAGAAGTCTCTGTTGTAGCAATACATCCAGTAATAAGACAAACTCTTTCAATGGGGCACTCTTTTGTTGGATCAGCAAGCCATAAGACCTGTTCGGCAAGATAATTGGATGAAGTTTTATCTCAATCCTCTTCCAAGTCCTTAAGTCAAATGAAATGTTTGCCCTATTTTAGACTTAGAATGACTAAAAAAAGTTTCACTTCCAGTTCAGAGCTCTTCCTTTCACCTTTGTGTCTGCAGCAAACAATAAGTATTGTACAGAGTTCCCCAATGGGAGCTAGGAAATTAGCTCAGCCTATCTTCTCTCTCACTCAGTAAAAAGGTGGGGGTTAAGTGCATGGTGTAGACCCTTTTCAGAATGTAAGGATACCTCACACAGGTTAACGGCAGGACCACAACTGTTGTCCCAGCCGATGACCGTCCAGCGTCATCATCGGTATCCTGCTCCTTCGGCAGGCTGGCGGTGCAATGCCCGTCGGGCAGCAAGGGAAGCTGCACTTTGGCGGAGATCTTCTATTCCGAGCCAACGGGTGTGTGGGTGTGAGGGGCCTAAAAAAGTGCAATAGTGAGCGTGGTGGTGTGTTTAAAAAAAGTCAGTAGAGTCCTAATGGTGATTATTTTATTGGTCAGGCTCACTGCTATATTAAAAATGAAGGGGTATTAAGGAGTGGTGAACAATGAGACCAAACCTTTATTCAACCCTTGTTGTGAAAACGGTCGACATGTTTCTCGCCCTAAGGGCGATTCGTCAGGACCTTAGTGCTCATATAATTGCTTGGATCCTCCAAATTAAGAGGACACCGGTATACGACCTGTATTGTGTCGTTCAGAAACGGTTCCTTACGAGGGACCTCCTGGAAACTGAAGAGAGATAAGCAGACAAAAGTTGATGTCAAAATGTGGACCGGAGTACATCATATTTGTGCCTATGTTCAAAGTGTCAGAAAACACGTGCCCAGTGGGTAACGATCTGTCAGGGTAGTGACAAGGTCAAGTGGTACTGAGAGAGAGAATGGGTTAAAAATAACAGTGCGCGTGGGTGAGCCGCACTGCATTGTGCTGCCATGCTGATTCGCTATAGCATGCATCTAAGTGGAGGCGCCATTCTCTCGGCTATGCCGCATCCTAGGTGGGGTGGATCATCACACTTCAAGACCAGTGTTAGTGATACACCCTCGCATAGTCGAGCGGCGTGTGGCGCCAGTGTTAAAATAGTATGTATACAATCGTAGGCTAAAGTTTTAAGCCACAACTGATGCAAAGCCGCACAGGTAAAACCATTAAATGTGATTTGACACTCTGTTTCATGGTTAATTCAACGCTAGCGGGGTGATCGTGTATACCAGCGAGGAAACAAGTAAACATGCCATGCTCAACGGGTGCGCGTGAGACAGGCCAATCTACGGTTCTATGTTGCACTTACCCGTTGTGAGTCCTCCTTAAGGCCTCACGAGCTGTCCAGGTGGGGCCAGCAGCGAGTGAGGAGTTCCTACAAGGAGAGTAAGACATCCAGCGGGATCATTAGGGGAAAAATGAATCATACGGTAACCCGTGAGCGAGAGTGGGCTTTGCTGCGTATATAGGCAGATTGCAAGCTGTGTAACAGGGCTCAGTATAATGCGGGGGCCATCTTGGAATGGGCTGAGAAGTCTGGTGAGGCATGTGAAAGCACTTGGGAGTGGACAACAAGTCCAGAATAATAACTATCTGGCGAGTGTCGTCCAGGGCACCACTGCAACAGCTCCAGATGCATTTATGTTTTGATCTGCCCTTGCGAATTGTTGTACATCGGGATGACAATGCGCCCTGTGAAGCAACGGATAATGGAGCACAATAGCAACATTCGATGTCATAAGACACACACAAAGCTCTACGAACATTGCAAGGACAACAATCACTCTCCAGAGAACATCCGATGGACTGTCATTGAGTCTTTACCAAACCTGAACCAACAAGCCCTTTTCAGACATGAACAGAGATGGATACACCGACTACACTGCGATGAATTGGGATTAAATGATGGGGTGCCCTGGACGACACTCGCCAGATAGTTATTATTCTGGACTTGTTGTCCACTCCCAAGTGCTTTCACATGCCTCACCAGACTTCTCAGCCCATTCCAAGATGGCCCCCGCATTATACTGCTCGGGCCGCGCTATCTCCAACTAACCCCTCTTTGCTTTTTACTCCCGCGTGCCGTAACCTAGTAACTTGAGGATACACCCCTCGGTGCGCGCTCAACTCTTCCTTATTTAGACCGGACAGTGCCTGACTACCTTGCCGGCTGTCCAGTCATCTGAGTTCCTGTGGGAGGGGTAGGTGCAGAGATGCCTGCCACCAGCGACTTTTGAGGTAAGGTGTTGAGCTGAGCCCTGTTACACAGCTTGCAATCTGCCTATATACGCAGCAAAGCCCACTCCCGCTCACGGGTTACCGTATGATTCATTTTTCCCCTAATGATCCCGCTGGATGTCTTACTCTCCTTGTAGGAACTCCTCACTCGCTGCTGGCCCCACCTGGACAGCTCGTGAGGCCTTAAGGAGGACTCACAACGGGTAAGTGCAACATAGAATCGTAGATTGGCCTGTCTCACGTGCACCCGTTGAGCATGGCATGTTTACTTGTTTCCTCGCTGGTATACACGATCACCCCGCTAGCGTTGAATTAACCATGAAACAGAGTGTCAAATCACATTTAATGGTTTTACCTGTGCGGCTTTGCATCAGTTGTGGCTTAAAACTTTAGCCTACGATTGTATACATACTATTTTAACACTGGCGCCACACGCCGCTCGACTATGCGAGGGTGTATCACTAACACTGGTCTTGAAGTGTGATGATCCACCCCACCTAGGATGCGGCATAGCCGAGAGAACGGCGCCTCCACTTAGATGCATGCTATAGCGAATCAGCATGGCAGCACAATGCAGTGCGGCTCACCCACGCGCACTGTTATTTTTAACCCATTCTCTCTCTCAGTACCACTTGACCTTGTCACTACCCTGACAGATCGTTACCCACTGGGCACGTGTTTTCTGACACTTTGAACATAGGCACAAATATGATGTACTCCGGTCCACATTTTGACATCAACTTTTGTCTGCTTATCTCTCTTCAGTTTCCAGGAGGTCCCTCGTAAGGAACCGTTTCTGAACGACACAATACAGGTCGTATACCGGTGTCCTCTTAATTTGGAGGATCCAAGCAATTATATGAGCACTAAGGTCCTGACGAATCGCCCTTAGGGCGAGAAACATGTCGACCGTTTTCACAACAAGGGTTGAATAAAGGTTTGGTCTCATTGTTCACCACTCCTTAATACCCCTTCATTTTTAATATAGCAGTGAGCCTGACCAATAAAATAATCACCATTAGGACTCTACTGACTTTTTTTAAACACACCACCACGCTCACTATTGCACTTTTTTAGGCCCCTCACACCCACACACCCGTTGGCTCGGAATAGAAGATCTCCGCCAAAGTGCAGCTTCCCTTGCTGCCCGACGGGCATTGCACCGCCAGCCTGCCGAAGGAGCAGGATACCGATGATGACGCTGGACGGTCATCGGCTGGGACAACAGTTGTGGTCCTGCCGTTAACCTGTGTGAGGTATCCTTACATTCTGAAAAGGGTCTACACCATGCACTTAACCCCCACCTTTTTACTGAGTGAGAGAGAAGATAGGCTGAGCTAATTTCCTAGCTCCCATTGGGGAACTCTGTACAATACTTATTGTTTGCTGCTTCCTAGGACGAGTACATTGGACCCCATTAAAAATCGTCCACCCCTATTCCCCCTGTTTGATACCACCTTTGTGTCTGCAACAAGAGTATTTAGTACACACTTATTTGCACTAGTGGTTTCCTCCTTAAATTTTTGGTGGTATCTATTAGTTCGCTTAGTTAGACCACTTGTTACTATCTGCCCGTTATTTATTGAGGCAGAAACTGATACTAAAAGAATGTTCAACTCACTGATATAAAATAGGTTATTGCTGGAAATGTTACATCTTATTTCCTCCCAAGAATGTGCAGCCATTGCAATTTTTGTTCCAGTCCAAATTTGCATCAGTATTTCTTCATAAAGACAAACATTTGCATCTTCAAAAACACCTGAATTATATGTTGTCTCTTTCCTCTGCATCAGAAAGAGAGTATATTCTCATTACAGACCCCAAAAAGTTCACCTATTCAGACATTGGTGTTAAACCTCACACAACTTCAAAGTTTATGTAACACTGTTATGGTTGCTAATTTCAGAACATTTGCAAAGAATACTTCTGACTCCTCTCATAGTTTTATACTCACCACAAAGATGAGTTATTTGGGTTTTGGACCACTACTCAAAAACAATAGTGACAGGGTCGATGGTATTTGTTGGAGAAAACTGGATACACAAACTGGAGGGAATCTCTGCAATTTTCGATGCTCTTCAAAGGTTTGTACAGGTTCTTGTGGGCAAGGCAGTTGATTTCCAGATGGAGAACCAGCTAGCTTTTATCCTGTGACACAAAGAGCAGGCTGCATCTATGCAGGAGTATTCCTTCAGCAGTGTCAGTATCACTCAATCAATTCAAGGAAATGTTTCAGATGATCACAGACCAGTTAGGTCTTTCTTGACTAAATCAATCAATCAATCAAGATATTTGTATAGCGCGCTACTCACCCGGATTGTCTCAAGGCGCGCAGGGGGGTCAGGGGGTCCGCTACTGCTCGAACAGCCGGGTCTTCAGTTGCTTCCTGAAGGAGAGGTGGTCTTGGGTCAGACGTAGGTGGATGGGGAGGGAGTTCCAAGTCTTGGCTGCCAGGTAGGAGAAGGATCTTCCTCCCGCGGTGGCTCTTCGAATGCGTGGAATGGCGGCGAGGGCATGGCTGGTCGATCGTAGCAGGCGGGTGGGAGTGTAGAAGGTCAGGCGGTTGTTGAGGTACCTGGGGCCCAGGTCGTGGAGGGCCTTGTGTGCGTGGGTGAGGAGTCGGAACGTGATTCTCTTGCTGACGGGGAGCCAGTGCAGGTCTCTCATGTGTCCGGAGATGTGGCTGTGTCGGGGGATGTCCGGGATGAGTCGTGCGGAGGCGTTCTGGATGCGTTGGAGTCTTTTCTGTAGTTTGGCTGTGGTTCCGGTGTACAGGGTGTTTCCGTAGTCCAGTCGGCTGGTGACGAGTGCCTGGGTGACCGTCTTTCTGGTTTCGGTGGGGATCCATCGGAAGATCTTTCGTAGCATGCGTAGGATGTTGAAACATGATGATGAGACGGCGGTGACGTGTCTGGTCATCTAGAGGGAGGAGTCCAGGATGAAGCCCAGGTTGCGTCTGTGGTCCGTTGGTTTGGGTGCGCTGCCCAGGGCAGGGGGCCACCAGGAGTCGTCCCAGGCAGTGGGTGATGATCCAAGAATGAGGACTTCCGTCTTGTCTGAGTTCAGTTTCAAGCGGCTGTTTATCATCCACTCTGCTACGTCTTTCATCCCTTCGTGTAGGTTGGTTCTGGCGGTGGCTGGGTCATTGGTGAGGGAGAGGATCTGCTGGGTGTCGTCGGCGTAGGAGATGATGTTGAGGTTGTGTTGGTGTGCGATTGCTGCGAGGGGGCTCATGTAGACGTTGAAGAGGGTGGGACTGAGTGATGATCCTTGTGGTACGCTGCAGATGACTTCGGTGGCCTCGGATCTGAACGGGGGAGGCGGAGTCTCTGGGTTCTTCCGGCGAGGAACGAGATGATCCACTCTAGTGCCTTCTCTTGGATTCCGATGTTGCTGAGGCGCTGCACTAGGGTGCGGTGGCAGACAGTATCGAATGCTGCGGAGAGGTCCAGGAGGATGAGGGCCGCTGTTTCCCCGTTGTCGAGCAGGGCTTGGATGTCGTCAGTGGCTGCGATGAGGGCGGTCTCGGTGCTGTGGTTAGCTCGGAAGCTAGACTGCGAGTGGCCGAGGGATCCATTCATCTCGAGGAAGGCGGCAAGCTGTCTGTTGACGGTCTTCTCGATGACTCTGGCAGGAAAAGGGAGGAGCGAGATGGGGCGGTAGTTCTTGAGGTCGGTGGGGTCTGCTGATGGTTTCTTTAGGAAGGCGCTGAGTTCGGCATGCTTCCAGCTCTCCGGGAAGGTGGCGGTGTTGAAGGAGCAATTGATGATGTCCCGGAGTTGGGGTGCAATGGCGGAGTCGGCCTTGTTGAAGACGTGGTGGGGGCATGGGTCAGTTGGTGATCCGGAGTGGATGGTGTTCATCGTGTGGATGGTGTCTTCGGTGCTGCCCTGGGTCCAGGCGCGGAGGGTGGTGGTGGGGCCATCGGTTCGGGGGTTGGGTGTGTGGTCTGTGCGCCGAAGCTGTTGTGTATGTCGGTGATCTTGCTGTGGAAGAACGAGGCGAGTGAGTCGCAGAGGTCTTGTGAGGGAGTGATGTTGTGGTTTCCGGCCCTGGGGTTGGAGAGCTCTTTGACGATGCTGAAGAGTTCTTTGCTGTTGTGTGCGTTGTTGTCTAGTCGTTCCTTGAATGCTGTCTTCTTGGTGGTGTGGATCAGCTGGTGGTGTTTGCGGGAGGCGTGCTTGAGGGCGGTCATGTTGTCTGTAGTCGGGTTTTTTCGCCAGGCTTTCTCGAGGGTACCGCAGTTCTTCTTGGAGTTCTTGAGGTTGTCGTTGAATCAGGAGGCTTTCTTGCTGCCGGGCCTGCTGGGATGGTTTTTCAGAGGTGCGAGGTCGTCAGTGCAGTTGGTGATCCACTGTGTGAGGTTGTTGGCTGCTTGTTCGGGGTCCGTTGAGCTGGCGGGAGGGTTCTGGCTCAGTGATGTGGTGAGCTGGTCAGTGGTGATCTTGTTCCAGCTCCTGCGGGGAACCTGTTGCGGGTGGTGGTGAGTCGTGGTCCTTCTGAAGTTGAAGTGGACGCAGCTGTGGTCTGTCCAGTGGAGTCCGGTGGAGTGGGTGAAGGAGATGTACTTGCTGGAGGAGAAGACTGGGTCAAGCTCGTGTCCGGCGTAGTGGGTGGGGGCGTTCACCAGTTGCTTGAGTTCGAGGTTGGCGAGGTTGTCCAGCAGGGTGGTGGTGGTGTTGTCGTTGTTCTCCAGGTGGAAGTTGAGGTCCCCTAGGAGGATGTAGTCCGCGGAGGGGAGGGCGTGGGGGCTGATGAAGTCTGCGATGTCTTCGCTGAATTGTGACTAAACCTGTTAGCATCCAAGGAAATGAATCTTCTTTCCCATTGATCATACCATGACTGTAGAATCTTATGTATGACTTACATGAAGTAGTAGTAGTTTATTGTATAGTTAATAAAAACCATTACAAATATGTTAGACATTCTAATAAATAATTGCAAAAAACATTAAAAAACTCAAATATTGATCACTTAAAATGTAATGTCTACTGGGTTTTAGATAGTATGAACAGGTCAGCAATTCAGTTTCCCCTCGCGTGGCAACTACAGCAGGTTGCCCTCTATATTCTGTTTGGTCAAATAAGCTTTAAAAGTGCAAGTGCATTGTGCACAACAATATATATGTCCATCAGTTTACTTATGGTGCTTGGAAAACAGTCCCTAGTGCACTGATTCTCCCAGCTGTTTGTTCAGAAATGTTGTTACCTGGCACACCAGGGACATCGAAATTTTAATAAGCCAGGAAGTTATGACTTGTGTTGGGAAACGAACCTCTCTGCAGGGTCACCTCTAGCTTTTTGCCTTCCTCCTCCTCTTTTTCTAACCTTGTTTTTGTTGGCTTCAGGACTCTGAGAACTTTAACACTGCTAATCAGTGATAAAGTGCATGTGCTCTCTCCCCTAAACATGGTTTGATTGAAAATTGGCATATTGATTTTTACCTATAACTTCCTAGTAGAATGCTCTATATGTGCCCATGGCATGTAAATTAAATGTTACTAGTGGACTTGCAGCAGTGATTGTGTCACCCACTCAATGAACCATTTAAAAGTCTCAGGCATGCCACTGTAAAGCTTGTGTGTGCAGTTTAGACTACCATGTTGACTTGGTATTTAAAACCCCTTGCCAAGCCTTAAACAACCCTTTTATTAAATACATGTCGCCCCTAAGGTAGGACCTAGATAGCCCATAGGGCAGGGTGCTGTGTAATCAAAAGGCAGGACATGCACTTTTAAGTTTTTAATGTCCTGGTAGTGAAAAACACCCACATTCGTTTTTCACTACTGTGAGGCATACCATTCTCATTGGTTAACATTGGGGATTCCTTATTGCATTTAATAAGCTGTAATTCCTAGTTGAGAGACTGTAGATATATCATGTTTAGTACCTATGGAATGGTATTGATACATCCTCTTTAATGGTAAAGTTGGATTTGTCATTATTATTCTAAAAATGCCTCTTTAGTAAAGTTATGCATTTTACTGCTCGTTACCATTTGGTGTCTGGTGCCTCTCTCTGATCACTGGCTGGACTGAGTGGCAGCTGGACTATGTACATTCCCTTTAGACAGCCACACACAAAGGGAATCTGGGTGTGACTTCATGTATCTTCCTGGAAGAATGGGAGGGAGGAGCTGGGCACAGCCTCATATTTACATTAGCTGGTTCTGGTGGCTCAGTGGACAAATGTATCCACTGCAGGGGCCTGTGTTCGACCTCATGGTCATAGGTTCAAATCACGGCGGGTCCATTCAGCCTTTCATCCACTTGAGGTCGATAAAATGAGTACCATTGAGTTGGGTAACAATATAGATCTGTTATTTCAGCGCCAATATGCCCCGTTGCTGGGGTGAACGTGTACTTTACAAATGCACATGTTATGATATGTTTACACCTGAATATGCGGTGTTCTGTCCATACACAAAGGGTTGCATACACTCTAGTGTGTCTGGAGCCGCAACAGGAAGAAATGACCTCTGGTGCAGTTCAAAGACCCTTCTTTGAAGGGACCCCCACTTCAAAGGCACAACTGGGTATAAGTACTGGACCTCTGACTCTACCAACTCAATACACTTGTGAACCTGAACCCACTTTGAAAGGAAGAAGAACTGCTGTTCCTAAGAACTGCCACTCTGCTGGACTGCTGTTCTGAAAAACTACAGCCTTGCTGTGTCGCCCTGCTAAAAATCTCTGACTGGGAAAAGACTGCACCTCCATCACTAAACCCAGAGTGACTCCAAGGGCTAGCTGACTAGTCTCCTGTTCTAAGACTCAAGGACTTCAAAGGCTTCCACCGTGCTCCGGTGATTGGCCTAATGAAGTGGACCCAGGTGCTTGCTCCAGCAGAACCAATGCATCCTCTGCTGCAATAGCAAAATCGATGTATCACCGCCGTTGTGGGAACAGAACAGGTGCATCTCACTTGGAACCAGCACATCGCCATCTGAACCTCCACATCCGAACAATTGCATCACCGCCACCTCAGAGAAGTGATCAAAACATTCCCTTGACTGTGTGGAGAACCACCGCATTTTTAAGCCGGCACTTCATCTTTGGAACACATCGCCTTTGTTACAGTGGAGAAAATTAACACATCACCTCAGTTGTGGGATCGACACCGACACATCACTCAATTGCACCCCGCATTTTTGGGTTACAACAGGGATCAAGGAACTTTTGTTCAGTGGGCCTTCAGTTTTCCCTGTATCTGGCCCACGCTCTATCATGGTCGGCCTGAACCTTTGACTTTGTCCAGGTCCTGCGCAAACAGATATCCCGCATAGGCGCTTATTGCTTATAAGCAATGTTTTTGCATTTATTCTTGAAAAACTAATATCTTGACTTCTACTCATTGGATTTTTGTCCTGATGATCATGTTTTATCTATTAAATTAAGAGCTTTTTTTCTAACTTGGCATGGAATCTTTTTGGTTGGCTTTTTCAATGTTTTACTGTTTGATGTGTTGCACAAATATTTTCCCCATACCTCTTAAGTTAAATCGGACTGCTTCGTGCCAAGCTACTAGAGGGTGAGCACAGGTTAATTCAGGGTGTGTGGTGAATGCATCTGACTAGGACTGTGATTCATGCTTGGACAGGGTGCATAAATCTGCCTACCAGAAATCCAGTTTCTAACTGCTTGCCTACGACTGCGTATGTGTAGTTGCAAAAAAAGAAATCTGAATAACTTCCTTCTTTGTTCCAAGACTGCTGGACATGTTAAAGAATGTGGATTACCGTCTCTAGTTTTTTCCCACATAGGTGGCAGCAATGACTTATCAGACAACTTTTCAAAGACGGAATGAGATCTTTTGTTTCAAATTGCCCAAAGCGAAACAACATTAACTGATTTTAATGCAAGAGAGAAATGAGTTGTCAAGTATGATTGGGGCTTTTAGATGTTGGTATGAATTGATGACTGTCCAAGCATGGCGTTTCCTTGTGAATTAGTTCTTGTCCTGCAGTTGCAACAGGACATTTGCTGACGCATTACATTGTCTGAAGAAAGATGCTCTTTCCATTGGTATAGCCCATGCCTATTTTGTGCCTAAGATGTTTATAGATGACAACAAGTGACCATCACATGATTATTTTAGTTTTTGCTCCTCTGAGCCTCTATTTCCTGCAAGCACAAATTAATCAAATAGCCACAGTCACATCCTCGAAAGATCCAGCATAGCTTTACAAAGGCATTCTTTCTTTGCATCTCTTGGTTTATTTGACCAAATTCCAGCGGAGCTTGCACCGGGGTGGTCGACTTAGGCAATCGTAAGATGGCTTTGTAAATGTTAGTTTGTAGCAGATTCAACATGGATGCCTTGTTCCTGTGTATAATTTCCAGACCATATGCTACTGACGGTAGAATCTGAACAGCCTTGACTGTTAACAGGTGTTAGTTTGATGGGCATCTGAGTTTTATTTGCAACTATTTGAATGCAATGGTTAAAGAGTGCACCTTGGCCGCAACATGGTGAAATGTTGTTTGAAAGTCAGTTGGTGTTCCATTTGGATACTAAGGTACTTGTAGGAGGATACAGCTTCTAAACATTTACCCTTAACAAATCAATTGAGTGACTTATACTTTGAGTCAACCAATCTTTGTTTTGATTAGATTCAGCTCAAGGCCATTATGCTCTACATATAACCTGCTGTTTATTGACCTCTGGAGTCCAACGGGTCTTTGATTGAAGATTACTATGTCATCAGCATGTTGCAAATGCCCAATTTTCTCTGCTGCCAGTCTAGGAAGAAAGCCCTCAACTTATGACAGTTATAGTTTGAGATTGGCCAGATAAAGGTTTAATAAACAAAGGGCTACAAGCACCCCTGTTTCAGTCCATTTTAAGTTTGAATCTTGGGCGTTATTCTGCTGTTGTTTCCAACTGTAACATGGACCCATGTGTCACTATAAAAGGCATTAATTGAGTTTAGCAGTTTTTCAGGTAGGCTCCATTATGCCAGTTTTGCCCAGAGATGACCATGGAGAACACTGTAGGAAGTAGATTTGAGACAGATAAAACATGTAAATAGGCAACTCCTTTGCTGTATTGCCTTTTCTGCTAGAATGGTGAGAACTAACAGGTTTGTAAATTTCCCCATGCCCAAGCTGAATCCTGTGCTGACCCCAAAAGTGGACATCTTGCTTAAAGTTAGCGTTTGGTGGACCGTTAGGGCCCCGCACCCAGTCTGACTTCAATTTATTTAGTATCTTCTCCAGGCACTCAATATCTGTTAAACATTCTTCGTAGTCAATTTGGAAGGCATTCGTGATTGAACCTTCTAGGTGTCTGCCATTATTGTGATGGTCTACTGGGCACTGGTTGTTTTCTTGCAGTCCACCGGCAGCATCAGGCCTGGTATCACCAGTTTTGTTTTATGCGGACTGCGCTGACCAGATGACCCATTACATTTTGCAGAAGTGGGACACCCAGACATCCCCGGTGATTCCTGCATTTTGGTCACGATCCTGACTCACAACCAGCCTGTTTATTTCACCCCAAAAATCTTTACTGTTGGGTAACCTACTGGCAAGTAGGCGCTTATTCCGTTTACCACCCTATTGCTTCTCTTTTGCTTACCTGCATTCTTTGTGGTGGGTGATCATCATCTGTCAGAATTATGTTGTTTCGTGCACTTTGTCTATTCTTACATTCAATGAGTCTTCTTTCTTCTCTGGTGATTTGTTTTTTCATATCACTCGGTTCCTTCCATGACATTCTCCCTCACCCCATGGTACTGAAGATATTAAGGAGGAGATAAGGATGATGGCCACTTTGTTCATGATTTCGGTCCCTTGTGACACTGGCTGAAGCTAATCCCTATCATTTTTTACTTATTCTACTGCAAAAATGCCCCCCCCCCTTCTCATTAAGCTCTTGTCTGATTTCCCCTGGCCCTAATGACCTTAAAGTTGAAAGGGCAAGTCTCATTTAACATGAATGTGCTATAGAGTTAGCCTTAGCTGTTCAAGAATGCCTTAAAGTTTCAACTATAGTTTGCTACTTTAAACATTGGGTCCATCTTGAAACATAGGGGTCGATTCTGATTTGGTAAAATGCCCTCCGTATAGCCGTACAGAGTTTTTTTCCCGTACGAATCTTATGCAGAACCGTACCCATACGTACGATGTAGTACGATGTGTACCCAAAGCAGTTCTCCGTACGAATCGTACTGAAGACCGTACAACTCACTAATCCGTACGAATCGCATTCGGAATGCGCAGTACGCGATGTCCGTTCGATCAAAGCTGCATTTTCAGACCCAACAAGTATGAATCGTATCGACAACACTCCGTACGACTCTTTTTATATGGGAGCTTAAAATGTCCGTAAAAGCAGGTTTCACCTCGAAATGCATACAAAACGGACCCCCCCCGGGTACGGTGCGTACACACCATGACTGCAGGGGTATGGTGCACCGGGGTACGGTGTGTACACCCCTGGATTTCAGGGATACGGTGCGCATGTCCCCGTGCGTACACCCCATGATCGTAGGTGTACGGACCGTAGGGGTACGGTGCGTACACCCCTTGATTTTAGGGGTACGGTGCGTATGTGATAGTGTTGCCCTCCGTACGAATTGCTCATACGCGACGTTTACAGTACGAATCGCGTACTGATTCCCCAGTCCGGATCGTATTTGGCGGGTCGTACGGCATTTTTATGAATCATACGGTTCATTGTGCAGGTCGATGTCATACGGATTTACCCTTCATTTTTGTACGGTTCGCAATGGTTCGGACGTATTTTCTCGCAACAGATCGTACTACACGATTCGGACGAATTCGGACATTCGTACGGAAATGGCTACAAATACAAATCGTCGTACGGATTCGTTTCCCGAATAGGAATCAACCACTTCGTGTCAGATTCAAGGTGATGTAAATCCTAAAATTGGAAATCCCTTCCGAATTTAACATTTTCTTAAGGATGGTCTCATACGAGGTCTACCCTTTTCTAATATAAATGATCAATGGAAGCTGTCTGAGATTTTAAAGAATCTGGGGGTTCCTTAGATACAATTATCTCTTTGCCTCTAAACTTGTTAGATGATTTATAAAAAAAACAAAGCCATAGTTCCTTCTCTCAATTCTTCTTGGTATTTGCCAGCCATACAACAAGGGTTATAGGAGGATCACTTGTATTCCACTAATCATTATTTTTTATCTCATCACATTCAGGATTGCTAAGCCTTAGGCCTGTAGATAAGGTAAGCTATGGTCCTTTGTAAATACTTCTCAACATTTAGGTTTATGTAAGATAAGGTGAGACCTGTGCCAGGGTTCATACTGAAGGCATCCTTCCAAATCATCGCTCATAGAACGTTTTGCCTACTCTTTGGATGCCCGTAGGGTCATATCTATTTATTTAGAAGGTATTAAAGCGCTCACTCTTTTGATGCTTTGTTTGTTTTAGGAGTCTAGGAGAAGGAAAAAATATTCAGTAGGCAATTTAAACCACTATATGTGATTTACCATTTCCCAGTCTTAAATTTCAGTAGATCAGGAGCCTCCAGTGAAAATTTAAGATTGATCCATTAGATGTGTAGAAGTTTCCTGGACAAAAGTCAGAAGGGTCCAACTCCAAGAGCTCTGTTTAGCTACTCCAAAAGCTCATTTCCAAACTTTTCAAAATCATTATAGTTTGGAAGCACTTAAGGGCTGATAACGAAGGCGGACGGATTTCAGTCCATCCGCTATCGTTTTGTATTTGGGACCACCCGCCTACAAGGTGTCAGTCCCACATACCGTATTACAATGCGACCACCACCACTCCAGTCGCATTCCCAATATAGCAGCGGGATAGGGTCAGCAGCCCCCACAGCAATACAAAAAATATGGTGTTGACATACTCCTACACTACATGGCAGGCATCATGCGGTGCCTGCCACATGGCACAGTAGGTCCCCCCAGGGCCCATGTCCCAGGATCAGGGGGGAAGGGTGCCCCCACATCCATTTCCTCCAGCCATTTTGTGCAGGGTTGACTGCCACGGAACGACCGTGGAAAGGGATATTGTAATCCCTAGAGCGGTGCCTGACAGGCACCGCTGCCATTCAAGGAGTACAAAGAGGTCCGATAGGCGGTTGGATGACATCCGCTCGTCGGGACCACAACGGTTGGTCTTTCCGACAGCCACGCGTCTACGCCATTGTAATCTGGCAGGCGGACATCCCTGTTACGATGGCGGAGTGTCTGGTGGCAGTCCCTCTGCCATTGTAATGAGGCCCTTAGTTCTGGCCAAAGAAATTTGGGTGATAACATTCCAAAAATGAGGCATTATTAGTTAATTTGTTTTAAATACAAATCTTTGTTACTGCATCCAATATTTTGTTAATTCTTAAGAGTACTTCTTTCTTCACGCTTAATGTGACAAATATTATCAAGATATATGGACTGAGGCGGGGAAGAAGGATGAGGAAGTATTATTTAGATTACTTACCAGTGATCCTCATTACTGTACTACGCTTCCTGGTCCTAGGCCTTTTAGCACCTTCCTGCTATAATCATCTTCTCAGAACACTCTTGAGGCAGGATTTATATCTTTTAAGTTTTATAAAAGGTTATGTTCTTTGGAGAGGAAAGGGGTTGTACCGGATTGGTGGGCAAAATAGTGCCAGAGGAAGGGAAGTCGGCTTTGGGAAAAATGAAAAAAGGAAAATATTGTCTTCAAGTAAATATTTTTTTGTTAATTTGGGAGGTGGAGGTCCTCGTAATGTGCGGACTGGATTGAGGAAAATAAAAATAAAAGAGTTTTTCACCAACGGGTTCTCCTTGACTTCAAATAGACAATGTTAACACAGTTTGAGTTGTCTGTGTTGTCATTCAGAACACCAAGGTAAAAAATATCCCCTTTATTTTCAGCTACTCGTCTGTAAATTTATGTTACTTTTGTCCTTGAACAGTTAAGCATGAACCATGTTAAACATAGCCTCACCGCTCTCAGCAATACTACCTGATTATACATAAGTTAACAACTCTATACCTGGTGTCCTGCCACCCTCCAAAGTTTCAACAGAGGGCTAATCTTCCTATGAAGGATAGAAAGAAAGGCACAATCTCTCAAGGGCGGAGAGTGCCTTGTGTCAGAGTACTGGATAGAGACAGTCAGCTGGACTGCTCATAGTGTCCTTACACATCCCCTAGAGGATGTCATACTTCATCATAGTATATGAAAAAACAAGGTGACCCTGACAGTTGAACCTGGGGTAGTCTAAGTATTAAGAAAACAATGGTTCATTCTAGGCAAGACTGGTCCTGCTCAATTATAATAGTATCTAAACTTATAGCAATAGGCATATAGAGTCAATTGGTGCCCAGCGAAGTAGCCACATAGATAAACAATTTTTTTAATGAAAAATACATAGGGGCACACACTTCCTTTCGCAATGTAAAAAGAAGTATTTTAAATGATGTAGCACAGCAGTTTTTTAAATATGAGAAATATAGTTCAAGTGCTCAAATAAAAAGTGAAGACAGGCGTGATGCGACGAGTGAGGATGACATTTAAAATATATATGCCAATTGCTATAAGTTTAGATACTGTCATAATTGAGCAGTGCTTGCTGTTTCTAGGACCTGTCCGGCCTAGCATGAACCATTGTTTTTACTAAATGCTTCATCATAGAGCGGTGCTCCTCGTTGGGCCAACGCTGCAATGCACTATGAGTCAAACGAAGGGTCACTTTAGCAGAGATATTTTAAGAGGATGCTGTATGATGAATGCAGGTGAGGTGATTCGTATAGGTGCAGCGGTCCCGCAATACAAATTACGATGGCCCCGCCACACTGGCGGGCGCATCCTGTATTTTTACATTTCGGCGGACGGCAGCACCCGACACAATGTAAAAATACATGTTTTGCATTTGAATGTGCAATGTTTCAGGCACCATGCGGTGCCTGCCACCTTGTTCATGCAAATGCAGGGGGGTACCAGCAAAGGGTCCCCGAAGGCATTCTCTGCCTGAGTTTTTGAGGCAGGATCTCTGCCAAAAGAGACAGGCATCCTAATGCACACGGCTGTGCCTGCAAGGCACCGCCATAATGCCCCCATTGCACCATGTCCCGCAAGGCGGTCGGAAAAGGACCGCCTTGCTGGACCACGGCGGACCGTCTTTCCTTCCGCCGCGGTACCATTCCCATTCCCACCGCCATCCTGATTTGGCGGTAGGAAAATTTAGGTTGATGGCGGGTGGGTCTCCACCCCCGGCCGGCGGTCCTCACCGCTGGCCCGGCGGTGGCGATCCGCCCACCATCGTAATCGGCCCCTAAGATTGGTGCCCATAGGTGCTACTTCACACTACTGAAGTAGTGTGGCTCACTGGTTAGAGGCGGCAGACCCGAGAGCAGAGGACGGCCCGGGACCAGGGTTCGATTCCCGGCGCGGCAGGTTTCTGGACCAGGGTCAGCGGACTCGATAATTCTCTCGCCTCGGTGCCCACTCTGATCAGCGATCACACTCGGCAACTCTGGGCATTAGCTTGCCTCATCTTCACTAACGGCCCCACCAGACCGCCGGGGATGCCTGGTCTCACCCTGAAGATACCCATTAAGGGACCATCTCTCAGGGAAGCCAGGAAGGGTTTCGCAGCGGTCGAAGCGCCTTGGGACCCTACGGGTAAGTAGTGCGCTATATAAATGCCAATACATTTACATTTACATTTACACTTACTGTGTGTGTTTGTTGTTCTGTATCCAACTTAAATAATGCAAAAATGCAGCAACATCAGGTGGCGCGGAAAAAAACCCATTGAAGCGTGCTGTAGTTTTGGCGTGCGGACCGTGTGTCTGCACCTACCCATCTCTGCGTCCCCGTGATAGTCCTGCCACCCTCCCCAACCACTCACTTGCCATCTCTTCCCTACTGCCCAAAAATTTCAAAGAAAATATCTGGTAACCTCCCGCCCACCACACTACCATCCACAATATTGCCAACAATTTCCCCAACCTAAATATAAAAAAATCACTGAATCCTAGTTACCACCACGCCCTTGTCATTAGAAACCCTTGTCCCATCCACATATAAAAAACGTAAATGCAGGTGTCTTTGCACAGTCCCAGTCTCCAATACACCAATGCCGGTACTCACAGCGTGACCTGAGAGCTGGGACCATGTTGAGAGCAGATCTGTGAGTGCCACTCTTCAGCATTGCCACGATCACTCTGACAGCAAAAGTTTGCAGAAGAATTGTATTAAGAGACCTATGCGGGTTGGCGCCGATATATCACTGCGCACCTTGTGTCTCTCAAGACTAGGAAGGCAGAGGATTACTGCAAAACAGAGCACAGGCATTGCTTATCAGTGCCTCACTGATCTGAAGTCAGAAGTGAAAAACCAAAACTTGTTATTTCACTGCTATGATGTCAGAGCAGTGACTAATCAGGTTGGAACGCCATGTTTGCACAAATGGCCTCTACTGAAAGCCATATATTATGGGCATTTTATGTTATATTAGCATACCCTAGAATCACCAATATCACAGGCAACAGTAATTCTGGATTGAGTAAACTGCTCTTCACTATGAGACCATTTGGAAAAACATGCTGGAATTAGTGTGTCTGTGCCGATCTTGCACGTTTGTTGCAATTTCTTTTGTTCTTCAAATTTTTTTTTTAACATACAACTTAACAGGGCACATTCCTCCTTGGAATGTGCACCAAAAAGCCGCAAACGTATGATGCATAACTGCTCTTTGGCACTACTAGCTCCCTCCACCAAACCATTTAACAGCAAATATAAAAAAAAGGTTCAGTGACTAAATATCGAGGGACAGAATATCGACTGCCCAGAATATCGATTCAAAATATAGAATATAGAATCCCTATCTACAAAAAGGTAAGTACTAAATTATAGAGTACAAAATATCAATAGTTAAAATATAGTTAACTAAAATATCGAATTTTGTAAATGTATTAAAAATAATATAAATGTAATTAAATAATAAACACAATTAAATAAAACATAGTTAAAATAATGTAAAAAAGCTTAAAATGTAAAAATAATAAATGTAATCTAAAAAAACATAATTATTTAACATATATATTTACCTATTAATACTATAAAAAATTATTAATCTTATTATAAAATATTTAAAACATTATTAAAATATATTTACATATATATAAATAAACCTATTATCTAAATATAAAAAACAATAATATATAATAATTTAAATAATTAAAGTAATACGTTTATGTTAATTAATAATTTACACTACATTGGATATAACAAAATTAAAAACATTACATAGCTAAGGGAATAAAATTAGTATTCACACTCCAACAAGTGCAAAAGTAGAGAATTTGTTGGATAGTGGGAGGGTAAAAATTACTATTCCCACTCCAGAGACTGCAACAGTAGGGAAAGCGTTGGATAGTGGGAGGGTAAAATGTACTATTCCCACTCCAGAGAGTGCAACAGTAGGGAAAGCGTTGGATAGCGGGAGGGTAAAATGTACTATTCCCACTCCAGAGAGTGCAACAGTAGGGAAAGTGTTGGATAGCGGGAGGGTAAAATTTACTATTCCCACTCCAGAGAGTGCAACAGTAGGGAAAGCATTGGATAGCGTAGGGGTGAAATTTACTATTCCCACTCCAGAGAGTGCAACAGTAGGGAAAGCGTTGGATAGCGGGAGGGTAAAAATTACTATTCCCACTCCAGAGAATGCAACAGTAGAGAAAGTTTTGGATCGCATAAGGGTAAAAAATGACTATTGCCACTCCAGTGAGTGCAACCGTAGGGAAAGCGTTGGATAGCGTAGGGGTCCAATTTACTATTCCCACTCCAGAGAGTGCAACAGTAGGGAAAGCGTTGGATAGCGGGAGGGTAAAAATGAACTATTCCCCCTACAGTGAGTGCAACAGTAGGGAAAGCGTTGGATAGCGTGGGCCCGCTCCAGTGAGTGCAACAGTAGGGAAAGCGTTGGATAGCATAGGGGTAAAAATTACTATTTCCACTGCAGAGAGTGCAACTGTCAGGAAATTGTTGATTTAATATTTAAATAGGAATAAATTAATTATCAATACCAATTAAAAATTAATTAAATGTAATTACCAATCAGAACATATTTAATAATTAATTAATTATAAATATCAACAATTATTATTTAATAAAAAGTAGTTACCTATTAATAATTAATTACAACCAATAATTTTTAATACCAAAAATGTAATAAGTAATACAAAAATACCAATTAATAATTAACAATAAATTATGTATCAATAATTTCAATATTTATTTAATTACAATTGCATTACTTCCCACCCTATTCCCCTATAACCCAAAACCCACTCCAAATAATAAACTAATACAATTAACATAATTGTCAACTGAACAATTACTCAAAATGAATTACCATTTAATAAAAAATAATTACCAATTAATAATTAATTAACAATCAATTAATTATAAATACATATGAATAATATTAAAATATTTACTTAATTACAATTAAATTACTTCCCACCCTATTACCCTATAAACCCACAACCCGCTACTGAACTAAAACTCAAAATAAAATTACTAATTATTAATAATTCCTAAAAATTAATATTTAATTTACTATAAATAAATTACTTCCCACCCTATTCCCCTATAAACCCACAACCCGCTACGGAATTAAATTACATAAAATTCATTACTTTAAAAAAATTTAACATACATTACAATAATAATATATATTTTTAACACATATACTAGCACACATAACACAAAAAAATTAAGATTATGGAAATCAATATTTCTTAATTTGATATTATGGAAAACTGTATTTCTAAATTGGATTTTATGTAAATTGATATTTCTTTCCTCAAATTCGATATTCTTTACAACTATATTTTGGGAATTCGATATTCTGGCATCTCTATATTTTTGATTCGATATTCTGGACAGTCGATATTTAAAATTCGATATTTTGGGTGTTTAACATAAAAAAGACCAAAAACAATATAAGAATTGCAGTGGCCTGAAGTAGGGCCAAGAGAAAGAGGGGGTGGACTGAGGATATGCCCGATTTAGGGGAGAAGACATTTTGAGTAGGTTTACTATGCTGTCACTCAAGGGCAGTCATACCTCCCCTAGGGTGAGTCCTCCTGAGGAAAGAACATTACAGACCTGAGGCAGTCATACTATCAACATACCTCTGGAGATTTGGGGGTCACAGACTCCCTCCTAAAGCATGCTGTACTTAATAAAAAAAATGCTGTAGAGCTCTTAGTCTAGTGGTTTTGAAGCAGAGGAATTCAACTGTTGACATTAGTCAATAAGTGGTTGCCATATAGCTGAATATCTTTTGTCTGCGAGTACAAGATTGTGTGTTATGTGTGCAATAGCCAATTTATGCCATAGGTGACTAAACCACAGTGCCATAGCCAGGGCCTCTGTCTATTTCCAGAATAGAGTTATAAGCTGTTTGGCAGCACGCATCATGTAGCAGTCTCGTCTTTAGCATCCTTACGACGCGTTCCTTTAGCACGCAAGTCGTTACAACGACTTGCCTTAGGGGGTCTCTGAACTTTAGAATTGTATCCCTTACTTTTCCAACTCCAGTCTGCGCATCTGTAGGAAAGGTGTTAGACTTAAAATCCAAAACCACTCCACCAATGCTCCCTCCTAAAGCAAGTTGTTGTAACAACTTGCGTGCTAAACGAATACGTGGTAAGGAAATATTTGTTTCATTGCTGGCGCTGTGAATTCACAGTGTGATTCTGGCTTCATTCTAAAGGACACTTCCCATTCTCTGGAGTAGTCTGCTGGAGCCCAAGGAGTAAGAGGGAAGTTTCAGCGAAATGGTGTACCTTATCATCCCTTTGATGTTGCCTAGTTTCTCCTTCCAGACGGTCTGCATAACTAATATTACCATTTCTTTTAACCATCTTTAAACAAAGTTTGGGGTGATATACACCAGAGCCCCAGTGTTCCTGTGAAATCGCATCCAAAGTTAACTTTTACACTGAAATCTTATAGAAACTGCATACACATACAGATAGTATATGGATGTTGAATTAAAAAATGAGAAAATCCAGACGGACCTGGTACCAAAGATGGCCATTACATTTTAAGACGGAGTTATCCATTCGCTCCTGTAGAATCTTTAGTTTACGAGAGGATTTATGAATTAGTGATGGCATCCCACAGTATGCTCTTTAATGTTCATGAGGGGCACATTAAAGTGTTTGGTGTTTCTTTCTACGTGAGTCTCTTCCAAATTGTTGTTTCAGGAAGTTCACTGGCTTCTGTAGCAAAGATTTGGTAAAGCGAAAGTGTATCTCTTATGTTGCAACCTCAGCTACCTTTAACTTGTCAAAATGTATTTAAACACTGATTCAATAAGATTTTTCACTGCTCCCGAATTACAGGATTAAGGCAGGAGAAAGCCAGGTAACTCATGGGTTACTCCTGAAATTTATGAGTGAACCAGGATTGTACAAGAGTACATCACACTCACTTATACAAGACTTTGTTAATCTTGCCCAGAGATCTTTCACTTAGAGCTGAATGAATCATTCAATGATGTTCTACATTGTGTTTTTAATGTTTGTTTATTGCATACAATGTTGCTGTGTGAAACATTAATATGCTGTTTAATAATTTAGTTTGAAATAGTTGTGCATTGTTTATGTTAATTAATGATTTATGGCCCGAATTGTATGTTGGTGGAGAGGGAACTCTGTTGTGGCTGCGACAGAGTTCCCGCCCTACCAACTTTACGGTCTGCCTGCCAGATTTGAAAACAGATGTAATGGTAGCGGAGACTACTCCACCTCCGCTCTAGTCAATCCCCTCCAATGGCCCGATGGAGTCAGGACCGTTGGAGGTTTTGCTGTGAATTCACCCACCTAATTTAGATGAGTAGGCATACAGCCATTTTTCACTCCCCGCCACTGCCAAGATGCCCGATTCCTTCATTGTTATGGGAGCCTACCCCACGGTGAGGAGAGCATTGTTTTTGTTATTTTAAAAACAAATGCTGCTTTGGGATTTTCATTTTGAAAAAAATATATTTTGTAACTTTGCCTTGCGGCTCTGACTAGTTGAGAAAGCTGTATGGAGAACTTACAATGTATGGCCAGGAACCACTCTGACAGTGGTTCCTGTCTATGCAAGAAATAAGCGTTGGGCCAGCAGACATTTTTTTAATTTGGCTGGCTTCACCTCGGTCAGTACAAGGGAATAATCTATTTCATGACCCTGGCAGAGAGCTTGCTGCCTTTCAGCCAAATTGTAAATTAGGCATTTATGTATTTAATGAAAATGTTTGTGTCCCACTTTTGAAAGAGTTTTTTCTCTTCTTTTCCAAATGTCTATATAAGTGTGTAATAAAAACAGTTATCACAGAAATGAAATGTTGATACAGTTCGATATATTTCTATCAATTAGGTAGTAGATTTTACCACTGTCTTCCAAAAGCCCTCTTTCTTAGTGCGAAGTATTTCCTGGTTCAGCTAGTTGATCTGCCGAATAACGTTTAATTAATGATGTGGGGCTAAAGCAAAACCTGGCCCAGATTCACTAAGGCTTTGCACTGGTGCAAAAGTTATTCTGCATGGTAAAGGTGACTTTTTCTTAGCACATAAGCCACTTTGAAATGTTTTGCATCACTTAGTCTCAAGGTGGTGGATCATTAGTTTTGATGCAAAGCCCAATCAGCTAAGGTGTCCAGGCCAAGCTTTACCCAAAATACTAACACCTGCCTGACGCTGGCTTAAACTAGGTGAAATGTGTTATTTTCTCAAAAAAGCAATGCATTGCATGCATGCTGCAGGGCTAATCACACATCTAATACGTAGAATCCTCCTCAGTTTATTGGAATTTGTGCTGAAAGCACATGCTTCCAGTGCAAATCCTATTCTGGACAACGCACACGTGCTGTGAGGCTGAGCATCAGGCAAAGCAGCCTGTATATGCTTTAGCACAGGAGATGACAGCAGAAGCAGGCCAATGATAGTAACTATGGATGTGCACAGTGTTTTCCCAAGTGGGCAAGACTTTCTTGCGTGAAAAAATAGCAAATCTTAACTCTGAGCCTGTATCACAGCTTGTGTGCACTGTTCTAGTGTTCACCATGGTGCGCCTTTACACAGGTGCGCCGGGTGCTAACAAGAATATTGCGCCGTAGTAGAGTGCATGCGCTTCCTCCAGGACAGCTTCAAACTTCCGCTGCCCTGGGGGCAGTGCATTCATTAAACTAAATGTTATATGTCGTATACTTGTAAAGCGCACAGCTGCCCCAGCAAAGGGGCGTCCCGGCGCTGTATACCGCTGGGGAACCCATCCTGGCTTTCCCTGTGAGATGGTCCCTCCTGGGCATCTCCAAGGTGAAGACAAGCATCCCCGGCGCTGATGGGGCCATTAGTAGAGATTAAGCAAGCTATTGCCCAGAGTTGCTGAGTGGGACCCATGGTTGGAGTAGGCACAGAGGTGAGAATTATCGAGTCCGCTGACCATGGCCCAAGACCCTACCGCCTCGGGAATTGAACCCTGTTCCCGGGCCAACCTCTGCTTCCGGGTCTACCGCCTCTAACCAGTGAGCCACACCACTCCACTACAGAGCAACTGCTTTAAAGCCTGCCCTTTGAAGAGTGGGTAGAGTTCCCCCTGCAAGCGGCTGCAGTGAGTGAATGCACCCGCTTTCAGGGACATGTCCTAGGGATTATGGGACTTACATAGGGCTGCCCTCAGGGGTGTACTGTCAGTTTACCTCTTGAGGGCATGTTAGCCTCTGCACCCACATTCATAATACAACGGAGGCCCAGAGTAAAAGTGATTTCCTCATTTGTATGGAGCCACATCCTAATGCAAATGAGGAAACTCTCTCTGAAGATAGCACTGGCGCTAGATGTGCCCCAGCACCATCAGTATTACAGAAGGGGTTGCACAAGCATCTGCAGCCTCTTCTGTACACCCATAGTGCCACAAGGGTGCAAAAAGGGGTCACACATGCCTTTAGTGCCACAATACACGATCTGTAATATGGCCCCTGGTTTTTTCACCAGATATTTTATGAGCTACAGATGGAGCCACTTCTGGAGTAAAAACTACTGAAAATAGGGAATTACCCCTTAAACTTGGTTTAGAAACAA
The DNA here is from genome assembly GCF_964263255.1 of Lissotriton vulgaris. Lineage (NCBI taxonomy): Eukaryota > Metazoa > Chordata > Amphibia > Caudata > Salamandridae > Lissotriton > Lissotriton vulgaris. Next base: position 344,158,008 of record NC_141693.1, read on the forward strand.
CAGTCCACTTGATAATACCCCATTTCTTAGGGGCTGCTCAGAGTGACATTAGAAAGGGCAAATTATTGCTATAACTCAGGATTACTAGAATATCGGTGATTTCATGTTTCATGACAAAAGGAATAAGGGCATAAGAATCAGTGTTTCATGCCTCAATTTGCCTAAGGAAATAGTCACATTGGCATTGTTCTCTACATGGCGCACCATAGTTCACAGGTAAATAGATTTAGTTTTACAAGAACTAAAATGCCTTTTCAAAGGCATGAGATGTAATGAGTTTATTCTCGCCAGGTAGCACTACGCTCAACAAACTAATATTAATTGGTGGATAAAAAAGTGGACATTTGTCATTTTTCTAGGTGTCAGTGGACCTGACTCCAAAATAATTTACTCTTGTATTACTCTTAGTTTCTGCCTGAATGCTTAGTTATTACTCATGGTTTAGTACTGAATTGCAGGGTTAATGCAATTCAGTAGTAAACCATGAGTAAGACAAGAGTAAATCACATCTACTCACTGAAAAATCTTTGACTTGGGCAACGTACTTTCCTATCATGTTGGTTCCTGATTGTGCCATGCTGTTTTGCAGCAGCTTAACATGGCTCACAAAACAGTGCGAGGAAAGTCTCAGGTGCCTAGTAGGAAGTGTAGTACATAGATAATCTCAGTTGAAACAGATAAATCACAACAACAGATTTTTTGTGAATCACATTAAAAAATCTCCACTCCATTGTAATGTGTCTGGTACCCAGCTCCAACTAGAGACCATTCAAACGTCAGCAATATTGTCAAAACCGCTTACGTTCAGATGTGTAGTCTTCGCAAATGTAGGTGTCCAGAGTAGACTACCATTCTAAATATTGACCAATGCATCATAATACTGAGTTCAGAAATGTGTAAGATATGAAAAGCTAATCACATTTTATGGGGAAATACATTCTTCTACATGGATATGCATGGCAAGAGCTACTCTCAAAACTATTATAACCCTATGCAAAAGTCAATCTCAAAATCTCTTCTGCTATCCATTTTTCTCCACAACTGTTCCATAATGACTTCGAGCTTCTCCTCCATCTCAAAGAACTTTTTTATATTTCTCATCATCTTCATCAGTTCTTTTCATTAACTATAATTAATACATTCCGGAAAAAAGAAATCTAAGATTGCAAGAACAGAAAAAATAAATACGACATACATTAAATGTAAAACTAAACGTTTAAGATGGGTGAGGGTTTGTCAATGTGAAAATATGGAAGAGGTTTGAAAGACTAATTGTTTAATCCCAGGTATGGCATGAACATAGAAACCATGGACTGGAAAAACTTCCTTTGATTGTATTAAATGTTGTTCTGTAAATGAGACACAATGGATTGAAGTTTATTTAAAGTTGTCCATGTACCTGACTGACATTCTGATATGGTACACCCCAAACATGTATTTTTGATCTGCCATTTCCAACCTCCAAGATATGCTCAACCACAATCCTCCTTGTGCAGCATCTAGGTTCTCATCTCTCTACCTGTTAGTTCCATTTCATTGTAGTGAATGCCTTGCGATCTAAGCTTGTTCCTCACTCTTGAATTTTCAAACCACCCTTAAGAAGCATCTCATGAGATCAGAAAATAAAAAGAAAACCACACTCTTGCATTTATTGTGCAAGTGTGCAATTTTTTTTATAGAACTCCAGTTCCTGTTTGTCCTTATGTTTATTACCTGCTGTCTAATGAGCCACCCAACGGTTCCTATTTACACATTCCTACAATGGCATGTTACTTATCAGATTAGCCAGTCATGCTATCTGCCATATTTTGCTTTTTTAGGTGGTGTGCTATGTAGTTTCCTTTCATAAGACCGAAGTGAACGTGACTTCTAAATCTGGTTCACTTGTCTCTCAATAAACTGAAACACCTAATTAAAGCAATAAAGAAAACCGTAAAAAAAAGGTAAGATTAGGGATCCTAAATGTATTGAATCATGTACTGAATGTGATCCCATTGTTATAGATGGAATTTCACGGATTTAGCACTGTATATGGGCAGTGAAAATCCTCTTTGGTTTATAGGTTTACAAAACGTGTCTTGTTCCTCTTCTGAATTTTGAATCTTAAAATATATAACCAAGGTTGGTGCAGTGTAAAACAAAGAAAATCAAATCATTTTTCAACTTAATTTTAGAGGTTTCCTGAACGGTGATAATAATGTAGCCATTATAGGTTGAGAAGACACTTTCCTTCATTTTGAGTTTGCAGTTGTATTTTAATGTCCTATATAACGTGGTGCTCTTCAGTCTCGTTAGATCCTACGGTGTTTAGTTATTTCCTGAGTTTTTCTACACTTACCCAACTCATGTGTGTGTTATTGGAATGCATTTAAAATGTAATCAGTGTGATTCTGACAATTCTTCAAAATAAAATATTTGACCTTGTACAGAAACACCTTATTTGGTTTACGCCCAGGTAAAATTTAAATTACATATGCAAAATGCACAACCTGCATGTCACCTGAAATTGACTGTTTCCTTGAAATGTCACCTTAGAGATTGGATCATGGAGAAAGTATCTTGCGGGCATAGCAAAGCCACGACTGAGAGGCAGTTCCTGCTTGAAGAAGTCTCCTGTCAGAAAATCACATGACTTTTGTTCACCCTTGTGTCCAAAAGTCATTCAAGATATGTACAAATCTCACTTTGTATAATTTGGCATAATTCATGTAGCTTTCAAGTTTCACATGAAGTGATGGACTTGAGTTAACCAGTACAGTTGCAGAATTGCAGCACATTAGAATTTTTGGGATTTCTGTGCCCCTGTTAAAACAGCCACACCCTTTACACAGAAGTAGAACATGGAAGGGTGACTTTTTACTCATTCAAGGTGAAGATGGGGAATCTCACATGAACAGTACACATACACGGTACTCTGGTCTTACATCCCAATGAGTGGAAAAACACAATGAAAGCAGGAGGATAAAACCACAATAACTAGAACTCTATTTAGCCAGAACCCATGAAAGACATAGAACTGAATACAAAATGAGAAATACATGGCTAATAAATGTTTCTTTATTTGGAAACTTAAAGGTCACTCCTGATCGAAGCATAAACGCCTTCATATCTGTTTTTGTATTGTAGGAAAAAGAGGAAGAAGCCCGCTTGGCCACCATGCCAGCTTGGCGAAGAGAAATCTTACGGAAGAAGATGGACGAAGAAAGGTATGGCAACATCTGTTGTTGTTTTAGTTATGTTTTATTTTGTTTTAAGTAGTCATGTTTTCCCTAACTCATTCTTTTTTCTCTTTTTGCCATCGCTTACAGGGAGCAGAAGCGGTGAGTTGGATGTTTTTCAATCTCTCTTTAATGTTGGTTGGGTAAAACCACTTTTGCCAAGGGTTGTGTTAGAATTAAAAGCCTAATGCTAAGATGCAATTCGCTACAATGTAGAGTTATTATATTTGTGTCAAAATGTCATGCTTTACATGATTTGCAATTGGAAATAGTACAGTGTCGTCCTAATTAATTGAATTGAAAACATCCTATTTACTTTCTTTTAAAAAAAAAATGTTGTAATCATTGATTCTTCCTCCCTTGTGCCACTCATGCGAGTTTTCTTTAACTTTTCCTGTCCTGTTATGGTGACTCTTTCAAGGAGGAATGCTCGAGTGCCTTCTGTTTGTGTGGTCCTGTCCTTCTCCCCACGAACCCTGTTCTTCTTAACTTTGTGGGATACATTTTCATATTTGAGGAGAAGATAACCTCCTGAATGTTCTTTCTCGATCTCCTTCTTCCTCAATCTTAATTAAAGTGTACCTGATGAGGCTAATCTCCGTACTCTGCCCACAAGGCAGTTCTGTTCGCCTTTTCTGCATTGACGTCAATACACCAAAATGCCTGGGGTAGCGGGTGAAGCATCCTACTTCTTTTCACTGCTATAACTTCACAGGAAGTGACATCATAGGATCCGAAGTCTTCATAGGAAATTCCCATTGACCCAGATGATTTAGTATAAAAATACATCACTAAAGTTAACAAACCTGCATAATTGCAAGATGAATAAAATGACAGAAGGCTTACTAAAGCAGATATGTCTATTTTAGTAACCAGCAATATTTTAATTAGCGTACTGGCATGAAATGTCAATGGTGTAACCATTACCTACTATGTGCAACCATTAAGTGACAAAAGCCTGAGGTAAAGACACAATATATAAGTACTTCAGAACAGACTCTGAGCTGTAGTCATGTTTTATTTTCACCTCAATCATGTCATAACATATCTTTTCAATTCACCATCTTTCTCTCTTACAGCTGTGCCTCAGAGTCCATCTCGAACCTCCAAAGCAGTAATTTCAATCTCCTTTCTTCTCTATCTTTCTTTTCCTACCACCCTTTTCTCTGTCCTACTCACCTCTATCTTGCCCAGTTTGTCTTTCACCCACCCTGTTCTCTACTCTTCATAGTACCTCTACAATCCTAACTCTTCTAGTTTCACATTTACTTTAAAATCTACATCTTTTATTATCACACCTTTGTCCCTCCAAATGCAACCACTCATTCTTGCACACTCATTATACACACCTTTCCAAATCCACGTACCTTTTTTATATTTTCTCTCCTTTGTATCTGACAGCTGTACTATTCCTTCTATTACCTTTCGGTATCTTTGCAACTCAACAGCACTCCTTTGCTACCTTTCTCTTTCCCAATTAAACTGCTTCTTCCAACTTTGTCAATGTCATTCTTTCACCATTACCTCTACCTGTTTCTTACCCACCTATGTCTCTCCCAGTTTCTCTCCAAACTCCACCTCATTCTCATATCTAATCAGTTTCCACTTCACTTGCAGAATTCTAATTATCTCAGCACAAGCCCATTCTGTTTTGATGTCATATTTACCACTATCTTTATCTCGGGATACTAATTATTCTCAACTCTTTAGTTTCACTATTCACTACTAATTATCCTCATCTCTTTATTTTCACTGTTCACTCAAGTTCTAATACCTTTTCTCAAACTAGGATTGCAGTAGATTGCTCCTTCTTTGGCACTCTCGTATCCTCTTACCTTTATATTGCCAAGTTTCCTTTTTACCTCACTGCTCCCTTGAACATTCTGTCACAGGTATCTTCCACATTCAATCTGCCCCTATCAGGATGCCATATTGCAATAGTTCTACTCTTAAATCCACCATTCTCAGATTATGTCTCATCTCATTGACGTTCCTCTTTCTTCTCTCTGTACCCTCCCTGTTCATTTGCATGCTTTGCATGGTCCTTCCTCAGTCTATCACTCCAATTTCAGGTTTAATATGAGCAGGAGTTTTGCAAACGCTCACAGAAAATATAAAACTGCTGTGCAGGAGTATGTAAGTCTCTTTCACAAAACAGTTACAGCTTTGGAGAGGAGCAATAGGGCAATAATGCTTAACTACACCGATACTGCATGGGCAGAAAGGTCTCCTTCATACAAATGATACAGCGTGAGCATTATTTGAGAGTACACATTTCAGTAGCAGAACACAAAAGAAATCAAACAAGCATCCAGTTTTCCCTCACTGTGCAAGCCTCACCACATAGGACAATAAAACCCTCATACCAGCTGTGCAGATGCTGTCAAATAGCATAGATTCTGGGTTTTTATAATTAACCATTGGCATGCCATCTTCTCTCTCTACGCTTGCAGGATTTGTTCTTCAATTCCTGTCTTCAGGAAAGACAGAACCCTTGCTCTGCCAATGTGAGTCAAAGCAGCAAAGAAAGTGAAAAGTGAGACAAGCTCTACTGGTGGCGCAGTCCGTCCACACACGCACGCCTTCACCTCCGCACACACAATTTCCCCTCCTCCGCAGGATAACATTTTAATTCATTAAGCTGGCCATTGCAGGTACTTTAGAATGTATGGAAAGTAAAAATATTACGAAGTTTAATGCGCACTATAATGGATGAATGTTTCTTGGTTTACGTGCAGCAGAAGAAGGTAAATAGGCTCTGAGTTCCGTTTTGACTCTGTTCCTGGCACTGCCTTTGTGATCTTAGATGCCATCATGCCAGGAGTAGCAAAGGACAAGCCAGGGGTCGCAGCTGTGACCCCTGGCGACCCCTAAATTACTTCCATGCTTTTCTGCTATTCTCACACCTTAGGGGCCACATAGCCATATCGTCCACCTAAAATGGGGTGACCATCTTCGTATGGTTAGGTGCTGAATTATAATTACATAACCATTGCTCAATTTTTTATTTTGCTGCTTTATTTGTGTTTTTTCTCAACATGACTCTTGGAGATTTGTACCTATACCTTTATGGTGCACTATTTCTGCGGTATAACTTTATTTCTCATGTTTCTCAACTTTGCTGTGTACAGTGTGAACTTAATTTTCATAAATGTTAGTGGAGATGACACGTTTGATCAACAGAACTGAGAATGAGGTCCATGTCCAGGATACATGAAGATAGGCAACTGAGATGTTTTGTTGTTGATGGCTATATGAAACATCGTTGAGTATGTAGGACTTTATGGCGTTAGTTTACTACTCTTTGCAAGTTGAGCTAATGATCTAGTCCTGCACTTTCTTCTTACAGGTGACAAAGTACGTGAGCCCAGATAGATCAATTAGGTAGTACCCTAGCCTCTTTTTTGCCATCAAGATAAGCTCAAGGTTGGCACAGTGTAATAACTATAAAGACCAGTGAAGTCCATTTCTTGGAAGCGAAATGGCTCAAGGACAACGCGTGTTTCATTTTAAGTAACTTAAAAGAAATTATACAGAAAGTTATTTTGCGTTTTTGAAAGATAAACATTCAATACTTTTCGATGACTTCTTAATTTGTGATGGTTCATATATTCACTCTCAGGTTTGAAATGATTGTCCTACTTAGTGAAGGCCTGCATCAATGAATTCTTTTTTATTAAATAGCTGAAATATTTAATTATCATTTCGAACAGTGATCATACAAACTGAAGAACTACTAGGCAACAGTTTTGGGCTTAAGGAAACTTCTTTTGTACTTTCAACAAAGTAGAACGTAAAATCAGTATGCAAAAGTATAGAAAATAAAACTCTGTATACAAAAGTACAGAAAACTAGTACTGTAAATATAAGAAATGATAATGTCAGTTGAAGGTATATAAAAAGACATACCGAGAATCAATAATCAACATTAACATTTAAAGAATTTATGGGGATTCATCTGGGGAATTATCATGGAAAAGGTTATGAGGCTAATGACAAAACATATATATTGATGCCCTCTTAAAAATATGGCTGCTCTTTTACAAGATTGTTTAGTCTAACAAGATCACTATTTGCTCTCCCACCTGTGTTTAGCACTAACAATGAAATGGCATCAGCTTCTTCCTTCGATGTAAGAGTCAGCTAAGCAATACATCCAAGTCCGGTTTGAAGTGCGCATAGTATTCATTGATTGGCCACAGTTGTATTTGGAACTGGAGTTAGCCTTGAGTAGGTTGTACTGTTACTTGGCTTAGCTTTAGTGGGCTTGTGTCACCACGAGTAGGCCGGTATTTCATAAATAAAGACATTACACCTGCAAGTTGGGAATCGAACCCATGATGGGCCACATGGGTTAATTGGAATGAGCATGTATTGCTCGGCTGATATTTGTTGCTAAAAGTAAAGAAACGTTTCTGATTCCGGTTTCTACACTGGCCTTTCCTCTATAATATTTAAAAGATGCAATGCCTGTATTATTTCAGCTATATGAACAAATGGAAGGAGGAAATGCAGGACTTCGAAATAATTGTACCTACTAAAAAACGAAGCCTGCTTGCTATAGAGTTGATAAAGAAGATTCCATATATGTCATTGTGATGGCATGATCTCCTGCACCAGTGATGAAAAAGGAACCTGCTACATTAAAAAATATCTTCTACTGTGGGTGAGCTACATTCGATAAAAAATATGCGCCTGTCCGGCATGGTGTTATTTCTAAAAACTGGCACCAGGAATGTAACCCCAAAAAGAGGCTCATTATGTGGATTACCATTGCAAATGCCTGTGACAATTTCATCCCCCATTGGCACTGAACATGATGGCGAAATGATCAAAGTTTTCTCTACTCCTGCTTCCAATTTCCATGTATAATCTCTTAAATGCTTTCCCTGCACAGTAGTCCATCTCCTGCAAAATAAGACCATACATATCACTTACCAATAGTGATAAATCCCAAAAGTGCGGTAAAAAATCTTAAAACATTATTGTCTGGGCACAGAAAACACACTGGCTACAAACAGATCAAATTATGACATGAGCATCGCTAGATCCATCTGCACTCCTGTAGAGGTTTAGACACTAAGGGGCATATTTACAAGCCCCTAGCACCACCTGTGCTTCACTTTTTTTGGCGCTCCAGTAGCGCTTTATGCAAGCCCATATTAACAAGGGCGCAGACCAAGCCACTTTGTGTTGCTTAACACAGCCTTGTAAATATGGCCCTCTGCAACACATTTTTCTGTGGTAAAGGGGCGTGCAGTGGGTGTTGCTACAGGCATTCCCAGCAACACTCATGGTTTTTGACACTGCTGCAGATTTACAAGGATCTGGAAATCTTAGGCTGTGCCAGAAATTAAGGCCTTTCAAGAGGTGGCGTTAAAGTGGCACAACGAGGAGAAATATGTTTATCTCTCTTCGTTTTTTGCTCTTTCTATGTGTGCTGCATTCTGCAGCACACATACAAGGAGCAAATCACCATTAATGATTGTTTATATGCAGGAAGGTGTTCCTTCCTGCACAAACACAATCATCCCTGCAATGCACCATTGTGCAAGGGTGCCTGCGCTTGTGCTAAGCAGCTTTTTTAGTACCAGTGCAGGGGTGAGCACAGGGATGTGCGTATTCTTGTTAATATGGTGAATCCCTGCAATTTGAAATTAACACAGCTCGGCGCAGCAAAATTGCTTGCGGCACCGTGTTTCCCAATTGTCATGTAAATATGCCCCTGTAGTGGGCACCCTCCAACTCACTGCAATTGTGCTCCCTTTGGAACTCTACCTCAAATCCCTGATTGTTGCACTTGGTGTTGCTTTTTTTTTTTTTTTGAAAACCTTTATTTTGTAAAAAAGAAGTACATTTACAGACCTACAACCACGGAGGCTGGTCAGAAGCGATCAATACCAATAGTGCAATGATACACAGCTCATCAGCCGTCAACCCGAGGGCCCGGCAGCGATAACGCACAATATTATAGCGAGCTTGTGGCGATAGGAGGATAAATGAAAGGTTTTACATTTTATATTTTATAAATAAACAAAAAGAAAAACACACAAAAAAAGGTCGAGGCAAATACTATGCACCGTAGTGACTGCCTCATACGGTAGGGGGAGCCGATTAAATAAAGAGCAATGCAATAAGGGAGGAGAGATCCGGAATGGGGCAGGGGGGCCGAGAGCAAACCAGTAAGTCCTATACAATAGGAAGCAAATGACCTGAAACGCATAGTTAAGGGGATTGAGGAATGCCGGAAGCTTCTATAAAAGGGGGAGTGCAAATCTCTTCTCGGTATGAATTCCATTGACCCCATATCCTGCCCCACTTTTTGGGCCTACCCCGGGATACTTATACAATTTTCTCTTTAAACATGCACCAGTCCATGTTCTCTATCCAAGTTGAAATCAAAGGTGCCCTCTGAGAGCCCCACAATTGGGCAATGTCCCGTTTCGCGACGATGTTGCCAAGGGTGACCCACTGGGTCTGAGCAACACTGCAGTCATTCGGCTCCCAGATGTTCAACAAACAACGTCTGGCCTCTGGCAATAACTCAACACCCGTCACCTCACCCATAACCGCATGCACTCGAGTCCAGAAAACCATCACCTCCGGGCATTCCCATATAATGTGAAGGAAGGTAGCAAGCATACCACAACCACGCCTACACAGCCCATCCGCAGAGTACCCCATACACATCAATCGTGGACCCGTGACATAGACGCGGTGCAGAATCTTCAATTGCACCAGCCGGAGACGCGCCGAAATCGCGATCTCTTTGGGGGAGGATATCGCAGCCTGCCAGTCTTCATCATCCAACTCCAATCCATCACCAGTCCAAGCCCCACGGAGCTGTACAAGGAGGTCCAAACGGTCATTAATACGTTTTTTATAGATGAGAGATATAGTGCTATCAGGGACAGACCCGTCAAGCCTTCTATCTTCCAGGGGAGAGGACTCCGGAATAGTAGTCCCAGCTGGGAAAACCGACTCAAGTGCGTGGCGGACCTGGAGATACCGGAAATACTCCCTATCACCCAATTTATACTCCTGTTTCAGTTCGTCAAAGGTCTTAACTCTGTCCTTGACCCAGAGGTCGCACACTTTACTGATACCAATAAGGTCCCACCTGTCGAATCCCTTCATCGTCCATAAGCTACCCAGTCTCTCCGCAGCATATAGGAGAGTTGCTCTAGTCAGCGTGTCCGTCCATCCCATAGCCGTAGTCGCACTACCCCATACTCGTACTGCTACCCCGGTGGGGCCCGTCAGATTCTTCCTGGCAGCTCTAGAATAGAGCGCCCTATTATAATCTCCCCCGGGTAACTGCCACCTATCCATCTCGAATGCGGGATTCGGAACAGGACCGTACATAGCATGGTTGACCACACTCAGTTGGGATGCCCAGTAGTAGCGTTTGATGTCGGGCAATGCTATACCACCATCATACCAAGGCATAGTCAATTTTGCCAATGCTATGCGAGGTCGCCCGCCCCATACCAGTTTCCTCTGTAGGCACTCAATTTCACGGAAATAGCTGGCAGGCACCAAATCAATGGTATTTTGAATGGCATACAGGAATCGAGGGAGAGACATCATCTTGAAGAGGGCCGCTCTCCCCAGAGGGGACAACGGCAAACCGCACCACGCCGCGACATCCGATCCGGAGGCAGTAAATTCCGCTCGTAGCGTACTGCAGGGTCCAAGGATATATAGATTCCTAGAAACTTAAAACCGACGCTCGAGACGGGTATCGGGCAAATGCGGGGCAGAGGAGGCAATTCTCCCGTGAGAGGGTAGATACAGGACTTGGCCCAATTGATGACTAAACCGGAATTTTTCCCAAAGGAACTCAAAACGTCGAACAGGACTCCCAGGGACTTGCGGGGAGAGGTAAGGTACAACAAGATATCGTCCGCACATAACGATATACGATCCTCGAAGTCAGGGGACCATCGAATACCCTTGAGCGAAGGTTCCCATCGGAGCCACGCGGCAAGGGGTTCAAGGGCAAGCGCAAAAAGAAGTGGCGACAAAGGGCATCCCTGCCGCGTGCCGCGTCCGAGAACAAAGGGCTCCGAGGCCCTACCATTGACCACCACCTAGGCCAGCAGTTGTTCATATAGAAGCCTGACCCACCCGATGAAAGTAGGGCCAAAGCCAAATTTGGCGAGGGCCGCCCCTTGGTGTTGCTTTGAGTGAGGGGAGTATGTGCATAAACATAGACCTGCATCGGGCACCCTCTGCCTCACAGCACTTTTGCTACAGTTCGGGCACTCTCTTAAATCCCTGACTGTGGCCCCTGAGTGCGTTTATGGATGAGTGGGGTGAGTACATAAACCTCCGCCTGTGTTGAACACCCCCTTCTTCATTGCAGTTTTTCTGCCATTGGCTCTCTCCCTCAAATCCCTGATTGTGGCCTCAACTGCTGGTATGAGTGAGTGGCGTGTCTGCGTAAACCAAGACCTGTGTTGGGCATACTCTGCCTCACTGCACTTTTGCTGCCATTTGAGCACTGCCTCCAATCCCTGATAGTGGGCCCAAGAGCTGGTATGGGTGAGTTGGGTGTCTGTGTAAAACCGGACCTGTGTTGGGCACCCTCCACCTTACTGTACTTATGCTGCCATTGGAGTGCTCCTTCAAATCTGTGATTGTCAAAGGCTTTGCTCAGTCGGTGCCTCGCGCAAAGGTTGGGTCACAGGAAAATGAGTATCTTTCCCATTCTGAACACCTCCACCTCTTCCGCGACATTCTAAGATGCTACTGAAGGACTTTTTACACAAATGTAGCGGTAAAACTGGGGGAACATTTTTTCATCAAATTTTCCAGAAATTCAGATTATGTTAAGAAAGAATCCTTTTTGGCATTTCATGAAAATTTGTTTAGCTGTTTTTTAGTTATCAAGCACAAAACTTAGTGATATATTGGGCCGTAGTATACCACTGTAATTCCGGCGAATACCCTGGTACATGCCAATGACAAGGCAATATACGATTGGCCAATGACTGCCTTTACAAAAGTGAACAGCAGCCATGTTGTTTAGCCCACACTTAGTCTGTGTTATGGGTTAGAAGTAGAAATATAGTGGTCTACTTGTTACTAAGTGCATAGGAAGGATTGAGGCACTTTAGATAAGTATGTGAATGTAGGGAAAATTAGTTGTATAGAGTACCACAATACTAACTAGAAAGTACAGCGTTAGTGAAAACAATAAAAAAAAGATAAAAAATGAAAATACACTCTACTACACTATATTTCAAAAACATAGTTTACTACAGTGTATATTCAATTTTTTACATATTTAAGTTGTTTAAAAAAGCGTTTGCAGTGCAACTGTACCACCTAGAAAGTAATGCAAAAAAAGAAAACTTTGAAAAAAAATACACTGTGCTAAATTTCAGAAATATAGGGCCTGATTAGGATGGCAGTCGGACTTACGTCTGACCGCCAATCCCTTAGGAAATGGGACTGCCAGACTTTCTGTCGGTGGTCGCACCATAATAATTACAATGTGTCCGCCTTCAAGGTGGTTGCAAAGTGTATTTTTTGTATTGCGTCATGTGCTGCGGGCTGCAGCACACGCCAGAGTACAAAGAAAATTCACATTTTGCATATCACTGCAAACCCCCCCGTGCCCATGTCTGAGAGTCAGAGGGTAAAGGGGGCCCATTCGCCTGCCATTTTCATGGCTGGTAAACTGCCATGAAACAGCTGGCGGGAAGGGACATCGTAATCCCTATGGGGGTGCCAGGGAGGCACCGCCACAATTCTAGGGATTGTGGTTCCCTCCAATGAACGGAAGGGCTCCTTGAGCCCATCGGATGTGTGGCGGTCGGTCTTTCTGACTGTCAACCATCCGGCCACAATTGTAATGTGGCGGGCAGACCTCCACAGTCCAATGGTGGTAGGCCTGCCACCGATGGGCTGACGGTGGCAGTCCCAGTGCCATCCTAATCAGGCCCATAGTGTGCTAAAGTGTATTTTTCAATTTGTAGCATATTTAAAAAAACGAATTTAATAATTTCCACAGTTTTTCCTAGGTACTAGTGAATATTCCGTAAAATCTTTCTTAAATATATTACGTAATAAAACTACTTTTTCTTACCTTTACATACTTCCATAGACTGCTTCATTCCTTCCAATGCACTTATAATACAGCAGTGGACAATATTTATATTTAAAACCCAGAATGCTGCCTAAGTGCGGTCTAAACAACCCGACTAAATTCTAATCTACGCTATTAAAGTGTACACCACTCCGCTCAACGCCCCTCTGCTCTACATTATTCCACTCTAGCTACTTCACTCTGTCACTCCACTCTATGCTACTCCACTTCTATGCTACTCCACTTTATGCCATTCCACTCTATGCCACTCTACTACATGCAATGCCACTCTACTATATACAGTTCCACTCTACGCAAGGCCACTCCACTCCACTCTATACCTCCCCCTTCTACATCAGTATGCTCTATGCTGTTTCCACTCTATGCCACTCTATGACATACCACTCTACTGTAAGCTACTCCACTCTACGACATCCCAGTTCACTATACATCACTCAATTCTACGCTCCACCACTCTAAGTCTAAGAATGGTCTTTTTTGGGTTGCCACGGGCTACAATTTGAACAGCTTCGAATCCCAATTTCTGTTCTATGTGATAGTCATTGACAGGAGAGAAGTCTGTAGAGGTTGGAAGTCTGAGGACCCACCCATATTTGCTGATTGTTTAAAAAACATCATGATGACAAGCCAGTCAGACATGGCCTGCGATGAAGCAAGTGCCAATAAAATCTGGTCCGCATTAGTTGCCTGGGCGGAGAACTAATTTTGTTCCAATGATAATGCCAGAGGTCTGTTGTTCTGTCCTCCCTGGTATCTACGAATGTCCATCTAGGGGAAAGGGAATTGGACTAGGAGACAGCCTTATCTCTGGGTGATCCCTGTCTGCCTGACATAGTCACCGGGGCGGAATAGATCATGTCTGTGTGGAAGGCGCAGAGAGATCCCATCTAGTGTATATATCTTCTGGTGGAATGTATGAGGACTAAAAAAGAATTCTTTTTAAAAAAAGAAAGGGTATAATGTTTCATTCTGCCTGCGGACTTTGGCGACTTCGTGTTACTCTTGTAATGCGGAGTTCTGGCCAAATTCCACCAATCGATGTGTCGTGAATGTTTTTCTCAGAGATGCTCCAGAAATGTGAGCTGGTAAGTGTGAGAAAGGTTTGGCATACCCTAGCAGTATTTTTTAACACAGGCAATCACAAGCGGTCACAGCCAAAGGGCTGCTTCTCAAGTAGTGTGCTGCAGTTTGAGTAGATTTACTTCTCAAGTGACAGCAAAATCAACTCTCATGGCTGCATGGTGCCATTTGTTTTTATTTTTCAGCACTAGTCACGCTACCAGCACCAAATTGCACCACAACATCCATATTTTCCATCTCTTGGCAGAACTCCATGTAGGCATGTGGAGTTTTTATCTACATCCATGGAATTCTGCTGAGTGAAACTCCACAAGTTCCACCCACCACTGTCTAAGATACTGTACCACATGCCACTTTATGAGATGCCACTCAATCTTAGTCTATGACACAGGTCTCCACACTAGACCACTCCACTCCATTCCACTCCATTCTACACCACACACCTCAATTCCACTGCAATTTATATCCTTCCACTCTATGCCACTTTACCTCCCTCCAATCTATGCCACTCCGCTATATGCCACACCACTCTATGCCACTCTGACACTCCACTCCACTGAACTCTGCACCAGTCTACTCTATGCTACTCTGTTCTATGCCACTCCGCTCTATGCTATTCCATGCTACACCAATCCACTGCACTCTTCTCCAGTCTACACTATTCCACTCCATGCCACTGCGCTCTACCCCACTTATCTCTATGCCACACCACTCTACACCACTCCACTCCTCTCTATGCCACTCCACTCTCTTATTATACTCTACACCACTCCAAGCCACTCCACTCCACATCACTCCACTCTACACCACTCCACTCTGTTATTATACTCTACATCACTCCACTCTACACCACTCCACTATTTTCTACTATACTCCAGTCAACTTCACTGTACGCCACTCCATTCTGCAGTAATCCACTCTATGGCACTCTACGATACTCCACTCTGCGCTATTTCACTCTATACATCTCCACTCCATGCCACTCCACTCTATGCCACTCCGCTCTATGCCACTCCACTCAATGCCACTCCTCTCTAGGCCACTCAGTTCTATGCCACTCTCCTCTATGCTACTCCATTCTAAGCTACTCCACTCCATTTCCTTCTGCTCCATGCTTTATCACTCTACGCCACTCTACGACATTCCACTCCACTCTACACCACTCCACTCTATGACATCCCAGTTCCCTCTACTCCATTATATACCCGTTCATTCTAAGACAGTGTACCACGTGCCACTCTATGACACAACACTCCACACTATGTTCCTCCACTCTACACCACTCAACTCTCTGCCATTCCACTCAATGCTATTCCATTTTATGCCACTCCACTAAACTCCACTCCGCTCAAAGCTATTCTACTCCATTCCATGCCACTCCACTCTACCACACTCCACTCTATGCCACCCTACATTACACCACTCCACTCTTCACTATTCCACTTTAGTCCACTCCAGTCAATGACCACTCCACTGTGCTCTATTCCACTGTATGACATTCCACTCTACACCACTGAACCCCTACAGCACTCAACTCTATGCCACACCACTCTACACCACTCCACTTTACAGTATTCCATTCTACACCACTCTACTCTATGTCATTCCACTATATGCCATCTACTCTATGACACTCCACTCCACTGCTCTATATGTCACTATATTCTATGCCATTTGACTCTACCTAACTCCACTCTACGCCACTCATTGCCACACCACTCTATGCCACTCCATTATATGTCACTCCACTGTATGCCACTCTACTCTATACCACTCTAGGCACTCCACTGCATGACATTTTATTGAGCACAACTCCACTCATTGTCACTACACTCTACGCTACTCCATTCTCCACAGCTCCACTACATGCCACTGTGCATAACTCCACTCATTGCACTCTCTAGCATATGCTCCACTCTACCCCACCCTACGCCACTCCACTCTACAATATTACAGTGTACACCAGTCTGCTCTACGCCACTTCGCTCTATGCTGTTCCACTCTATGCCACTTCACTCTATGCCACTCCACTCTACGCCTCTCCACTCTATGCTATTCTGCGCTACGCAACTTCCTTCAACGCCACTCCACTCTACTCTATTCCACTGCACGCCAATGAACTCTAGACCACTCCACTCTATGCCACTCTACCCTATGCCACTCCATTTTATCCTATCCCACTGTACGTAATTCCACTTTACACCACTCCACTCTCAGACACTCTATGCCACTATTCACTATGCTATTCAACTCCAACCAACTCCACTGTACGCCACCCTACTGTATGCTACTCCACTCTATGCCACTCCACTCTACACCACTCAAATTTTTATGATCCAATTCTACGCCACTCCGCACGCTTCCCATCTATGCCACTCCACCCTATGATATCTCACTCTATGCCACTTTATTGCGCACCACTCCACTCTACGCCACTCTACTCTAGGCAACTCCACTCTATGCTATTCCACTCTGCGCCACTCAACATCACTTGTACATCACTCCTCTTTATGCACACTCTGGTGTATGCTCAACTCTATGCCACTGTTCTACTCCACGCTATGCTATTACAGTGTACGACACTCCATTCTACCCACTCCACTCTACGCTATTCTACTCCACTCAACTCCACTCTATGGCACACCACTGTATGCTATTCCAATCCATGCCACTCCCCTTAATGCCGCTCCATTCTACGTTATTCCACTCTACACCACTCCACACTAGGCTAATTCACTGTACACCAATTCACTGTACGCTATTCAATCAATCAATCAATCAATCAATCAGTACATTTGTAGAGCGCGCTACTCACCCGTGAGGGTCTCAAGGCACTGAGGAGAAAGGGGGGGGGGGGTGCTGCTACTGCTCAAACAGCCAGGTCTTGAGGTGTTTCCTGAAGGTGAGATGGTCCTGGGTCAGTCGTAGGTGTGCGGGGAGGGAATTCCATGTCTTCGCTGCAAGGTAGGAGAATGATCTTCCTCCGGTGGTGGCTCTGCGAATCCGAGGGACGGTGGCGAGGGCGAGGCTGCAGGAGCTGAGTTGGCGGATGGGGGTGTGGAACGAGATACAGGATTCCACTCTATTCCACTCTACACCACTCCACTCTATGCTATTCCACTCTGCACCAATCGACTTTAGCTACGCTACACTCAAAGCTAGGTCTGGTGGCTTAGTGGGCTACTGCATTATTCTGGTGTGTCCACTCAGCCTTTCATCCTTCTGAGGTCGATAAAATGAGTACCATTGAGTTGGGGAACAATAAACATCTGTTATTCAGTGCCAAAGTAATTCTTGTGTGAACGTGCACTTTAAAAATACACATATCATTTTATTGTTAGAAATGGGGTTTATGGTTGGCTAGGGCGTATGCCTAAGTCAGGCAGAAACCACCACTTTCGTCAGGGCAAGGGAGTTACAGGCTGAAGATAACCCCTGCTCACCCCCTTGGTAGCTTGGTAGAGCAGTCAAGCTTATCCCAGAGGCAATGTGTAAAGCATTTGCACAATACACTGACATAGCAGTGACACACTAGGCACACCACAAAAGAAACTCCATACAAGGTTACATACAAATAGCCTTGTTATTATCCATAAAAACACATTAGACACAATCACCTATATATACTGTGGCACCAGGCACTTTTTCTGACTTCACAGGTAGTACATAAATCATCTTGTCAATCGGGCAATTGTCATAACATTACATACGTCACAAGGCCAATCGGCCCATTACATGACTATTACAGTTGGGGATAATCAATAACTATTGGTAGAAGCTGTACTTAGCACGAAGCATTAGGCACAAGCATCACATAAGTCACAAGTCACTTTGTATCAGATGAGGCCATAGGCACATAAGTCCCCCCAGATACATTTGTGCACCCTAATGATACTCAGCACAAACATTTAGTCGTGCACCACATCCCACTTGTAGCTGTGCACACACTACTTCATGAACACCCCAATCAGCACAACACCTGCGCTCTCCTTTGGGGTACCTGCTGTCCTTTGTATAGGCTTCTGGGCCACGTGCCTACCTACACCAGAAATTGTGGCAGTCCTTGGCCCCAGGGGCCTCCGTTGAGGTCTCACCCCATTTTGGGGCACAACGCCACAAGTAATGGGGGCAGGGGCGGAACTCACCATGCCTTCACTCTAAAAATAAGGTGCCCCCAATGTAGGAGATATACCATGGGTAGGGGAGGCCCGGCTCTGCCCACTTTGACCTGGGACCTCCCTTCACGCCAAGTACTGGTCCCGTGAGCACACCGCCCCGGGCCTCATCACCCAGAAGCTCAGACCCACTCACCAATTTCTGGTTGCTGAGCGAGTTTAGGCTGCAGACATCTGCCGTCCGCTCTCCTCACGTTCCGCTGCAGAAGCCCTGGTGTGGCTGGGAGGCTCCTGCCTTCCTTAGCAACGCCAGCATCCAGGCATGGCATCAAGCTAGGGGTCTGTGTTGGAAGCGGCTGAATGGAGCCCGCGAGGCTCCGGTCTCTTCCAGGTTTATTTGGACCCACCCCCAACCAGGCTGAGGAAACCTGCAGGGCTCTCCTCTTCTTCACGGGAGCCCCGCCTATGATCAGGCTTCCTCAGCCTGACTTCTGGGTCTCATCACAGCTGCTCTGATTGTGTTGGAAATAAGAGCCCCCTTCTTGGGCTTAAAAGTTACAGTTAGAAGCGCCCTCACTGCGCTGTACTAAGCAGAGGCACACATCTTTGGGCCAAAGGTTTTTCAGCACTTTCCCAGCGCACTACGATACAGGAAAAATGCCACACGATCCCATGTCAGGGCTCAACTAAACCGGCGACAAAAATCCTGGATTGCCCACACGCTACTCCGGGCACAATGGCCCTCCTGGTCACTCCAGGGCACCAGAAGGAGAGCGCTCACCATGAGCTGGCGTACAGGGCAATAGGAGGAATTTAAAGCGCCCTGCTTGTCTCCCACTTGAAGACACAAACAGGGAGCATGCAACGCTCTTCCCCAGGAATCCACAAGAGCAGAGCTGGGCTCAGAGAGGTCAGCATGCAGGGCTTCCCAGCAGGCCGTAGCTCTGTCCCACTGCAGTTCCTCCTGGCAGTGTGCACCTCAGATCCAGTTCCCAGCAAGCTCCCAAAACATGGGGGTCACAGCACCAGTTCTTATAGCATTATAGTCTTTGTTCTCCCCCTGTCACAGGCTCTGAGCCCTGTCCAAACCAGTTCTGGGGGGCACTTTGCAAGTGCATAACAACATACATTGTAAGTGTAAGTCTTGGCCCCAGACACACCACAGGGGGTGTAGCCATCATTGTGGAAGGCAGGCACAGCCCTTTTCAGGTGCTACTCCTCCCACCACTCCAAATGCAGACTAGGCCGATTCAGCCAAGCACCCCTGTCACTCCAAAGCAAGACAGTAAATACACAATAAGCAGTCACAAGAGACACATAGCACACAGAAATGCCTGCTTCTAAAAGTGGCATTTCTAAAATAGTAATAATAAATCCATAAACACCAATACGCAGCATTTATCACCACTATTACAAACATACCAAACTTGATCACGCTACCCCTCTCATGTCAGGAATTACCACTGCAGCACATGTCAGGGAATCCCCAATGCATTCCAATGAGAGGGCAGCCTCACAGCAGTGAGGAACCAACTAGGCATGGGCGGAAAATCCGTTCCGCTCGCGGATTTTGCGGATTTTTGGGAAATCCGCAATCCGCGAGATTCGCGAATCTCCCGCAAAATCCGCAAATCCGCGAGCAGCGGATTTTGCTCGCACTGCTCGCACTGTTCGCGTGAGTTCGCGTGAGTTCGCGCCCCGCGAATAAGTGCAAAATTGCAGAAATACGATCTTAGCAAAACTGAAAGTAACTACTTACCAGGTTCAAAAGTTCAGGCTCATCATTAGTAGCCATTTCCTGTAGTGCTTCCTGAGGGGCCCCTCCAGAGTTCAGTTGCCAGTTGAAACTATTATGTGACCCTGCTCTGAACCTCAGAATAGTTACACATATGCCACAAAGGTCCTGAATTACAGCTAAGGGAGACAAGCAGGAGCCAGGCTGGAAGTTAAAATCCATTAATCAGCCCCTAATTCATTATTGTCAGTTGGGGCAGGGCAGGTGTTGTAACTAATTTTGCAACAATGAAAGCACTTAGCAAGTGCAAAAGATCACTAATCAGGGCGCACTAAGGAAGCAGGTGCCAGCTAAAAAAATATTCTGTGACACATTAATCAGCCCCAAATTAATTCAGGTCACTTGAGGCAGGGAAGGTGTGCTTTGCTTTGCCGAAAATAATGTACACTGGACAACCAGAGGGTGTGGTGATGAAACAGAGGGTGGCATGGGTGGGCCAGAGGGTGGCATGAGTAGTCAGAGAGTGGCAGTGGTGACAGAGAGTGGCAGTGATGAAGAAGAGTGTCCCAAACAGGCTGGACACGTAGAAACAACAAGTTCGCGAAACTTGCGACCCGACAGGTAAGTTCGCAATTTGCGAAAGTGTACAAAACCCTCGCGAACTGGCAGAAACACGGGCGAACACAAAAAAAAAAATCCGCAAATTCGCGGGAATTTGCGGATTTTGCGGATTGCGAATCCGCAAATCCGCAAAATTCGCGAACGCGAGATCCGCAAAATTCGCTCATGCTTAGAACCAACTAGGCTATTTGTCACTACCAGAACATGCCACACAATTAAGGCGCATGTCCTACCTTTTATCTACATTGCGCTCTGTCCGTGGGGCACTGATACATAGTAAAAGGGGAGTCACGGATGTGGCACGCACTATATGTGCCACGTCACAGTGACAGTAAACTGCGTGCACAGGCCTTGCACTGGCAGAGGCCTGAGACAGGTTTGAAAGGATACTTTGGAGGTTGGCGCAAGCAGCGCTGCAAGCCACCAGTAGCATTTAATTTACTGGCCCTGGGTATATGTGATACCATTGTACAAGGGACTGACAGGTAAATTAAATATGCCAAACAGGTGTAGACCAATCTTACCAAGTTTACCATAGAGAGCACATGCACTTTAGCACTGGTCAGCTGTGATAAAGTGCCCAGAGTCATAAAACCACCCACAACAGGACAGACAAAATACAGGAGGAAGGCAAAAAGTTCTGGGATGACCCTGCAAAAAGGGCCAAGACCTACAGTTATGTTACACCCCTCCATTCTACAACACACCACTCTGTTCTATGCCACTGTACTGCACACCAATCCACTCTACAGCACTCCACTATGCGCTATTTCACTCTACGTCTCTCCACTCTTCGCTATTCCACTCTAAGCCACTCTAAGCCACTTTACTGTGCCACTCCACTCTACGCTATTCCACTATGTCACTCCACTCTGCACTATTCCACTCAATGGCACTCGGCTCTTCGCTATTCCACTCTAAGCCACTCTACTGTATGCCACTCCACTCTTCGCTTTTACACTATGTCACTCCACTCTGTGCTATTCCATTTGATGCCACTCTACTCTATGCCACTCCACTCTACACTGTTTCACTTTATGCCACCCAACTCTATGTCACTTCACTAAAAAACACTGTATCACACGGCATACTATGACACAGTACGCACTCTAATGGATGGCATGTCACTACAATCTATGTCTCTCCACTCTAGTCTATGACAATTCACTCCACTCTACACCACTCCACTCTACCCCACTCCACTATACCACTGTGCACCACTCATGTGTATGTAATTCCTTTCTTCACCACTGCACCCTACACTATTCCACTCTATGCTACTCAACTCTACGTCACTCCACTCTATGCTATTCTACCATACACCACTCCATTCTATGCCAATCCACTCTACACGACTCTACTGTACACAACTACACTGTGCACCACTCCACTCTAAGCATTTTCATTCCACGCCACTTGACACTATGCCTCTCCACTCTATGCTATTCCACACACCTGCCCTCCACTCAATGCCACTTCACTCCATGCTATTCTGCTCTGTGCCATTCCACTGTACGCCACTGCACTGCACTGTACGCTATTCCACTTTATGCCACTCTGATCTACGCCACTACACCTTCTACAATTCTACCCATGCCACTCCACTCCATGCCACTCCACTCGGTCACTCCCCCCAATCTACTGTACGACACTCAACTATACACCACTATGTTATTTCTACTCTACCCCACTCAACTCTATTTCACTGTACTGTATGCCACTCCACTCTACTGCAGTCCACAATACACCACTCCTCTTCACACCACTCAACTCTACATTGCTCCACTCTACCTATACCACACTATGCAACTACACTACTCGCTATTCTTCACTACCCATCCCCACTCTAAGCCACTCTGCTGTACGCCATTCGACTCTATGCCACTCCATTCTATGCCACTTCACTTTACACTATGCCACGCTACACCACTCAATTCTATGCCACTCTACTCCACTCTATGCCACTCAGCTCTATGCTGTTTCACTGTATGCCCCTCAACTCTATCCCACTCCACTGTAAGCTTCTCCACTCTACGCCACTCCACTTTAGGCTGCTCTATGTCACTCCATGCTATTACCCTATATGCCACAACACACTATGCCACTCTACTCTATGCTATTCCGCTTTATTCAAATCCCCTATATGCCACTTTACTCTATGCCACTCCACTCTATGCCACTGCCCTCTACACTATTCCACTCTATTCTATTCCCCTGTATTCAACTCAGCCCTACGCCACTGCACTCAGCGTCACTCTACTAAATGCTATTCCATGGTATGCCACTCCACTCTCTGCCCCTCCACTGTACACAACTCCACTGTACACAACTCCACTCTAAGCATTTCCACTTTATTCCATTACTTTCTACGCTATTCCTCTCTACTTCACTGCAATCTACGCCACTTCATGCTCCTCCCCTCTATGCCACTCCACGGTATACCACTGCACTTTATGCTATTCAACTTTATGCCACTCCGCTCTACACCACTCCACTCTACTCCACTTTATGCCACTCCACTCTATGCTCTTTCACTCCTCACCACTCCACTCTACGCCACTCTACTATACACCACTCCACTCTACATTAGTCAACTCTAGGCCACTTCACTGTATGTCACTGTACTGTATACCCCTCCACTTTACTCTCCTCCACACTATCCCACTCCACCCAGTGGCACTCCACTCTATACTATTCCACACTTCTACATCCCACTATATGACACTCTACTCTTCCCCAATCCACCAGGCAAGGTCCATGCAGGTAACAGCGGTGGGGAGATGTGGGGGGAGGGATTTCGAGGGATGATGCAGAGGGGAAATTAAAAAAATAAAAATTTTTCCCTTGCATCGTCCCTCGAAATCCCCCACACAACCCACCGCTGTTACCTGCATGGACCGCGGCTGCAATCCACTCTGCATTATTCAAATCTATTCCGCCCGACTCTATATCACAGTACTGTATGCCACTCCACTCTACTCAACTCCACTGTATGCCAGCCCATTGTATGCCACTCCACTGTATGCCACTCCACTTTATGCAACGCCACTGTATGTCACTCTACTGTACACCACTGCACTCTAAGCCACTCCACTGTATGCCACTCTAATCTACTCCACTGTACTCTTCCACACTCTACTCTACAGGACTCCTTGCAATTCTGTACACAATTATGAGCCACACTAAACTAACTATAACTAACTTGTGCCATTATTTGGCAGTGCATATAGCCTTTCATATTGCATGAGTTCTAGTTATGTATTGTGGCTAGTGAGTTGACAACACTGTATATTGAGGTGTGCGAGCTACAGTAATTAAATGGTGCTGCGTAAATTATAAATTGAAGGTATAACAATAGCTTTAGAACCGCCAATGGTTGTGTAGGTTAAGTTTGGTTTGTATAGAAGGAACTTTAACCTTTAACCTCATATAAGCTTTTACCTTTGGTATATATATATATATATATATATATATATATATATATATATATATATATATATATATATATATATATATATATATATATATATATATATATATATACTAATATAATAAAGAGAGAGCCAAACCTTTGAGGCGGGTAATCTCAGGAACCTCAGCGCCAATCACAACACCCAATACAGCGTTGGAAAGGGCAGTTGCAGCAGAAGGACAAAGGCTATGCAGACGCCCACCATATACATTTAAAAGGTAAAAGAACCGTGCCAGCAAAGTAGTCCCTTGTGGGCGTGTCTGCATTGTGCTGTGGGCATGTGCTGGGGGCGTAACAAATGCTGGGGGCGTGTGGTACGTTCCGCCCTTCATGCCATGTCTCATATCGTGTGCTGTGGGCGTGGGCATGTGCGGGCGCGGGATTACGGAAAAAAAAGCGAGCGTTGTGCCCAATAGTTCATTGTTTTTTCTTCCCAGGTTCTGTACATTCCAGCTCCGGGTGTGCTTGCCCCGCGCTCCCAGTGACGTGCACCTGCTTTACTGTATGGAGGTCAGGCATGGCGCTATTCCCAAGGGCCGGAAGGAGTGCCAACAGGGGCCATTGTGCAGGAAATGTAATCTCGCCTTAACTTCTGGTGACGCCTGAAGCGCACACTGGAGATTTTCCACTTCTGTTGCGCACAGGACTCGCGCCCCGCACATCTGGACACAAGGCCAGCCTCCACGGAAATAGCAAGAAAGGGACTATCCCTCCCCCGGGAATATGTGATGATATTCCGCAAACCAACATCCCGCATATCACTCCACAATTTTTATAACGCAGGACTATTACTCCACAAAGACATCATTTCTAAAACTTTTACAACGCATATGACTTTATCACGCATGCCATTATAACGCAAATGCATGTGTGGTAAAGTCATATACATTGTAAAAGTACATTATTAAAACATCAAATATATGTTTGTATATATGTGTGTTTATATACATATATATATATATATATATACACACACATTTTTTTAATTTAATTAAAACATTTATTCTTTTAAATTGTATTATTTATATTCTTTTTATTTATTTTTTTATGTTATTACCCATTACACCCTAAAAACGAATCCCACCCTGCTCCCTATAAATACCCCTGCACCCCATAATCGTAAACCACCCTTACTCCTTAAAAAACTCCAACACCCTTAAACCATAACCCTATAAATATACCCTGTACCCCAAACCTAAACCTATCCCTAAACTCTAAAAATACCCCTGTACCCCAAAACCCAAACCGAGCCCTGAAACCTATAAATACCCCTGTACCTCAAAACCCAAACCTACCCCTGAACCCTAAAAATACCCCTGTACCCCAAAACCCAAACCTAACCCTGAACCCTAAAAATACCCCTTTACCTCAAAACCCAAACCTAGCCCTGAACCCTTAAAATACCCCTGTACCCCAAACCTACCCCGAACCCTAAAAATACCCATGTACCCCAAAACCCAAACCTAGCCCTGAACCCTAAAATTAACTCTGTACCCCAAAACCCAAACCTACCCCTGAACCCTAAAATACCCCGTACCCCAAAACCCAAACCTAGCCCTGAACCCTAAAAATACCCCTATAACCCAAAACCCAAACCTAGCCCACCATCCTTAAAATACCCCTGTACCCCAAAACCCAACCCTACCCCTGAACCCTAAAAATACCCCTGTACCCCAAAAACCATACCTATCCCTAAACCCTAAAACTACCCCTGTACCCCATAACCCCAAACTATATCTGAACCCTTAAAATACCCAAACACCCCAAAACATATACCTCAGTACCCCAAAACATATACCCCTATACCCATACTTACCTTATCCAAACATTAAAAAAAAACATGCTTTTACCATTCATGTATTTACAACGAATTTCGTTGTAAATGTATGCGTGGTAAAAGCTTATAAAATGTAATGCCAAGCGTTATGGCATTGCAGAGTCATGGTACTTTCGTAATGAAAGTATGCGGAGTATTGGTATGCGGAAATAAAGTTGCGGAATAATGGGTGTTTACCCTCCCCCGGTAAGTGCATTGGTGGCACGGCGGCCCACATCTCCAGCAACATACTCATATTTTTTCACCAGCTATTTGAAAAATGCACAGGTCTCTCTTATTGATGGCCAGCACCGACATACACTTTTAGACACACCTCCCGCCACAAGTTCTAGAATTGCGAACTTTAGAGCTGGGGAGCTACATTCGAATCTCGGCATCAGCTCAACATCTTGTGATTCCAGGCAAATCGCTTTGTCTCCCCGTGCCTACCACAAATGAATGTGTTCTTCTGTAATGTAAATTGTGCTCATGCCATGTTGTCGAGTTCACGCTATATAATATTGCAAGGAAAAATAAAGTAGGGAAACTCGAGTTCACACACTACTGAACGCGCACTCTTAAGTACATCAGCAGTGCAGTGTGAATCGGAGCATTTCACAGGCCTGTCACAGAATAGAAATGCTATCAAAACGAAATCCTACAAAACAATATACTACTGGCCGGCAGCAATTCATACCCGGACAACGTCGGGACGGGCTGCTAGTATATATATGTCGAGCAAGGAGCGCACCTGCACTTTCAGCAGTCACACTTAACGCGCCGTGCCTTCCAGCTTTGTTTACCTCGTGTCCTGGAGTCCCTGTTTCTATGTGGCCATCATGCGCCCAACGCGTTTCGAGGCTAACGCCTCTTCTTCATGGGGCTGACGTGAACAAACAGGCTGTGCTCGCACCTTGTGATTTACCAACTTTATTTCGTTTGGAATATATATATATATATATATATATATATATATATATATATATATATATATATATATATATATAGATAGATAGATAGATAGATAGATAGATAGATAGATAGATATAGATATAGATATAGATATAGCTATATATAGATAGATATAGATATAGCTATATATAGATAGATAGTTAAATAGATAGATATAGATATATATATACATATATTTGGATATATATATATATATATATATATATATATATATATATATATATATATATATATATATATATATATATATATATATATTATCACAAGGGTTCCATTTTTCCGGGGGCTCCGAACCTGCAGGGCGGGCTCCTGAGGCAGGAATGGAAATCCTGCTGACAGGCAATATCTTGCAAACACCAAAGAATAACAGAGCCCAACTCCGTCTGATGCAGAAAGCAGACTTTTATTTCGTCCAAAACACTGCAGCTTAAGAACACACTTGATTGGTCCTGACGCGTTTCAGCGTGACTCCGCCTTGTTCACAGGTGTGTGTGTTACCATTGATTCCAAGTGGACTTTGGCCCGTAGTAGGATAACCACGGGACCCAGAATGCACCAGCTAGGTAATCTTGCTTGTACATAGGAATTTATGTCTTTCAAAATAGCGTGATTTTGTCCAAAAAACATTACATTTTGCCATCAGCTTGATGCATGAAATATATTTAGCAAATGTCTCACCAGGCAGCAGTGTCTCAAATTTGTGCTAGCGCTGCGGAGTTGCAGGAGAGAGGAAACACCTCTCACCTCTCCCTTTCTTTCCAAACGAACTGCCACATGGCCTTTGGAAACATATATATATATATATATATATAAATATATATATATATATATATATGTACATATATATATATATGTATATATATATATATGTATATATATATGTATATGTATATATATATATATATATGTATATGTATATGTATATGTATATATATATATATATATATATATATATATATATATATATATATATATATATATATATATATATATATATATATATATACATATTACCCAGTCGCCAATGAGTAGATATTGTTAGGATAGTGTTTCCGTAGGAAATGCTTTTTTTGTGTGGCTAATAACTTTGCCCATTTGACGAATCACCACAAACCTTTCCAAAAAAGTTCTACTTTTTGACTAACTTGTGCATCGAAAATTTCGGGGTGATCTGTCAAGGGAGGGCAGAAGAAAAATAAGGGGGTCTAAAAATGCATTGTTCCTTAATGAACTTTAGACACAGCTACAGCCTAACCTGCTGAATTTACACCATGTTTGGCAGAAAGCTAGATCTAGGTCCAGAAACAGTGTTTTTTGTATTTTGGTGTAAATCAATTCAGTAGTTCTTGAGCAAATATTTCCCAAAAACTTTGCATTCCTAGGGACATGGGCCCTTTGCAGATCCCGACCGATCTTAAGCTGAGATCTGATTAGCTTCCACCACCTCAACCAGCAACTGGTGCCAGCCATCTTAGGACTGGGCTAGCCGACTGATGAGGATGTTATTGTTTAGGGTTTTAAAAGCCAACGATAGGTCCAAAAGGACCAAGAGGGCATACTCCCCGGTATCCACCAGTTCTCTTATATTTTCAGTAACAGAAATAAACGCTGTCTCAATGCTGTGCTGGCTTCAGAAACCGAATTGGGGGGGATCTAGAAGATTATTTTGGGTGATGAAAGTGGCAAGGTTGGTTCAGCACTTTATCCAGAATTTTAGCCGGCAGGGGGAGACGGGAAATTAAATAATAGTTTGACGGATATGAAGCAGGGAGAGAAGTATTTTCCTCAAGGGAAGAATAGAGACTTTTTTCCAAAGTGGTATAAAAAACAGGTGTGAATGACTTCATTGAAAATTGGGGTGAGATGGTTAACAATGACTTAGGGGGCAAGATGCAAGATTCTGGGGGGCAAGGGTCCTCTGGGAACATGAGTTAGTAGTAAGTAGTAGATTTGTAACTTGTTCTGCCCAAAAGAGTAAAGTCTTTTAAGACTCCATTGAGATTGTTGGATGGTTCATAAGGAGGGTTTATAATAGGCAAAGAATGATCCTTTTGGAAGGATTAGAAAATATTTTAAACTTTCTCTTGAAAAGTGGAGGCTAGGAGGTCACAAAACTCTTGAGTAACATTTGTACAGTTACTCGGGAAGGATTGAGTAGAGATTTAACTATTTTGAATAGTTATTTAGAGGAGTTAATGGCAGATTGTATTTTAACGGTGTAGTAACTTAAGCTGATCTTTCAGCAGGAATCATATTTTAGATGGCTTTCTCTTCTTCCTTTTATTGGAGTCTCCATTTCCTTTCCAAGTTCTGAAAAATGTTCTTTTGATCTTTGAGCTTAGAGAAGTACCTAGGTTCTGAAGTGGTTTTCCGATGAGTGGGACTGGTGGTAAGAAGGGCTATGATATCCAGGGTGGTATTCAAACAAGCGTGGTAATTGTCTACTGACGACTCTGGCTCACCGGTAATATGAGGAGGCAGGTCGAGAAGAGAATTAAAAAGATTGGTCGAGGTCACTTTGTGCCAGGGTTGTATAGTTCCTGCTTGTGAAACTGGTGTTGAGAGAAGCATTGGGACGCCACACGAATATTAAATCTCATTGCAAAGTGGTCAGACCACGCTAAAGGAATAGATTCGAGAAATTTGAGAGCCGGATAATTGGAAAAAATGCAGTCTAAAGTGTGATTTGAGGTATGAGATGGACCGAGGACCACTTGTGTGAGACCAAAATTGGTCATATTATCTATAAAAAGGGCAATATTAGGTTCTGCCATGTTTTTTATATGATTATTAAAGTCACCAAGAACTGTAAAATGTTCAGAGTTTAGTCTAGATTCGAGATGGGAGCTTATAAGCTCATTGCATTGAGTGTGTGGAAGGGGGACGATAAATAAGAATGGCATTAAAGATTTTTTGGGGCATCTTGTTTCAGTTGGAAAGCCAAAGCTTCGCTTTTGAGACTAGGTTAGAGAGGAAAGCAGTTTGCACCTATTGCATTTCTGGCTATAATAACATCACCCCCTCTTCTGCTGTTGGTGCTATCATATCTGTATATAGCACAGCTGGGGGCATTTCGATTGCTAAGTCAGGACCGGCTGCAGTGTGTGGAACATGCTTAACACAAGTAGTAAATTGACACTTGCACATAGAGTTACTCTTCAATACAAAGATATATAATGTGTTCAATACCTCTACATACCTATGATACATTAGCAGCACATGCGTTTTTTAAACACTTACATCCATTAGCGGAACACAGGCTGTACAAAATTAGGTTTAAAAGCAATTTGGTAGCTACCCACTACTATGTAAAGTATAAAGCAAACTAGCACACTCATTGGATGTTGTCATCAGTGATGTCCTTTGAGTTGTCATCAATTATGTCATAAAGGATGCCATTGAACATTTCATAAGTGATGTAATACGTGAGGTCACAAGCAGTGCATGGTGGAGGCACAAGTGATAGCAAGCACTGCTACTATAACTGGTGAATTTCTGTGGTATTTTAAGTTGAGAGCGTTATTGTGCCGCTGACATATTCACCTAACTATGATGCAACCTTAACCTTTGGTTTTTTCAGTAAAGCTTGTTTGTCCGCAGGTTTTTGCAATTCGAATAATTGTTTTTTGGAACCTTATCAAATGGTGAAAAAATAAAGAACTGTGTAACTCACTGAGGATCAGGTCTGGGGAGTTGTGTGCAGCTGGATAGCAGGTTGTAAAGGACGAGTACGCCTTGCATGTGTATATATATATATATATATATATATATATATATATATATATATATATATATATATATATATATATATGTATATATACATACACATGCTAATTCCTAACTATAACTGGTGTGAAACCTATGGTTTTTTCAGTGAATATATATATAACCTATTAAATTCACTGAAAAAAAACATAGGTTTGACACCAGTTATAGTTAGCTGGAAATTTTACTGACATAAAACCATTGAAATTCCCACGTTATAGTTAGTTGGACTCACTATAACTTGCACGCCTGCAATGCACTGCTGATGACGTCACATATTATATCACTCATGACATGGTCAGTGACATCACTCATGACATCACTGATGACACCATCCAGTGAATGTGTGTCTTTCTGAAAAATAAATATGTTTTATATATGTATATGTAAAGGTTGATGGAAGAATAAATGTTTAAATAAGTGTCTAAAAGGATGTTTTTTTAAAATAAAAATTGATTGGTTAACTGGCTTATTAAGTGTATCTTAGTGAATACATATATTAGCGAGTAATGTTTAAATATTTAAATATATGTATCAGTGTTTCACTTTGTGTATAAGTTGCTGCATGGGTTGGTGAGTACCTACATGTGTGTGTATATGGGTTATTAGATTTTTTTTAGTATCAGTATGAGTGTCTGTATGGTTTGGTGGGGGTATTACTTAGCACATAGATGCATCAATGACTGACTCACTGTTTGTATGTGTTTTGAAGACAGCATATGTGCAGGACTGTATGGGTGGATGAGTGTGTATATGTGTGTGTTAGTGAGTGAATGACTGTCTCACTAGTGTCTTTATCAGTAACGACATATGTTTTAATCTAGTATATGTGAGTATTGATGTATATAAGTGAGTATATGTGAGAGTGAGAGATTGTAAGAGTTCCTGTTTAAATAAGTATGTGTTTCTATAAGTGATTGTTTAAGAGAGTAAGTATGTGTAAGTTTCCTTAGAAGTAAGGTAGTAGTGTGTGTATAGTTGTATATGCAAATAAATGGATGTTCAATAGTATATTTGCATGTGTGAGTAACTTTTGGATGACTGTCGGTGTGTAACAGGATGTATAGTTGTATCACTACATATGATGAGTGAGTATATGTATGAGTGACTATATAGAACTGTTGGTGAATGAGTGGATGTGTATATAGATGGTGGAATTACTGAATTGGTTGTTGTAACTGGTATGGTATCTCCATTTTTTTGAAAATGTTAGTTTCTATTTTTGAATATGTGTTTCAAGGGTTACATTACACTGAAAGGAGGTCTGTCACTCTGTCACAAGGATGGTGTCCTCAGTGATGTCATGAGTGATGTCACTGACCATGTCATGAGTGATGTAATATGTGACGTCATCAGCAGTGCATTGCAGGCGCGCAAGTTATAGTGAGTCCAACTAACTATAACGTGGGAATTTCAATGGTTTTATGTCAGTAAAATTTCCAGCTAACTATAACTGGTGTCAAACCTATGTTTTGTTCAGTGAATTTAATAGGTTTTTTAAATGCTAATTCCTAACTATAACTGGTGTGAAACCTACGTTTTTTCCAGTGAATTTCAAAGGTTTTTTAAATGCTAATTCCTAACTATAACTGGTGTGAAACCTATGGTTTTTTCAGTGAATTTCATAGGTTTTTTAAATGCTAATTCCTAACTATATATAGGGCCTCAAACCTATGTTTTTTCAGTGAATTTCAAAGGTTTTTTAATAGAAAATTTCTATAGCTATGAAATGTAATATTTTTTATAATGAATCCTATATTGTATATGTATGTAATACTATTTTTTTTGTGTATATTGATCATGGTTTTTTTTAATTTAATTTTTTTTGCCCTGGAGCGCTCCCGGTGCGCGTACCGGTGAGCGTCCCGTTAGCGCTATTGCCGCGAACGAAAACATCATCGTGACGTATCGCGTAGCCACGTCCGCGTGATACGCACGGCGTAAGCGCACCCGGAAGCACTCGAGCGCATGCGATCGCGCAACGTAAGCGCCCCCGGGCATGCCCCGGGGCACGTAGCGTAAGCGCGTCGGGTCATGTGAACTGAAAATAACACTTTTCATTGGTTCAGGACAGTTTTGGTTTCCAAATGATAAAGCCAGTGTCATGTGACCTGAAAATAACACTTTTCATTGGTTCAGGACAGTTTTGTTTTCCAAAAGATGAAAGCCCCCACCTTTTTTCCTCATTCTCACTTTTTACTTTGACTGAGGAAGACCTGTTTGCAGACCTATTTAAACCTATTTGTACTGAGAAATGGCTACAGTAGCTGCAGCTTCAGGAGCATCTCAACCACCACAAGGACCACCACAACACCACAGTGGTTGAGAAGAAGAAGAGGAGAAGGAGGAGGAGGAGGAGGAGGAGGAGAGGCGGTACCTGCCTGAAGATACTACCACCTATAAGCCAAAGGAGCACATTGTCTGGGAGTTTTTTTAAATCCCAAGGGGCCTCAAAAAAGTTAATGCGCCAAAGGTTACTTGTCTGATCTGTGGCACTGTACTTTCCAGGGGGAACCCTGCCAAAAAGTATTCTTTTGGCAACAACACCATGATTCGCCACATGCGACGCCAGCACCCAAACAACTATGCTGCGGCAGAGGTCAGAGAACTGACCAGAAACCCTCCCTAATCTTCACCCAGCACTTCCCAAAGTAAGCAACCCACTCCATCGGGTCCAGAGATAAGTGAGATGGTCCCAAACATCCAAACCCAGTTTGGAGATTTCAAAATTGTTTGCAAATTTTGTGGAAGGACAATTTGCTATGGAGAGCAGAGTATTAAACTGATTAACCACGCCCCTTTTTACATCTCTCTGCAACGCAGCCCCTGTGCATGTTTGAAGAAGGGGAACTAATTCCCCTTGCATACTAGGGGTCCCTGGGGGCCAACTAGCCCACCTGGAACCTCCAGTATGCGCCAGGGGGCTGCATTGCACAAAGGTGTAATGAGGCTATGCCCCTTTTTACACCTCTCTGCAACGCAGGCCACTGGCGCGTTTGCAGAGGGGGGACTAATTCCCTTTGCATACTGGGGGTCCCTGGGTCATATCTGCCCAAACACCGATATTCCGAACGATTGAAAATGACTTTTCTTGAGAAACATTCGGATTTGGATTATCATGTCCTATACTTTGGAATTTTTGAAAGACTGACTTTGAGGATGCTATAAATTACTCAAGTCTGCCCGAATTTTGTTAGTGAAATTGATACCTAGTCACTTTGAATAAGAATGTACTTATGTCTCGTCTAACATTTGGAAGAAATATCTAGTTATATGACAACAGGATACCGACATAACTTGAAGGAAATAAGAACGCCCTGAAGAAGTTCTGTTGTACAGAACGAAACGTTTCGGCTGGCTGTGGTACATAAACTTAAGGAAAATAAAAGCATTTGAATATACACCAAGATTCAGCGCTTCAATAAGGACTCTAAGTGATATGATTTGATTGGACTTATTGTGCAAGTGGTGCTGTGCCAAACTTTGGAATATTCTCCACTACTCTCTACTACTTACTCTCTCCTACTCCACTACTCTCAAATACTCACTCTCTACTACTCATTCTCTACTACTCTACTACTCTCTCTATACTACTCACTCCCTACTACTCACTATCTACTACTCTCTACTACTCACTCTCTACTACTCTCTCTCTACTACTCACTCTTTACTACTCACTCTCTACTACTCTCTACTTCTCACTCTCTACTACTCTCTACTACTCACTCTCTACTACTCTCTACTACTCACTCTCTACTACTCTCTCTCTACTAGTCTCTGCTACTCACTCTACTACTCACTCTCTACTACTCTCTACTATTCTCTCTCTGCTACTCACTCTCTACTACTCTCTACTACTCACTCTCTACTACTCACTCTCTACTACTCTCTACTACTCACTCTTTACTACTCTCTACTACTCACTCTCTACTGCTCTCTACTACTCACTCTACTACTTACTCTTTACTACTCTCTACTACTCACTCTCTACTACTCTCTACTACTCACTCTACTATTCACTCTACTATCTACTACTCACTACTACTCCCTCTCTGCTACTCTCTCTACTGCTCTCTACTACTCTCTACTACTCCCTCTCTATTACTCACTCTCTACTCTCTACCTCTCTCTACTTCTCTCTCTACTTCTCTCTCTACTAGTCTCTACCTCTCTACCGCTACCTCTCTACCTCTACCTCTCTACCTCTACACCTCTACCTCTCTACCTCTCTCTACACGCACACATATACACACATATATATGCATATATATGCATATGCATTTATATATATGTATGTGTATGTATATATATATATATATATACATACATATATAAACATATATAATCTGTATATCTATATAAATACAAATATAAATGCATGCATACATATACATATGTGCATACAGATGCATGTTATTTACATGAAAGTTTAAAAAACACTAATAAAAGCAAAGCTAAAAAGCCACCTCATTACAAACAGAATGGCTTTAACTTAAACGAGGAACCTTTGGAGGAAGAAACGTACCGGGTGTTGTTGCCTCAGAAATCGCCAAATCGCCACATCGCAGAACTGCCCGTGTTAGCCAGCTGGCCTCCCCGTATCCCAGGAGGGATTGACCGCCCCGCCGCAAGGTAACAACTTGCAGCACCCGCTCCGCGGGTGCCGCTGCACGGCGTGAGGCGTGGGGTTGAGGCCGGCTGGCTGGGAACAACAGCGGCAGGAGGAGGGGGAAGCACCAGACCAGATCTAGCAGAGAGCGCGAGCTGCAGGGACTCCAAAGACCAGGAGTCCCTGCGTTGCACAGGTGTGCACGGCCGTGCCCCCACCAAGACACGCCCCCCGGCCGACCAGTTCTACAAAGAAGGACGCTTTCCAGCATTAAGCGGGAACCTATGGAGGAAGAAACGTACCGGGTGTTGTTGCCTCAGAAATCGCCAAATCGCCACATCGCAGAACTGCCCGTGTTAGCCAGCTGGCCTCCCCGTATCCCAGGAGGGATTGACCGCCCCGCCACAAGGTAACAACTTGCAGCACCCGCTCCGCGGGTGCCGCTGCGTGGCGTGAGGCGTGGTGTTGAGGCCGGCTGACTGGGAACAACAGCGGCAGGAGGAGGGGGAAGCACCAGACCAGATCTAGCAGAGAGCGCGAGCTGCAGGGACTCCAAAGACCAGGAGTCCCTGCGTTGCACAGGTGTGCACGGCCGCACCCCCACCAAGACACGCCCCCCGGCCGACCAGTTCTACAAAGAAGGACGCTTTCCAGCATTAAGCGGGAACCTTTGGAGGAAGAAACGTACCGGGTGTTGTTGCCTCAGAAATCGCCAAATCGCCACATCGCAGAACTGCCCGTGTTAGCCAGCTGGCCTCCCCGTATCCCAGGAGGGATTGACCGCCCCGCCGCAAGGTAACAACTTGCAGCACCCGCTCCGCGGGTGCCGCTGCGCGGCGTGAGGCGTGGGGTTGAGGCCGGCTGACTGGGAACAACAGCGGCAGGAGGAGGGGGAAGCACCAGACCAGATCTAGCAGAGAGCGCGAGCTGCAGGGACTCCAAAGACCAGGAGTCCCTGCGTTGCACAGGTGTGCACGGCCGTGCCCCCACCAAGACACGCCCCCCGGCCGCAACGCTTGGCTTAACTACAACAGGGAGGCGCGTAGCGGGACGCGAGCGGGACGCCGAGCGAAGCCCGGGCAAAGGGCGGGCCCTCTGTGGCCCTCAGAGGCCAGAAGAGGCCGGGCTGGGCCACCCCCCTAAAGTTGTTTAAGTAAACAAGGGGGACCCACTTAATGGCTTTGGACCATGGGTATCGGCTATTTCAAAAGACAAAGGTCCTAAGCTCAAAGCAATTTCTAGAAAAATGAATAACATATGGACCACAATCGGACACCATGTACAGTTCTTCTTATACCCAGCCGGGCATAGAGTTTATTTTAGGAATGTTTGACAAGAAGTCAATTTGAATCTTTCAATCACATAACAAACATAATATTGTTTGAAGTAAGGCACAAGCCTGTACCGAACTCATTAGAATAAAGAAAAAGTTTGTGAAAAAGGGTGCAGAGGAAAGAATATTTTACATCAGGCAAAGGAAGAGTTGAGCAAAAAAGTGGTACTGCTTTAGAATATAAATTGGCAGTATTCCGTATAGTAGGACATACACCAGTAAATCACAATAAATAACAATGTATGTCTACATTGGCAGAAGCCAGAAGAGGCCGGGCTGGGCCACCCCCCTAAAGTTGAACACCGCATCTTGTATATTGGGCTATCATCCGGACCCACTTGCATCAGACAAATCCACTCACGCACCTGGAGTTGCGGACCATGAGGAAGACCGCCAAGAAGCCCAAGATGCCTATCCTAAGATCGAACACAAAAGCCAAAACGGACCCACCCCCGCCCTTACCAACTCTAACTGCCATCGACAAAATGCTCAAACAAAGCATAGGGGCGGTATCCGATGCCATCGCAAATACAGAAAGGAGAATGTCCTTACCACCGGTGACAATCATTCTGGAAACCCAGGAATCCCTTATCAACCTATCGGGGGCTTCCCGAGAGCGAGAGCTGGCAGAGGAACTGGATTCTAGCCTGCCCCTCTCTGCTTCTTCTTTCGTTGACCTACCTTGCGCCCAGGCGCCTGCTGAAACTAGCAGCGAGAGATCTGGCGCACAATCAAATAACCATAATAATAACTCTCATAGTACAGAGACAATTTTGCACAAGGAAGGCCCTAAACGCGGGGGCAAAAAAGGACCATCAAAAACCAGAAACCACAACCTGGTAACGCCCATAAATCCAACTACACCGGGAATACCCTGTTGGATTACCAACATGGTGGCAGACCTCAAAACGGACCTTGAGCATTCCATTAACGCGCTGCTAAAACCCCTCATAGCCAAAATAGACAGATTAACATCACTTGTAAATAATAGGGGGATTGGCCAAAAAACCCAGCTAGTGCAAGAAGGCGGCCCAATACAACAGAATGATGCCACATCCAAAAGCCTAACTAAAGACAAGGCCTCTACAATTCCCGTCGCGGCGGCGAAGATCTCCAATAGAGATACCCAAAAAAGCATCAAAGATACGCAAAAAGCGGCTCCCACACCAAACACAGGTAAAAGCAACAAACAAAAAACTACTGAAAATTACAAATTACCCCCGGGACCCTCCCAAACACTGGAAGGAAATAATGTTCAAACACCTAAAGCGAACCCAAAGACCAACCCGACTCCCCCTACAACAACTACCAAAGAAAATATAACAGCCACCCGCTTCAGGACAATCAATCTACCGCCCGAAGCACTGCCCTTTGTAGTGGTTTTAACAGGAGTCCCACCTCTAAAGGAGGGTCAACGGGAATCACAAGTAGAACTGAAAAACAAGTGTGCACAGTGGCTACAAATACATAGACCCTTGCCCCCTAATATTTACGGGGAAATTCTATCTGTAAGAAGGGGGGAGTGGATCGGCAAAGGCACCAAGACCATAGCAGGGGATATAATCACGGTAAACTTCAGAGATATGGCAGCAGTCAATTTTATCTGTAATGTCCCCCCGAGCTATACTCGCTCACAAATTCACCCGGTTCATCTATCTTATTTTTACCCCTTTGCATTTCAAAGACCTAGGCAGAGCAACAGACCACCACCGACTAGTATCCCCCCCATGGGCCCTCAATATGGACCATCACAATACGGTCCACCCCAATGGCATGGACCATCACAACACGGTCCACCCCAATGGCAAAGACCAAACTTTATCATGCCAAATCATGACTCCGCCCTAATGCAGTACGCACACTGGAACAGGTTCAGCACACTGGATGGGGTGGATTGACATGGATGGGACAATCAATCCCCTAAGTTCGCAACGAGGAACGAGGCAAGCCCACCACCATCAAAAGGAAGGAGAAACGGGGTAGGCAATGGTCCAGAACTGGTGCCCGGCAAAAGGGGTAGCATCAAACCACCAAACACAAGTCCTGGAAAAGGAGAGTGGACAAATCCCCCAAAACATAGGACAACCAATAAACAGAGCAGACCAGTTGCCCACAGCAGATTAGCTGCTCCCAGCAGCACACATCCCGCCCTTGTCTCCTCAAAGGAAGCGGGAAAACACTTAATGATCCCATCAGGAGACACGATAGGAACCCCAAAGGAAATGACCCAACCAAAATTACTTGTTGTATCTTGGAATATCACAGGACTAGCGGCCAAATTCGAATCGCAGGAATGGCTTAGCCACATAAATAAATTCCATATCATATGCCTGCAAGAAACCTGGGCCACCGACCTAAACGATTACAGCATGGAAGGCTATAAAAGCTTCTTCGTTCCAGCTAAAAAAGTAACTTCCGGGAGAGCCAGTGGAGGACTCGCCATATACGTCAACCTAGACATTAAGGGCACCTGGTCCGACATTAAATGGGCCTCACATAATCTCCAAGCATTAAGGTTCACCTCACCAAGACTAACCCTTTTCCTAGTTAATTGGTATAATGCTCCTGCAACAACGGAGAAGGGAATAGCTGTAAAGGAACTGGATGAATGTTTAAGAAATGTGAACCTTTTCAACAAGACACCAAACCCCCCAAGTTTAATACTAATGGGAGATTTTAACTGCCACCTATGTGATAGATTAAAACCCTTCAACAAAGACTGGTCGAGATGCACCTTAATGAAAGGCCCACATTTTGTACATTCAAAAGAGGGATGGGATTTAGAGAGACTAACGAAAAGACATAACCTAATCCAAACCCTAGACCTTGTGGCACTGGGAGAAAATGGAGAACTGACCCCAACATATAAAGGAAGAGGTTGCCACTCCTATATTGACTTTATCCTAGTCTCCCCCATTCTAAAAAGAAATATTAGTAACACTACAGTCGAGGCCAGCAGCTTTAGTGATCATAACCCGGTCACCATTACAATTGAAGGTTTTGATTTGAACTCGTGCCCAAAGAGATCTGACATTATGGAAAAAGCAGTGGATCAGGGAAGAAGAATCAAATGGGCCAAAATCGATGGGGATAGATTTTATAAAAAATTACTAACAGAGGCCTCAGCTGCAATAGACAACTGTCTGGACCCAAGTGTGTGTGGTGCTCGGGTGGTCAGGGCATTCGAAGAAATCGCGCACCACGTAAATAACTCTCTAAAGACCACTGGGTCTAACAAAACGCATCCAAACCCCCGGTGGTTTGATTCGAACTGCACCAAGGCGCTAAAAAAACTGAAAGATAGCCTCCACTCCAAACCTAGGGACAAGATCATGGTGGCACAGAACAGAGCTGAATACAAAAAAGCTCTGAAGAACCGCAAACAAAGTCTACAAAATCAAGCTTGGGAAGATTTAAGGGAAGCAGCCGAAAGGAAAGACTCCGCAAGCTTCTGGAAAGTGATTAATTCCCCATGCTTTCAGGACCAAGGGGCACCAAAAATTATAAACATCATCTTGCCGGAACAATGGCAGACCCACTTCCAGGGACTATATAACCATTCAAGTCATCTAACCCGGGAGGATGCCCCCAGGGATCATCAGCCGGCCAAGTTGGACTTCTCCTTGAAAGAAGTTGAAATGGGAATAACTGGGCTCAGCAAAAACAAAGCCCCGGGTCCGGACGGCATTCAACCAGATCTATACCTAAGTAGACCTGACCTGTGGGCGCCGCTGCTCACCAGGGTACTAAACGAGGCAGTGGTGGCAGGACTGCCTCAGTCCTGGTCAACGGCGACCATAGTTCCAATCTACAAGAAAAGGAACCACGATGATCCCCAATGCTATCGACCCATCTCGCTCATAGATGTGACAGCTAAGGTACTAGGGCGTGTCATCCTACAGCGACTACAAGACTGGGCCGAGGAGCACCAAGTCCTCTCGGAAACGCAATATGGCTTCAGGAAAGGTAGATCCACCACCGATCAATGCTTAAATTTATACCTCCTGATAGCCAAATATACCATCGCTGGGAAGGGGTCCCTTCATATGGGGTTCATGGACCTTTCGGCGGCTTTCGACCGCGTAAACAGGAGTATGCTTTGGGCCATGTTACTAGAACTGGGGGTGGACCAACCACTAGTAGACACCCTGCAAAATCTCCACCGGAACACCACTGCAAGCGTGAGATACAACTAAGAGGGAAATAAGACCGACCCCTTCATTTGCTCGAGCGGAGTAAGGCAGGGATGTATCCTTGCGCCCTTCCTTTTCTCCATTTATATCAA
Organism: Lissotriton vulgaris; assembly: GCF_964263255.1. NCBI lineage: Eukaryota > Metazoa > Chordata > Amphibia > Caudata > Salamandridae > Lissotriton > Lissotriton vulgaris. Next base: position 344,199,146 of record NC_141693.1, read on the forward strand.
CGCGCTGGAAAAGGATCTCCTTAAACTCAAGGTGGACTCACCTCAAATCGGTCATCGAGCGGTACCTGTACTACTCTACGCCGATGACGCGGTTTTGCTTGCCAGAACCCCCTTAGGACTGCAAAAACTGATTGATGGGTTCGTCATGTTCATGGATAAACTAGACCTGACCACCAACCTGGAAAAATCTTATGTCATGTCATCAGGGCAACCCACAAAAGGGTCTTTTTCCTACCACATTGGGCTACACAAAATAGACCAGGTCAAGACCTTTTCATACCTGGGGGTATTATTTGACCGTCATCTTACGTTTAAACCCCTGGTAGAAAAGCATTCCACGAAACTGGCAGCCTCGGTAGGAGCCATCATGGGGTACGGGCAGAGACTAGAAAAATGGTCCCCGGAACAAATACTGAACCTATATAGGTCAATCTGCTGTGCGAAAGTATCTTATGGTGCAGAAGTGTGGGGCTTCCTGGACAATAAAGTACAGCAGATCCAGACTGAAGAAAATAAATTTTTGAGGAGAATTCTGAAAGTCCCGCAGAGCGTATCGGCCCACATCATCCATGAAGAAGTAGGAGAATCCTTCATAGAAGATAAAATTAAAATCAAACCTCTCCTGGCATGGGTTAAAGTATGGACCAACCCAGAGGCGGCCCTAACAAGACAAATCATAGGGGACTGCCTCAAAAGAGATAAAGGGCAAACCATCCCCTGGCTGAAATTTGTCAAGAAATCTCTAGTAGAAATTGATTGTTCCAACCTCTTTACATCCCCAGACTCCATCACACCAGAGAGCAAGGCCCTGGTGAAAAAACTCTTCTCCGCACAGCTGAAGTTGGCAAGGGCCGGAAAAGAAAATCACAAACCCACTAACCTTTCCTATAATGAACTCACAGTGAAGCATGGCATGGAACCTTATTTAAGAGTCATGTTTAACGCCCAGGATCGCTTTGTCATGACCCGCTTTAGACTTAACATGCTCCATCACCTCCTCGCGGTCCCGGCTGGGTTCACTCACACCGTGGAGGAGAAGGGTACCTGCGGCTGCGACCACAGGTCTCCGCAGGATACCCTTCACTTTGTCCTACTGTGCCCATTGTACACTATGCCAAGACGCAAGTTCCTGGTGGGGATCCTGAAAGACCTAAAGTTTAAACACGCAAGACTGGCCTTGAGGTTCCTACAGGAAGCGGAGGACGCTTACACTCTTTTCTGCACCATAAACTTTATTCGAATAGCAATAAGACTGAGGAACACTAGAGAAACTGGCCCCTAATATCACTTGTCCCGTTGAACATTTAAACTGACGATGATCCCCCTGTCTTTTCTAGAGTGTCAGATAAATTTTAACATTTATACCCTTTTTATGGAAATTAACTGATGTTTCTTAAATATTTTTTAAACGTTTGTTGTATTTGTGCTTTTATGGTGTCTTTTTAAGAACCGAATAAAGATTATAAATTGAAAATTGAACTTAAACGAGGGCGAGATCTATTGCATTTTTAATGCTTGTTTACTTTGGTTCCATCAAGAACGCATTCAGATGTGTCACACATTTGCCATAAATTCTGCATGTTAGCACTCTAGTTGCTCATTAGATCACTGTAGTAAAGCTACTGCTCACCAGGGAAGTCTGCTGCTGGTATTCAAAGTGCATGTTTCAGTCTGCATGTCAGAATTTCTTTAATGAAATAGAAGAGGATTTGAGAAGTCACTCAAAATGATCCCTAATTTTTCTTTCTGAAGCACTAATCATACTTTCTATGGCAAAATGAACCCCCTCATTTTGTTCCTTTTTAAATTAAATGTTTTCAGACTTACCACTTCATTCCAACCAAGATGGCTTCTGGTGTGCCATACTTTTGTCATAAGTAAGACTGTTAGCGCTCTAGTTGTTCTGTAGAACACTTTGGGACATTCTGTCATTGGGCTATACTTGGGCTACATCTGGGTGATATTTGGGCTACATTTGGGCTCTTTCGTCTCTGGTGGCCATCTTGGGAGACTGCATGTCAGAATTTTTTAATGAAATAGAAGAGGCTTCAGGTGTGCCATACCTTTGTGATAAGTAGGACTGTTAACGCTCTAGTTGTTCTTTAGAACACTCTAGGAGGCTGCAGTAGAACACAAAGGAATCAACTGACAGTCTCTGTCCTTGTTGGATGTACATGTTTTACTGAGAATGTCAGACTTCATTCTCACATGACTGAGAAAGATAATGTGAATTTACAGAAAATATGCTTTCAGTTTAGCTTATAGATCCCTTCCAAACCACTGTGGGAAAATCATGAGATATTTGTTTTCTTTCAAACATGATTCATGATATCACAGCAGAAGGCTTTTTCACATGGTAAAATCACCTTAGAACACACCACAATTCCTAAAATGAGTATGGTACCATCAACAAATGATTTATAATGTAACTAAAGTCCAAAAACCCTCTATTAACTACAATGCTTTTTAATGAGGTGCTATCATGTATATTGGTCCCAAGATGGCTGCCAACACTTCTTGGATGAAGTGCTGACAGCCAATCAGATCAGATGTGTGGTTAGGCTCCGCCCAGATATATATATTTTTTTGAACCTAAATTACTCAAAATCCACTGGAGCACATATCTTGAGACATAACAAAAGCACATCGGGCTACCAGTCCCTACAATTTTGCAAGTTTTGAGGAAATCCATTCAGCCGTTCGGGCTAAAAGTGAGTCCAACCGCCCTATGGAAATCAACATGGGGAAAACATGTTTTGGGACTCCCCTTTTATCTCGGCCCCCAGGAATGCAGGATGCGCCCGCCACTGTGGTGGGCGCATCCGAATGGCCCCCACGGGACACCCTCCCTTATGGCCGGCGGTCCCATTTCACGATAGGATGGCTGGCGGACATCCTAATGGGCCCCATAGTTGTTAAAAATATCGAAGTTAAAAATATTGTTTTTTTATGTATAAAAAATAATGTAAAATAAATTAAAGCATACATATAACTTAATATTTTTTTAGAATTATTAGAACATTTTAACTATAAATATTAAATGTAATGGAAAAATTAATTAAACATACATATATAAAATGTAATATATACATTTACCTAATAATAATTAATAAATAATTATTTTAATAAATTTTAAACTGTTAGAAATATATTACAATTATAAAAACATATATATATATATGTATACATACATACACCTGTAACATTAAAAAAATATATATATATATATATATATATATAATAAATTAAATTATTAAATATTTATTAGTTTTTAAAACTACTTTAAGTGCAACAGTAGGGAAAATGTTGGATAACGAAGGTGAAAAAATTACTATTCCAACTGCAGCGAGTGCAACAGTAGGTAAAGTGTTGGATAGGGATAGCGGAGGGTAATAATTTACTATTCCCACTCCAGCGAGTGCAACAGTAGGGAAATTGTTGGATAGCGGAGGGAAATAATTTACTATTCCAACTCCAATGAATGCAACATTTTGGAAAGGGTTGGATAGGGAAGGGGAAAAAATACTAATCCCACTCCAGCAAGTGCAACAGTAGGGAAAGTGTTGTTTAGCGTAGGGTTAAAAATTACTATTCCGAGATGGAGCTACGCAGCAACCAAGATGGCCGCATAGGCTCCGGCTCCGCCTACCTCCGTCTGCTGCTTGATGATCCTGCCAGATATCCTGATTTTACGCCCGACCCCGTGTGGATGAACTGTTGCTGAATCTGACGGTGCGGTCCCGAGAATTTTATCGCCCAGATTGACGGAGTTGTGTCGTGTTTAAGATCTCAGCCTAACCCAGCTTCTGAGCCGGGGCCTCGAGTACTTGCCCAGCCGGGTTGCGGTTGAATAACATCAGCCATGGGACTCAGACAGGGTCCGGTCTCTTGCAGAGGAGGTTATCCTAGCCTGTTTTTGGTGGCGAGCGTCTGGTCTGTTTTATACTGAAGGAGTGGTGTTAGGCTTCGTCTGTGGCTGTGGGGGGGAGTCCCCGTCCCCGGCGACCCGGTTGCCACCTCCCGGGTATGCTGGGCCGGGGCCCTCGCTCGCGGTTGCGTACTGCTGACCAATAATGCACCCTCTGTTGCCGTCCGCTCCGCTCTTGCCTCTTCTCCCGGAGAGACCCGGCTCTCTGAGGAACCCGCCCATGCTTGGAACCGAGCGAGTGGAGGCGGATCGGACGAACTGTGAGCCGTCTTTGAAGACCGTAATGGCCGCCATCGGGGCATTTCAATTGCATCTGGAGACCATTGTCCATAAAATGATCGCTGGTGACATCAAAACTAGGCGACCGAGTCTGGGCTCTGTTCTATTGCATGACTTTCAATGAACTGATTCTCCCACGATGCCCGTAGTAAAGGAGGATGGAGACCCCGTGCGCGATAAAGTTTTGACGCCATTGACCTGTTTGCAGAATACTTGCGGAATTGTTTCTCTGGGGGTATCGCTGCATTCACCATCGCAGCCGATTATTGTGGAGCTACCTGGTTCTTCACTCAAGACTACGACTAGCAAAAACCGAAAGTCACTACCGTCCCTTCCCGCCCTTGTGGTTCTTTTACATCTACAGCGGAAAGGATATCTGGACTGCATGTCGGTGAGGGAGATCTTACCGGTGGTGGATGCTTGCAGAGACTCAATGTGTTCGACTGGTCTCATATTAATCTTAATTGAACTTCCTACAAACTTTGACTCTCCTAGGACGGTGATGGTGTTACCAGACAGAGTCCGCATGAAAGATCGGAGGGGTCAAGGATGAGACTGTCGGTCTGGGTCTGATTTTGGGGCTTTAGAGGACAAGGGATTCGCTAACGTAATGCTTGCAGGAGGTTGGGTGGTGTTCAACGTCTCCCCTGTCTGGCTCTGTCTATAATATTTTTGAGTACTTTGTGGTCTTAGGACAGGGGTTGTTCGTTTCAGGCGGGGGGGAGAAGGTGACCGGGAGTTTGTATGACATTCTCCTCCTCCATTCTTCTTTTACTTTTTGTAGTTTAGTTAGTCGGGGTGACAGGCACGCTGCTAGTTGGGGTTAGGCAAAAGCCACATGCAGGGGTGCAGGGTGGGGGGATGGGTCTATAGTTTTGTTAGTTAGTTTAGTTTTTATGGTTTCTTTATCTCACGCTTTCCTTTCGCTCTCTTTTCATAACGTTGGGGTATTATCCTGATCTTGTATGTATTCCAGTATCTGGTAACCGTACTTCTTTTTCTATCCTGGCGTCAATGGGTGGGCGGGGTCTGTGTGCGGGCGACTGCATTGGGTTATAGATTGCTTTGTCATACATCCTGTTTTGTGCTTGCTAACGCAGGCGTCTTGGTCGTTCCCTTTAAATTGATCTGTGATTATTCTATTTTTGTACCTGCTCACTTTATCATAGTGTTTGAATGTATGGCACCAGATATGTCTGTTTCTTTTTCCTTGCTTTTTAGGTTGGGGGGGGGGGGGGTGAAACATAAAATGAAAGCTTCGTCTTCTCCTGTAACGTGTTGTGAGTTCAATACAATGTTTATCCTGATTCGCTGCAGGACCTCAGGGTTGTCAGCTGAAGAGCTGTGTCATTTGATAATATAGTGGGTCTTATTCATGTGTTGCGGCCGCCCCCTGCGGTTGTTGGCCCGTGCTTGTAATTTTATTGAACTGTACAATAAAGGTTTAAAAAAAAATAACAATTACTATTCCCACTCCAGCAAGTGCAACAGTAGGGAAATTGTTGGATAGCCTAGGTGTAAAAATGACTATTCCCACCCCAGAGAGTGCAACAGTAGGGAAAGTGTTGGATAGTGGAGGGCAATAATTTACTATTCCCACTCCAGCAATTGCAACAGTAGAGAAAGTGTTGGATAGCGGAGGGATAAAAATGTCTATTCCCAGTCCAACTAATTCAACAGTAGGAAATATGTTCTATAGCAGAGGGGAATAATTTACTATTCCCACTCCAATAAGTGCAACAGTAGGGAAAGTGTTGGATAGCATAGTGGATAACATTACTATTCCCACTCCAGGGAGTGCAACAGTAGGGAAAGCGTTGGATAGCGGATGGGTAAAAATGAATATTTCCACTTCAGCAAGTGCAACAGTGGGGAAAGTGTTGGATTACGTATGGGTAAAAATTACTGTTCCCACTCCAACGAGTGCCATAGTAGGGAAAGTGTTGGGTAGCGTAGGGGTAAAAATTACTATTCCCACTCCAGCCAGTGTAACAGTAGGGAAAGTGTTGGATAGCATAGGGGTAAAAATTACTATTCCTACTCCAGCGAGTGCCATGGTAGGGAAAGTGTTGGGTAGCGTAGGGGTAAAAATTATTATTCCCACTCCAGCCAGTGTAACAGTAGGGAAAGTGTTGGATAGCATAGGGGTAAAAATTACTATTCCTACTCCAGCGAGTGCCATGGTAGGGAAAGTGTTGGGTAACGTAGGGGTCAAAAATTACAGTTCCCACTCTAGCGAGTGTAACAGTAGGGAAAGTATTGGATAGCATAGGGGTAAAAATTACTATTCCCACTCCAGCGAGTGCAACAGTAGGGAAAGGGTTGGATGGCGTAGGGGTAAAAATTACTATTCCCACTCTGGCGAGTGTAACAGTAGGGAAAGTATTGGATAGCATAGGGGTAAAAATTACTATTCCCACTCCAGCGAGTGCAACAGTACGGAAAGTGTTGGACAGCGGAAGGAAATAATTTACTATTCCTACTCCAATAAATGCAACACTTTGATAGCGGAGGGGAATAATTTACCATTCGCACTCCAATGAGTGCAACAGTAGGGAAAGTGTTGGATAGCGAAGGGAAAAATATAACTATTCCCACTACAACTAATGCAACATTAGAGAAAATGTTGGATAGCGGAAACATAAAAATTACTATTCCAACTCCAGCGGGTGCAACAGTAGGGAGAGTGTTGGATAGTGTAGGGGTCCAATTCACTATTCCCACTCCAGCAAAAAAAAATGACACATGTAACATAATTACCAATTATTAATAATAATGAACAACCAATTAATACATATTTAATAATACATTAATTACCACCATTAATAATACAAAATGTTGAATGCATAAATATTAATTAATAAAAAATTATAATTAATTATTATAATTAAATTGCTTCCCACCCTACTCCCCTATCAACCCACAACCCACCCTAAGAAAATTACTTTTAACATATATATCAATTAATTAATATAATTAACAAACACTTATTAGATAATTAATATTAAATCAAATACCACAATTAATAATACAAAATATTAAATACATAAATAATAATTAATACAAATATTAATTAATTAATTCTATTTACATTACTTCCCGCCGTACTCCCCTATCAACCCACAACCCACTCATAAAAGAAATTACACAATTAACGTATTTACCAAATAATTACTAATAATTAACAACCAATTAATAAATATTAATACATTAATTACCACAATTGATAATACAAAATATTAAATACATAAATATTAATTAATAAAAACATGTTTATTAATTGATTATAATTACATTACTTCCCACCCTACTCCCCTATCAACCCACAACCCACTCCAAATAATAAATTAATACAATTAACATTATTGCTACGGAACTAAAACGCAAAATTGAATTAAAACTTCTAACAATAATTAATAAATGTATTATAAATTAATTACTTCCCACCCTATTCCCATATAAACCCACAACCCACTACGGAACTAAAAAGCAAAATGTACTGAAAATAAAATTAATAACTTCTAAAAATGTAATACATATATTAAAAAACAAATGCAATACTTAGACAAACAAATTGAACACATACATTTAAATTACATACTAAAATACATAACACTAACTAAAGAAATGATATTTTTAAAAACTATATTTTTGCAAACAATATTGAAGAGCGATATTTTTTAAAATGATAATATTGACTTCAATATTGTTAAAATCGATATTACTTACCTTAGACTCGATACTCTTTACAACGATATTCTGACAGTCGATATTTTTTTATCCCGATATTTGGCACTCTATTAGTGCAAGTCGAAATGAAAAATACTAATATTCTGTCTGTTTACCACCAGCTCATATGGGCTGAACCCGGGTAATGGGCATATGGTATTTTTCCACATATATCATGCATATGTGTGCATCCAACACATCTGCAGTCGAAATTCACACACAGGCATCAATATATTTGTGAAAGTACTCACCAGCACCAGCCCTGTGGTCAACTCATTATATGGCGGTCTTTGGACCGCCAGCACCGTGGGCTGCTGGCGGGGACGGACGTGGTCCTACGGGGGTTAGATCGACAAACTCATAATAGGGCCCTAAGGGGGATATTAACAAGGACTTATCTCCGATATATCTCCACCGTAACGCATCAAAAGTGGAGATAGATTTATCACCTCATTCACAAGCTGGCGCAAACATCTGACATCGCCAGTATTCCCACGATAACTGCCCCAAAATTTATCTCCATGGTGGACACCACCAACTAACCCTAATGAGATGCAGAGTAGGTGTTCCAGTGCAAAAACACACAAAAGAACCACAACACCACTTTCACAACGAACTGCCAGATCTGCAAAGTGCATCAAAACAGGCGATAACCCGCGATAGCACCAGGGATTTAACACCTGACTTTTGCTGGTGCTAAGCAGGATGACTACCCACAGCATGAAAGGGAGCCCAGCAAAGAGCCACACCTGAAGACCCACAGATGCCATGGAGACAATGATCATGCAGCTCCGATATCCATGAGGGCCACAACTTCCTCCGCCACCACCCCCAGCCCCCCCACCGTCCCCCCGCAGGACATACTCATACAATGCACGACACAAGAGCCACAAAAAACGCATGATGATGCACATTACCAAAATACATACACACGTGTTGCCAGAAGAACGAGAAACAGTAACACAGAACTGAAGTAACAACAAAAATCTTTATTGAAATACAACACAAGACACCAATGCGGCAGACTCCTGTCGGGTCCGTCAGGGACAATCTCGAAGCACATCAAAGGAGAGAGACGCAGAGAAACAGAGAAGGAAAGTAAGCCAGATATAGAAAGAGAGGGAAGGAAAGGAGAGAAAGAGCGAGAGAGAGAGGGGAGAGAGAAGGAAAGAGAGAGAAGGAAAGGAAAGGTGAGAGAGAGAGACACCACCACCCCTGCACACACAGACCCCACTGTTCACCTGCTGCCACCGGTGTGTCCACCAGTAGGCACACCATGTGCCTGTGCAAGCTCCAGGCCCCGGTCCTGCCATCATGGCATGGTCCACATCATGCGGACCCACCCCGCGGCCCAGCAGGTTCCACACATGACACAGAGTCCTGAGTCCTCAATGGCGGAGACCACATCAGTGCACATGTCATCAACGCAGGCTGCACAATCGCTCAGCTATTTCGGAGCTACTAACCCTGTGCAACGCCAGTCAGCGCCACGTTGTGATAGGCCCCTGACGTCTGCAAGGCTTTTCCTACGACCATGAGTTGTTCTGTCATTTAGATTACTTGTTTGTACCCTCTAGCTACTTTCATAGAGTCTCTGGCGCCGCAAAACTGCCTTGAAGTCTGTTATACCATTCTTCATTGTCGCTTGGACTCCGGGTGGGCCCTGTCCGTCCTTGCTTCCGCTGGCATCTTTTCCCCTGGCATTTGCAGGATCAGCAATACCAGACACACATGCACTAGGCCTCGATTGGGTACTTTGTCCTGAATACAGGGACTGTAGCCTTGGCTGTGACTTTATGGGAGGCCATGAAACCGACTCTTCGAGGAGTCGATATCTCACTCTGCACCACGAGGCGTGAACAACATTGCAAGAAGTTCTTCCAGATGGAGTCCCGCATCTTGATTTTAGAGCGGTGGGGAAGAGGGGAGGGAGTGGGCCTGGCACATTGTTAGTTGGCTCAAGCACAACAACTGTACCAGGGAGAACTATTAGAAGAAGGATGGACTGCTCTGCTGGCTTCTCGTAGTCAGATATATCAATGGGGAGACAAATCCAGTAAACTTATGCATCAGCTGTGCCAACATGTGTTACTGCCAGTTAGTGTTCCAAGCATTTTCGACTCCAATGGCGGTATTTTCACCGATCCCTCGGCGATTGCAAAGAGCTTTCACTAAAAGTGCTGCACTGCCAGAGACCTTAGTACAGAAATTTCTAGGCCACCTACCCCCGAAGTTGCTTGAAATCCCCCTTACAGTAAAAGAGATAGTGACCGTTCTAGCTGACCTACACCCAAATAAAGCTCCAGGTCTCAATGGCTTTACATGTGAATTTATTTAAGGCATACATGCCCTAACTAGGCACCCTTTATATCGAGACGATCCAAACGACCTTAGAAGAGAAGAAGCTTCCACCAGACTGGAGACATGCTGAAGTGGGGTCTTCCTCAAACCAGGCCGACCCCAGGATTGTCACTCCTCATACCGCCCAATCTCCCTATTGAACGTAGAAGTCAAACTACTCGTCAAAGCCTTGGCTAACCTCCTCATGCCGCATATACCTGATTTAGTACACCCGGATCAGGCTGGCTTAATGCCGTGTTGTGTCATGCTAGCCTTCACAATATCCACCATGTTCACAATGCCATAGCTGCTGTAACTCGTCTGGGATGCCCGGCCGCTCTATTATTGGACAATATTGAAAAGGCCCTCAACTCTGTCAGTTTGACTCATTTGTTCGCGCTTCTGTAATGCCTCAATATTGGCCACGGACTTCTATCATATGTTAGTCTACTATATACATAGCTTACTGCTTCGGTGCATGTGGCTGGTTCAGCTTCCCCCCGATTTCCTATCCAGCATGGTACTCATCAGGGTTTGTCCCCTGTCTCTGTACTTATTTGCCCTGGCCATGGGGCCATTCGCGACTTGGGTCAGAATAGATGCCATGGTTCGGGGCTTTGAATGGTTGCGAGAGGTCTCAGACCGCATCATGCTATATGCTGACGACGTCTTATTTTTCCTTACTGACCCGCATAGAACAGGCCCTAGGCTCTTTCGTATCATGCAGGTTTTTAGAGAGACGTCCGGTCTATATATGAACGCCAGCAAATCCATTCTGTGGCTGATACAGGGGACACATGCCTTCCGCACATGGTCGGCTGATCTGACCATTGCCACAGTGGGCTGCAATATCTTGAGGTCTTCTTGTCCGCCTCTCAACCTATCTCTTGCAGAAGCACCAAAGCGAATTCGCCATGCCACACAACCAATTTACAAATATCTACAATTTTGTCATGCCCTGTCCCCCTACCTTAAGAACTTAGAGGCTCTTCTGGAGTCGAATCCACTAGAAGGTGAACTACTCATGGTGGAGCTGGAGATCACAAAATTACTTAGATATATCAGTCCCTAATTAACAACAGCCCCACCACATTTGATGCCTTCCGAGCAAACTGTCCGAGGGACCTGGGTCTGATAAAGGATGACGACTGCACATTTAGTTGTCTTGTTGATTTTCGTTTTTGATTTGTATTGACGTAGATAATAATGACTTACCTATATGCATTGACCTGTACATGTGTGGATCGGGCCCAGCGGGCCATATGTGGCAGAAACTACAAATGAAATCTGTTTTGAAAAAATGTGGCGGAGAGTGAAAAGGACTTAGTACAACCAATGAGGATTCCATAGCTTCTTCGAGTTTATCAATTCCTTAATGAATTTTGGAAATCACTGTGGCTTTGATTACAGAAAAGAAGTCTCATTGCAATAGGAGTTGTTTGAGGCATTTTAAAGAGAAAAGAGCTTCTCAAGTCAACTTAACATTGCAATCAATTTGATTTTTCTTGGAGACATTGACACGAATCCAAAAGCTTAAGGATTTTATTGTTGTGGTACATTTGAGAGGGGGGATTTTTATTTTTAGTTCATAAATACATCCTATGTATATTTGTGGTGGTGGTTTTCTGCTAAGGAGAATGAATTCTGACTTTCATGAACTAGTTTTAACAATTCTCCGACATCCACTTTAAAATGCTGAATAAGGTGCTCTTGAGAATGAACACATCATTGAAGTGGTAACTTTTCATGTAAAATTATGTAATTTCCTTATTGGTGGATGGACACTCCTCATTCGTCATTCAGGACTATGGAATGTAACCTACTTTCGCTAGTAGGCTTGGTGTAGGATTGAGACTGGGCTGAATATGTTCTCAACTACTGCATCCATTAGTATTCAATGGAGGTGGAATAAAATGTTGGAGTTGTGTTCAGTGCTAGGGAATTCAGAGATAATCTCCTGCATGTTTGTCAAATCTCAGTGAGAAAATGTTGTTTGTGGTGGGTATTGCTGTATAATTATAAGGCATTTTTATGAGACTGATGTTTATTCTTGTGTTGGTTATGATTAGGGGCCAGGAGGAGAAGATGAGCTCCATATAACAATTCTTGAATTAAACTGACATTTATACTTAATGCTTCTTCTGTTTACTCCCTTTTAGAAAAGAACAAGAAAAATTGAAGAAAGAAGAAGAGGAAAGAGAGAAGGAGCAAGCAGAGAAACTTAGAACCCTCGGTTATGATGAAACAAAACTGGCACCATGGCAGCGGCAGATCATCCTAAAGAAAGGAGATATAGCAAAGGATTAGGAGCACAGAGCCCAATGGTCCCGGCCTTGACATGAAAAAGGAATTCCTTAGATCTCCAGCATGAACTGTCTGTGGACAATTGTGGGGATACTTTGGTTAAAAAAATCGATCTTTACTCATTCCAGCATTGCTATCTGATAAAAACATAGGTTGTAAACTATGACATGTTACCAATAATTCAGTAACGAAATGCAACAGTAGTGCCCAAGATGAAATAGATTGCAATTTCAAGATGTAGTGTCCCTTACAGCAACATTATGAGAACATTCAGTTACAACCTATGTGGGTCACCTTACATTGTGGAGAAAACAAAAGTTCTTAATGTAGATGCGTGTGTAAAATGTGTTATACATCCCATGCTAGTTGTACAATGTGCTTTGTGGACTAGATGCAGCAACTGAAAGACCGCTGGTACACCTGTTGAAATATTTTTCAATATCTCATTCGCACACAGTTTCTTGCTTCTCAAATATTGGGTTTCGTCATCCTAATACAATGTACTTTTAGTGTAAAAAAACTGAAGGATGTCCCTTCCAAATATTATGCATCGAAGGTGCATGTGGATTTATGAATGTTGTATATATTAAATGACTAATATATGTTAGGTAGCATTTAGAATATGTAATGTGTAGAAAGTGCATTTTTTGCAAGATTCATATTTTAAAGAAATTATATAGCACAGAGATATAAAGAGAGTAACATATTTGGTTTATGATATATATATTTATTTCTTCAGATGCCATATTGATGTATAACAAAGCTCATCCAGTGACATTGCCATTTTAGCATTTTTCTATACATTTTTGCCATGTGTTTCTTGCAGCCTTTCACACATAATTTACAAGCACATTTCACACACAATTCTATACCATCTTATAACAATAAACCGTCTGCATTAATATTTCAATTCGCTGTCTTCATTTCTATTCAAAGGGAGATGTTACCGGTTAATTCTGAACATTACCACAGGAGTAATTATTTGAAATGTGTTTGCTGGGAGACCTGGCATCACCTATTGTGCAATGTCTTTCATTCATTTATGTTTTCTTATCTTAGAACATCTGTTATAAGTACACTTAACAAGAGATAACGCAATAGAGTAACATATTTTTTTCAAAATACTCTCAAAGGGAATCAGAAATTGCGAGGATCAGAGAGAAAACAGTTGAATCATTAATCCGAATATTATCTAGGTTCACATATATTTCCAACAAGGGGAGGAAAAAACTGTGAAGGAAAGAAAACAGAGTTGTGGGGTAAGGCAGAAGATCTTAATCGACAAGATGAATAAAAGCAGTGGGGACAGGATGAAGAGGGTGACATTAGGAGAAGGACATTTACTAGTTTAGATGGCAGGTGCATATGTATCTTACTTTTTTTTTCCTGAACTGAAGTGGGTCTCCTTGACCCAAATGGATTGTATTTTCTGATTTTAGAAGTCTTTCAATGTACTTCTCGTATAACATTCTCTATACATACTTCCATGGTGAAAAAAGAGAGCTCGTTTTATTGTTGAACAATATACAATATTCTGTCCATTAATTGTTGACGGTATAGAATGATGGTATAAGGCAGCATGTTTTGCTTCGGCATATCTTGCCATAGACATTTTTCAAGACTTTAATTTTTTTTCAGTTCAGTTAACCCAGTCAGTTAAAAGGGAGTGGTACCCTAATTTAAGTTGGGGTAGTTGGGTTCCGATGTAGTAATGTGCCTGGATCCCCCAGTGGGGAAGTGTCTAATCAGAGCATGGAAATGATTACTGTTAGACCAAGGAGATTAACTACCGATATAGCGGCATCCCAGACATGATCGTGGTGCATTACAATATGTCTTTGGTGGTTATTTAATGAATGTACATACAAACAACTAAATATGTAAATCTTGAATAATATTAACTCAAAAGACATACCATTCTTCTGAGATATTTCTGCATTATGTTATTCCTCCAGAAAAAATATTGTAAAAAATTGGATTCAAAAATAAAAAAGTTTTGTCCATCTCCAATAACATAGGCGATAGAATTGATGTAGTCATCCAAAAAAAGGTTTTTATAATACTGGGGTTTATAATACTGTTAAAAATGACAGACATAACTCTGTAAGGGTATACTGGCAGTGCCTATTGAGATGACCATATACTTTTTGATTCTCTCAATAAATGTACAGCATCTTACCAGCTTTATCTTGCCTTCCATATGTTTTTTAGTGTTGACCCTTTACAGGACCAAACTATTATGAGTTACAATATAATTTAGTCAGAATCCAGTCCAAATTAAATCTTGCAGCATGTAAATTGTTAATATAATGCCATGCTGTAAAGATTTAAATAAAGTCAGTAAACACATGTTTAGCTTCTACTTTTTGTCTTCTTGGCTATATCAAGAATTATGCAAGTTGTAAGAAAGGGACGTATCATAACATTAAGAGAAAAGCATTTAGTGGTAAATCTTATGAATTCTCTGTTAAAATCAAAATAAGAAAGTGAAAAATTAGTACATCAAATACCTCAAAATGTCTTATCAGGATCTCAGATGACATAACAGGGCATGACCAGAGATAACAATTATGCCCATTTCTGATTTGTTTGCATTAGCGGTGAAACTCTCACTTACTTAAATGTAATTTCCTGTACCTTGGGGACCATGGTCAGACAAAAAAGAAAATTATTTTGGTGTCAGAATTGAGCTTCTTTAGGAATCAAGTCTTCCTCTAATAATGCCAGTACATTTTGAGATTTCTGAGTTATCATACATTTAAACGTAGAGGTTCTAACAAGAAAGGTGCCCAAGGATTTTATTGCAATGATCAGTTACAATCTGATTCTCCCAAATGTATTCGATCAATTTAGGTAGAATTCTGTTAAAAAATGATATTGTGTAAGAAAATTAATGTTAAACTCGATACTGAATCTTGATGACCATAATATGTAACTGAGTCTATTTCCCCTCATTATCATCCCTGTATTAGGAGCTTGGGGAAATAAAATTGCTGCACCTCCTTTACTACCATCAGAAGGTGAGTGTCTTCAAGTGTGGAAATTTTGCCTTTTCGGGTAAAGTTTTTTCTTTAGAATTGCTGACTGTCTGTACTACATCGGCAGTATCCGAATTCCTCACTGATTCTTAAATATATATCCCAGCATACTTCCCTTTCTGCCTACATCAGCAGGTCCGGCACAGTGTATCTGACCATAATTCATGAGGCACAGGGTCAAGACTGATTTGCATATAGTTGTGCCTGAACTGGGGTGGCGAAGTGAGCTAAAGAACGGTGATGGATTCAACCCAGATCTGTGACTGGGGGTGAGTGTCTGAAAAGTTTCAGCGCTCCATCCATCATCTCCTTGTGTTTGCTTTGTTCGCTGTAAGTCGGCAGGGTATTCCCAGACGTGGGTCTCTTGCTCACTTTGCCACTGGATTCAAGCTAGGCTGGCAGATGAGGGTTGTTAGCCCAAAACCGGTCCCAGGATGCTTGTTTCCGGTCCAAGGAAGACATGGCTTGGCAGTTCGGGCTGAACTGTTCGCCTGAGGCACAGGGTCAAGACTTATTTGCATATAGCTGTGTCTGAACTGGGGTGGCGAAGTGAGCTAAAGAACGATGATGGATTCATCCCAGATCTGTGACTGGGGGTGAGTGTCTGAAAAGTTTCAGCGCTCCGCCCATCATCTCCTTGTGTTTGCATAATTCATCTTTTCCAGTGCAGTTCAATGAATAAACATGCAAAATGAAGGATCATTGCTTGCCTTTCATGTGCACCTCTGGAGATGACAACAAATTATATGATGCTTCTCTCATGGAACTACCAAAGTTCCATAGCTAGATGTTACCACCAAATAACATTTAGTGCATGACTGACAACTAAACTCAGCCTGGCTAAAGCTTCGCTGTCCACCACCATGTAGCAGCAAGTGAGAATTGGGGCAATCGGTAGGGCAAAATAGTAGAATACTCAAATAGTCTCCCTATATATTAACAAAAATAGTCATTTTATGAGGATGGTGAGAGTTGGTTAGACTAATCAAATAAGAGTCACTCAAAAGCAATATATAACTCAGACAGCACTGTTCTGCCGTGATGCCGCACAGATCACCTACAACAATGCACCTGTGAAAAGTTATGGGAGATTGTTGGCAATACACCTGCACCTGCAGTAGCAGTTCTTCTCTTCCAACTTGACTCAGCATGCAAAAAACACCAATACCCGTGCACCTTCATCATAAATAAATGCAAGTACACATATCACGCTGCCAACGCAACTCCATCACAGATCACACAATTTTCTGCCTGTGGACCTCCACCATTAACAAAAAACTGATCTACTAATGTATCCCCATTCTTTGAACAATACATATCTCTACCAGTGCAGGAATGCACCCCTATGTCACCGCGCTTTAGTGCTTTGCACACAGAAGGATCAGGGGCAGGAAGGGGGACTTGTCCACAATATATAACACAGGCTAGAACTAATTTGTGTGTTCCACCATTATTTCAGGGGATTTCCTAGTATGTCGGATGCTAGGAATGCTATTTTCAGGCACTGCCTGACCAGCCCTGAAATCAACCCGGCAGGAGCGGGAGTTTCCTCCCCACATGGCTATTGACTGTGGCCATCAGTCTCCTAAAGCATTATTGATAAAATGTACTAAAAATGTAGAATATTTAGTTCTTTTTTCCCAAATGTTTCTTTGTGTGAGGGCAGTAATCCCCCAACACCTTCCTGCAAAAGGTTTGGCTTTATCACTACACACACTTCTTCACTGCATTTTAGGACTGGTATTAAAAATATCAAGGGTTGTTTTGCATTCCCAGTTCACTCCTGAATGAACTAGGCTTGCTGGTTAATTGTTTTGTACGACTTCTCTCAGTTTAAACAGGGTAGCTTTGGAAGGCTAACGCATACAAAGCCTTACGATTTGTCCCCTGCAGTCATGCCTTCCTGGGAATCGAACACTCACTGACACACTGGCATGGTTATAGTTGAAGTCATGAGGAAAAGGAGATGCATGCATTTGTAAAACCAACAAATCTGGCTTTAATATGTTAACATATGAAATCACAGGCATGGTGAGGATACCCCAGCCCCCAAGCCCCCTTGGGGGGACCCAGAGGGACCCTGCCTGGGGTAAAAAATTAAACAAAGTGGAAAAATTGAGGTGATACCGCAGGACTACTGTGGGATTGTAAAAAAAAACAAAGTGGCAGCAGGGGTTGCTCTGTTTAAATAAGGGGAGAGGTGTGTGGCGCCCCTCCTCTAGCATTTACAGGGCCCTGGGGAGCCCAAGCCGGGGCCAAAATTAAGATATATGGGGAGGAGGGACATGCGAGTGGTGGTAATACGGGGCTTGGCCTGCTATCAGATCTCAACAATCCTGCTATATGGCACAAGATGACCCTGCACACCTCAACAATAAGTAATACAATGTAAATGCTTTTATACATATGGTCACATTAGCTCCAATTGTTCTCCCATGAATTCCAAAGTCAGATTTCTTCTTTAAGCAATTCTTTTATTCACAGTTGATGATTAAAACCAATAGCCAACGCGTTTCGTCCGTGGCCGGACTTCTTCAGGGCTTTATTTAGATTTTTCTATATGGCACAGCTTCACATTGGTCTTCACACTTGAGATTCAAATGTTTTCCATAAATAAGGAGATCATGTATCAAAGATGTACCAAATATCCAATTTTTCAATGAGAATAGAGCAGTAGGGGCCGTCAATAAGGTATCGGCGTCTCGTAGTTCATGCAGTAATCCTCCTGTATGGGACTATCTGGAGGTAATAGGATGGGTGGTTGGCTCCCAAGGACCCTCAATAGCCAAGGGGACTTCATCCCCGTACTCGTAGTGCTCCAGAGGCGTGTTTGCAGAGTGGTGGAGAAAGGGGGTGTGGCCTGCTATTAGATCTCAGCTATCCTGTTGTACGGGAATTACTGGAGGTAATGCAAGGGGTAGTTGGCCCCCAAAGACGTCATTGGGGGCCAACTACCCCTCCTCTTACCTCCAGTAAGTCCAACACAGCAGGATTGCTGGGAGGTTGTCAGAGGCATGCCCCCTCAGTGCCTCCCACGTTGTGCATGCAAATGCAGGGGGGTACCATAGGTACCCCCCAAGTGCCCCTCCCACTCTCAACATCCTGGGGGCCCCCAATGGGCCCCGACTGCAAAATCTGCATGCCTTTTGGTGGCGGCAGCGCCGCCACGGAAAGGCTGCTTCCCGCTGCAATCATAATATGGATGGCGGTGTCTAGCAGACACCGCCACCATATCAGGCCCCTTTTCCGCCCAGTCACCTGTGTGACCGGCAGAAAAAACCGGCGGACGGTCTTTCCGTCCCTCGGGGTCCCCCCGCCATACTGATATGGCGGGGGAAATGGCATGCAGACAGAGGAGAATGTCGGTGTATCGCCTCCGCCATGCGGGCGGTGGTGATCTGCCCAACATTCTAATAGACCACTATATGTCTACAAGAGACCTGGTGTAATAGCCCTGTACATGTAGAAGGATATTCCTCATATTTTTAGCCGCAGTTGGGTCGCAAGAAAGGAGAGCAAAAGGGGTACTGCAGACACTTATTTCTAATAAAGTCTCTACCAATCTTAAGAAGGTTGCATCAGTGGGCCCCCATGCAAAATTATTGTGGTTAACTAAAAAAGGATGGAAAGATTTGATAGTTGTAAACGTCTATACAACATCTTCGATTCCACACGTAGTAATGTGAAATCACTGACAGAATATTGACGGTACAAACAGGTAAGTACAAAAATATTGAATACAAAATATCGTTGTAAATAATATGGGGCCAGATGTAGGTCACCAAATACCGGTCGGTAACGGCCTTTTTCGGCCGTTACCGACCGGAATTTGGTGATTGAGATGTAGGGGGCCTAATTTTTACAGAATCTGTAAATTTACCGAAACGGTAAATTTACAGATTCTGTAAAATACCGATTCGGTAACTTTACCGAATCGGTAAATCTATATGTAGGTTGCACTGCAAACAGTGCCACAGGCCCCTAAGAATTCGTTATTTACCATGTAATACTATTGCATGGTAAATAACGAATTCCTGTGTACATGCACATCTGTGCATGTACACCTGTGCCATGTGGCACACAGATATGCCCTAAGGGCATGTATGTGTGTCACATGGCACACAAGCCTGAATCAGGGGTGCAGCACAACAGGGTGTCAAAGTGACACCCTGTCCCCCTTGTCAATTTTACCGAATCGGTATTTACCGATTCGGGAATTGCCATTGATTCCTATGGGCCTCAAGGCCCATAGGAATCAATGGGATTTCCCGAATCGGTAAATACCGATTCGGCAATTACTGAATCATTCCGATTCGGTAAAAATTACAGAATAATTACCTACATCTTATTTACCGAATCTAAAATACTGAATCGGTAAAATTCAGTATTTTAGGGTCGGTAAATATGATTTACCTACATCTGGCCCATAGTTTGTTAAAATATCGATTTTTTAAAATGTCTTAAAAGTAATGTAAAATTAATGAAATAATAAATATATTTAAGTAAAACATACTTAAAAATAGTTAAATAACCTTAAAATTAATAAATAATTATTGTAATAAAAAAAGCATTTTTATTTTTAATACATATATTAACTTAATATTAAAAAAATATTAAATATTTTTAGCGTAGGATAACGCAGGGTAAAATAAACTATTCCCACTCCAATGAGTGTAACATTATGGAAAGTGCTGGATAGCGGGTGGGTAAAAATTACTATTCTCACTCCAGTGAGTGCAACAGTAGGGAAAGTGTTTTATAGCGTAGGGGTAAAAATTACTATTCTCACTCCAGAGAGTGCAACTGTAGGGAAAGTGTTGGATAGCTTAGGGGTAAAAATTACTATTACCACTCCAGTGAGTGCAACAGTAGGGAAAGTAATGATTTACTATTTAAATAAAAATTAATTAATTATCAATACCAATAAAAAAATAATTTTAAGTAATTACCAATGACAAGATATTTAATAATGAATTAAGTATAAATACCAATAAATACTATTTATTAAAAATTAATTACCTATTAATAATTAATTAACAACAAAATAATTTTCACTACCAAAAAATAATAAGTAATAAATAAAATTGCCAATTATTAATGAATTTACAGTAAATGTATCAATACACAAAAATAATTTCAATAATTACTTAATTACAATTAAATTACTTCCCACCCTATTACCCTATACACCCACAACCCGTTCTGAATAAATTAATACAAATAATATAATATCAATTATTACAAATTAATTACCAATTAATACAAATTTATTGGCAATTAATAATTAATTAACAATAAATTAATTATCAATACCAATAAATAATGACTTAATTACAATTAAATTACCTCCCACCCTATTTCCCATAAACCCACAACCCGTACAGAACTAAAACGCAAAATTAAATGAAAATAATTAATAATTCCTAAAAATTCATATTTATTTTACTATAATAAATTACTAGTAGCATCTAATGGTATGGAATTAACCAACCGCCTCTAGGATGAAATCACCCCAAATATAGTGACTGAAAATTTTTGCTGTATTACAGCGTCCATTAAATCGCTTTTAACTAAGTACCCAGGAACAGTATGTAGCAAAAAAAAGGGAAGGTTTGACCGTACTTGCACTAAAGCTTTACAGTTATTGAAGCATGCCCTGTTTAGGTCCCCGTAAGATATATCAACTATTAAATCCCTACGGAGCAAGTACAAATTAGCTATAGTTGAACGCAAAAAGAGACTCCAGGCTGAAGCATGGGAGATCTTGGCAATTTCTGCAACAAACAAAATACCAAACTTTTCCGGGATACAGTAAATGCTCCCTTCCTAAACAATGACGATATCCCAGAGTTTTGTTCTTTTGTTCTATCAGATATATGAATGACACCTTTTTCTGGAATTTTTTGTAATAATGGGGAGAGGATGGTAGGGTCTGATTGGGAATTGCATGAGGGGAGGTGTAAGTCTCTGAATATTACTAATGATGAAGTGCTACAGGCTATTCAGGCAAACACTGGGGTAAGAGCACCAGGCCCGAATGGTGTCCCAGTTGATGTTTACAAATCTGCCCCTGATTTATGGGGACCTATTTTACCCAGAGTGTTTAGTTCAGCCGCAACAGAAACGTTCTCCCGCATATGGGAAGAATCGATCATCATACCCATCTATAAAAAAAGGGATAAAACAGACCCTAAAAACTATCGCCCTGTCTCGCTCCTAGATACTGCCTTGAAAGTGTTGAGTAGGGTCATGTTATTAAGATTTGAAGACTTGGCGCTAGAACATCTGATCCTAACCCTGGTGCAGTTTGGGTTTAGGAAACGACTTGGCACAATTGAGCAATGCATTAACTTAGAGTTACTTATCAGCAAGTATACTAGGGCAAAGGCAGTTACCCTTTATTTATGCTTTGCCGATCTAAGTAGTGCTTTTGGTCTGGTCGACCACAATTTACTCTGACCAACTCTGATTCCCTCTCCACCGCCGTGCTGAGTGGTCGCTCCCCAGTCTCCCTGGCGAGACCTGGTATCGTTGTACTGCCTACCACAGCTTATTAGCCTTGTGTTGCCTTGCTCGCTGCTCCGCTATCATTAATTGTAATCAGCTTATTAGCATTGTGCTGCCCTGCTCGCTGCTCCGCTTTTATTATTTGTGTTATTAGCTTATTAGCATTGTGCTGCCTTGCTCGCTGCTCCGCTTGTACTTTAATTTTAATTGGCCAGTATCTCTTTAACCTGTGCTCCCCTGCTCGCTGCTCCGCTCTACCTGCGCAGAACCTTCCACATTTAGCGCGATTACCCCCGGCGCTGTTCTCTGCCCTCCCCTCCGCTGCCATTTTGGGTGTTGTTGTTTGTGCTGGGTCAGCGTCCTCGTGAGCCCGCCCCGCCTCCCAGCTGAGCCGCCCTCCCACTGACGATATACAGCGCTTCCATACCTGAAAGCGCTGTGATCCCCTCTCCACCGCCGTGCTGAGTGGTCGCTCCCCAGTCTCCCTGGCGAGACCTGGTATCGTTGTACTGCCTACCACAGCTTATTAGCCTTGTGCTGCCTTGCTCGCTGCTCCGCTATCATTAATTGTAATCAGCTTATTAGCATTGTGCTGCCCTGCTCGCTGCTCCGCTTTCATTATTTGTGTTATTAGCTTATTAGCATTGTGCTGCCTTGCTCGCTGCTCCGCTTGTACTTTAATTTTAATTGGCCAGTATCTCTTTAACCTGTGCTCCCCTGCTCGCTGCTCCGCTCTACCTGCGCAGAACCTTCCACATTTAGGGCAATTACCCCCGGCGCTGTTCTCTGCCCTCCCCTCCGCTGCCATTTTGGGTGTTGTTGTTTGTGCTGGCCCGCCTCCCAGCTGAGCCGACCTCGCCCCTCCCCCTTCCCACCATCCATATATGACAGTAGCCCATGCGTGCAGCGTCCACGCGCAGCGACCGCGCCCAATCCGCGCCGAAGGTGCGCCAAAGGTAAGCCCGTCTACGCCCGTCCGCGCCTGGATCGCGCCCAGCGCCAGACCCCCTGGCCCTCGTACCTCCCACCACCCCCTCATTACTTATGATGCCACCACCCTCCTAGCCCTTAACCCCGGCCGTTCCCCCAACTGCGTCCAAGCCGCTCCTGGACACACCCATGGAGCCTTCTCATGCAACTCCTGCAAGTTCAACGGCACCAAAACCAACTCCTCATCCACCGACACCAAGCAGAGACCCGACACCAACCACCTAAAATGCATCCTGCTCAACACCCGCTCAGTCCACAGACACGCCATCGAACTTTGGAATCTACTAGACACCATCTCTCCCGACGTCGCCTTCCTGACAGAAACATGGATGAACGCCTCATCAGCCCCTGACATCACCATTGCCATCCCGGAAGGATACAAGATCATCCGTAAGGATCGCATCGACCAAACAGGAGGAGGCATCGCTATCGTCCATAAGAACTCCATCCGCATCTCAACCAGCTCAGACGTCAACCTAGCTAGCGCCGAACACCTTCACTTCCAGATCCACACCGACCCCAAGACCACACTCAGAGGCACTCTCCTCTACAGACCTCCAGGACCCCGTGCAAAATTCTGCGACGTTATCACCGACTTCATCACCCCACACGCCCTCCCCTCCGAGGAATACATCCTACTGGGAGACCTCAACTTTCACCTGGAAAAGAGCAACGACAGCAACACCACCTCCCTTCGGGACAACCTCGCTAACCTCGGACTCAAACAACTTGTCTTTACGGCCACCCACATCGCAGGTCACACACTCGACCCCATCTTCACCTCCAGCAAACATGTCTCCTTCAGTCACACCACTACCCTCTAGTGGACGGACCACAGCTGCGTACACTTTTTCTACAATAAAACACCACTCACAACCGACTCCAACCTACTCTACGAAGAAACTGGAACAAAATCACCATCGACCAGATCTCCTCATCGCTTCTTCAAAACCCACCTGCCCACTCCTCAAACCCCGACCAAGCAGCGTTCAACCTCACCCAATGGCTATCCAACAGCGCCGACATCCTAGCACCACCGAATAAACGTCAAATCAAACTTGGCAGCAAAAACGCCTCCTGGTTCAATGATGATCTTAAGAAATCCAAGAAACTCTGTCGCTCCCTGGAGAAGACCTGGAAAAAAGACCCAAACACCAGCACCAGGGACGCCTTCAAAAACGCCACCCGCACACACCACCAACTGATCCGGACTGCCAAGAAAGCCGCATTCAAAGACCGACTAGACAACAACGCCCACAACAGCAAGGAACTATTTAACATCGTCAAAGAATTCACCAACCCCTCAGCAAACTCCAACGACATCACCCCCTCGCAAGCCCTTTGCGACTCCCTAGCCTCATTCTTCCACAACAAAATTGCAGACATCCACAACAGCTTCGACATCCAACCCGGAGACCATCCCACCCAATCTTCTGCAGTACCTGCACCCCCCTCGAACATCCTTAACGACTGGAACCCAATCTCCACCGAGGACATCATCCGCCTGATGAACTCCATCCACTCAGGATCCCCCACAGACCCATGTCCTCACCACATTTTCAACAAAGCAGACTCCATCATAGCACCACACCTCCGAGACGTCATCAACTGCTCCCTCAACTCCCCCACCTTCCTGGAAAGCTGGAAACACGCCGAACTCAGCGCCCTTCTGAAAAAACCCACAGCGGATCCCACCGAACTCAAAAACTACCGCCCCATCTCGCTCCTACCATTCCCGGCCAAAGTCATCGAGAAAGCCGTCAACAACCAGCTCGCCGCCTTCCTCGAAAGCAACAAATCCCTCGACTCCTCACAGTCCGGCTTCCGAGCCAAATACAGCACGGAGACCGCTCTCATCGCAGCAACAGACGACATTCGAACTCTACTAGACAACGGAGACACAGTCGCCCTCATCCTCCTCGACCTCTCTGCAGCCTTCGACACAGTCTGCCATAGCACTCTCCTACAGCGCCTCAATAACATCGGGATCCAAGGAAAAGCACTGGAATGGATCACCTCATTCCTCACCGGAAGAACCCAGAGAGTCCGCCTCCCACCATTCAAGTCCGAGGCCACTGAAGTCATCTGCGGCGTACCCCAAGGTTCCTCACTTAGCCCCACCCTCTTCAACGTATACATGAGCCCCCTCGCGACCATCGCTCGCCAACACAACCTCAACATCATCTCCTATGCAGACGACACCCAACTGATCCTATCACTCACCAAAGACCCCAACACCGCCAAAACCAACCTACATGAAGGCATGAAAGAAGTAGCAGAGTGGATGAAGCACAGCCGTCTGAAACTGAACTCAGACAAAACAGAAGTCCTTATCTTAGGCACCTCCCCCTCCGCTTGAGACGACTCTTGGTGGCCAGAGGCCCTTGGAAAAGCACCCATCCCGACGGACCACGCACGAAACCTGGGCGTCATCCTGGACTCCTCTCTCTCGATGAACAGACAAGTCCGCGCAGTCTCATCTTCATGCTTCAACATCCTCCGCATGCTCAAAAAAGCATTTCGCTGGATCCCCACCGAAACCAGAAAGACAGTCACCCATGCACTGGTTACAAGTCGCCTGGACTACGGAAACACCCTATACGCCGGTATCACCGCAAAACTCCAGAAAAACTCCAACGCATCCAGAACGCATCAGCCAGACTCATACTAGACATCCCACGCAAAGACCATATCTCTAACCACCTGAAAAACCTACACTGGCTCCCCGTCAATAAGAGGATTACTTTCCGACTCCTAACCCACGCTCACAAATCACTCTACGATCCTGGACCCGAATGCCTCAACACACGACTTTCCTTCTACACCCCCCCCCCCCGCCAGCTACGATCTTCCAACCAAGCCCTTGCTACCATTCCTCGCATCAATAAAACCACCATGGGAGGTAGATCCTTCTCCTACCTCGCAGCTAAAACCTGGAACTCACTCCCCACCCACCTACGTCTCACACAGAACCACCTAGCATTCAGAAAGCAACTTAAAACCTGGATATTCGACAAGTAACTCCCCCCCCCCTCCTCAAGCGCCTTGAGACCCTCTGGGTATGTAGCGCGCTATATAAATCTCTGACTTGACTTGACTAGGGCGATTATTGGGTTTCTCTTCTGCCTATACGAGAACCTAATGAGTCAAGTTCATTTCGGCCCTCAGGGAGAATTTACAGATAAATTTAAAGTAGGGTGGGAATATATCAAGGGTGCGTGCTAGCGCCAATTTTATTTATCATTTTAATAATGGGGTAGATGATCATTTGCAAATGATACAGGCTGATGCCCCACAGGCGGCTGGCCGTCCGATACCCATACTATTACATGCGGATGATGCACTATCATAGCACGGACCCAAGTAGGTCTGCAGAGAGTGAGGGACGCTTTTTTACACTTTATGATACAAAGGAAAATGGTAATCAATCAAGCGAAAACATTCACTATGGTCTGTTGCCCTAAACCCAAACCCTGCAAATCATTTTTATTGATAGTACTCCAATCCACACAGTGAATTCCTTTTGCTACATTGGTATTTTATTTTCAGGAAATAGCCCATGGTCCCAACATATTTTAACCGCCAGAGCTAAAATGAGTAGGACAACACAAGGGAATTTCAAATTCTCCTCAAAACTGTGGAATCGACCAATCAATGAAATGGTTGCCATATACAAAGCAAAAGGTGTAAGCACAGCCATTTACGGGGTCGGTTTCTGGTGTTATGAAAATAGCACTGCATTGCAAACAGAAGAAAATGCGAGCATATTAACAAGGGCTTTATCTCCGCTATTTTGCATTAAAAGCCAAAGAAGAGGAGATAAAATTATCGCCCTATCAACAACAGGGTGCTAACATGCAAAATTGCATGTTAGCACCCTTTTTCACCATGCTTCCCTTTGCATCTCTAATGAGATGCAAAGTGGGCATTCCAGAGCAAAATAATAGGGGAAATGTCGCTAAGTGACATTTCTCCTATTTTCAAGCTTCACGCTAACCCTGTTAGAGACAAAAAAAAAGCAGCGCTAACCACGGTTAACGCTGCTTTTTTACGTCTGCTAATTTTCAGACTTACCATGTAATCCAATGGGAGATGGAATACATGGCTAAGTCCACCATGGACTATCAACAAGGATATCCCTATCCTTGTAGTTTTATCGCTGCATTACCAGTGATAACCTCCTAAAATGGCGCTATCGCTGGATTTTGTATCGCCTAGGCGGTTAGCGCTGTTAATAACGCGACAACCAGGCGATATTATCCAGCGATAGCTGGCGTTAAAAAAATTAACTCTAAGCGCCCTTAGCGTTAATTTTCCCTGTTCCTTGTAAATATGCCCCATTGTTTTTTAAAGCGTTTATTATATTTACCATCCCCTGTATCAAATACTATTGCACATCAAGAGTCGGGACTTGGGTTTTTAGAGGATCTTTTATTGGCTAGACCGCTGCTACTGTAGCCCTCACTTTGGAAGAAGGAAGAAACGCCCTTCACTAAATCAATTATTTTAGGCTGTTTAAATCTGAACGATGCAGTAAGAATTTCCTGGCTATCATATAGTAATTCCACACTAGAAAAATATTGTCTCACACAAAGAAAGAGATTAAAGATTCCTTTCTGCAGCACAGACTGAATCTTAGAGCAATGGCTGAGCAGAATAAACCGACTGACTGTCAACCTGTACAAATCTTTTAATTTAGAGGAGGGAGTTAATATATATTTGTCACAGGTGACTCATGTACAGCATAATTTTGTATTTTTGAGATTGAGATGCGGAATTGCTCATTATCTTGTTGCATTTCCAAAAATGAAGTCCCGTCCATCTGATTTGGAACCATGCCCCTGTGATAACAAAAGTAAACAAAGCACATTGCACTTTTTATTATTCTGTAACTTTTATCATAATTTTAGGTGTTTTTATCTTAAACCATTGTTTATTGCCCATTACATAAGGTCACACAAAGTAGCAATGAAATTCCTGGTGACACTAGATGATTCTCTTACATGCTACAACATTGCATTGTTTATTGTGAAATCGATTAATGCGAGGAAAAGTATTGTGTTATAGTGTTGTAAAATAATTATTTTAAAAAATGTTATTGTAATCATATACCTTTTTATTACTTTTTAGATATATACTATTTTCTCTGTACTTTTATGGCTGTTTTTTTATACCCCAATAAAGATTTAAATGAATGATAGGACCCTTAGATAAAAAGGTATTTACTGTTCTCATCTCACTCAAGGTTCCTTGAAGGTTTTAGGAAGAACAGTGGGTATTCTAGCCCTACCCGAGAAGCGTGCAATGACACCAAGATCAGTAGATTTACTTCATCTGACATACTTGATACACGCTCTCTGAGGAAATACAAGGCTAAAATGTTTAACCTATTAGCAGGGCCACAGGAATTATGCGGCAGTGTTGAGAAAATCATACAGCAAGAAAAGGTCAAATATGCAGTGCAATGCGGCGCATTCTTTTTATAGTATTCATTATTTTGTACTTTTTACACTTGTTAACACTGTCTGGGCATTGGATGTACCTCATTAGTACAAGTTTAACACCCAAATATAACAATAAGCAACAGAAAGGTGACCAGTCAACCTTTGCAAAGGGCTTTCCACTGTGTGGCAGCGCGTGTTGCTGAGTTTTTAGTAACTTTTGAAGTAGAATCATTTTTGTTATTAAAATCTGCAGTTTATGCAGCAGATGATGGATTATGTGGCTAAAACTGCAAATCTATCACTATGCGAAAATCCCTACAGCCGCACAATCACATAATTTCAGTGGCCCTGCTTATTAGACCAAGATAAACCAGATATCTTGTTCTAAATGGAAATGTGGCTCTCTGATTAATCAATGCCTGACATATTAGCAGCTACACACCATGATTACCTTCTAAAGTTCATGAATTCTTTAAGTTAATTTTTTTATTAAATGTCCAACAACATATATTTATTCCACACATATCAAAGGGAATACCATGGTGTTGTAAGGAAGGCTCACTGAAAAGTATTGCCTTGCTGTTTTCACACAGGGATGCAACACTTTTCATAAATGAGGCTCTTAATCTTAACATTTCCACTTGTTTTTGGTCCAACCATTATCTAATTAAATTTGACTAACCCATTTCAAATAATAAAAATGTAAACCATGTGGAGAAGAATACCCCTGGTAAGTGGCATTGGGTAAATTTTGAATGCTACGTGTGGCATGCTAAAGACCAATAAACCAGAGCTTAACCAGCAGACTAATTTTAATCCTGGCCATAAAAGACTATTACTTAAAACCAAATCTGCCTATTCTAATAATATTTGAGGAGGCCTCCAGGAAACAAAAGGAGATTATTAAAATAAATGAGTGAACTGTCCTCCTCTGATAGAGTTGCACCTTCCATGATGCCTTCTCAAGACTTATGTGACACCTTGAATACTATTTAAAAAATAAAATACACTTAATAATAGTTAGCATCATCATAGGCACAAGGGAAATGCACAGAAGGGAGTAGGAGAATAACCCTTAGTCTTTCTCCACCTTTAAATGTGAGCATGGAAGTCGTCTTCATGCATTAACAGGAAAGATTAAGTCAAGTTCTTCAACAGACATTAATCCCACCCCCATGAGATGGGAAATATAGTAAAAGCCATAGATGTTTCATTTTCTAAATTACTGAATAAATCTATTACACAAGGCCCTGCTCCCAAAACCTTTAAAAAGGTGAGGATGATTCCACTTTTAATATAACGGGATGATCCTCAAGATTTAAAAAAACTATTGCACCATATCCTACCTATTTAGTAAAAATTCTGGAGGCCCATTTGGCACAGGAATGTTGTTACCATCTATAAAATGCAGAATATTTGATCCTTCAGCAAGTGGGTCTTCGTCCTGGCCACAGCACCACTGATTCTCTGATCATAGCCATAAAGGATGATCTCAGGATTGATGAAGATAATGGATAGATCTTTGCTCTTACCCTATTGGACCTATCTTCTGCCTTATATATGGTTGACCATAACATTCTAGTCAGCCAATTGAAGGAAGGTAGGCACATGGACAACATCTTGGACTGGTTGATTACTTTTTTTCAAGAGTGTACTTAGGCACTGCTGCTGGAACCATTTGTAGCCACTTCCACACCTGTTACATGGTGTGTTCTCCAAGGATCTTTCCTATCCCCACCTGTTTAAGGTCTATGCCAGACCTCTAATTGAAGAATGAGGGCCAAATGTATCAAGGCTAAGCATCGCTCTTGTGCCACCCAAGGGGGCACAAGGGCGACACCAAACCTAAATGAGGTTTATCAAGCCACGTAAGGCCATCTTGTGTGGGCCTGCATGGCTTGATAAATTAGAGTAATGCAAAGCAGAGCAAATCGCTGCCTTGCATTACTCTACAACAGGGAGACGTTCCATGTGTGGAGCATGGGTGTTACCACACATCAACCCATGGACTTTGGTTCATTGCCAGATTTACTATTAGTAGTACACCTGGGAATGCATCAAAATGCTACGCCTCCCCAGGTAAGGCGTAACAGGGAGAAATATCGTTATTTCTCCTGGTTTGTTCTCTTTTTACATGTGCTGAATTCTGCGGTGCACATAGAAAGAGGTAAATGCCTCCCAGGATGAAATTTGTGTAGGATGGTGTCCCTTCTTGCACAAATACAATCCTTCCTACAACGCAGGAACCTTTGCACCATGGTGCAAGGGTGTCTCCATTGGTGCTAGGTAGCAGTTTGTGCACCAGAGCAGGCAGAGAGCAGGAATGCACTGTATAATGTTAGATATACTGCATTCCTTCATTCTCCCTTTCATGCCACACAGTGCAGCAAGGTGGCTTGCTTTGTTGAGTTGCATGAAAATTGATAAATATGGGCCCCAGTGTTTTGCTCTGCTACTGGCCATGCCATTTGCCACCCAGAGACTGCTGAGCATAAACGTTTTTTTTTTTTTTTTTTTTTTTTTTTTTTAGTTTTCAAAACCTTTATTGTAAGTAAGGCACGATACATCAATGCAATTACTTTGGGCAACTGATTATCATATGTTCTTACAAAAATAGTAGCATCTTCTTGTGCATAGCCTCTTATATTGATCAATAGTATCTTACATACAAAACATTAACATTCCCCTCCCCCTCCACCCCCAAACAGTACGCACAGTGGAAACAAGATGGATATCCTATCCGAAGTAAGCAGCATTCATGAAGTATGTGACAGAGTCCATGAAGCGCGTGTGACATTATGAACAAACAGAGGGCTCCATCCCCCATGAATTGTGAGGTCACACCATGCCCTAAGTAGGAGCTAACATAACAGTGCTAAACACATTGCCACTGAAACTTTGGGCGCCCTTACAGAGACATTTACACAAGCTAATGTCTGACGAGGATTGATAGAGTTTGAGACCATCCCCAAATGTTGTATTAGGCAGTGGACCGTGATTCCCCTGCATCAGCAGCATCTACCCCTTCTAGTCCGTCCACCACGCCCGCCTGTTGTCGAAGGAGGTAGAACGTGAGTGGCCCCTTATGTCTTTTGGCCGCGATCTCAGAGGTAGTAGGTCAGCATATTCATGTATTTGTTCTTGCCATGTGGACATGGTCCGAACCCAGCATTTAAACTTGGGGGCACGCCCCCGACCCCATCGGCATGCAACCAGCTGTTTAGCCAGTAAGAGACTCATAGCCAAGAATTTTTTATGTACAGTTACTATGGGTTGTGTCAGTCCTAGCAGCACCTTCAGTGGGCAGGGAGTTACAGTCACGCCCAGCATATCAGAAAGTCCAACAAAAACCATAGACCAGTAAGTAGCAACCTGAGGGCAGGACCAAGCTAGGTGAATAAAATCAGCCCCGGCAGCCCCACAGCATTGGCAGCAATCAGTCTCACGCAGGTGAAATTTGTGTAACCTAGCGGGGGTGTGGTATACCCGATGTAGGAATTTGTAGTGTATAAGTCGTAGCCTATTGTTACCTGTGATTGCATTTGTTTGTGTGCAGCTAGCCTCCCATTGCTCATCAGTCAGTGGTGTTTCGAGGTCTTTATCCCACTCCTGATGAAACCGTAATGAGGTGGACCGTGGTACGTTCTGTACATGTTTGTAGAGTAGTGATATGACATGTCGTGGGGTGTTGGCTTGTAGTATGGCGTGTAAAGGAGCAAAAGTTTCAGGCTCTTCTGGAAAAAAGGGGGTAATCGCCCGAACGTTCTGCCGGAGGCGAGTATACAAAAAGGTGTCCATAATGGAGGATGGCCGCTCTCCAAAGAATTGTTCGGTGGTGCAGAAAGTACCCTGTACAAAGAGGTCTCCCCACAAAAACCGTCCCAGTTCTGTAAGTAGTTTACGACAGATCGCTTCACGGGTGACCTGGAGCCGGGGATCATTTTCTAATGGCATTCTGGGCGAATAGAAAAATGGGCTGTCTATGGCCTGCGCCATGCGGCGCCATGCCACTACAGTGCAATCTACAGTGGACGGGTCGCGGTCTCTGGTCCCTACTGGCGCATACATATATCCGGTCCTGACCAGCGGAGCCATGTAACCGTCTTCCACAGCCAAATGTGCCATGTAAGGCGGCGGATGAAACCAATAAACAGTGAAGTGTGCTTGGGCGCAATCATAGTATCTCTCAAAGTTGGGAACCTCGAACCTACCCTGGTGGAATGGCAACATGAGTGTGTTGAGGCTAAGGCGCGCCTGTTTCCCGCCCCAGATCAACCTCGTCAGTTGAGACTTCAGTGAACGAAAGAAGAATCTCCCTGAGTTGTATGGTACATTTACAAAAAGGTAAAGTAGTTTCGGCAGTATCACCATTTTGACGAGTGCGAAAGTGGGAGACGGATCCATTTGGTGACGCTGTCCGTTATTTTATCAACTGCAGTTCCGTAGTTGGCGCGCATCATGTTCTCCTTTTGTCTAGTGATGCGGATGCCTAGATACTTCAATTCCTCCCGCTCCCACACGAGAGGGTAATCGAGCTGGTGCGGGTGTATGTTGTCTGTTAATGGGAAGATTGCGGATTTAGCCCAGTTGATTTGCACACCTGCAATACCTCAGAATTTTGTGATTTCACGCAGCACCGGATTCAGGTTATCTTGGGGCTTCTTAGTGTACAGTGTCATGTCATCCGCGTAGAGCGAGACAAGCAGTTGATGGGCTGGGTAAATGAGAGCGCAGTGGTTGTGCTTTTGACGGAGTTTCGCGGCTAGGGGCTCAATGGCGATCGCAAAGAGGATAGGGGATAATGGGCATCCCTGGCGTGTGCCTCTATAAACGGTAAAAGGGGTGGACCTAGCTTCATTGAGCAGCACAGTGGCTGTCGGCTGATGATATAATAGCCGCACCCAATCTATGAAACTGAAGGGCATCCCCATGTGCTGCAGTGTACCCAGCAGGTAGTCCCATTCTAGCGAATCAAATGCTTTGGTGGCATCTAAGAATACCGCCACTGCTTCGCTTTGTGGATCAATGTCCTGGAGTACCGCATGCAGGGTACGGAGATTGTGCGAGGTTGCCCGATTCAGGACAAACCCGGCCTGATCCGGCAGGACCAATAGCTTCATAAGAAGACTGAGACGAGTTGCCAATCCTTTGGCTAAAATCTTGGTGTCACAGTTTAAGAGTGATAGGGGGTGGTAGGAGTCGCACTGAGTGGGGGGGCTTGCCAGGTTTGAGCAGGGAAGT
Source organism: Lissotriton vulgaris (assembly GCF_964263255.1). NCBI lineage: Eukaryota > Metazoa > Chordata > Amphibia > Caudata > Salamandridae > Lissotriton > Lissotriton vulgaris. The sequence goes on from NC_141693.1 coordinate 344,232,946, forward strand.
TATGAGCACCTCACGCATGGTGCGGGCGAGACCACCATCATCCAGTGCCGCATAAAATGCCTGTTTTAAAATGGGGGCTAAAAGGGGAGTAGAGAGTTTATAAAAATCGTTCGGGAGTCCATCGGATCCAGAGGCCTTGCCAGATCGCAACCCCATGATAGCCTCTGTTATCTCATCCAGTTCCAGCTCTAAATGAAGGAACTTTTGTTGGGTGTCGCCCAGCCAGGCCAGTGCAACATCGTCAAAATAGGCAGGGAGGTCAAGAGGTTCCATCCTATGCGAAGAGTATAGTGTACGATAGTGTTCCTGAAAAATACGGAGCTGATCAGAGAGGTTTCTATATGCATTACCTTGGGTGTCGTGTATTTCGGTGACATAATTGGCTGAAACGCTGCTGTATGGAAACGCTGCTCATTTGTACATCTTGCAAATTTTTAAAATTGTAATCGCGAATATTTGCACATTTGTTTTTACTTCCTGACCTTGTTGCTCAAAATTGTTGTGCTTCTCCATGACCGCACTCCTGCACTTTAAAAAACTTATAACATCACTCACCACTTTGGTGAGACTCGCGCTGTGTCTGCCCCCGACCGCCATCTTGGGTGAGGGACCAGGGCCCTGAGACGCTCCCAAGATGCCATCTTGGGTAGCGTGCTAGTGTTACTGTGGCACTTAGCAAACTCTAATTAAGGGCTCAGGAGGCAGGCGTGCTACCTTGTACTTGCTGAAACTCTGCTGTATGGAAACGCTGCTCGTTTGTACATCTTGCACATTTTTTAAATTTTAATCGCGAATATTTGCACATTTGTTTTTACTTCCTGACCTTGTTGCTCAAAATTGTTGTGCTTCTCCCTGACCACACTCCTGCACTTTAAAAAACTTATAACATCACTCACCACTTTGGTGAGACTCGCGCTGTGTCTGCCCCCGACCGCCATCTTGGGTGAGGGACCAGGGCCTTGAGACACTCCCAAGATGCCATCTTGGGTAGCGTGCTAGTGTTACTGTGGCACTTACCACATTCTACTTAAACACCTCTTAATCCAGGCGCAGCGGTACGCCAGAGGTAAGCCCGTCTACGCCCGTCCACGCCAGGACGGGCCTAGGGGCTACCGACTCTGCTCCGGTCTCAGCTCACCACGGTATTGCTATCACTTATACTGGGTAGGAGTTAAAACGGCTTAGATACCTTCCATCTGTACATTGCCCAACCTGTACTTTACCGATCCATAATTTCTATTGCACTTATTGTGGTTTCTCCATGGGCCGGATGTCTATGTGTAACCAAATGAAACTATTTCATAAATGGGGTAAACCTAGGGGTAGAACAAGGGGTTTTAAATCTCCTCCCACCTGCCCCACACTCCAGTTTTGGAGTATAAATTGTAGGTCACTTCCGAAACACAAGAATAATATCTATGACTTTTTAGTTGATGAAAGACCCAATGCCGCGTTCCCTACGGAAACCTGGCTACATGAGAGCTCAGGCCAGATATCGCTATGGCTATTCCCGGCGAAAATGTAATGGTTAGGAAGGACAGACACATTGGTAAAGGAGGTGGTATTGCGATAATTTTTAAATCAAATTATACATGTACTTTTGATGCCTTCCCTTTGCTCGGATGTGAAGCTGGACATTTCAAGCTTGCTATTAGCCCCCAGCTTACTCTGTCTGGTCTTCTGATTTACCGTTCTCCCGGGAATTCCAATGCCTGCACGACGTCCTTTGCAGACACCATTGCTCCTCTATCTTTGAAGGCTGCCAATTTTACCATCCTTGGCGCCCTGAACCTTCATTTGGATGATGTTCAATGTAATGTTAGTAAATTGTTTTTATCCGAGCTGGAAGCTCTTAACATCTTGCTACGTAACTCAGGGCCCACCCACTCTGCAGGGCATTTATTGGACCCTGTTCTCTCTAACCTCCCATTTGAATGTTCACCTTCCGCCCGCCCCCTGGAATGGTCGGACCACCATGCCGTGTATTTTGCCTTATCCCGAACTAAAACCAAGACTAATGACAATAGCAGTAAGAATGTGTATCTACGTCGGTGGAACAAGCTCGATATAATCGATTTTAATATTCATCTGACGGATACCCTTCCGAACACTGATACGTCTTTATCCATGTTGAACATTGCAGTTTCCAATTGGTTGAGCACTGCTGTTGACGAATTCCTCCCCTTAACACCTAAGAACTCCTCACTTCATCGACCTCCTGCACCTTGTTTTCTGACGATTTAAAGCGTATGAGATCCAACTGTAGGACTTTTGAAAGGAAATGGAGATGTTCTTACTCCGCTTCCCATAAATTGGCCTATAAGGAAGTCCTCAGAGACTACCATAACCAAAGTAAAATGGCCATAGCCGCCTATGTTGCTAATACGGTTACCAATGCCCAAAATTGTCCTCGTACTCTTTTCTCTGTTGTGAAAAAATTAACAGGAGCGTACCTGGTACCGGCTCCCCCTGCCTTAGACGAGGCTCAATGCAACTCAATTGCAGAATTTTTTATAGCAAAAGTGGAGCGTATCTACGACTCATTGAGTCCCTCTACATCTGATGATGCGCTGCTGCTAGAGCCAGCATTGACCCCAGATTATCTACCTTCTCTGACGGCTAAACTCACAAATTGGTCACCCTTTGACGATGCTTCCTTTCTTTCCTGCTTGAACAGCATCAAATCTGGCTCCCCTCGCGATCCGGTAACGGCAACAATCCTAAAACAACTTGATCTTGGTCCACCCCACGTGTAAAAGCAACTTCTCAATTCCTCACTAGCTGAGTCATATGTCCCACAGGAATGGAAGCATGCTATGATTGTTCCTTTACTGAAAAAGGCTGGAGCTGATGTTGCCAACCTGTCGAACTGCAGGCCAATTTCACTGCTTCCCGTTCTTTCAAAGATCCTGGAAAGACACATTAATACACAACTAACCCATCTTGTTGAGAGCTCGGGATTTTTACATCCGTCTCAGTCAGGCTTCAGAGCACATCATTCGACCAAAACCACACTTCTAGGAGTTACCGATAGTCTGCGACACAGTGTCGATCGCGGAGAGACATCCGCTCTCATTCTTCTTGATCTGAGCGCGGCGTTCGACACTGTGTCCCATTCCATCCTTCTTGCGACTCTTCGGTCCCTGGGAGTGGAGGGTGCTGCTCTAGCCTGGATAGCCTCTTTTTTAAGTGGTCGTACTTTTCAGGTCTTCTCTGCCTCTGCCTCCTCTATAATCTGTCCATCGGCGTACGGCGTTCCCCAGGGGTCCATACTTAGTCCTCTACTATTTAATATTTATGTGAGACCCCTGGCCACTATTGTGGAGGAAGCCGGTCTTACTTTATACTCCTACGCCAACGATACACAAATTATCTTCTCTCTCTCTCTAACAAGGAGTGCAATGAAACCTCTGCTTTGAAAGTAGGTCTGACTCGAGTCTCCGATTGGATGAAGATAATTTTTTTTAAATTAAACGGTGACAAGAACGAGGTTGTGATACTGGGTAAGGGTAAGGATCTTTGGGGCCGCCACCATTGGCCCAAGGACATGGGATCTACCCCTCAGCCCACCACTGTAGTACACAATCTCGGGTTCCTCCTTGATGATAAACTTACATTGAGACAGCAGGCTGTGAAGGTGGCCTCCATTTGATTTGCCACTTTGAGATGGCTGCAAAAAATCTTGTGGATGTTGCCCCCTTCCACACAAAGAACTGTAGTCCAGGCGTTGGTTGTTTCACGCCTGGATTATGGCAACGTCCTCTACCTTGGAGCCGACCTGACAACCATAAAAAAAACTCCAGGTTGTTCAGAATGCGGCTGCCCGGCTCCTCAGTAATGTTCCTAGGAGAATATCCGCCTCCCTTGCACTTTGTGACCTTCACTGGCTCAAAATTCCGAGCTGAATTAAATTCAAAGCCCTTTGTCACGTTTTAAAATCAAACAAGGCTCAGCCCCCAAATATCTTCAGGGACTCACTTAGGCCTACAAGCCAAGTCGAACTCTGCGATCCTCAAGGAATGGTGACTTTTCCGTTCCCAGATTTAGGCTAGCAAAAATGGGAGGCCGCTCTTTCGCCCATTTGGGTCCCAAATTCTGGAATGCTCTTCCTGTGACCCTGAAGACGGAAACCAATCTTTTTCGTTTCCGTAAGGGACATAAAACTTGGCTGTTTCAGCAGGGAGCAGAAGCTTCTTATCAGTAAAATCAGCACGTTAGTTTTTCTTCTTTAGTCTGTCCCTGAGCGCCGGGAAACCCACTGCGGGTAGCTGTGCGCTTTATAAGTTTAAATAAATAATACAAAAATAAATAATCTAGGGGGTTTAATCGAATTTGCCAGCGCCCTTCCGGGCCGATCCCCCTCCCCATAAATATGGGCAGTGTGTGGTTTCCCTAAAAATTACATTCCCTGTCCGCCACAGTGGTATATTCAGTGAGCTTATCGCACATGCGGGCCTGAGCTGCGCTGGCGTTCGGACTCTGGGCAATGGATACCTCACGCTCGCGCTGTTCAGCTTCTAATTTATGCAAGTCTGTACGCAGAGATTTCAGAATTCCACCACCTTTGGCTATGCACCAGCCCCTCACTGTAACCTTAAAGGCCTCCCAGACTGTCGTGATACTAGATACGGATGACATGTTGCATCAAAAAAATCCCATATATCTTGCTCCATTTCCGCTTTGAAAACAGCGTCTCTAAGATGAGCAGGGTTAAGCCACCAACTCAAGTATGGGGAACATTCAAGAGGAATGCGGAGTTCTATGATGACAGGGGAGTGGTCTGAGAACGTGCGGGCTAAGTGGGATGCATGTAGGAGCCAGGGCGTCATTCCTGCCAACATAAAGACGTATTCGAGACGAGCCCAGGTAGAGTGTATGGACGAGAAATGTGTGCTTTACTTTAGGGTGGGGTGGGCATGTCTCCAAGAATCTATCAAGCCATTATCGTCCACTATATCACAAAGTGTTCTTTGCGTGGTAGTGTAGTCAGGGTCTGTATTTTACCCCACAATATAAGCAAAGCATTAGGGTTGTCGACATTAGGGCCATAGTAATTGGTGAATAATACGTCATATGAATGTAGGCGCCCCCACACCAAACAAAATCTGCCCTCCGCATCAGTGTCTATACCCTTAGGCATGAACGCTACCCCCGTTTAATCAAAATGGTAACGCCCCTGGAGTAGCTAGAGTTGGAGGAAAACGTACGGCATGCAGCCCATCTTGATGCAAACTGTGTGGTGTTGCTGGGTGCCAGGTGTGTCTCTTGCAGGAGAGCGATGGCTATCCCGTGTCTATCCAGGTACCCCAATATCTGCCTGCGCTTCTTAGGGTCATTTAGGCCCCGAATATTCCATGAAGTCAGCTTAATAGTCTGTAGTGCCCTACTCTCGCCGGGGGAGCCCATGTCCGTACTCGTCACATATCCGTCGGCAAGTGTGTGTAGATTGTCTGGTCAGAAATATCAGCATAAACTCTGTGTTAGACCTCATGTGTGTGTTAAATACCATCAATACTTCGGCATGCATGAATACATTTTGCCCAACAATACCAGCCACCACCCACACCGGCATCGCCAACTTGCCGGGCATGACCCCAGCCACATCGGTTGCCCCAACATCCCTCCCCCCATCCCATCCCTCCAGCAAACATCAAATATACTGTCCAAGAACCCAACATACCCAAATGAACGTAAGGGGAATGCCCTCAATTGGGGACCGCTAGGGACAACCGACCTGCCCGCTCCACCACCTTATCTCACCCATCACCAACCACCTGAGCACAAGGGGTTGGTGTGACGGGACGGAGGCGAGTGCCCGGGCGGCAAAGAATATACACATAATTCGAACTGTAGTTATACATCACCAATCAGCTAAGCGTCCATAAAGTCCATATCCGCAGCAGTGCCTGGCAGCTGGATTCATGCAGCTTCCCTGCATCAGCCTGGGTCTGACATCGGCGAGTGGGACCTGGATCTTCTCCTCTCCACTTCCTCTCGCGAATTCGAACGGCGCTCATGCTTAAGAAATTCCTCCGCCTGCTATGGGGTGCCGAAGATGTGTGGTCTTCCCAGGTGTTGAATTCGTAGCCTCGCAGGGTACAGCATGGTGTACTGGATGCCTTGCGTTTGCAGTTTCTTTTTCACTGACGCAAACTTGCGGCGGGCCTCCTGTACATTTTGGGTGAAGTCAGGATAAAATGACAGGGTGGTATTTTCGTACTGCATCTCACCTTTCTCACGTGCCAGGCGCAGTACAGTGTCTCTATCCCAGTAGTTCAGGAATCGCACATTAATTATCGGTCGTGGTGTGGCTCCAGGAGGTGGGCGGACCGCCAACGATCTCTCTGCCCGCTCAATGGTCATATGGGGCGAAAAAGAGTCTTTGCCAAACTGTTCAGCTAGTAGGCGCTCCAGGAAGTCTTCCAGTCTCCCAGTGTTGCTGGTTTCCGCCAGTCCTAGCATGCGTACGTTATTTCGTCACGAGCGGGCTTAAAACTCCTCATTCTTGTCGGCTATGACTTTCAATAGCTTATCTATTTGCTGTAGATGTTGTTGTCTGGTCCCTGCACCATCCTCCAAGTCTGATACTCTATGTTCCACTTCCTTTAGTCGTTCGTCATGCTTCTCCAATTTCGCCACCACCGCTTCCAATCTGTTACTCATAGCGTCCATCTTCGAATCTATAGAAGTCAGGCTCTGTTGCATCCCAACCAACAGCATTTTCCAGCCTTCATCCCGGGGTTCTGGGGGGTCATCATCTCTGCGCTCTCTGGAGTGGGAACCAGAGGCTTTGCGGGCATCAAACGTCAGCTTTGTTTGCTTGGGCTCCGTTCTGCCCATGGTTGCTCCGGCAGAGTAGTCAGCGGCACAGGCGGTTGTTTGGTGCAATCGCCGTGAGGCCCCTGGGCGTCCCGGCTGCCAGTAACTTCCTCAGCTGCACCTCGGCCAGGCAGGCAGCGGTCCCAACAAGCTAGAACAGCTCTCTCCACCTTTACACAAGCCAAATGTTAGCACAGCCGAGTTCTGGTTAGGGGGGGCGGCTATGTTCCCCCGGGTTTCTCCCTTAGCGCCACACAGCAGGGTTCTAGTGTCAGCAGTCGCACTGGCCTGAAGTCTCACTGCCGGTGCCCGCTCTCCCCAAGGATGGCCCTCGTCGTCCCCCGGAGCGTTGTAGGGCCTTCAAGCACATGCAAAATGGCGGCAGCAGTCTTGGGGCCCGATGTAGGTAAACGGGATTTTCCGATTTCAAAATACCGAGGCGGGCCGAATCGGTATTCTGAAATCGGAAAACGAGATGTAGGAAAAAAATACCGAATGAAAACCGATTCGGTCGGCATCGGTAATGAGATTCGGTACGTTCCGATTCAGCTCGGTCCGAATCGGAAATTACCGAATCGGCCAACAACGAATCGGAAAACACCGAATCGGCTACCACCGAATCGGATATTTCCGATTCGGCGAATACCGATTCGGTAAAAGCCGATTCGGTAAAAACCGAATCGGCAATCATAGACCCATGGCGAAAAAGCCCATAGGAATGCATTGCATGAACCGATTCGGCTTTTACCGAATCGGATAATACCGAATCGGATTTTACCGATTCGGATTTTACCGAATCGGTAAAAGCCGACTCGGCAATAGGCGATTCAGCCAATGAGGTGGCTCCCCCTCCCCCACCCAAACAGGGAGTGGCAACCCTGGCAGGTGCAGCCAATTAAGAAGTTTCTAGAAGTTTCTGGAAAGCCTGCCTGAGCCCAACACACAGTTAGCAGCAGTGGGAGAAGGAGGTTGCAGACTGAGCAGGAGCTGGAGAAAATGGCAGATCAGGCAGGAAGCCAGAAGTCCTCCCAAAAGAGGAAGCCCAAATTCACCACCACAGAACTTCAGGTGCTGGTTGAGGAGGTGGTGAGGGTGCACCGCCAGCTCTTTGGCAAGCTGTCCCTCAACGTGCCAGACAGCACCAAGAGGAGATTGTGGGCCGACATCGCCCAGAAGGTCAATGCTGCTGGAGTCACCCCCAGGTCCATTGAGGAACTTAAGAAAAGGTTTTATGACCTCCGCAGCCTCACGAAGAGGAAGCTGGCCGACCTCCAAAGGCAGGCTGGACACACCGGAGGAGGCAAGAACCCGGCGCCACCCCTCACCGAGCTGGAGGAAATTGTCTCCAGCACCATCGAGAGGGAGAGCATCGTAGGGATCGGGACCCTGGACAGCACTGCGATGGCCACAGCTACAGGTAAGAAGCATGCGCATCATGACACACCCTACCAGACACCTCCCCATTAGACACAATGCATAGGCAAACACCAGCACTGTACTGTCACCAACATACAAGAGACAAGCATCATGGTACATGTAGTCAGCAGAAGTTAGCCAAATATGTCAGTGCAGAATCACAAGACAGGAAACAGTGTGACACGGTGTAAGGAGATGCAAGGACATGTGGAATGCCATAATTGTACTGACTGTAATACATCGGCACTCAGTTTACAAATGCTTCTTTGTACCTAGGGGCACCATCAGCCGGCACCACTGTGGCAGCAGAGGGAGCTTCAACATCAAATACTGCAGTGGCAGGGCCGAGCACCAGCCAGCCTGGCCAGGAGGAGGAGGATGAGGATGAGGAAGGAGACACCCCAGGGCTTGGAATGGAGGGAGTCCTGGTGATTGATTACCAAGCAGTGCACTCCCCAGTACTGGCCAGCACACCCCCCTTGCAATTTTCACCTGAAAACTCCCCTACAAGGCAGACCATTCCGCCGACAACAGCACCTGCCACAACCGTGGCCTTGCCACCCGTCCTACCTGTCCTGGGAGCAGGGGCTCCGGGACCGGCCAGCACCACACCCCCACCAGTGGCACCCCTGCCCACTCAGCAGGCCGGAGGCAGCAGTGCCAGACGCCGTGCCACCACCACCACCACCACCACTGCTGCACCAGCACGGGAGGGCAGTGTGTTCCTGGGCCTGGAGGGCCAGATGGTCAAAATCCAGCGCCAACAGGCCAGATCCACCATGGCCTGCCAACGCCAGCTCCTGCAGCACAACCTGCAGATGGGGGAGTTGGTGAAGGGCTTCCAGGCTGTTGTGGACAGCAACAAGGAGGTGGCAGCAGGGTTGGGCAGGCTGACCACTGCCATCACCCACTCCTCTGCCAGGCAGGAGGAGCATGAGGTTGCGCGCAGGAGGGATGCCCGGGTGCTCAACCGGGCCATGGCCCGCCTTGCAGCGGCGACCGCGCAGCTGTGCCATCGAAGCTCAAATCAGGAGTCGGTGCTCAGTCAGCATACGGCTGAGCTGACCAGGGGGATGGCCAGGATCACCACGGCCATGGAGGCCATGTTAATATCAAACGCCGCCTCCAATCCTGCCCTGGACCTGGGTGATGCTGGAGACAGCAGCAGCCGCAGCAGCCCGGCCAGCGCTGCATCAGAGCCAAGGAGGAGCACCAGGCGATCCGCTGATGCTGCAGGCCATTCGGAGGGGGCCGAGGGACACCCCAGTGGGTCTGGAAAGCGGGCCAAAAAATAGGCTGGCAAGGGGGGATGTGCAAACCAGTGCCCTGGACTTTAATTTGTTTTTACAGACTCCATTTTTTGATGCACTTCAGTGATGTAACTGTGGTGCATCACTATTAAAAATTTTATTTTCCAAGCAACATTTAGCTGTCTTTGCATCTGTACTCAGTCAGAAATAGTTCTCAGTGATCTCCTCACGTCTGTATCTGCCATCACATGGCGTACACACCCCAGCTGGCTGTGTCAGTGGCACAGCTTCGTCGTCGTCATAGTCCTCGTAGTCAGACAACTCCACCTCAGTGCCCTTCTTGACCGCAAGGTTGTGTAACATTGCACATACAGCTATGATCTTGCAGCAGGTGATGGGGGTATACTGCCTTGCACCTCCACTCTTGTGCAGGCATCTGAATCTACTTTTCCAGATGCCAAAGGTCCGTTCAACAACATTCCTGGTGCGTATGTGGGCCCGGTTATACCTCCTTTGGCTGGGTGTGGAGGGGTTGAGGTAGGGGGTGAGTATGAATGAGCGGAGGGCATATGCACTGTCGCCTGGAAGAGAAAGGGGTCACATTAGACACATGCATACATGTATTACACCTACCTACTATGTGTTATGGGGGTCTGATGATGTGGCTCACCTAGGAGGTATCCTTCTCCAAAATCGCCTGCCATCAGCCGTGCATATATGCCGCTCTGTTGGAATATATAGGAGTCATGGGTACTCCCTGGAAATTTTGCTACCAGGTCTGTGATGGTGCACTTGGCATTGCAGATCACCTGCACGTTGATGGTGTGTGTCGATTTCCGATTGCGGTATATGTATTCGGTGTCCGCTGGTGGGCAAATCGGAATATGCGTGCCATCTATGCAACCGATGATTTGGGGAAAGTGCGCCATCTGGTAGAAGTCTGCTTTGGTTTGTAGCAGTTCTGCGTGGGTTGCAGGGAATGAGATGTATTGGTCCATCCTGTCTATCATGGCGTCAAGGAATATGTGGAAGAACCTTGACAGGCTGCTCTGGCTCACCCCTCCTGCTGCTGCTACTCCACTTTGATAGCTGCCAGACGCTACCAGGTGTAGGCTGCATAGCACCTGGACGTGCGCAGGGATGGCGTGTGCCCTTGGGGTGTGGTGGTCCAAGTATGGCTTAAGGTCCCTGATGAGCTCAAGTATGGTGTCAGAGTCCAGCCTGTATCTCTGTAGGATCTCAGCCTCAGTGAGCATGAACAGGGTTATCCTCTGTCTGTAGACCTGTTCATTTCTTAGCCATTCCCTCTGTCCTTCCTGCTGTAGCCGTAGCCGCCTCGCAATGACATAGAAAGCTGCCATCCTGCAAGTTGCAATGCATTTTGGGACTGTTTATATGGGTTGGAGTTGGTTACCACCTGATTGCAATCCATGGTAAATACCGAGTGAATTCTACCGATTTTGAGCCGATTTCGGTGTTTCTGTGCCTCCCTACATCTCCCCAACTGTCGGAATCGGGGAATTTCCCGATCGGTGAATCATACGAATCGGCATGATTTCCGATTCGGCTCATGTCCGAATCGGTATTTTTTCCGATTCGGTACATGGACCGAATCGGTGATTTTCCGATTCGGTGTCACTAACGAATCGGTAGTAGGACCGAATCGGCGATTTTCCGATTCGGTGTCACTAACGAATCGGTAGTAGGACCGAATCGGTAATTTTCCGATTCGGTGTCACTAACGAATCGGTAGTAGGACCGAATCGGTGATTTTCCGATTCGGTGTCACTAACGAATCGGTACATGGACCGATTCGGTCTTTGTAACCGAATCGGTGTTTTTCCGATTCGTTACATATCCGATTTTCGGTATGTACGTATCGGATTCTTTCCCATTCGGTACTCATTCCGAATCGGTTTTCTGTCCGATTCGTTCTGTTTTTGGTTCCCTACATCGCGATGGCTGTTTACCGATCGGTAAGGGCCAAAAATCGGTATTTTCGGCCGATACCGATCGGTAATGCCCTACCTACATCGGGCCCATGGTGTACAGTCCCAGACATCGCCTGCCTCCGATTGTAATCTCTCACCCCATATAGGTAGTCACTTTTCACTGGGGTAGGGGCGCCACCGCCGTTGATAATCGCGGGACCTCTAGGCACTGCCTCTTCCCTCCATCAGGTATGCCCAAATCTAGCATAGAAACCGCAGATCTCGTGCTTGCTTAAAATGGCGGCCCGGGCTCGGTCGCCAAGTGAGCCCCGTCTCAGCGCCGCAATATGACCTCTTATATCAGATCCTCCGGTAGCTCCAGTATAATGCGCCTCTGCCGTGTCAGCACCGAGGGAACCAGGGGACTTCCTGTCTCTGGCTCCATCATATTGGCGCCTACGCACTCTCCTCCGGGGCCCAGCAGCTATGCTTCGACACAGAGGGCAGAGCCACGTCCGTGCAATGGGGTAGCGGGGCCAAAGCTCTCACCTCCGGTTTGATGTGTGCTCGCGCTAGTGCGTAGCGCTTTTTAAGAGCCCCTCCATCGGATCTCTCAGGCCTCCCGCCGAAGGTCGGCCTAGCCAGCCGCGGCCTCTCCTGGCTCCTCCCACCGGCCAATCGGACCGGGCAAAAGTGCCCTGCTCGGTGTCCGGGTTCCGCTGCTCGTAGCTCGTCGAGTATTCGCCCGACAGTCACCAAATTTGGGCCACTGCTGCAGGGTGCCATCTGTTACACCGTGGTTATGTTGGATTTGCAATTATTTCAGCAAGGATGGGGGTTATGAACCGCCCGTGGCTACGGGAGCCTCACTACAGGGCGGCCATTGCGGTCTGGCGCCACCTGCTGCCCCCAGCTGAGCATAAAGTTGCACTCAGTTGGGCCATTTTTCTGACTGTGGGACTCTTTACTCCGTAGTGTTTTATTGTCTTTTGCCATACTGCAACTTCCATTCATTTACCACCCTTCATCCTTATGTCATGAATGGGTGTGTGGGTCATGGATTCCTTTGTTAAAAAGTCAGCAAGAACACACCTATTTGTGTCCTCTTAGCCATTACTCCTCTTACTGGTAGTTAGGGACCTTTTTACACTCCAGGAACCATTTTGTGGCCCACTTCCATGCCAGTCCTACCCTTTTGCTGCAGATCACTCAGTATGTCAGTGGTGCTAATGCAAAAACTCTGTCATTTCAACGTACACCCAACCATTAAACTACTGCTGTCTTATGCCTTCATGCACACAGCACATCAGCTTGCACAATGGCACGCAAATCTCCAAATGAAACCAAAGAGCACACCCTTTAGTGAGAGGACTTGCGTTTCTCTCTTACTAGGCAAGGTACCTGTTGGTTAGTTCACAATCACTACATCAAGGTTTCACACTGAAACATGGAAAATCATTACATGGCATTGTAAGTTTTCCTGGCTTTACAGGAGGAGTCTATTACATTGCAGGTAAGTCACTAATTAGAGATTGTGAGGATGTGGGGTCTATTATATGATGTGGTTGTGTGACCTTACCGTGTAATACACTTACCAACTCCTTTAGGACCAGTAGGTTTCATTTGTCAAATATTAAGCTCAGCCATGAGTAACTATGGATTTGAACAGTCAGGCTTACACAAAGGAACAAGTATAAAAAGTGGAAAGAATTTAAACAGCACCAAAACAATTATGAAAATAAAGAGCATTTTTAACACCATGACAAAAATGATCCACCAGAGGGTTCAGGAGATAAATTAACTTACAAGGTATAGTAAATATCCACTCTTTCACTTAACCGCAAACAAGCATTGGCAAATTCAATTAATTTGATGCTTAGACTATTTTTCAAGAAAAAAATGTATGGTAAGTATCAATGTGATTACTTGGAGTTACTTTGGGCGGGTTACTCCGACAGGGAGCCAGTCAGGGGAACCAGCAAGGTTCACAGAAACAGTTACCTTGAAGGTAGAAGCAGTCTTTAGTCAGCTCTACTGTAGATTCCTATTGAGTTGTGTTGATGCAAGGGATACAGTCTGCTGAAAATGCTCAAGGAAAGTGAGGTTGTGGTGTGGCCAAAGGCTTTGTGATGCGTTCCTAGCCCATGTCCCTCAAAGTCCTCACTTGGCAGAAGTCCAGTTGCACTGGGTTAGCAGTCTCCTGGTATCACGGTGACAGCAGAATTTTTCCTTGGACGATTACTCATTTGCTGGGAGACCAAGCTGCACTCCGACAATTCTCCCAGTTCACTGAACTCTGGAGCATCTTTTTTTTTTAACATGTTTTTATTCAAAACATTTTTTATAAGTTTCAGCACAGGTTTACACAGTTGGGTGCTTTGCACCAATAAGATCATGCATGCATTCTTGGACCCTACGATCAGGTGCAACTTTGAGAGTCGGGTACTGGTCTCTGGTGTCGCATGGTGCAGAGAATCGACAGCATGAAAATTTGGGCCTCCAACTCACACCATCAGGCTTCTTCATCTGTTGTGGCCATGTGCTGCAACCAGGAGGTCAGCTCCTTGGAGTCTCTTGCTTTGTCTAGGCTTCAGAGAGGACTTCTCCATGAGCAGGACAGAGGAAAGCACAGCCTCTCTTTGCCGGTTCCATTGCGCAGTAGGGCCGTCATTCTTCGAACCTTCTTCCAGTCAAGATGAAATCTGATTTCAAGGTGCCCAGGGTGCCCTTTTATGTCCATAAAAGACTCCCAGGGTTGATGTGGTCAGTAGCCAATGGGCTACTAGGTTCTCTTCCTCCAGCTATCCCAAGATGCACCATTCTGCCCACTTCGTATATGGCATGACTCCTCTCTCAGCATGTGGAGCACCCTATCCCAACCTAAGGTGTGTCTACCAATGGGGCTCCTCGCAGCTGAAAAGCTTTCATAACAGGTTTCGTTCTCCATTGCAGGTGGCAGCTAATCTTTCTAAACATTGGGGTTGCCCCTCTCCCAAGTGTTGCCCATTTGCTCATCAATAGAAGCTTAATCTTCGAAGCTCGCCATTTAGGCAAACACCCATGTGGCTTCCTGCAGGACCGAGGTAACAGATCTCTACAGCACAAGCCTCTATTGTCTCCTTTCCTGGGAGTCCTTTGCAGGTCTCCCTAAGAGGGCAGAAAGCTGTCCGTTAAGGACACAGGAGATTGAAGGCAACAAATTGGAAACTTTGTATAAGTTACACACTTCAACATGTTGCATTAACTTTGATTGGAAAATCCAGCCGGACTTAATGTTGTGAGTTGTTTGATACAATGGAGTATCAACTTTGGTTGCGCCTTACAGGAGTTAGCACAGTGGAGGGGTCAGCATGTAACCCTCTCGCCAATATGGCAACCTAGTCTTCCCTCAGTAAAAACTGCTGTTTCATGTTTTTATTGTCAGAACATTAAATACATTGTCTGCATGTGAGGGAGGTAGCACACCTCTCTGTGGCACAAGCCTCTATTGTCGCCTCTCCTGGGAGTCATTAGCACAACTCCCTAGGAAAACAGAAAAGGGCACAGGAGATTGCAGGCAACAAAGTGGCAACTTTGTAAATGTGCACAACACAACATGTTTCATTAATTTTGACTGGACACAAGTTGTTTGATACCTTGGAGTATCAACTTTGGTCGCACTTTTTAGGAGTTAGAACAGCTGAGGGTTCAGCGTGAAAACCTTTACTCGCCAATGGGGAGGCCAAGTCAGCAGTTTCACGTTTTTAGTGTAAGAGCATACAAAATACATGTTCTGCCTGTGAAATATGCTAAACAGTGCCTTGGGGCTCAATAGTCAAGTCATAGGGGTGACTTACACATCTTACTGGGGAGGCTTAGCTTTGCCAGGCTGCGCTAACATTTGAAAACTGCTGGACCAGTCTACAATGGTGAACTGGGAGAAATGTTTTACTTTGGTCACATCCAGGGTGGCACAACCAGTTCTGAAATCCCTGGAGTGGCTCTTTAACTTACATGCCCTTGGTACCATGGGTACCATATACTAGGGGCTCACAAGTACATTGGCCTATGCCAATCAGGTATGAGCCAATTCAACATACATGATATAGTGTCAGAGCAATGACACTAAACTTTGGTTTGCAGGCGTCAGTGCACTCTCAGAGTTGAGAAACCAGCAACATCAGTCCAAAAGTTTGGGCGACCATAGAAAAAGTGGCATGTCCAAACATGGTTCCCCCTCTAGATGAAAGGTGATAACCAACTAACCTTTGTGCTGGAGGTTCTCATCATCTAAGTGGAAGAACCTGGAAATGTCACCTACATTAGCATAGTCAGTCCCAGGTCTGTGCTCATTGTAAAGTCAATACCTTGTAGGGAAATGTACCACCTTAACAACTTGGGGTTCTCTCTTCTTATCTGCATCAACCATGTAAGAGTTGTGTGGTCAGTTTGAACTCAGATGAGAGTTCCAAACAGGCAAGGTCACAGCTTCTTCAGAGACGAAACCACAACAAGCCTTCTCTTTTAATCTTTTAATGGCACTTCCACACTGCTCTCTATGGAAGAGTCACCTGCCAATGAAGACAACCGATTGAGCCTGCCTCAGATTATTTCCTTGTGGCAACAGTGCCCCAATTCCATGTTTAGAGGCATCTGTCTGTCTGAACAATTAATTGCTTGCTGAAGACAGGTGCCTTCTGGTCAAATGCTGAGCAGAAAGCTTCCTTCAGGGTGTCAAAATCCTTTTTGTATTTTTTTTTTTTTATTGAGATGTTACGATGAGTGAGGTATACAGCGAGATTCAACATACATATAATACAGTTACACAATCAGAATGAATACATTAACAACAATAAATAGCGTATATTAAAAAGCAGATAGTTGTTTAAAATTCATAGCGAGACAAATAAATAAATAGATACACGGGAGTAGCTTATCCGTATGCACATTTCCTCTTAACTTTTTCTTCCTCAACGTCTAGATTCCCTCCATTTCCTGAGGGGGGCCCAGATCTTTCTGCCCATTTCCCGTGTTTTTTTCCCTTAAAATCATACAAGCACTCCTCTATACTATGCATTCCTAGTAATCTTGTTAGCCACATCTGAAAAGTGGGTTCTGTAGTGTCTTTCCAACCAGCAGAGATTAATATACGCAGTACAGCTACTGAAATAAAAACAAGGGCTTCCGAGCCCCCGTCTAACCTCAGCTTGCCGTCAGTACCTAATAAAGCCACGGTAGGGGATAGAACGATGTTTTGTTCTAGCAGCCCCTCCAAAAACAACTGCATCTCCCTGAGGACTGGAGCCAACTTCTGGCAGTGGTAAAACAAATTAAGTAGATCTGCTGGACTCGTATTACACCTAGGGCAGCTGTCATTGTCTCTTACTCCCCAATTAAATAATTTGGCGGGGGTATAGTATAAATTAAAAAGGGTTTTATAGTATTGGGCCTTTAGATTTGAGGAGCGAAAGAGTTTTTTGTTCAGAACTAAGGCAAGATCTAAGTCCACATCTGGATCGCCGATTTTCTGAGCCAAGGTAGTTTCGGTTTTTTAAATATCGTCCTCAAGCTCTTGTAGTAGGCAGTTATACCCTATTCTGATTTTCCTTCCCCCCTTTCTCAAGTAGTCAACTATTGGATTCATCACAGAGTGAGAAATTCTAGGCATAATTGAGCGAAAAGTTTGAAAAATGTGACCATATAATAGCCACTGGCTTGCTGGGATACCAAATTTCTGTTGTAGTAAATCAAAACCCAGAATATCATTGCCTTCCATAACATCCCCCAGACACTTTACACCCCGCTCCTTCCAAAGTAGACTATTTCTATTTTGCCCTATGTGAAAGAAGAGGTTGGAGTTCCAAAGGTCAATATCACAATTGATTTTAGGGATGTTCAAAAATTTCATACCAGACTGCCAAGTCCCCCATGCCCCCAACAGGGTCCTAAATCTAACTCTCTTATAGTACCTGCGATCAACTTCGCACATTAATAAACCCACCGCCTTTCTTCCCAATAAAAGCTCAAAAATGGAGGGAAGTACACTGTTAACAGGCTGGGATTCTGATCTTACAGGGTTATACTGAAACAGTATATTCATTTGAACCAATAGGCACGTCCAGTGATACAACCTGAGATTGGGCATTGCCAGACCATCCCTCACCAGTGGTAGTGACATACGAGCAATCGATCGTCTCGTTTTCCCGTATTGCCAAATGAATCGAGTAAATACTGCTTCTATTTTCCTGATCATCCCCTCTTCCAATAACAAAGGGATAGCGTGAAACAAATAGAGGAGCTTAGGGAACATAGTCATTTTAAGCACATTTACCCTGCCTATCAGTGATAAATGTAGCACATCAATCCTTTTCAACTTCTTTTCAATCAGATCTATCAGGGGTAAATAATTGTCAGCAATGATCCTATCTACATTAGCGTTCACCTTAACACCTAAGTACACCGCTGAATCCACATATCTTTGGTCAACCTTGATGATGTTATTCGTACAGATTATCTGTGTTTTTTCCTCGTTTAGGCGATAGCCTGAGCGTCCCCCAAAGACCTTGGCCAATTGAGAAAGCTTGACCATTGCTTGTTGAGGATCTTTGGTTATAATTGCCAGGTCGTCGGCATACGCCAACAGTTTAGTAGTATATCCATTAAGTACTACTGGGATAATCTGTTCTGAAGCTAAGATTTTTTGAATGAGCGGATCAATACGCAATGAAAACAAGATCAGGGAACAGGGGCAACCTTGTCGAGTACCCCTTCTGATTAAAATTTCTTCCGATCTTTGGCCCATGACCGTAACCCTCGCAACCGGGTCTCTGTACATCGCCTTAATAGCCCTCATACTCTTATTCCCAAATCCTCTTCCTACCAAAGATGCCCCACAGAAATTCCCAGACCACGCGGTCGAATGCTTTCTCCGCATTGAGGAGAATCATGGCCATCTCTCCGCCCCTGGCAGCATGGGCATCAAATAAGGTAATAGCACGTCTTGTATGATCCGTAGTGCCTCTACCTGGCACAAACCCATGCTGCCAAGGGGAGACGAGTCGGCCTATGATCCCCCCAATCTCTTCGCCCAAATCTTAGAATATAATTTTGTGTCCGCGTTTATAAGCAAAATTGGGCGGTATGAGCCTGGGTTAGTTTTAGTTTTACCCTTTTTATGAAATATGACAATATTTGTCTCTTTCCAGGAATCTGGGATTAGACCTGTGCATATTATACCATTAAAAAGATCCAAAAGGATTAGGGAAATCTCTTCCTTATCTATAGACCGCCTGGTCCTAGAGCTGCCTTCAGCGGGGACCTTCTGAGGATTCTTGAACCTTATTTCCGTAAACCCCATCTGACAATACTAGGGGATTTTAATTTTCATTTGGAAAACTTAAGGGACACTGACACCGCTATGTTGGTGGACTCACTTGGAGCCTGTGAGTGTACCCAACTGGTGAATAGCCCGACCCACCGGGCGGGTCACATCTTAGACGGCGTATTCACTAATGATTCTAGACTTTCAGTGGGTACTCCGGTGCCTCTAGTTTGGTCAGATAATATGGCCGTACCTCTTTCACTACTATATGGCCCGGCAGAACTACCTGTCCTAACCACCAGCACCAGAGGTCCGAAAAGGAGTTTCAGGAACATTACCAATGAAGCCCTTGTTCCATATATAGAGACCAGTAAGTACTCTCCTTTGAGAGATGTGGACGAGGCAGCCGATGGGCTTGCTAAGTCCATCACCAAAGCTGTTGATGAACTGGCCCCTTTATCTTATCGATACTCGGCTCGTCGCAAACCCTCTACCCCATGGTTCACAGAATCACTAAGACTTCTGAGACAAAGTTGTAGAAGACAAGAAAGAAGATGGAGGAAGCCCTGGGATCCTACTGAAAGGGAGGCACACAAGTGTCTGTTAAGAGATTACAAAGCCAGTATCATCAGGGAAAAACAGGAGTTTTTCTCTAATCTCACCACCTCCCTTACCTCTTCTAGGGAGCTCTTCAAGATCGTGGACTCCCTCTACTCCCTTCAGGTGCCTGATCCAGTCGTGGGCTCGCAGGAGCTATGAAACAATATCTCTGAGTTTTTCCATAAGAAAATTGAAGATATAAATCTTGCTTTGGAAACTCAGAGGAACACCTTGGGGGATCTCTCTCTCCAAACTCTGGTCAATCTAGAATCTTGGCCGAGAGACCCCTCCAAGAGTCTTACTTATTTCCCGCTACTTACCCTTGAAGGGCTTGAGCTCCTGTTGGATCGGACTAAATCGTCATCGCCTCTTGACCCATGTCCTCTGAAGACTCTGAAGGACTGTAGGCTTACACTTCTTCCGCCCCTCCTTGAAGTGATGAACGGGGCCATAACTCAAGGCATCTTTCCTTCAGCTTGGAAAAGAGCAATAGTGAAGCCTCTTCTGAAGAAACCCACCCTGGACCCGAAACAGCTGAAGAATTTTAGACCCATTTCCCTGTTACCCGCTCCGCAAAAATGCTCGAATCTCACCTGAATTTACATCTCTCTACCTTTCTGGACTCGTCTGGGTTCCTAGATAGTTCCCAGCATGGATTCAGAAAGGCCCATAGTACGGAGTCAGCACTCACTATGGTGGTGAACAATATCCGCCTGAAGGTGGATTCGGGTCAAACCACAGTGTTGGTCTTACTGGACCTCACAGCAGCGTTTGACACCCTGTCTCCCTCTACTCTAACATCACGCTTGAGGGAGGCAGGGATTGCGTGTCCGGCCTTGAACCTTCTGCACTCTTTTTTACATCTTAGAGAGCAGAGAGTCATGCTTGGCGAGTTCCTCTCCCCTGCCAAATCCTTGCAGTATGGGGTGCCACAAGGGTCAGCCTTGAGTCCGACCCTATTTAACATCTATGTGGCCCCCCTTGCGAGGCTAGTAAAATCGCAGGGGATGGAGGTTGTGTCATACGCCGATGACACCCAAATCATGGTGTCTCTGGCCCACTCTGTTTCCACCTCCGCCACCAACTTTAGGATCTGCATGCAGACAGTCTCGAACTGGATGATCCAGAACTCCCTAAAGTTGAATGGCGATAAAACTGAGATTCTTGTCTTTGGCAAAGACCAGGATGTTTGGTCCAGTGAGTGGTGGCCCTCAGCTTTGGGAACTTGTCCATCTCCTTCCCAGTCAGCCAGAAACCTCGGCGTAATATTTGACACATCATTGTCCATGACTCTACAGGTCAACCGAACAGTGGCCACTTGTTGGGGGGGTCATTAAAATCCTCAAAAGAATCCTTCACTATCTCTCTCCTATAGCACGCAAGCAGACGGTGGTTGCATTAGTGGGTTCCAGGTTGGACTACTGCAACGCACTTTATGCAGACTCCAACAAGGGACTCATTCAAGCTCTTGCAGATGGTCCTTTGGACCCCCTAGGTGCCCTTCTAACTCGCTACATACCTAGTAGATCCCTCAGATCATCGGAGATGAATCTGCTTGTGTTCCCTCGTGCTAGAAAGGTACGCTGGGGTAGTAAAGCATTTTCCATTGTTGCCCCTAGACTGTGGAACTGTCTCCCTCTGGAGATCAAGATCCAACTTTCTTTGTCCCTTTTTAAAAAAGCACTTAAAACCTGGTGCTTTATCAAGGCCTACCCACAGTGAGAGTATATTTGTAATAGCTAGTTTCTTTTGGTTAGGCGCCTTGACGCCCATTGGGCTTAGTAGTGCTATATAAATCTGTTTTCATTTCATTTCCTCTAAGCATTTATATACCTCTAGGGGGATTCCGTCGGGGCCTGCAGCCTTACCAGCCGCCAGATCCCACAGCGCCGTTCTAATCTCAGTCAGGGTCAGGTCACGTTCCAGAAGCTCCCTACTACTTTCATCCAGTGCAGGACCATCATCATCAAATTCTGGGTTTAGAGCATGCGTCCCACCCTCCTCATCATACAATTTTTGGTAAAAAGTTTGAAAAACTCATAAAATATCTTTTGGCTCAGTATATTCGATGCCATCTTCCTGTATGCTGGCAATCGAATTTGTGGACCTCTCTTGCCTGATCCGGAGTGCCAATGCCCTTCCTGCCTGCTCGCCGGTCTCATAGCGTTTTGCCCTAGAAGACTGATATTCCCTGGTCTCCTTCTGTGTCACTACTTCCTGAAGGTCTGCTTTTATAGAGGCCATTCTGTTTAAACTTGCCTGACCACCGATCCCCTGCCCAATTTCCTTGATATGCTGTTCTTCTACCACTGCCAGCTCCCTTATCAGAGTCTCAACCTTTCTCTTATCCTCCTTCCTCAGTCTAGCTGAGCAGCTTATTGTTTCACCCCTTAAAGAGGCCTTGAAGGTTTCCCACACTCCGTTGCGGGACGTGCTCTAGCGGTTTGCCTCGTAAAACTCCTTTGCCCATTGCCTGAGATGCTGAACAAACCTGTCATCCGAGAGAAGTTTTCTCTCAAATGACCAACTTGTTTGTTTCCTCTCGACCTTATCTACTTCACAGGTTAAAATCAACGGGTTGTGATCTGAAATCGATTTAGGTAGCTTAATAATATTTACTTTGCAAAGTTTCTCCGATGATAGCAGAAAGTAGTCCAGCTTAGAATATTTCTGACATGGGTACGAAAAGTAAGTAAAACCTGAGTCTGTAGGTTCCTTAGCATTCCAGACATCCTTCTACCCATGTGATCCTGTGAGTGAAACCAAAGCCCTGAGCACCCTGGGTTTACGCCCTGAATAGCTACCTATCTTATTCCAGTCAACTGAAATATTCAGGTTCCCACACATGATAATCGGTATTGGCCATTCTACCAACTCCCCCTCTAATAGATCAAACACATCCGGATCATCATGGTTTGAGACATATACTGTGCACAATGTATATCCCAGAGTCAGCTCGACTATTAACCATCTCCCTGAACTATCAGCCTTGGATCTCTTGGCCCCTCCTAGAGTTTGTTTAGTCAGAACGGCGACCCCCCTAACTGATGAGGTTTGCGAGGAACAGGCCAGTAACTCATACCCCCCTATGTTCAGTAGATTTCTTTTTGCCCAGGGGAGATGGGTCTCTTGCAGACACAGAATATCTATATTATTAAATTTAGCGAAATGTCCCAGTCTTTGGCGCTCTCTCCAGTCATTTAACCCTCCAACATTGAGGGTACACATTTTAATGCATGACATGATCTTGCATTAAACTTCTCCGGCCTGAAAAAACAAACATCCAAAATGTAACCCTTGTTGTCAATGAGAACCTCTGATTGAAACCTAACACCTCGTTACTCCATAACATCTCATTTTTTACTTTTTCCCCATTCTCCCCCAGGCCCCCCCATCTCCCACCACTCCCCCCCACTCTCCCCAACCCAGACTTCCCACCTGACTCTCCCTCCCCCACCCACCCACACACCCACTCTGGTGAGGCGCTCACACCTGGTCTGTGCGCGTGAAGGAACGCAATTGAAGCAGTGGGAATGAACAAACGAAACCATATGCATACACCTAACCCTGAATATAAGAAACAATTATTATATATCTAAGAGCCACAAATGTACCACACCCCCCACAACCACAATTCTCCATAATGGCGATGGACTAATTATCAAGCAGATCATCTTCTATTAAATTAGATTAAATTCAAACATCTCGAAGAACAGAGAGTACAGTTAAGCGAGATCAGGCCCCTAAAGATTCTAAATATTCTTTGGCTTTGATTTCAGATGCAAAATACAGGGTCTTTCCACCATTTATTATTTTCAGTTGAGCCAGGTTGATCAAATATGCCTGCATCCTTTTATCTTGAAAAGGTTTTATCAACTGTCTCAACCTCCAACGTCTCTCCACTGTTATATGGCAGAAGTTGGGACGAACAAAAAACGATATTCCTTCAACAGCCCTTTTTGAATCTGGCCTTGCCCTCTCTGAAATTGCCTGTCTCAACACAAAGTTACCCAGGAATATTAGGATGGCTCTTGGTTTATCCCCTTCCTTTGAGTTCTTGCCCAATCTGAACGGGGTGCTTTGTGCCCGCTGAATTTCGTCTGACCAGATCCAGCCTGGCAGATCTGCGAATGGTTTTTCGAAGAGCTTGAAGACAAAAGCTCTCACTTCAGCCCCTTCGGCCCCCTCTGGAACTCCCAAAATCCGAAGGTTGTTGCGTCTCTGCCTGTTTTCCAGATCCTCCAACTTCCATTGGATATCTGTTATTTGAGCGTTTTGGGCATCTACCTTGCTCGTGGCCGCCGCAACCTCCGTCTCTGTTGAAACTACTCTTTCCTCAAGAGTGGAGACTCGATCCCCCAAGTTGATGCATACTTTGGACATTTTCCTCAGAGCGCCCTCCATTTTTTTGACCGCGTGCAGCTTGCGCCTTGTGATTGTCCTGTCTAGTTTCTTCCCTATGTGCCATGATCTCCTGGTGAATCACCTCTAGGAGTGACATCTGCGCGGCTTCTCCATGTGGGCTCCCGGTTAATGGCATGGCTGAGGAGTGATCCCAGCTGAGCTCCTGCATTTTGATACCAGCGGGCGGTTTCGCCGCAGTTATTCGTGACCCATGCTCGTGCTCTGGTTCGCTTTCTGAGTCCAGGTTACTCCCTTCCTGTATAGAACTATCATCCGACCACTCGACTCCTTCTGATACAGAAAAAAAGCACTCACTTGGGACCTTTTCTTTCTCCCTCAGTCTGTCTGAGTCAGAGCTTGCGGCATTATTTGTTAACTCAGGCTCCCGTGTTCCTGCTGGTTCTAGCTCTAACTTGGGTGATTCCTCTAAACCTGTTGTTACTGAATCCCCAAGATTTCATGGGTCTCCATTTTCTGATGTTACAACCACTTCTGGAGTTACTTCAGCTCCTTGCAGCGTTTTTTCTGTGCCCTTAATTTGCTCATCAGTCTCTTCGGAGCTCTGGAGGGGGTAATCAGCTGTATCCGGTGAGGGGAGGGGGACTCCCACAAGCCCCCCCTCTGTGACCTCAGCTACCTCTGCGGCACCGTCGGATATTTTTTCCTGGACCCCATCCTCTGGCATAACTTTCGTTTTTGAATGCTTTTCTTTGCCCAATTTAACAAAAATATCAGCTATTGGAGTGACAGTCTGCTTGGTTTTGGCCGACAACTGGTGCTGTTTCCTTACCGGGGATGTGTGTTTCCTCTGCCGGCTTTCCTCCTCCTCAGCTTCCGCTGCTGCCTCAGCCGCGGCTTTCCTTTTCAATGCAGCCTTGGAGCCGGTATTCATTTTTGGCGCCATGCGGCTGTGCATCCGCTTTCATGATCCCTGGGCACCTCGTACGGCTCCCGCCAAATCAGCCGATTTAGCCGCAAGCTCCGGCTTGCACCTCGAACTCCGCGAGCTCCGCAACTCTGGACTCCTCCTCCCCGTGCGAGCTCTGCTGCCGTACGCGAGCACTCTCACGGCCAGTGTCAACTCCCGCAGCAAACGTCCAATGGGTCCATGGCAGGTAAGGGGCAGAAACATGGGTCACCCACGCCGTTCTTTGCTCTGTTTTTTAGATTTAATTCATCGATATCCTAGTATGCCTATAAATCATCTTCCAAGTGGCTGTGTGAGAAGGTGTGGGATCTCTGCGGCGCGTTCTACCCGCAATCAGGGTACTGCCTGCATCCCCCGTGCTTCACTGCTCACGGCCGTCCTAAGCGGCCCCCATCTTGCCCCCCTGCACCTCTATCAGGGTGTCAAAATCCTATTGACACAGCACAGCCCATATACTTTTTCTGGGTTGCTTCTTGGAGGTAGGTTTACTGAGTGGTGCCACTATGGTACCATACGGATAAAAAAGAACCATACCAACACTTGATAAAGAGAGGAGAAACTTCCATGCGGACACTAGACGCTGAGGTCCCTGGATGCAGAAGCTCCAGCACGCAGTGGTCTGTCTTCCTTCACAGGATGTCCAACTTGGGACCAAGATGGTGTCCTTTATTTTTTCCATCAGGTAATGGGGTTTGCTTTTTCCTAGGAGATTCTTGGCTTTACATCCACATACATGCTAGGTACAATTAGGTAGGGTCAGCATTGTAGGAGTATGCTTGATAAATGTAATGTATATATGCCTGCATATATTCACTGTTTTAGCACAATAGTAGAATTCTACTTTTTATTGACCCTGTTGTTGCTTGTAATCTTATACATTTGCTTCTGTCTAATGATTGTCGCTGCAAACATGTTTTATACTAGAATGACGCTGGTTCAATAAATGCTTATTGAAAACATCCCCATTGTTTATTCTGTGTATCTCTCTGAGACTAAGGGATCACGATTGACTGAGCGAAAAGTACTGTACTGTTTCCATGATCCCTGCAGGATCAAGGGTTGTCATGTTCGATAGTGGCCAGAAGCTATTCGCTCCTTGGGGGTTTATGGTGGCACTGTGAAGTAGCTGGTCTAAAGGCTAACATATCCTTTGTGGGTGTCGTGAATCAGTCTGGAAACCAATCTCTCAGTTTATATTGTCTAAACGCACAGATCCTATGTACTTTTAGGAACTACATGACACCGAAGCCAGAATTGTCTGGCTCTTGGGTTGAAAAAGTTGTACATGACCTTCACCAACTTGGTGACCCAGGTACACAACAGAGACTTGCTATGCCTGGCACTTACTGGCCTTGATATTCATGCCTTCTTGCTGCAGGGTCTGAAGCTCTTACTTGAGACAGACCAGGCTATCCTCCAAGATAGAGCAAATTACAGCTATATCATCAAAATGAGCTGCTCTGAAACTTTCCAGACCAGATATTACTTCATTCACCAACCTCTGGAAGGGGGATGGTGCATTTTTTCAACTCAAAAGGCATCACTTTAAATTGGAAGTGGCTTTCAGGTGTAGGAAAAACAGACCTCTCCTTACTTCCTGGGGTGAGGGCTAACTGTCAATAACCTGATGTCAGGTACTTAGTTATTTGGCTGCCCCCAAACAATCAGTGAACTCGTCAGCTCTTGGTATGGGTGTGCATCAGCCATAGTGACTGCATTTAGACCTTGTAGTCCATTCAGAACCTCACTTCAGGTTTTCCACCTTTGGGATTCAGCTTGGACACCAGTACCACTGGGCTGGCCCATGGACTACTTGAGGGCTCTATCACCTCCAGCTCCAACATCTTGGTTTCTTCAGCCTTTATTCTGGCCCTGACCTATATAGACAGTCTGTATATCTTGCTCTTGCCACGTAAACCATCACTGGTGTCCACAACATGGGTACAACATGTTATCAGACCTGGAGTCAAATAAAACAGTTGAGCAAACTTTCTGAATAACTGAAAGCAATCCCTTTGTTGCTGTTCTGTTAAGATGAAGGATAAAACTACTCCTTCCACACTTTCATCTTGGACATTAGAGGACAAGAGGTCTCTCTTCTTCCTCCCCTCCTGTCGCTATTGACATGGCTCTGCCATGTCGTTGTGCAACTTTAGCCTGTTCACATATAGGACCCTGGGAGGGCTTATGGGGGTACACAAGTGTACCAAGTAGGTGGATTCCCCCTTCTTCTCTATGGTGTCGTAAGGCCCAACCACTTGTGTGGAACGGTAGGATCCTTCTGCATGGTTACCCCCACTTTTTGACTGGTGTTGCTATGTTTTTCTGACTAGTCTGCCCAGGATCATACTAACCAGGACTCCAGTCTCTGTGCTTCCTCCCTAAATTGGACATGGTGAGTACTTAGGTACACCCCAGATTGGCTACTGGTGTACCCTTGTAAGTCCCTAGTATATGGTGCTAAGATACCCAGGGCATAGGTACACCAGGGGTCCCCTGTGGACTGAATCATGTATTATGCCACCCTTCAGAGACCACTCAAATTTTGACTACTGGCAGGGGATGTATGACGTTAAAACGCATACTTTTACCACGCATACCATTACAACGCAATATTTACAACGCAGGACCCTTTACAACGCATACCTTTACAACGCATGAAATTACATCGCAGATACTATTACAACGCATGCCATTACAACGTAAGTATAGGTAAGTATATTATTTTTAAATATTATTATATTATTATTTTTTTAAATGTAATTAATAAATATTTAATTATTTTTATTTATTAAATACATTTTTTATTAATGTCATTGTAATTTTAAAATTATATATATATATATATACTTTTTTAAATAAATATTAAGATTACTAAAATAAATGTATTTAATTAAATGTAAGTATTTTTATAAAACTGAACCCTTAAAACACACCTGTTCCACAAAACCCAAACCCAGCCCTGAACCCTAAAAATACCCCTGTACCCCATAACCCAAACCCAGCCCTGAACCCTAAAATTACCCCTGTACCCCAAAACCCAAACCCAGCCCTGAACCCTAAAAATACCCCTGTACCCCAAAACCCAAACCCAGCCCTGAACCCTAAAAATACCCCTGTACCCCAAAATCCAACCCCAGCCCTGAACCCTAAAATACCCCTGTACCCCAGAACCCAAACCCAGCCCTGAACCCTAAAAATACCCCTGTACCCCATAACCCAAACCCAGCCCTGAACCCTAAAAATACCCCTGTACCCCAAAACCCAAACCCAGCCCTGAACCCTAAAAATACCCCTGTACCCCAAAACCCAAACCCAGCCCTGAACCCTAAAAATACCCCTGAACCCCAAACCCAAACCCACCCTTGAACCCTAAAAATACCCCTGTACCCCAAAACCCAAACCCAGCCCTGAACCCTAAAAATACCCCTGTACCCCATAACCCAAACCCAGCCCTGAACCCTAAAAATACCCCTGTACCCCAAAACCGAAACCCAGCCCTGAACCCTAAAAATACCCCTGTACCCCAAAACCCAAACCCAGCCCTGAACCCTAAAAATACCCCTGTACCCCATAACCCAAACCATGCCCTGAACCCTAAAAATACCCCTGTACCCCAAAACCCAAACCATGCCCTGAACCCTAAAAATACCCCTGTACCCCGAAACCCAAACCCAGCCCTGAACCCTAAAAATACCCCTGTACCCCAAAACCCAAACCCAGCCCTGAACCCTAAAAATATCCCTGTACCCCAAAACCCAAACCCAGCCCTGAACCCTAAAAATACCCCTGTACTCCAAAACCCAAACCCAGCCCTGAACCCTAAAAATACCCCTGTACCCATAACCCAAACCCAGCCCTGAACCCTAAAAATACCCCTGTACCCAAAACCCAAACCCAGCCCTGAACCCAAAAAATTTCCAAAACCAAACTATATATAAAATTACTTTAATTAATTAATTACATTTATTTTTAATATTTTGGTAATTAAAAAAAAGGTTAAATAAACTGATATACTTACCTATACTTACGTTGTAATGGCATGCGTTGTAATAGTATCTGCGATGTAATGTCATGCGTTGTAAAGGTATGCGTTGTAAAGGGTCCTGCGTTGTAATGGTATGCGTGGTAACAGTATGTGTGGTAAAAATCGCGTTGTAACAGTTACATACCATAGGCAGGTGACTCCACCTCTCACGGGAGGGAAAGGGAGAGGTGGAGGGAGAGAAAGGAGAGGGGAAGGGGAAGTGGAAGAAAGAGGGAGAGGGTGAGGGGAACAGGAAAGGAGAGGGGAAGATGAAGAGGATGGGGGAAAGGGAGAGAGTGAGGTTGAGGGGAAGGTAGAGGAAATGGGAAAGGGAGAGGGCAAAGTGAGCGAGGAAGGGCCAGGAAGAGGGGAAGGGAGAGGGAAGGGAGAGGTAAAGGGGATTGGAGAGGAGAAAGGGAGATGGGAAGGGAGAGGGTAAGGGAGAGGGTAACGGAGAGGGGGATGGAGATGGTGAGGGAGCGGTGGAGTAAGATGGGAAAGGGAGAGGGCAAGAAGGAGAGGGAGATGGAGAAGCAGAGGGGAAGGCAGAGGGAAAAGGAGAGAGAAAAGGGAGAGGGAAAGGGAGACTGGAAGGGAAAAAAGGTACGGGTAAAGAGAGGGTAATGGAGAGGGGGAAGGTAAGGAAGAGTGAGAAGGGGAGGGCGAGGGAGAAGGGAGAAGGGAAGAGGGAGAGGGAAAGGGAGAGGGTGAGGGGAAGAGAGGAGGGAGAAGGGAAGGGTTAGTGTGAGGAAAAGGGAGAGAGCATAAGAGGAGAGGGGAGGGCAAGAGAGAAGGGGAGAAGAAAGGGAGGGGGAGGGAAAGGGAGGGAACGGGAGGAGGAAAAGGGGAGGGAAGGGGTAGAGGAATGTGAGGCTAAGGGGGATGGGGAAGGGAAAGGGGAGAGGGGTGATGAAGAAGGAAAGAGGGTGAAGAAAAGGGAGTGGGAGAGGGAGAGGTAAGGGACAGGGAGTGGAAGAGGAAAGGGAAAGGAAAAGGGTGAGAGAGGGAAAAAGAGAGGGGAAGTGAGAGTGGGAGGGAAAGGGAGAGGTGGAGGTGGAGGAAGAGAAAGGGTGAGGGAGTGAGAGGTGATAGAAAGGGAGAGAGAAATGGAAGGGAGAGGGGAAGATGGAGAGGGTGAGGGAAAGGAATAGGGTGAGGGGAAGGGGAAAGGAAAAGGAGGGAGAGGGGAAGTGAGAGGTAGAGTGAGAGGGAAAGGGAGTGAGGAAGGGAGAGGAAGAGGGGACTGGAGAGGGGGAAGGGAGAGGGTAAGGGAGAGGGAAACGGAGAGGAGGAGGGAGATGGGGAGGGGGAGCAGTGGAGTGAGAGGGGAAAGGGAGAGGGGAAGGAAGAGAGGAAGGGAGAGGGGGGAAGTGAGGGAAGAAAGAGAGAGGGAAAGGGAGATGGCAAGTGGAAGAAAAGATGAGAAGAATAGAGGGTGAGGGGAAGGATGAGGGTAAAGAGAGGGGAAGGGAGAGGGGAAGGTAAGGGAGAGTGAGAAGGCAAGGGAGAAGGGGCAAGGGAAGAGGGAGAGTCAAAGGGAGAGGATGAGGGGAAGGGAGGAGGGAGAGGAGAAGGGGAGAGGGGAATGAGAGGAAGAGGGATCAGGGAAAGGGAAGCGAGAGGTAAAGGGGACTGGAGAGGGGAAAGGGAGATGGGAAGGGAGATGGAAAGGTGGACGGAGTGGTGGAGTGAGAGGTGAAAGGGAGAGGGAGAAGGGCAGGGGAAAGGTGGAGCAGGAACAAGGAAGGAAGAGTGGGAGGGGTGGGCAAGTTGGAGAGTGGGAAAGGGTGAGGGAAAGGAAAAGGGAGAGGGGAGAGAGAGAGGGAAATGGAAGGGAGAGGGTGATGAAGCAGAATGGAGAGTAAGAGAAGGGAGAGGGGGAGAGGGTGAGGGAAATGGAGAGAGTGGGGATGAGGGGGAGAGAGGGGAGGGAGAGGCAGCGTGAGAGGGGAAGGGGGAGGAGAAAGGGAGAGGTAGAGGAAGGGAGATAAAAGGAAGATGTGAAGGGGAAAGGGAGATGGGTCAGAGAGGGGGAGGGAGAGGCAGCATGAGAGGGGATGGGGGAGGAAAATGGAAAGGGAGAGGGACAGGGAGAGTGGAAGGGGAAGGAAGGAGATGGTAAGGAAGAGAGGAAGGGAGAGGAGAAGGGAAGTGTTGAGGGGGAGGGGTAGGGGGAAGGCGAGAAGAAAGGGAGAGGGGAGGGAAAGGGGAAGGGAGTGGTTGAGGGGGAAGGGTGAGGGAGAGGGGTAGGGATGGGAGAGAGGAAGGGGAGAGAGGGGGAAAGGTGGGAAGGAAGAGGGTGACAGGGTGGTAGAATTTGAGAGGGGAAAGGGGAATGAAAGTGAGGGGAAGGGAGTGGGTGAGAGGCAGGGTGAGGGAGTGGGGAAGGGAGAAAGGAAGGGAGAGGGAAAGGGAGAGGGGCAAAGGGGAGCGAAAGGAAGAGAGGGAGGGGTGGGAGAGGTGGAGGGGGAAGGGGAAAGGGGGAGGGACAGTGAGAGGGTGAGGCAAAGGGAGAGGAAGGGGAGAAGGGAAGGAAGACAGGAAGGGGGAGGGTGGGGTGTGGGAGGGGGTGATGGGAAGGGTGAAGAGAGGGGAAGGGAGAAAGGAAGGGAAAGGGAGAGGGAAAGGGAGCACAGAAGGGAAAGGGTGAAGGGAAAGAAATGGGTGAGGGGAAGAGAGATGGTGATGGGAAGGATGAGGGTGAAGAGAGGGAAATGGAGAGGGAAAGGGAGAGGAGACGGGAAGGGAGAGGGAAAGTGAAAGGGGAATGGGGAGGGAAAGGGGAGGGAGAGGTTGAGGGTGAGAGGAAGGGGATGGGTGAGGGGTAGGGAAAGGGTGAGGGAAAGAGAGGGTGAGGCGAAGGGAGTGGGAGAGAGGGGAAGGGAGTGGAGAGGGAAAGGAGACAGTAAGAAGAGAAGGAGAGGGGAAGGTGAAGGGGAAGCAAGAGAGGAAGGGAGAGGGTGAGAGGAAGGAGAATGGAGAGGTGGAGGGGATTGGAGAGAGGAAAGGGAGATGGGAAGGGGAAGGTAGAGGAAAGGGGAGAGGAAGAGGTGAAAGAGAGTGGGAAAGGGGAGAGGGGGTAGGTTGAGGTGAAAGGGTTAGGGTGAGGGAAAGTGAGAGAGTGAGGGAAAGGGAGAGAGGGGGAAATGGAAAGGGTAAGGATAATGGGAGGAGAAGTGGAGTGGGGAGGAAGAGATTGCGAGAGGGAAAGGGACAGGAGAAGGGGTAAGGGGGACAGAGAGGGGAAGGGTGAGGGAAAGAGCGGGTGATGGAAAAGGAGTGAGAGGGGGAGAGGGGAAGGGAGAGGGGAAGGAGACGGTGAGGGTAGGTGAGGGTGATGGGAAGGATAAGGGTGAAAAGAGGGTAGGAGAGAGGGGAAGAGAGGGGGGAAGGGAGGAGAGGGAGAGAGGAAGGGAGAGGGGGAGAGGGAGGGAAAGGGAAAAGGAGAAGGCGTGGGAGAGGGTAAGAGGGTGAGGGAAAGGGACAGTGGGAGGGAAAGGGAGAGGGTGAGGGCAAGGGAGAGGGAAAGAGAGAGGGAGAGGGAGGGAAGGGAAGGTGATGGAGAGGGGAATGGAGAGGTAGAGGGGAAGAGGGTGAGGGTGACGGAAACGCAGAGGGGTGAGGGAAGGGAGAGTAAGGGTGAGGTGAAGGGAATGGGAGAGAGGAAGGGAGAGGGTGAGGGGAAGATAGAGGTAGAGGGTAAGGGTAAGGAGTAAGGGAGAGGGGAAACCAAGAGGGGAAAGGCAGAGGGAAA
The DNA here is from genome assembly GCF_964263255.1 of Lissotriton vulgaris. Taxonomy (NCBI): domain Eukaryota; kingdom Metazoa; phylum Chordata; class Amphibia; order Caudata; family Salamandridae; genus Lissotriton; species Lissotriton vulgaris. The sequence goes on from NC_141693.1 coordinate 344,265,375, forward strand.
GGGAAAGAAAAGGGTGAGGGTGGGGCAAGAGGGTGAGGGTAGGGGAGAGAGTGAGGGGAAGGGAGAGGGTGTGGGTGAGGGGAAGGGTGCGGATGTGGGTGAAGAGAGGGAGTGGGAGTGGGTGAGGGGAAGGGGAGAGAGTGAGGGGAAGGGTGAGGGGAAGGGGAGAGAGTGAGGGGAAGGGTGAGGGGAAGGGGAGTGAGGAGGGGAGGATGGGGAAGAGGGGAAGATGGAGGGTGAGGGTAGAAGGTGAGGGTAGAGAGGCAGGGGAAAGAGAGGAAAGGGTAAGGATGAGGGTGAGGCACAGGGAGAGGGCAAAGGGGAAGGGGAAAGGGAGAAGGGAAGGGGAAAGGGAGAGAGGAAGCAGAAGCAGAAATGGAGAGGGGAAGGGGAACGGGGGAATGGAGAGGGGGTGGGGAGGGGTTCAGGTGGAGGGGGAGAGGTAGAGGGAGAGGGGAAAGGGATAGGGTGAGGAAAAGGGAGAGGGAAAGGGAGAGGGAGAGGGAGGGTTAGCGGGTGAGGGAGAGGGGAAGGGAGAAGGTGAGGGAATGGGAAAGGGAGAGGGTGAGGGTGGGGGTGAGAGAGAGGTAGAGGGGAAGGGTGAGTGAAAGGGAAGGGATAGGGAGAGGGAGAGGTTGAGGGTGAAGGGGAGGGAGAGTAAGAGTAAGAGGAAAAAGGTGATGAGGGAGGGAAGGGGGAGGAGAAGGATGAGGGAGATGGGAAGGTGGCGGGAGAGGGGAACGAGGATGATGAGGGTACATGGTGGGGGTAGAGAGGGAAGGGAAAAAGAGGGAAGTGTGGGGGTAAGGGAAGGGTGAGGGGAAGAAGGGAGGGGGAAGAGAAGAGAAGAAGGAGTGGAAGGAAGGAGAGGGAAGAGAAGGGGAGGGTAGGGAGATCGGGATGGAAGATGAGGAGGGAGAGGTGAGAAGGGAAGGGCAGGGGAGAAGATCGGGGAGGGAAGAGGGATGGAAGCGAAGGGAACGGCTGAGAAGTTGATCTGAAGAGAAGGAAGAGAAGGGAAGAAAAGTTGAGTTTCAAGCCAGTTTCAAGTCAGTTTCTAGTTTGGTTTAAAGTTTGGTTTCAGTTTGGTTTCAAGTTCGGTTTTCAGTTCATTTTTCGTTTCCTTTATATACTCACCGTGTCCATTTAGATCCAACCCCACCCACTTCTTTTATGGAGCCTGTTGGGCCCCCGCTACTTCCGCCTCTCGGGGGCTCCAGCCACCAGCAATGGTCCTCTCTGTCCGGTGCTCATGAGTGCAATGCTGCGGCTGCCTGGTTACCAGCCTTTTACACCATGGACACGTCACAATAGAGACTTTTCAACGTGTCATCATACATCACCGGTTTATGGGCGATGACAGGTGTTGCATTGTAAGGGGGAGGGAGCAGGCGAGACAGGGTATTAATTCAATGTCCTGAGAAAAAGCTAAAACCTATTTAGTCACAAAAATTATCCTGACAAAAGCTCAAAAAGACCATCCCATCCTACCCGACATTTTTCCCCATCAGTGGCCTCTGCTTGTCTCTGCTGCGGCGGACGCCTCCCCTCTACACTTAGCGTGGACCTCGTGACATCACATTGGAAGGCCTGGCCTGTCACAGGTGTTCCACTCACAGGATTCTGCAGCTGGTGCTAGCGCGGACCTCGTGACATCACATTGGAGGACCTTGCACGTCATAGGGGTTCCATTCACAGGATTCTGCAGCTGGTGCTAGCGGTGACCTCGTGACATCACATTGGAGGGCCTAGCCTGTCACAAGAGTTCCATTCAAAGGATTCTGCTGCTGGTGCTGCTGGGAAGGCGGTGACCTAAGGCTGATTGTCACAACTTGCTTGCACACACACATCCATACTAACATGTGCGCAGACACTTACACGGGGGAGTCACTCCGGGGTGTCTCGAATATTCATTTTGGCATATTCCCCCCTATGAGCTGCGAGGTCTTACATCGTCTTTAGAGAGAGCAGGCGGGGGGAGTAGCCATAATCCTAAAGGACTGCTGGGACATCGTTACCATGCATCTAGATAACTTTGAGGGAGCTGAAGTCCTAGGTTTCTCCTTGAGGGAGCGGAAGGGCAGCTCTCTCTCTGGAATACTGTGTCCCTGTCCTCCGAGCTCTGCGGTTTCTTTTGTGAAAACCTACTCTCTTTATATCTCAAATTTGGTCCTCTCACACTCCCAACTTTTTATTCTTTTGATTTTAATATTTGGGCGGATGAGACAGTGCAATACTCCAAGGACCGACAGGGTTCCTGTGAAATGCTGGGAGTACAGCACCCTGTGTCTGGGCCCACCCATCAGGATTGGCATACACTGGACCTTAGTTTTGCATAGGGAGACCTTATGGGGCTTATAAACAAGCACCTTGCGCCACTTTTGCATCACATTTAAAATGGGAAAAGTGACGCAAACGTGGCACAAGCAGCTGGTAAAGAAGCCTGTCTCCGTGGTGGGTGTTGCTACTCTGAGTTGGTCCGACCAGAAAGGAGGCTTCTATATTTAGGGGCAGATTTACAAGCCCCCCTGCGCCACCAGTACGTCACTTTTGGTGACCTACTGGTGGCGCAGGGGGCTCCTCCATATTTACAAGGACAGGAAAAGCCACCCTGCGTGACTTTTCCTCTCCTTGTAAATATGGCCCCTTCACACGCAGCACTTTGCGTTGAAGGGTTGTTCCATGGGTGTTGCTGTGGGTTTACCCACGCAACACCCATGGAACAAGACACATCTCCAGATTTACGAGAAATCGTAAATCTGGAGATGTGTCTGAATGCTACCCCACCCTAGAGGTGGCGTAAGGAGGCGCGTTTTTTCCTCTTTCAATGTGTGCTGCATTCTACAGCACACAGTGAAAGAGGAAAACGCTTTTAGTGATTGTTTTTGTGCAGGAGGGTGCCCTACCTGCTCAAAAACAATCTCCCCGTGTCGCAGGCATCCTTGCGCCATGGTGCAAAGGTGCCTGCGCCGGCGCATGGCAGCTGTTTGTGCGCCAGCGCAGGGGAGAGCACAGAAATACGACATATTCTGGTATATATGTCGCATTCCTGTGCTCTGAAAGTGCTGCAGCGTGGCGCAGCCAAAGGGCTTGCGGTGCCACGCTGCGGCATTTTCTTGTAGATCTGTCCGCAAGTGTCCAAAGTATTTAACTCCAGGCTGGGGGTTTTCAAAGCTAGTTCCTCGTAGAGCATGGGCCAAACTGGCCCACATAGTGGAAACGAATACCTGTGATCTGGGAGCATGCTTTAATAGTAAAGTGTGAGGTCGAAGACAACTGCAATGCTTTACAATGGGGGATTACAGAGGCTTTAGATAAAGCAACATCTCATAAAGGGCTCAAAGCCTGCTTAAGTCCTTGGGCGCCTTGGCATACCTAGACTTTAAAACAGGCTAATTAGCTTGTAAAAAGTTGCAGATGGCACATGTCTTATTTTGCTGAGTATAAACAAGAATTAAAGTCTGCCTGAAATTGCTATAAATGTATGTGTGCGAGGCTAAAGAGGAACACTATGCCAAAGCCTTTCTAGGAGCTTCAAATTGCCCAAAAAAGATATTTGATATTGCTCGTGAGTTATCTGACCCAGAATGCACTAAGTAGGCCATTAGCTCTTCTCACACTTTGTGACACTTTATCTATTTTTTCGACAATAAGCTCCAGAATATTATTTTATACATAAATCCTCCTACATCCTCTTTGTGCTTTTCACAGGTTTGGGATCCAACTTTGGACAAAATCATTGCAACCTGTGCTAATAAACACGAATCCCTCGAAATGTTGACTGAGGAAGTTTAGGGCAGCAGCGATGTCCATCTCTTTGGGCTCTTTACTAGACCCATTACTGCCAAAAGCCTGGAAACTGTTAGATTGGGTGTTTCCGCCACTCCTAAACATTTCAAATCAATGTTTGAAAATCGGTCAAGTTCCATGCACCTGGAAAAGCGCACTAATAACGCCTGTTAAACAAGCATTTTCAATGCAATAGTTCTTGCATTCACACTGGATGAGCTATTGGCATTGTAAATGGCAATGCCTTTTATATATAACTAGCTTACCCGTCGCGCGTTGCTGCGATCTCAGAAGAAAGGAAATTTAAGGAGACTTGTTATGATAACATTCAATTTACATTGTGTCATTTTTATTGAAACTTATTCATTTTAATATGGAAAACATTTTAAAGTGTTGTTTTAATTCTGTTTATTTATTCGAGTGCTTGTGGATACACTGTATTTTTGGTTTTTCCATCTGGTGCGTTCACGAATGAATCAGAAGGTTTTCCGACACGTGAGATGGCTACATACAGTTGTCCATGTGAGAAGCACGGATTCTCCAAATCTAGTCCACACACTTGCAGCGATTGTCCTTGTGCTTTGTTGTGGTCATTGTAAAAGCGAGTAGCACCGTAAACTGTAAACATTCAGTATTGGAAAGATTATGAGGGCCCTGGGGGGCCGGGGGCCGATATTTAACAATTATTATTATTATTTTTTTTAATTTTTTTTTTTTTTTTTTTTTGCCAGAAACCTTCGCGGGAGTGTACTCAACAACTTCCCAAAGTTTCATGGCGATCGGATGAATGGTGTAGTAATGCATAAAGGACAAACAGACATTCTGTTGTTTTTATGTATATAGATTTGGGTTTTATAACATAAATGAAAGGCATTGTTATTTACAATACTAATAACTTAAACTCTTGCAAATGCAAGACCCATTGCATTGCAATAAAGGGCCTTCTCGACCGCTTGTTAGATTGTAAATATCAGAGGGAGAGACCAGCCTGCAACATCTTCAAAGCAGTGATAAATAGTGCCAGGAAGAATATGTGTAAGTCTTGTAAATTACACAGACACAAAGTGTGAAGTGAGAGTTACATATGATCCGAGTTATAGACACTAATAAAGCACTCCAACACCTTTCGATCTGGGATTACACTGTCGCGGCTCAGGAGAAAGAGAGAGGGGGTATTTCCTGCCCTCTTCGTGATTTGAGTTTGTAGTGTGGCATTGAGTAATGTCATTGCTATCTTTAGACCAATAAAAAACATTCTAGTTGTAGTGTGGCCCTAGCTTCAATCCAGGTGCATGATGGGCTGTGCTTAATGGCAGGCAAGGAGGGAGGGAAGGTCTCGGCTGCAGCTCCGGCTTCGTACAGAGCCCCTGCTATTACTAGTGAGTGAGAGGCGCTGAGGTGGTGGTGGTATTGGTGGTATTGATGGTGGTGGTGGTATTGGTGGTGTTGGTATTGCTGGTGGTGGTGGTGGTATTGGTGGTGGTGGTATAGGAGGTGCTGTATTGGTGGTGGTATTGGTGGTGGTGGTGGCATTGGTGGTGGTATTGGTGGTGTGGCGGTATTGGTATTGGTGGTGGTGGTATTGGTGATGGTATTGGTATTGGTGATGGTGGTATTGGTGGTGGTGGTATTGGTGGTGGTATTGGTGGTGCTGGTGTTAGAATAGAAAAATTCATGCTTACGCATTGCTTTATGTAAGTTAACATTCGCGGTACCATTTTGAGTTTAGACCCCATTTTAGATACATGAGTGAAACTAACCTTTGCTCGTTTCTGAGGCACAGGGTCAAACTGATTTGCATATAACCATGTCTGAACTGGGGTGGCAGAGTGGGCTAAAGAACGGTGATGGATCAAACCCAGATCTTTTGACTGGGTGTGAGTGTATGATTGGTTCAGATGCTCCGTCCATCACCACCCCCTTTTGTACCGATTTTGGCCGCCATAAGTGTGGCAAGGTATGCTCAGACGTGAGTCCCTTGCTCACTTTGCCACTGGATTCAAGCAAGCCGGGCTGAAGACGGTTGGAATGCCAGAAACCGGTCCTCGGAAGCTTGTTTCCGGTCCAGGGAAGGCTTGGCAGTTCGGGCTGGACTGTTCCCATGAGACTGAGAGAGCGCAAATCAAGTAAAATGTAGAGGTGCACCATATTTACAAGCACGTTGCACCAGTCTAGTTAAAGGAACACATAAGAGTGTCGAATTTATAGAGTGCATACATATAAGAGTGTTTAATTAATACAGAGTGCATATATCAGTATGAAAAGCTAATGTAGGAGTGTTTAGAGATGTTAGAATGATATTAAATTCCATGTTATGTGGCTGTTGCAGAGGAGAATGTAATGCTGCTAAACGTAGAAATGTGTAGGCCTCATGGCAGTTCACTGAGAAAGAATACGTGCCTTTACAATTTCACATGATATGGATTACTGTTGTCATAATTCAAAGTACTATTGATCATAGAACTGAAAATATACGTTTTATAGAAGTGTTCCCTATAACCAGTTGTGTGTAATAAGTTAGAATACTGTTTAGGCTGAGAAATAAAGGTTCATAGTGTGCACAGGCCCGTTTCATGTAATTCTAGTAGGCCTGAAGAGATAAGGTCGTTTCTTTTGATCTGCATGTGCTAGTTAGAATCAGGTCGTGTTAAGCATAAATCGTGAACCATGCTCGAAGGTTTACGACTTAGGAGATAAGCTGAAGGCCGGAATTTGGGGCCCACTTCATGGGTGTCTGTTTGTAGGTGCGAGGGGGTTCCAATCAAGTGAGTGATGAATAGAGCTCTGTTCTGGGAGACAGGCACAGGCCTGGAGGAGGGTTCAGGAATTTCCTGGGGGGTACCGTCTTGCCGGAGAAGAGCCTGAGAAGCAAGGTCAACGCTAACAATGAGCCCAGAGGAGTATCAGCATGGAAAAAGCCAGAACCGACACCACGTGAGGGGTGTACGTGAGGGGCGTCTCTGAGGGGCGTTTTCTACTGTAATTGTGATTTTGTATTAGGGACAGCACCCCTGGGTGGAGGTAGAGCAGATGGCCTGAGGAACCTAAGAGAGCGGATGGGTAGGCAGATAGCGCATAACTGCGATGCACAGATTTACAACAAAGACTAAGGGAAAGTGAGTGATCTTCTTTGGAAGTCACAACGGCTGTCACCTTTTTAGGTTAAGATCTTGCTAAGTAGGGATGTCACTTAGTCTAGTGTAGGGACAGTCTAATTTGGATTTTCCTTCCCTTTTGTAAATGTCGCACAAGTTACAACTTGTGTCCATTCTTGCAACCTTGATGATCTTTGAATTAGTTTTGGTGATACTCTTCTGTCGCCTAAGAGCATTTAGAAAATTCATGTTTGTACTAATGCCAGTGTATCTTTTGAACCTTATATTGAGATGTTTGTATCTCCAGTTATCTTTGGCTTTATAATAAAACTTTTAAAACTTATTCGTAGTAAGTGGTTCTTCAGAGTTGTGCAAGTCTTAAACTGATTAACCTAGTAGTGGATTGCTTTTTACTCTATGACAGGTAACAAATGTTCAGTCGACCTGAGTTGGGATCTAGATCTATAGTGATCTGATAAGAGATCAAAAATCCCGCCGTAACAGTTGGTAGCAGATAAGGATGGTTACCTTCTAGAGGAAGTGGATCTAGACTAGGTTAAGATTACCCCGAGGCCCCTAGAGATCGAGAGATGAGCAGCAGGAGAATCGCCTGCCGAAGAAGGTGCTGACGGTGCGAGAGAAATATTTACAACAAGGGGTGGTGAGGGACAGAGTCTCTGAATTAAGCAAAAAGCTCTTACCCAGTCAAGAGATCAGGGCTAGATCCAACACCGTTTTTTAGCTCACTGCACCATCCCAGTTTCAGAACCTGGCTGTATGCAAATTAGTCTGTTCCTGTCCCAGTGCATGATGGGAACAGGGCAAACCAAACTACAAAAGCCAATTCTTACACTGGGAAGGAAACAAGCTCCTGGGGACTGGTTTCTGGCATTACAGCCGTCTTCGGCCCGGTTTGCTTGAATCCTGATGGTGCAATGAGCAAGGGTCTCACATCTGAGAATACCCTTCCACGCTTAGGGTGGACAAAAATATTTACAACAAGGGGTGGTGAGGGACAGAGTCTCTGAATTAAGCAGAAAGCTCTTACCCAGTCAAGAGATCAGGGCTAGATCCAACACCGATTTTTAGCTCACTGCACCATCCGTTTCAGAACCTGGCTGTATGCAAATTAGTCTGTTCCTGTCCCAGTGCATGATGGGAACAGGGCAAACCAAACTACAAAAGCCAATTCTTACACTGGGAAGGAAACAAGCTCCCGGGGACCGGTTTCTGGCATTACAGCCGTCTTCGGCCCGGTTTGCTTGAATCCTGATGGTGCAATGAGCAAGGGTCTCACATCTGAGAATACCCTTCCACGCTTAGGGTGGACAAAAATATTTACAACAAGGGGTGGTGAGGGACAGAGTCTCTGAATTAAGCAGAAAGCTCTTACCCAGTCAAGAGATCAGGGCTAGATTCAACACCGTTTTTTAGCTCACTGCACCATCCCAGTTTCAGAACCTGGCTGTATGCAAATTAGTCTGATGCACTGGGCCAGGGACAGATTGATTTGCATATAGCCAGGTTCTGAGCTGGGATGGGGCAGTGAGATAAATAACGGTGATGGATCAAGCCCTGATCTTTGGACTGGGTAAGAGTGGTCTGTTTAACTCAGACACTCTGTTCATCACCACCCCCTTTTCTAAATCGTTTTTGGCCACTATAGGTGTGGCAGGGTATACTCAGACATGAGTCCCTTTCTCACTGCTCCATCAGGATTCAAGCAAGCCGGGCCGAAGAAGGCTGAAATGCCAGAAACCGGTCCCCGGTAGCTTGTCTCCTTTCTGGTGAAGAATTGGCTTGGTAGTTTAGTCTGCCCTGTTCCCATGATGCACTGGGCCAGGGACAGACTGATTGGCATATAGCCAGGTTCTGAGCTGGGATGGGGCAGTGAGATAAATAACGGTGATGGATCAAGCCCTGATCTTTGGACTGGGTAAGAGTGGTCTGTTTAACTCAGACACTCTGTTCATCACCACCCCCTTTTCTAAATCGGTGCGAGAGAAAAGCAGCAGGGTCGGACGAGAGTGAGTATAATAAGGGTCATGCGTTGTCAGATTGCGGTGTTTTGTGTTGTATCTGTATTGTAATGTCATGCGGAGTTGAATGCCTGTAGTGTGATTGAGGGAGGGTTGTGAGCGCGCGCAACCTGGTGAAAATCTTAAGTTCAGAGAAGAGCTTAAGTGGTTCGGGTGTATCGAACATCCAGAGTAATTGTCGACCATTGTAAAGGGGGTCATGAGGTACCATTGATCGCCCGCAGGACCGTGATAGGGGGAACGCAAGAGTGAGTGTATTGGTAACGGACGCAGGTCGGAAGTTACTGTGTGTAAGTAACCTATCAGTCAAGGCGATTGTCTGGACGTTCACGGAAAGACATTTCGTCAGTTAAGGTGACAATTACAGTTAGACTGTGGGCGTACAGTCAAGGAAAGTGATCGCTTGGTCGGAAGTAATCATTTTTCAGGGTATGAATGGGACGCATGCATGACCGGGAGACGAGCTGAGAGAGGAGGGGAACTGCTGCGAAAGGGAGACGAGTGACGTCAGAGAGAGCCGTGCTGTGATAGGTCGGTTGACGTGAACCGCGCTGTGATAGGCCGGTTGGTGTGAAGCCGCGCTGGGATAGGCCGGTTAGCGAGAGCCGCGCTGGGATTGGTGGATTGTCATCAGGAAGTAAACGAACGCAGGGAAATAGGGAAAAAATTGTAGATTTTGAACATGAAGTGTTTTAAATGCTTGAGAGCGATCTTTAAGAGAAAAAGGAGAGAATCTTATTACGGGGAAGAGGTCACGCCAGAGGGTACACCAGCTCATTATATGGCTACGAATGTTGGGTTGCATACTATACTGTGGCTTGCTACTTGGAGTAAGATTACAGAAGGGAACGAGGAACTGACTTTTCCGAAATACGGAACGTTTAGATTAGAAGTGTTGCACCAGCTAAAAGCAGTTATGTCTTCATTGAGACCTTTGCCTAGACCAACACAGTTTGAGGCCCTTAATGCGTGGATTAGGGCGGCGCACGACAGGAATCAGAGCAGGCGTCAAGAAAGGGTGAGACGATCAGTAAGAGCAGTACAAGATGCCAAATGGGATGCGGAAACCAAGAAATGGAGGGTACAGACTATTGAAGTGGATAAGTTGTACCCAGTGAGAGAGGTTACAGGAGAAAAGAGAACCCCAGATGATGAGAGCGAGTCAGAGGATGGCCTAATAAGTAGGTTGTTGATAGATAGACCGCCTCCGTACAATAGGGAGATGGAAGGTATCGAGCTCCCAAGGGAAGATAGGTTTGGCATTGAGGAGAATAGACCACTCTCTATAACGGATTGGGTACCTACCAAAGGTGAGGAAACACCTCAACCTAGTCCTGTACAGAGGGTAGTCGGAAGGTTTGTGGTGCAGAAGGTGCCAGCAACGGAGTGTGTTGAGTCTCATGGATTGCCAGATGCTCTTCAAGTACCCGTTACCATAGGTCCTATAGTGTCGGTTTATAACCCAGAGAAAGTGCGAGAGGAGGAACAGATACGGCTAGACAGAGAAAGAGCTGAAATGGAAAGAAGGAACAACATGACAAATGCCTGGAGGCAATTGCCAGGACCGATAAAATGAAGCACCCCATTGGATTCAGCAGTGGATCCCATAACAGAACAGGGGGGTCAGAGAGGACCGATGGATCTGAGAGGACCACGGCCAAAATCCTTTAAGGAGTTGAGGGCTGACTTGAGGGAATGGGATGCTGCCACAGAAACACAGAGTAACAGGTCAAGAGCGGAAGCTGAATGGGGAAGTCGAGGCAATGGGACATTGTCTCACTGCGGGGCTAGCGAAAGCGGTCAGGAGTGGGACAGTAAGAGTCAGGAGAGTAGAGGAGCTACCCGTCATATCCACGGTGGAAGTAGGCAGGAGCGAGAAGGTAGAAGTACAGAGTGTGGAGGGACGTCTCGTCTCAATCACAGTGAGGGAGACCGAAGGACGCAAGAGTACGGGGATAGCTTTAAGTGCACCCCCCATGCACCTGGCGATAACGTACAGCATTGGAATCTCGGGAACATGGGGAGCCACGAGGTGTCTCACCATGCGTCAAGCGATCATGGGCAGGAGCGGGATCGTGGGAACATGGGGAGCTGCGAAGGGTCTTGCCATGCGTCGAGCGATCATGGACAGCAGGGGAATTGCGAAAGCATGGGGAATATTGGAGTGTCTTACCATGCACCTAGAGAAACCAGGCAGAATGGGAAATGTGGGACTATGGGGAGTAGAGAAGGGTTTCCCCATACACCAAGAGAGGATAGAACTGCATGGGACCTGGAGAGATGGGAGCATGGGAGGACTCCCCATAACACGCCTGAGCCCAGACGTAGGACTCAGAGCTGTGATGGGAGAGACATAAATGGGCTCTCTAGAGACAGCACACTGAAAGCTGTGATAAAGGCAAAAAGGCTCGATGTGACCAGTTTAAAACCTGACCTGGACGAGATAATAGTGGTGCGTTGCCTTTAGAAAGGATTGACATGTACGAGCAAGATGAGCTGCTGTTTATAGCAAAGGATATTACTCGAAAGGCAAGAGCAACTCACGAGAAATTGTCTGAACTGGCAGACAAGTATATGGTAGACTTGTCGAGAACAAAGGCATTACAGGGTAACCATAGGTTGCATTATTCAGATCAGGAACTGGATAAGAGGAGGACAACTGGATTAAAAACACACATAAGGGAACTGATCACAGGAATAAGAGCATGGAGAGATCTGGATAAATGGGAAGAAAGGTGGTCCAAGAAAGGTACTGTCAGGCGGAGCGCGATTGTGATGTCCCCGGAGGGAGGGCCACTGCGGATGGAGGCATTCCCTTTGCGAGAAATAGCGAATGGGAGTTATGTTCATGTGCCTTGGAGTAGGGGAGATTTGGCTGCGTTTACCAATTCATTTCCGAAGTTAAGAGAGAATCCTGTAGAATGGTACAAACAGGTAGAGAGGTTTGTCAAGATTTCAAAAGTACTGTGGATTGATTTGAACACTTTATTTGACATTGTGGTCCCAGGAGACTTGTGGATAGCATGCAAAGTTAGTGTCAAATGGCCCACAGCAGAACCAGAAAGAGATGCTCGTACTAATGGACCGTCAGAAAGAGTAATGATAAAATATGAAAAGGTGATGACATGGCTGAAAGAGAAGGTGCCACCGCAAGATATAGATTGGGTGAAAATAGACCGAACTAGACAGGAACCCAAGGAGACAGTCCATGAATTTTATGAGCGATTGCTGAAAACGTTCAAACAATACAGTGGATTAGATGTAATGGATCCCAAAGACATAGGACAGTTTGTATTGAAGTTCGTTTTGGGGTTGAGACCTGATATTTGTTTGATGATTCAGCAACACTTAATTTGCTGGCAAAACAAACCATTGGATGAAATTTTGAGATACGCAAGGTATTGCAGTGATGAAATAGATTCCAAAAGCAAAGAAACTTAAGGAGAAGCTGATGATGGTTCAGATGCAGTCGGCTGGAAAGGGTGGACAGCAGCAACAGGGAACAGGGACAATGGGAAGGAGATCAAATAGTCAGAACAGGGACAACGAGGAAAATCCGAGACCTAGAATAGACTTTGCTACATTGAAAAAGACGACAAAGTGTCACCAGTATCACCAGGTGGGACACTGGAAACGCGAGTGTCCCTATAACCCTGAAAACGGAGAACTGGAAGTAGAGGAGGAGGAAGTTCAGACCGTTCCAGTCCAAGGGGTGACAGTACCAAAGGGTAAGGTGGCCAAAGGGGGGACTTCGGCTCCTCGAGCTCAGTTCCCGCAACCACCAAAGATTACGACAGGGGGCAAGACCTATAGACAAATGCCTCTTTTAGGACGAGGAGAAGAGTGTTACTACGTTGATCCACTGACTGGACGGCTTGTGAGTAGAGAGGAGGACTGTACCCTCGGGGCAGTTCTAGAGGTAGACCAAAGAGGACCGTTTGTTGAGGCTGAGGTGGCGGGGTGTCCTACAACATTCTTAGTAGATACCGGAGCTACTCGATCAACTTTGAGATCAGCCGTGGTTCCGGATCTGCCAATGTCGGGGGAAACAATTCAAGTGGTAGGAGTCGCAAATAGGAGAATGACTAACCCTTTGACGGAACCAGTGCTAGTGAGAATAGGAAACTACAGCGATGAACATCAGTTTGTAGTATGTGATTCTAGCCCTGTGTGTCTGTTAGGAAGAGACTTATGGTGCAAACTAAATTGCACAATATACTGCACGCCTCAGGGAGTAGAGGTACAGACTAACGACGATGATGCCACCTTTAAAGTTGCAAATTCAAGAGTATGCATAGAACTGTATCCTACCCTGACGGTGGAAGAGCTCCCTTGGGACTTAAGAGATACTGTGTCATCTGAAGCATGGGATTTCACTGGAGAAGAGATAGGATTGATTAAAGGAGTAGAACCAGTGAAAATCATGATAAAACCAAATGTTGAATATCCAAGAACGCCTCAATACAAATTGACCCCGGAGACGATAGCAGGAATAAAACCCGTGATCGACTCCATGATTCAGCAGGGAATACTGAAGGAAATCGTGGGTAGTCCATGCAACTCCCCGATTATGGGTTTGCAGAAACCTAGCGGGAAATTTAGAATAGTACAGGATCTCCGAAGGGTTAATAACATAGTTGTTTCATGTTGTCCAGTGGTACCGAATCCATCAGTGATATTGTTTCAGATACCATTCCAAGCTGAGTGGTTCACAGTGATAGATCTTTGCCGGGCTTTCTTTTCAATTCCATTAGATGAGGAGAGCCAGTTTCTTTTTCCATTTAAGCTGGAAAATCGTGTCCTAACATGGTGTCGTATCCCACAGGGGTATACAGAAAGCCCATCGATTTTCAACCAGCTACTGAAGAAAAATCTTGAAAGTCTAGTACTACCACAGAACTCGGTTCTAGTTCAGTACATAGACGACCTACTTGTTGCGTCAGGAACAGAAGAAGCTTGTAAGATAGACACCATCGCCTTGCTGAACCATTTAGCTGAAAATGGGCATAAGGTGTCTCCGAGCAAATTGCAGTACTGTCTGACAGAAGTACAGTACTTGGGTCACCGAATTGAAAAAGGAAAGCGGAAGGTGTCACCAGACAGGATAGAGGCGATCATGAAGATGAATTCGCCTACGACACAAAGAGAGGTCAGGATGTTCCTAGGAATGGTTGGTTATTGCCGACAGTGGATAGCTAACTTTTCCCTGAAAGCAAAACCCTTACAAAAACTGACGCACAAGGAGGTGAGTGATCCGGTACCATGGGACAAGGATTGTTTGATGTCGTTCCTACAGCTGAGAGAGGACTTGTGCCATGCTCCAGCTTTGGGAATAATAAACAACAATCGGTGTACAGAGTTCCCCCAGGAGAGCTCAAGAAATTTAGCTCAACCAGTATTCTCTCTCACTCAATTTAGACAAAGGGTGAAGGTGAGGGTCTCGAGTGTATGGTGTAGACCCATATTTCAGAATGTAAGGATACCTCACACAGGCTACCGACAGGACTACAACTGTAGCCCCAGCCGATAGTCGTCCAGCGTCATCATCGGTATCCTGCTCCTTCGGCAGGCTGGCGGTGCAATGCCCGTCGGGCAGCGATGGGAGCTGCACTTTTGATGGAGATCTTTTATTCTGGGCCAGCGGGTGTGTGTGTGTGAGGGGACTAAGGGAGTGTAATCGTGAGCATGGTAGTGAAGTTAAAAGAAGTCAGCGAAGTCCTGTTGGTAATAGTTTTAATAGTCAGGCTTCCTGCTTCAATTAAAAGGTACAGGGGTACTAAGGGGTGGTGAGCAATGAGACCAACCCTTACTCGACCCTTGAAGTGCAAGAAACGGTCAACATGTTTCACGCCCTAAGGGCGATTCATCAGGACCTGGGTGCTCATAAATTACTCGGGTCCTCTAAATTTAGTAGGACACCAGTATACGACCTGGGCAAGTGTCGTATCGAAATGGTTTCACACAGGGGACCTCCTGGGAACTGGAAAAGAATAAAAAGAAGAAACAACAATATAGACACAAATGATGGCACCTTTACTATATCTTATAAGTGACATCTTATCCGTGCCTGTGTTCACAATATCAGAACATGCGTGCCCAGTGGGTAGTTCTGTCTAAAAATTGACATCATCAGGTGCTTTTGTGAGAGAGAGAGAGTCAGAATTCAATTCAATCAAATGAGTGCGTGGAAGGTGCTCGCACTGAGTAATGCTGGCGTGCTGGTTTGCTATGACTAGTATGCATAAACCATGTCGTAAAATCGACACTGCAGCCTACATCATGGAGTAGGTCATCACGTGGCAAGAGGGGTGTTAATGGGGCGACGTGTGACACTAGTCCGCAAAACGTAGTAGTTTCGAATCTTAGGCTATAAATAGTGAAAAAGCCACACAGAACAACCAAAAAATCGTAGTTTGACACTCTGTAGAGAATTAACAATTTGTGCGCTGGTACAGTGATCATATAAATCAGTACGCATTGAGGGTGCATATATACCCGACTCCGATCGTGAGGGAGGCGGGAAACAAAGTGCAGGAGTCCTTTATAGCCTTGTGGCGTTTACCGGATCGTCTTTTTAAGTGGCGGTGCACTTACCCTTAATGTTTCCTCCCGGAAACCTCACGCGCCGTCCAGGTGGGGCCGGCAACGAGTGAGGAGATCCTGGGGGGGAAAAAAAAAAGAAGAGGGCAATAGCCCGCAGGGGAGTCAGGCGGACGTGAAAACCAATCCGGGGTGCCAGGATCAGAGTATGAGGAAGACTAAGCGTCATCACAGTCCGCGGGCGGAATACCAGCCCAACACCTTACCTCGAACGTCGCTGCAGGCAGGCTTCTCTGCACCTACCCCTCCCACTGGAAACCAACGATCTGGACAGCCGGCATGGTAGTCAGATAGTTTCCGGGTTTAAATGAGGGAGACGCGCGCGCATTACGAGGGTGTGTCCGTCCAGTTGCTAACAGACGGTACACAAGGGTGAAAAGAGAAGAGGGGTCCGTCAAAGGACAGCGCAGGCCGGGCACAGTAATGTGAGCGCCATCTTGGAATGGACTCAGGTGTTTTGACAAAGCATACACAGACATGTAAAAGTGGACAACGTGTCCAGAATCATGACTATCTGGCGAGTGTAGTCCAGGGCACCCCGTCATTTAAACCCAACGTTTCGCACTGCAGTCGATGTATCCATCTTTGTTCATGCTTGAAGAGTGCTTGTTGATTGAGGTGTGGTAGTGATTCAATCACAGTCCATCGAATGCTTTCAGGAAGGTGGTCCTTATCCTTGCAGTGGTCATACAGTTTAGTGTGAGATTTATGACACCGAATGTTGCTGTTATGCTCCATTATCCTTTGCTTGACAGGGCGCATGGTCATCCCGATGTACAACAAATTGCAGGGGCAGATCAAGGCATATATGCACCTGGAGCTGTTGCAATTCGTATGCTTGCTGTAAGTCCATGTGAAATTGTTGTTAAGTATAATGGTCTTGCCCTGGATAGTCTGTGGACATACGACACAGGTACCACACCGATAATGTCCAGTAACAGGAGGCAGGTCCCAAAGTGTCTTGGCAGCTTGAGCGGTGGTTTTCTTGGGGCGGGTATGGACAAGAGTGTCTTTAAGGTTTGCCGTCCTCTTGAAAGCGAAACGTGGACGTGGCATCTCCATCCCTGCGGAGTTCAGAATACCCCAATGAGTATTGACAGTTTTCTTGATAAATGCGGAGTTCCTGGTGAATGAGGTAACACAGGTGATCTTGTCGTCTGGTACCTTAGGATGCACCTCAAGTAGGGCCTCTCTATTATTATTGAGAGCTCTTTTGGTGGAGTCTTTCAAGAGGCGGGTGGGGTAACCCCGGTCCAGGAGTTTGGTTTGGAGGGAGCGTGCTTGTCGTTTATAGTCATTGGTTGAGCTACAGTTTCTCCGGAGGCGGAGAAATTGACCAAATGGTAGATTATCCCTCAGGGATTTCGTATGGGGGCTGCTGTAAGGTAACAGGCTGTTCCTGTCCGTCTCCTTTTTGTAGAGGGTGGTGCTAATCGTCGTGGGTTCCAGTACTATGGTGAGGTCCAGATAGGGGATGTGTTCACTTGATATAGTGCCCGTGAATTTGAGGAACGGGTCTTGTTGGTTTATCCAATTGCAGAACGCCTCACAGGTCACCCGGTCCCCTTTCCAGAATACCAAAATGTCGTCGATGTACCGACGCCAGCATGTGAGGTTCTCACGGAATGGATTGTGGTCTGGGGGGTAGATGCATCTTTCCTCGAATGATGCCATGTAGATGCAGGCTAGGCTCGGCGCAAAGGTCGAGCCCATAGATGTCCCGCGTATCTGGTGGTAAAGGTTCGACTCATATTTGAAAAAGTTTTCGGTTAGCGCAATATGTGCCAACTCCATAATGAAGGAGACCGGAGTAGGGGACAACCACTCTTCTTGTCGGAGGAGTGATTCCACGGATTCCAGCGTTGCCTGTTGGGGTATGTTCGTGTACAACGCTTCCACGTCGAGTGTTAGGAGAAGATCGATGTCCTCTCTACCATCCATATCGTTGATAAGACGAAGCACATCTCTGGTGTCCTGTAGGTAGGACGGAATGAGTTTGACTAGGGGTTGCAGGAAGGCATCGCAGAATTGAGAGAGGGGTTCTAAAATAGAACCAATACCAGACACAATGGGTCGTCCTGGGACTGGGGTGATGCCTTTGTGTATTTTGGGCAAAATGTAAAAATACGGTATGATAGGGTCTGTGGTCACCAGGAATTCTGCCTCTTTTTTGCTAAGCCATCCGTTGGTCTCTGCTTCAATGACCAGGGACATCACGGTGGTCGTGAGACGGTTAGTAGGATCTTCTGTCAATAATCTGTAATGGTTTGAATTTGACAGTTGACGTCTGCATTCCAGATCGTAGTCGTCATAATCAAGAATGACAGTGGCACCCCCCTTGTCAGCTTGCTTGATGACAATGGAGGTATCACTGCCAAGCGAGGAAGCTGCCCGTCTCTCATCGTTAGATAAATTGTTGAACGGTTTAGTGGATGGTATGTTCCTCATGGTTCTGAGAACAGCTCTTTCGAACGTGAGAACCTCAGGAGGGACCATCCCATCAGTCGGAGTAAAAGTGGATGGTTTCCTGAGGCCCGTGTCTTCACAGGGGATGTCCGGTTTATTGTCGAAAAAGGCTCGGAGGCGTACCTTCCTGAAGAATTGCTTCAGTTCTATCATTTCTTGAAAGGTGTCGGGGGTCGGTGTGGGGACAAACCCAAGTCCTTTCTCCAGGACTGTCTTCTCTGCAGTGGTGAGGGTTCTCTTGGAGAGATTTACAATCAGGCTCTTCTCCCTCTGGACGTCGTGCTCCTGGTCTCCATCCCCGTTGATTCTGGCATCTGGTCTTGCCATTGAACACCCTTGTTCCCGCCTCGCTTTCGCCCTCTTCCTCTGCCCCAACCTCTGCCTTGAAAAGGAGGCGGATTTAGGGGGTAGAATTGCGGGGGGCCCTGAGGGTAAAACGGATATTGCCATGGTGGAGGTATATTCGGTGGGCCATGGAACATTGGTCCTTGATGGTATCCTTGTTGCCATGGGCGTGTAGATCTTGCATCTCTTGCTGGGTAGCCTCCACTGGAATCGCTACTCGAGGAACCGCGTCTGGTGTCTGTGTTCGAGTTATCATCCGAGGAATAATTATTCTTTTTACCCTTGAAGCCTTCTTTGAGGTAGGGGTATACTTTTTCCTTTGAGAACTTCGCTATATCCTTCTCCAGTTTAGTGGTTTTCTGTTTGAGCAGAAATTCATAGTGTTCAGTCATCTCCTGGTTAATCTCAGTGAGTTTAGTTGTGAATGCTGTTTTGTTGTTTTTAGAGGTAGCATTCTTCATGGTCGCTTCTAAGGCAGAGATTTTTTCTTGAAGTGCCTCGGATAGTCGTTTGGCGGTCTGACTAATCAGGAACAGCAGGTCCTTGGTGCATTTCCATGGCCCACCGAATATACCTCCACCAAGGGTGTTCAATGGCAAGACCAGATGCCAGAATCAACGGGGATGGAGACCAGGAGCACGACGTCCAGAGGGAGAAGAGCCTGATTGTAAATCTCTCCAAGAGAACCCTCACCACTGCAGAGAAGACAGTCCTGGAGAAAGGACTTGGGTTTGTCCCCACACCGACCCCCGACACCTTTCAAGAAATGATAGAACTGAAGCAATTCTTCAGGAAGGTACGCCTCCGAGCCTTTTTCGACAATAAACCGGACATCCCCTGTGAAGACACGGGCCTCAGGAAACCATCCACTTTTACTCCGACTGATGGGATGGTCCCTCCTGAGGTTCTCACGTTCGAAAGAGCTGTTCTCAGAACCATGAGGAACATACCATCCACTAAACCGTTCAACAATTTATCTAACGATGAGAGACGGGCAGCTTCCTCGCTTGGCAGTGATACCTCCATTGTCATCAAGCAAGCTGACAAGGGGGGTGCCACTGTCATTCTTGATTATGACGACTACGATCTGGAATGCAGACGTCAACTGTCAAATTCAAACCATTACAGATTATTGACAGAAGATCCTACTAACCGTCTCACGACCACCGTGATGTCCCTGGTCATTGAAGCAGAGACCAACGGATGGCTTAGCAAAAAAGAGGCAGAATTCCTGGTGACCACAGACCCTATCATACCGTATTTTTACATTTTGCCCAAAATACACAAAGGCATCACCCCAGTCCCAGGACGACCCATTGTGTCTGGTATTGGTTCTATTTTAGAACCCCTCTCTCAATTCTGCGATGCCTTCCTGCAACCCCTAGTCAAACTCATTCCGTCCTACCTACAGGACACCAGAGATGTGCTTCGTCTTATCAACGATATGGATGGTAGAGAGGACATCGATCTTCTCCTAACACTCGACGTGGAAGCGTTGTACACGAACATACCCCAACAGGCAACGCTGGAATCCGTGGAATCACTCCTCCGACAAGAAGAGTGGTTGTCCCCTACTCCGGTCTCCTTCATTATGGAGTTGGCACATATTGCGCTGACCGAAAACTTTTTCAAATATGAGTCGAACCTTTACCACCAGATACGCGGGACATCTATGGGCTCGACCTTTGCGCCGAGCCTAGCCTGCATCTACATGGCATCATTCGAGGAAAGATGCATCTACCCCCCAGACCACAATCCATTCCGTGAGAACCTCACATGCTGGCGTCGGTACATCGACGACATTTTGGTATTCTGGAAAGGGGACCGGGTGACCTGTGAGGCGTTCTGCAATTGGATAAACCAACAAGACCCGTTCCTCAAATTCACGGGCACTATATCAAGTGAACACATCCCCTATCTGGACCTCACCATAGTACTGGAACCCACGACGATTAGCACCACCCTCTACAAAAAGGAGACGGACAGGAACAGCCTGTTACCTTACAGCAGCCACCATACGAAATCCCTGAGGGATAATCTACCATTTGGTCAATTTCTCCGCCTCCGGAGAAACTGTAGCTCAACCAATGACTATAAACGACAAGCACGCTCCCTCCAAACCAAACTCCTGGACCGGGGTTACCCCACCCGCCTCTTGAAAGACTCCACCAAAAGAGCTCTCAATAATAATAGAGAGGCCCTACTTGAGGTGCATCCTAAGGTACCAGACGACAAGATCACCTGTGTTACCTCATTCACCAGGAACTCCGCATTTATCAAGAAAACTGTCAATACTCATTGGGGTATTCTGAACTCCGCAGGGATGGAGATGCCACGTCCACGTTTCGCTTTCAAGAGGACGGCAAACCTTAAAGACACTCTTGTCCATACCCGCCCCAAGAAAACCACCGCTCAAGCTGCCAAGACACTTTGGGACCTGCCTCCTGTTACTGGACATTATCGGTGTGGTACCTGTGTCGTATGTCCACAGACTATCCAGGGCAAGACCATTATACTTAACAACAATTTCACATGGACTTACAGCAAGCATACGAATTGCAACAGCTCCAGGTGCATATATGCCTTGATCTGCCCCTGCAATTTGTTGTACATCGGGATGACCATGCGCCCTGTCAAGCAAAGGATAATGGAGCATAACAGCAACATTCGGTGTCATAAATCTCACACTAAACTGTATGACCACTGCAAGGATAAGGACCACCTTCCTGAAAGCATTCGATGGACTGTGATTGAATCACTACCACACCTCAATCAACAAGCACTCTTCAAGCATGAACAAAGATGGATACATCGACTGCAGTGCGAAACGTTGGGTTTAAATGACGGGGTGCCCTGGACTACACTCGCCAGATAGTCATGATTCTGGACACGTTGTCCACTTTTACATGTCTGTGTATGCTTTGTCAAAACACCTGAGTCCATTCCAAGATGGCGCTCACATTACTGTGCCCGGCCTGCGCTGTCCTTTGACGGACCCCTCTTCTCTTTTCACCCTTGTGTACCGTCTGTTAGCAACTGGACGGACACACCCTCGTAATGCGCGCGCGTCTCCCTCATTTAAACCCGGAAACTATCTGACTACCATGCCGGCTGTCCAGATCGTTGGTTTCCAGTGGGAGGGGTAGGTGCAGAGAAGCCTGCCTGCAGCGACGTTCGAGGTAAGGTGTTGGGCTGGTATTCCGCCCGCGGACTGTGATGACGCTTAGTCTTCCTCATACTCTGATCCTGGCACCCCGGATTGGTTTTCACGTCCGCCTGACTCCCCTGCGGGCTATTGCCCTCTTCTTTTTTTTTTTCCCCCCCAGGATCTCCTCACTCGTTGCCGGCCCCACCTGGACGGCGCGTGAGGTTTCCAGGAGGAAACATTAAGGGTAAGTGCACCGCCACTTAAAAAGACGATCCGGTAAACGCCACAAGGCTATAAAGGACTCCTGCACTTTGTTTCCCGCCTCCCTCACGATCGGAGTCTGGTATATATGCACCCTCAATGCGTACTGATTTATATGATCACTGTACCAGCGCACAAATTGTTAATTCTCTACAGAGTGTCAAACTACGATTTTTTGGTTGTTCTGTGTGGCTTTTTCACTATTTATAGCCTAAGATTCGAAACTACTACGTTTTGCGGACTAGTGTCACACGTCGCCCCATTAACACCCCTCTTGCCACGTGATGACCTACTCCATGATGTAGGCTGCAGTGTCGATTTTACGACATGGTTTATGCATACTAGTCATAGCAAACCAGCACGCCAGCATTACTCAGTGCGAGCACCTTCCACGCACTCATTTGATTGAATTGAATTCTGACTCTCTCTCTCTCACAAAAGCACCTGATGATGTCAATTTTTAGACAGAACTACCCACTGGGCACGCATGTTCTGATATTGTGAACACAGGCACGGATAAGATGTCACTTATAAGATATAGTAAAGGTGCCATCATTTGTGTCTATATTGTTGTTTCTTCTTTTTATTCTTTTCCAGTTCCCAGGAGGTCCCCTGTGTGAAACCATTTCGATACGACACTTGCCCAGGTCGTATACTGGTGTCCTACTAAATTTAGAGGACCCGAGTAATTTATGAGCACCCAGGTCCTGATGAATCGCCCTTAGGGCGTGAAACATGTTGACCGTTTCTTGCACTTCAAGGGTCGAGTAAGGGTTGGTCTCATTGCTCACCACCCCTTAGTACCCCTGTACCTTTTAATTGAAGCAGGAAGCCTGACTATTAAAACTATTACCAACAGGACTTCGCTGACTTCTTTTAACTTCACTACCATGCTCACGATTACACTCCCTTAGTCCCCTCACACACACACACCCGCTGGCCCAGAATAAAAGATCTCCATCAAAAGTGCAGCTCCCATCGCTGCCCGACGGGCATTGCACCGCCAGCCTGCCGAAGGAGCAGGATACCGATGATGACGCTGGACGACTATCGGCTGGGGCTACAGTTGTAGTCCTGTCGGTAGCCTGTGTGAGGTATCCTTACATTCTGAAATATGGGTCTACACCATACACTCGAGACCCTCACCTTCACCCTTTGTCTAAATTGAGTGAGAGAGAATACTGGTTGAGCTAAATTTCTTGAGCTCTCCTGGGGGAACTCTGTACACCGATTGTTGTTTATTGTTGTCAGGACAAGTACATTGGACCCCCCTAAAAATCGTCCACCCTTTTTTTCCCCTTGTTTGATGTCCCAGCTTTGGGAATGCCTGATTATGAAAAACCATTTTCACTTTACTGTTGCGAAAGAGAAGGTTGTGCTTTGTCAGTCCTAGCACAAATTCATGGAAATGCCCGTAGACCAGTTGCATATTTTTCGGCTACTTTAGACCCAGTAGCCGCAGCGTTGCCCGGGTGTCTCAAATCCGTTGCTGCAACGGGTGCCAGCATTGAAAGGTGTGAAAGCATTGTGATGGGACATCAATTAGTGGTGTATGTACCTCATTCTGTAGAACTGTTAATGACCAGGACCAAGACACAGCACTTGACCAATAATAGGCTCACGCGCTACGAGCAAGTTATTCTTGCTGCGGAGAACGTGACCCTTAAGAGGTGCTCTGTTTTGAATCCTGCCACTTTGATGCCACTTCCTAATGATATAGAAGACGAAGAATGTGAAGATCACGATTGCCTTGATGTGACTGAACTATGCACCAAGCCAAGACCAGATATTGTGGATGAGCCGTTGACCGACCCTGATGAAATTTTCTTTGTTGATGGCTCATGTGTAAGAGACGATACTGGTCAGTTGAGAGCAGCTTATGCTGTTTGCACCATTACTGGAGTTGTGGAAGCCGCTTGCCTGGAAGGAGTACACTCCGCTCAGGTAGCCGAAATCATTGCATTGACACGTGCCTGTTTAGCAGGTAGCAAAATTCGAGTCACCATTTACACAGATAGCCAATATGGTTTCGGTGTAGTTCATGACTTTGGGCAATTGTGGTCTCAGAGAGGTTACATGACTTCTTCAGGTTCGCCTATTCGAAATGGGGAGTTTGTGCTACTATTGTTAGAAGCGTTACAAGGTCTGGCAGCAATTGCCATTGTTAAATGTGCAAAAACAACAAGTGATGGACTGAATGTGGATCAATGTCACACACTCCCCCAGTCAAAAGATCTGGGCCCAAATCCATCGTTTTTTTGCACTCCACACCACCCTGGGTTAGACAATGGCGATATGCAAATCAGCTCTGACCCTGTTGCCCCATGGGAACAGTCCAGTCCGAACTACAAAAGCCATGTCCTTCCCAGAACGGAATCAAGCATCCGAGGACCGGACCGGTTTCGAGTTAACACCTCTCATCAGCCCGGCTAGCTTGACTCCAAGTGGTGTGGAGTGCCTGGGACCCACGTCTGGGCATCCCCAGCGCACTTAGGGCGGCAATTGCAAAAACAACAAGTGATGGACTGAATGTGGATCAATGTCACACACTCCCCCAGTCAAAAGATCTGGGCCCAAATCCATCGTTTTTTTGCACTCCACACCACCCTGGGTTAGACAATGGCGATATGCAAATCAGCTCTGACCCTGTTGCCCCATGGGAACAGTCCAGTCCGAACTACAAAAGCCATGTCCTTCCCAGAACGGAATCAAGCATCCGAGGACCGGACCGGTTTCGAGGTAACACCTCTCATCAGCCCGGCTAGCTTGACTCCAAGTGGTGTGGAGTGCCTGGCTGGGACCCACGTCTGGGCATCCCCAGCGCACTTAGGGCGGCAATTGCAAAAACAACAAGTGATGGACTGAATGTGGATCAATGTCACACACTCCCCCAGTCAAAAGATCTGGGCCCAAATCCATCGTTTTTTTGCACTCCACACCACCCTGGGTTAGACAATGGCGATATGCAAATCAGCTCTGACCCTGTTGCCCCATGGGAACAGTCCAGTCCGAACTACAAAAGCCATGTCCTTCCCAGAACGGAATCAAGCATCCGAGGACCGGACCGGTTTCGAGGTAACACCTCTCATCAGCCCGGCTAGCTTGACTCCAAGTGGTGTGGAGTGCCTGGGACCCACGTCTGGGCATCCCCAGCGCACTTAGGGCGGCAATTGCAAAAACAACAAGTGATGGACTGAATGTGGATCAATGTCACACACTCCCCCAGTCAAAAGATCTGGGCCCAAATCCATCGTTTTTTTGCACTCCACACCACCCTGGGTTAGACAATGGCGATATGCAAATCAGCTCTGACCCTGTTGCCCCATGGGAACAGTCCAGTCCGAACTACAAAAGCCATGTCCTTCCCAGAACGGAATCAAGCATCCGAGGACCGGACCGGTTTCGAGGTAACACCTCTCATCAGCCCGGCTAGCTTGACTCCAAGTGGTGTGGAGTGCCTGGGACCCACGTCTGGGCATCCCCAGCGCACTTAGGGCGGCAATTGCAAAAACAACAAGTGATGGACTGAATGTGGATCAATGTCACACACTCCCCCAGTCAAAAGATCTGGGCCCAAATCCATCGTTTTTTTGCACTCCACACCACCCTGGGTTAGACAATGGCGATATGCAAATCAGCTCTGACCCTGTTGCCCCATGGGAACAGTCCAGTCCGAACTACAAAAGCCATGTCCTTCCCAGAACGGAATCAAGCATCCGAGGACCGGACCGGTTTCGAGGTAACACCTCTCATCAGCCCGGCTAGCTTGACTCCAAGTGGTGTGGAGTGCCTGGGACCCACGTCTGGGCATCCCCAGCGCACTTAGGGCGGCAATTGCAAAAACAACAAGTGATGGACTGAATGTGGATCAATGTCACACACTCCCCCAGTCAAAAGATCTGGGCCCAAATCCATCGTTTTTTTGCACTCCACACCACCCTGGGTTAGACAATGGCGATATGCAAATCAGCTCTGACCCTGTTGCCCCATGGGAACAGTCCAGTCCGAACTACAAAAGCCATGTCCTTCCCAGAACGGAATCAAGCATCCGAGGACCGGACCGGTTTCGAGGTAACACCTCTCATCAGCCTGGCTAGCTTGACTCCAAGTGGTGTGGAGTGCCTGGGACCCACGTCTGGGCATCCCCAGCGCACTTAGGGCGGCAATTGCAAAAACAACAAGTGATGGACTGAATGTGGATCAATGTCACACACTCCCCCAGTCAAAAGATCTGGGCCCAAATCCATCGTTTTTTTGCACTCCACACCACCCTGGGTTAGACAATGGCGATATGCAAATCAGCTCTGACCCTGTTGCCCCATGGGAACAGTCCAGTCCGAACTACAAAAGCCATGTCCTTCCCAGAACGGAATCAAGCATCCGAGGACCGGACCGGTTTCGAGGTAACACCTCTCATCAGCCCGGCTAGCTTGACTCCAAGTGGTGTGGAGTGCCTGGGACCCACGTCTGGGCATCCCCAGCGCACTTAGGGCGGCAATTGCAAAAACAACAAGTGATGGACTGAATGTGGATCAATGTCACACACTCCCCCAGTCAAAAGATCTGGGCCCAAATCCATCGTTTTTTTGCACTCCACACCACCCTGGGTTAGACAATGGCGATATGCAAATCAGCTCTGACCCTGTTGCCCCATGGGAACAGTCCAGTCCGAACTACAAAAGCCATGTCCTTCCCAGAACGGAATCAAGCATCCGAGGACCGGACCGGTTTCGAGGTAACACCTCTCATCAGCCCGGCTAGCTTGACTCCAAGTGGTGTGGTCTGATTTGCATATCGCCATTGTCTAACCCAGGGTGGTGTGGAGTGCAAAAAAACGATGGATTTGGGCCCAGATCTTCGGACTGGGGTGAGTGTGTGACATTGATCCACACTCGGTCCATCACCTGTTTTGTTTGCAAATTCAGCCCTAAGTGCGCTGGGGATGCCCAGACGTGGGTCCCAGGCACTCCACACCACTGGAGTCAAGCTAGCCGGGCTGATGAGAGGTGTTACCTCGAAACCGGTCCGGTCCTCGGATGCTTGATTCCGTTCTGGGAAGGACATGGCTTTTGTAGTTCGGACTGGACTGTTCCCATGGGGCACAGGGTCAGAGCTGATTTGCATATCGCCATTGTCTAACCCAGGGTGGTGTGGAGTGCAAAAAAACGATGGATTTGGGCCCAGATCTTCGGACTGGGGTGAGTGTGTGACATTGATCCACACTCGGTCCATCACCTGTTTTGTTTGCAAATTCAGCCCTAAGTGCGCTGGGGATGCCCAGACGTGGGTCCCAGGCACTCCACACCACTGGAGTCAAGCTAGCCGGGCTGATGAGAGGTGTTACCTCGAAACCGGTCCGGTCCTCGGATGCTTGATTCCGTTCTGGGAAGGACATGGCTTTTGTAGTTCGGACTGGACTGTTCCCATGGGGCACAGGGTCAGAGCTGATTTGCATATCGCCATTGTCTAACCCAGGGTGGTGTGGAGTGCAAAAAAACGATGGATTTGGGCCCAGATCTTCGGACTGGGGTGAGTGTGTGACATTGATCCATACTCGGTCCATCACCTGTTTTGTTTGCAAATTCAGCCCTAAGTGCGCTGGGGATGCCCAGACGTGGGTCCCAGGCACTCCACACCACTGGAGTCAAGCTAGCCGGGCTGATGAGAGGTGTTACCTCGAAACCGGTCCGGTCCTCGGATGCTTGATTCCGTTCTGGGAAGGACATGGCTTTTGTAGTTCGGACTGGACTGTTCCCATGGGGCACAGGGTCAGAGCTGATTTGCATATCGCCATTGTCTAACCCAGGGTGGTGTGGAGTGCAAAAAAACGATGGATTTGGGCCCAGATCTTCGGACTGGGGTGAGTGTGTGACATTGATCCACACTCGGTCCATCACCTGTTTTGTTTGCAAATTCAGCCCTAAGTGCGCTGGGGATGCCCAGACGTGGGTCCCAGGCACTCCACACCACTGGAGTCAAGCTAGCCGGGCTGATGAGAGGTGTTACCTCGAAACCGGTCCGGTCCTCGGATGCTTGATTCCGTTCTGGGAAGGACATGGCTTTTGTAGTTCGGACTGGACTGTTCCCATGGGGCACAGGGTCAGAGCTGATTTGCATATCGCCATTGTCTAACCCAGGGTGGTGTGGAGTGCAAAAAAACGATGGATTTGGGCCCAGATCTTTGGACTGGGGTGAGTGTGTGACATTGATCCACACTCGGTCCATCACCTGTTTTGTTTGCAAATTCAGCCCTAAGTGCGCTGGGGATGCCCAGACGTGGGTCCCAGGCACTCCACACCACTGGAGTCAAGCTAGCCGGGCTGATGAGAGGTGTTACCTCGAAACCGGTCCGGTCCTCGGATGCTTGATTCCGTTCTGGGAAGGACATGGCTTTTGTAGTTCGGACTGGACTATTCCCATGGGGCACAGGGTCAGAGCTGATTTGCATATCGCCATTGTCTAACCCAGGGTGGTGTGGAGTGCAAAAAAACGATGGATTTGGGCCCAGATCTTCGGACTGGGGTGAGTGTGTGACATTGATCCACACTCGGTCCATCACCTGTTTTGTTTGCATTGTTAAATGTGCAGCACACACCAAAGGTACAGATTTTGTGTCCCAAGGAAATCGTTATGCCGACGAGGTTGCTCGCTACTGTGCGGAGCAAGGATACTCTTTCACGGAAGTGGAAGTGGGTGGGACTCAGGAAAAGACAGAGTTAAACATGATGCTAGAAACAGTTGATACTTGGGATGATTTAAAAGACATGCAAGAGAACGCATCAGATTTTGAGACAAAGACATGGGAAACTGCAGGTTGTGTAAAAAGTGAAATGGATTTGTGGATTTCAGCAGATGGAAGGGCAGTATTACCAAATGAATTAGTGAGTCCAATGGCACGACAGATACATGGTCCAGTACATTTAGGAAGAGATGCCATGCTGCGGGTATTTAGGCAGACTTGGTATAACCCAAAATTCAGAGTTGCCGCAGAAGCAGTGTGTCAAAGGTGTGTAACATGTCAGCAATTGAACGTAGGGAAAAGGACACCAGTTACATTGAGTCACATTGGGAGGTCTGGTGGGCCTTTCAACCGAATGCAATTAGACTTTATTGAGATGCCAAAAAGCAACCGCCTCAGGTATGTTCTGGTGGTTGTATGCATATTTTCCAGATGGGTCGAGGCATACCCTACACGCAGGTGCGATACACTCACAGTAGCAAAGTTGTTGCTTAGAGAGTTAATACCACGCTTCGGGGTGCCGACCTCTTTGGAATCAGACAGAGGGACACATTTCAACAGTGAAGTTGTGAAGATGCTTTGCTCTGCATTAAATATTGATCAGAAGTTGCACTGTAGCTATCGACCAGAGGCTTCGGGGATCGTGGAGCAGATAAATGGAACTATAAAATCCCGAATGGCCAAAGTGTGTTCATCGACGTCCTTAAGCTGGCCTGATGCCCTGCCCTTGGTACTCATGAGTATGCGTAGCACACCAGACAGGAGAACAGGCCTCTCCCCACACGAGGTTCTAATGGGGAGGGCAATGAGACTTCCATCTGTTCCAACTACAGCTTTGTTGAATATCACAGATGATCTGATCCTGGATTATTGCAAGGGACTTTCTGATGTCATTCATTCTGTGTCTCTTCAGGTGCAGGCTGCTGAAATTCCATCTCCAGAGACCTATGTCACGACCTGTGCCCTGGTGACTGGGTGCTGGTGAAGAAGCACGTCCGGAAGAACTGCCTAGACGTGCGCTGGAAGGGGCCCTACCAGATAATTCTGACAAGGAATACTGCCGTGAAGTGTGGAGGGCTGCCAAATTGGATTCACGCCTCCCATACTCGAAGAGTTCCAGCACCCCTGGAAGAAACAGCTCCTCTCACAGATGAAAATCCAGCTGTGGACGGCGAACCACTAGAGGGGATCAGTCAAGCTGTGGGGGTGTCGGAGGAAGCTGGGAGTGCTTCAGATCAAGCGGAAGAAAGACAGGACGACAGTGAAACTGAAGTTGCCACAGAAGGAGAAAGTTGCTGTGAATACGGCTCAGACACTGATCAAGTCAAAAGTGATCAAGAACCGAGTGTGAGGACAAGAAATAGGAGAACATGGCGTGGAGAAGTTAGTTGGCCTGAAAGGAAGAAGAGGCTGAGCTTGAAGCCAACTCCAGAGAGAACTCTTGCTCCTATATCTGAAGACTCAGTTCTGGAGGAAGGTGCACAGAATCAAGAACAGGAGGGTCCAAGAAGATCAAGGAGGGTGCGAGTGCCCTGCAGAAGATACGCCACTCCTGAGTGGACCTACCTAGCAGCAGATGTCCAGTGCACGGAGATCCGGGTGGGTGAGGGAAGTGACAGTGACCAGTACTGACCCAATCATAACATTGGAAGTGGTGTTGTTGGTACCTGGAATTGAGATCGAAGGGTTGCTGACACTCACTGTCCCCAATCCTCCTTATATGAGCAGAATAAGAGAACTGATTTTAAACAGAGTAGAATTTCCGACTTTTGGTCCAACGATGCCAGCACTCGAGGAGATCATTCTTCGCTTAGACATTTTAGAATACGTGATTAGAGCCGCTGGAACACGCATGATTACAGACTGCTAAAGACTTTGTAAATAAACAGATTGAGAGATAACCTAGCGCCAAGTGGAAGAAGAAGAAATTGTTTGTCTGTTGCTATAATTCAAAAGACTGATCTTGCAAAAGGGATTATCAGCTTCCAGGTGTGTTTCGAAAAGACCGAATAAGCAAAGAAAACACTGTTGAAGGAGCAAAGAAAAGAGACTTTGTGTTGTGGCAGAAAAATAGAACTACACTGTCTTGAGATCATGGAGGCCGGCAACCCGAACCGCAAGGCAAAATGCATAGTAGGCACACTTTTAGTGGGAGTAATTTTTCTTATAGTTTTAGTAGTTACTGTATCACATATAGTGGGACATGAAAATGAAGAGAAGGCAACAAAAGAAGCAAAAGTTGCAGTGACACCGAAACCTACTACTGCTGGTCAAAGGGGGGACAATACAGAGAAAGATAAAGCTTTGCTAGCAGCAGAAACTCGTAGGTTGCACGTAGATGAATCACAAGGAAATTTCAAATCAAATGCATATGCTAAATAACTTTATGAATACATTGATGCTATGGATGCAAAGGACTGTTATGTCTGCATGCAATTGCCAGCCTCTGTAGACGAAGGTATTAGGTACCATCATCTTCCATTGACTTATGGAATCACATGTAGTTTGTTGCTTAGTATATTTTATGGACGCAATAGCTTTGAGTATTATTTTTCAAACTTTGACGCTGTTTTACCAGAGGTCCCGGCCTACAAGCACATGAACAAGTGGGATTATTATAAGAGTGAAGATCGATTAAGGAAATTTTTGATTCCTTGGAGAACGCTGGGTACTTCATATGCCCAAAGAAATAATTTGACTTGTAAAGTGTCAGAAATTGAGAAAAAGTTTATAGGGCAGGTGGATGATCGATATAGGAGGCAGAAGATCCTAAAGGCTTCGGGCCAATGGAAAACAGATTGGACCGAGGAGGAAAAGTCACACAAAAGGAAGGGTAGTAGTGGTCCAATAGCTTTAGATCGAGTGCAAAGAGGGAAACTATGTATATACAGGGGTAAAACCTACTATGAGAATGTGTTTGTGGGAGAAGTAAGTTGTGAACATGCTTTCCAAATAGAATACTATACAAAGTATTTCTTGAAGGGAATGCAGGTGATCCCGAATGTATATTTTGTCTGTGGAAGAAATGCATACGTGAAACTACCGGATAATTGGTATGGATCATGTTATTTACCAATTGTCTTCCCCAAAATATACCATACTAAGGATCTAGAAATCATAGAGGGAGGAACTCAAGCCAGAGGGAGAAGGGATGTAAGCAATGATGAGGTAATTGGAGACGTATTTGGTGCTATGTTCCCTCTTTTAGGGATAATACTGAATGATGTCAAGATTAGGAGATTGGCAACAGTTGTAGATAGGTTGTCTGCCAGTACTGCTAGATCACTAATGCTGGTGGAGGGAGAGATGCAATCGATAAGGGCAATGGTTCTCCAGAACCGACTTGCTCTAGACGTTCTGTTAGCCAAAGAGGGAGGAGTCTGTAAGACTTTGAAGGTCCAGGAATGTTGCACTTACATTCCAGACAATTCAAAACCTCTTGAAAAATATATCCAGAACATCACTGAAATTCATCATGAGATTGAGGATCTGACACAGGTAAATGTGTGGGAAAAAGTGGGTCATGGAATGGGTAAAGTTGGAGGTTGGTTTGCCAACCTAGGGAAGGGGTTCATTTGGTACATACTGAAACCTATCATCATAATAGTGATTTGTGTAATCACATTGTGGGGGTTGGTGCGGCTGTATCAATGGTATAGATCAAATAGGTTGCAAAGATCCATGAGAGAGCAGGAGCAGAGGTTAGCTGCGATGCAGGATAACCAGTACAGGAGTCTGAGGGCTCTAGAGATGATGAAGCGAGGGAGCACTGCAACGAGTTCTGTTTGATTCAATTCATACCCTCAGGGATGGTGTTGTGATGGTGATGACCTCTAAAGGTCATCAAAGGGGGGAACTGAGAGAGCGCAAATCAAGTAAAATGTAGAGGTGCACCATATTTACAAGCACGTTGCACCAGTCTAGTTAAAGGAACACATAAGAGTGTTGAATTTATAGAGTGCATACATATAAGAGTGTTTAATTAATACAGAGTGCATATATCAGTATGAAAAGCTAATGCAGGAGTGTTTAGAGATGTTAGAATGATATTAAATTCCATGTTATGTGGCTGTTGCAGAGGAGAATGTAATGCTGCTAAACGTAGAAATGTGTAGGCCTCATGGCAGTTCACTGAGAAAGAATACGTGCCTTTACAATTTCACATGATATGGATTACTGTTGTCATAATTCAAAGTACTATTGATCATAGAACTGAAAATATACGTTTTATAGAAGTGTTCCCTATAACCAGTTGTGTGTAATAAGTTAGAATAATGTTTAGGCTGAGAAATAAAGGTTCATAGTGTGCACAGGCCCGTTTCATGTAATTCTAGTAGGCCTGAAGAGATAAGGTCGTTTCTTTTGATCTGCATGTGCTAGTTAGAATCAGGTCGTGTTAAGCATAAATCGTGGACCATGCTCGAAGGTTTACGACTTAGGAGATAAGCTGGAGGCCGGAATTTGGGGCCCACTTCATGGGTGTCTGTTTGCAGGTGCGAGGGCGTTCTAATCAAGTGAGTGATGAATAGAGCTCTGTTCTGGGAGACAGGCACAGGCCTGGAGGAGGGTTCAGGAATTTCCTGGGGGTACTGTCTTGCCAGAGAAGAGTCTGAGAAGCAAGGTCAACGCTAACAATGAGCCCAGAGGAGTATCAGCATGGAAAAAGCCAGAACCGACACCACGTGAGGGGTGTACGTGAAGGGCGTCTCTGAGGGGCGTTTTCTACTGTAATTGTGATTTTGTATTAGGGACAGCACCCCTGGGTGGAGGTAGAGCAGATGGCCTGAGGAACCTAAGAGAGCGGATGGGTAGGCAGATAGCGCATAACTGCGATGCACAGATTTACAACAAAGACTAAGGGAAAGTGAGTGATCTTCTTTGGAAGTTACCACGGCTGACACCTTTTTAGGTTAAGATCTTGCTAAGTAGGGATGTCACTTAGTCTAGTGTAGGGACAGTCTAATTTGGATTTTCCTTCCCTTTTGTAAATGTCACACAAGTTACAACTTGTGTCCATTCTTGCAACCTTGATGATCTTTGAATTAGTTTTGGTGATACTCTTCTGTCGCCTAAGAGCATTTAGAAAATTCATGTTTGTACTAATGCCAGTGTATCTTTTGAACCTTATATTGAGATGTTTGTATCTCCAGTTATCTTTGGCTTTATAATAAAACTTTTAAAACTTATTCATAGTAAGTGGTTCTTCAGAGTTGTGCAAGTCTTAAACTGATTAACCTAGTAGTGGATTGCTTTTTACTCTATGACAGGTAACAAAGATTCAGTCGACCTGAGTTGGGATCTAGATCTATAGTGATCTGATAAGAGATCAAAAATCCCGCCGTAACAAGACACAGGGTCAGACTGATTTGCATATAGCCATGTCTCAACTCGGGTGGCAGAATGGGCTAAAGAACGGTGATGGATCAAACCCAGATCTTTTGACTGGGTGTGAGTGTTTGATTGGTTCAGATGCTCCGTCCATCACCACCCCCTTTTGTACCGCTTTTGGCCGCCATAAGTGTGGCAGGGTATGCTCAGACGTGAGTCCCTTGCTCACTTTGCCACTGGATTCAAGCAAGTAGGGCTGAAGACGGCTGGAATGCCAGAAACCAGTCCTCGGAAGCTTGTTTCCGGTCCAGGGAAGGCATGGCTTGGCAGTTCGGGCTGGACTGTTCCCATGAGGCACAGGGTCAGACTGATTTGCATATAGCCATGTCTGAACTGGGGTGGCAGAGTGGGCTAAAGAACGGTGATGGATCAAACCCAGATCTTTTGACTGGGTGTGAGTGTTTGATTGGTTCAGATGCTCCGTCCATCACCACCCCCTTTTGTACCGCTTTTGGCCGCCATAAGTGTGGCAGGGTATGCTCAGACGTGAGTCCCTTGCTCACTTTGCCACTGGATTCAAGCAAGCCGGGCTGAAGACGGATGGAATGCCAGAAACCGGTCCTCGGAAGCTTGTTTCCGGTCCAGGGAAGGCATAGCTTGGCAGTTCGGGCTGGACTGTTCCCATGACGCACAGGGTCAGACTGATTTGCATATAGCCATGTCTGAACTGGGGTGGCAGAGTGGGCTAAAGAACGGTGATGGATCAAACCCAGATCTTTTGACTGGGTGTGAGTGTTTGATTGGTTCAGATGCTCCATCCATCACCACCCCCTTTTGTAGCGCTGTGCTTAATGGCAGGCATGGAGGGAGGGATGGTCTCAGCTGCAGCTCCGGCCTCGTGCAGAGCCCCTGCTATTACTAGTGAGTGAGAGGCGCTGAGGTGGTGGTATTGGTGGTATTGATAGTGGTGGTGGTATTGGTTGTGTTGGTATTGCTGGTGGTGGTATTGGTGGTGGTGGTATAGGTGGTGCTGTATTGGTGGTGGTGGTGGCATTGGTGGTATTGTTGGTGGTGGTATTGGTGGTGTGGCGGTATTGGTATTGGTGGTGGTGGTATTGGTGATGGTATTGGTATTGGTGGTGGTGGTATTGATGGTGGTATTGGTGGTGCTGGTGTTAGAATAGAAAAATTCATGCTTACGCATTGCTTTATGTAAGTTAACATTCACTGCACCATTTTGAGTTTAGACGCCATTTTAGATACATGAGTGAAACTAACCTTTGCTCGTTTCTGAGAAAAGGGCCCTGTTGTGTTTCTAAAACGAAGTCAACATGTGGGTAGGTGTGCCAAGTCGCTTTATTATCGTCCAGTCTTACCTTCTCCCCGGCATCTACTGCCGA
Organism: Lissotriton vulgaris; assembly: GCF_964263255.1. Taxonomy (NCBI): domain Eukaryota; kingdom Metazoa; phylum Chordata; class Amphibia; order Caudata; family Salamandridae; genus Lissotriton; species Lissotriton vulgaris. The sequence continues at coordinate 344,300,585 of NC_141693.1, forward strand.
AACCCCCGCATTCCGTGTTCCACACAGGGAACCTAGAGATCAGAATGCCCCAGCATTACACTCAACCACATACCAGGTCCCAACACACTCCCCTTACTTCAAATTGCAAACAACAAAATAACAAAACATACCTACCAAGAGAAGCAAAAGCAAAACAAAAAGTTGGCAAAGTGTCCTGCACGGTTTCATACCTGACATAGTCTTGAAATCTGGTGGGAGCAGCCCTTGCTGTAGAAGAGCTTTCTCGAGGAACAATCTCCCTGTTGGAAACATGTACCTTGGACTTCCCCCCCACAGGAAGTACACCTGTGCAAGGGGTATGGACCCCAAATTTCCCTCTTACATGCTCAGCTTTCGACTTCGGCACCACAGGTACTGCACATTTGTTCCAGATCTTACGCTTCTCCAAAACTACCATATGGTCTCTCACCTCCCTCACCTTAACCGGAGTAGGAAACCGAAAGGCTCCTTTACAAACATGGACAGGTTTCTTCACCCTCACCCAGTCTCCAACACATACCTGGGATACTCTCACACAAACGGATGCATACGTGGATTGTGCAGCAGCCCTAACATCAGCCACTTTGCCCAACCTCTGCAGATCAACCTCTTTTCTTGACATCCAGGGCCTCATTTATGAAAAGTGATGCATCATGTCGCAAGGAGTTCCAGATAGGTCAGTATTTCTGATGTATCTGTAGGCGCAAAAATGACGCTTTGCTGGAGTGTGTCACAAAAGTGACCCAACTCCATCAATGAGTCATTTCACATGGGCAAGTCCCATTTCATATGTGCCCGTGTCAGTCTTACGCCTGCTGTGAGGCAGGCGTAAGATATTGACGCATTTGCGTCCTAGAAGTAACGAAGTGAAATCTCATAGATTTCTCTATGTGACTTCTACGAGGCTTACTTGCGTCAGAATGCCACCCTGCATACATTATACCTGGCACAGGTATAATGTGGAGCAGGGGTTTACAAAGTGAAGCATCTACCTAGATCGTCACTTTGTAAATATGACGCAACTTGGTGCATTTTTTACGCTGATGGTGCGTCACAAAAAAGTGACGCATCGGCAGCGCAAAAGGGATGCAAGGGCTCAGAAATAAGCCCCCCAATCTTTATTAAGCTTGGAACCCGCTACCCTACCCCTTAGCAAGGTAAAAAGAGACATGCCAGTACTCGCTTGAGGAGTGGTTCTCATTGCCCACACATCTCAGAGATGGCTCCCTTCGATTGCAATCCACTGATCAAAGTCAACTGTAGTTGGTCCTTGACAACCCATTTGAAGCGTTCAACCAAAGCATTGCTGCTGGGATGATAAAGGGAGGTGAGGATATGCTTGACACCATGTTCCTTTAGAAACTCCTGCATCTCTACAGACACTAACTGAGTCCCGTTGTCAGTCATTAGCGCTTCTGGGAACCCCTCCCGAAGAAAGACATCTATGAAAAAATTGATGATGGTTCCAGAATTGACCCCATCCACAAACCTCACCTCAGGCCATTTAGACATAATCGGCCAGATTCATGAAAGACCCGTTTTGCGAGTCTGAAATAGCGATTCATAAGGAATCGCTATTACAGACTCGCAAAACGGGATTCATGTAGGAATCGCAAAATTAAATGCGATTCCTACAGATTCGTTATTTGCGATTAGCAAATTGCTAATCGCAAATAAGGAATAACTCCCCATTCATTCCTATGGGCCAAAAGGCCCATAGGAATGAATGGGGAGTATTCCTTATTTGCGATTAGCAATTTGCTAATCGCAAATGAGATAGCGATTTAAAGGGTGCCAGGGGTGTCCAGAGGACACCCTGTAGCACCCCTTAAATGCTAATTTAAACAGGTGTTGCGCACACACATGTCCAAAGGACATGTGTGTGTGCAACATGCAACTCAGAAAAATGCTTTTAAAAGCATTTTTCTGAGTTTTCGCTATTTACCACGAGGTTTGACCTCGCGGTAAATAGCGGGCCGAAATTGCGAATTCGCAAATTTTAAATGGATGATGAATTGCATTTACGGAATCTCAAATAGAGATTCCTTAAATGTAATTCCTCGCAAAATAGCGAAATCGCTATTACCGATTTTTGCATTTGGGATGATGAATCCCAAATGCAAAAATAGCGCTCGCAAAGGGCCAGATTCTCAGAATCTGGCCCTTTGCGAGCCGATTACGGCTTGATGAATCAGGCTGATAATCTATCAACACCAAGGCATATTTCGGAGAACTACCCATCACACCAAAAGGGCCAGCCACATCAGAAGCCAACTTGTTCCAGGGTGAGTTCTTTAAAGCAATAGGATTGATGGGAAAAAGATAGGTTACTTTGGTTTTGTCACTCAAAACACAAGCACCACATTAACAAACACAATACTCGATGGACTTATCTACACCTGGCCACCAGAAGTCCTCTCTAAACCTCCGCTTCATGGCACGAATACCTAGGTGACCTTGTGAGCTAGGTCCAAAACTTTCTTATGCATGCTTACAGGCACAACCAACAACCAACAACCAACCCCTCCGCAGAATTCCATCCTCAAGGGACAACTCATCCCATACTCTCTTAAAAGGAATCAGCTCAGGAGGGAAATTCATATTGTTAGGCCAGCCGTGAACCACAAAGTCCATCACCCTCGTGATCTCAACATCCTCGGAGACTGCCAGCTTCCATACAATTTTGGAAAGGGCACCCTTGACAGTGTCAGCTACCACACAAACAGCACACACCATTTCCAGATCCTCAACCACAGTGTCAGCAGCAACCTAAGTGAGGGGTAACCTGGACAGACAATCTGCCACATGATTCTTAACACCAGCCATTTACTCCAGACGTTAGTTAAACTCATTCAGTCTGTACTGCCACTTGGCTATGCGTGGAGTGGCTCTTGCCCCCCCTTTGGTGGTAAAGAAATCCACCAATAGTTTATGGTCGTGAGAGAGCGCAAACTGAACAAAATGCATGAGTGCACCATAAGTATAAGTTAGTCGCACAAATATAATAGAAGTGCTTGTAAGTGTTGAAGATATTCACCTATACTTAGACGTGTGTAGTTAAAATAGAGAATTCATATAGAAGTGGGACTGACGCAGAAATGTGTGGAAAATGTATTCTTATTAGACGTGATTAATCATGATCCATGTTATGTAGCTGCTAATGGAGGAATGTCATGCTGCAAAGCATAGAAGGGAGCAGGCCTCATGGCCAGGGCAGAAGGGTTTAGAAATGTACACTTAGACATAAACATGGATTGCACTAATGTTATAGTGATTTGTTTATTCGTTAGATTTATATTCCATAGAAGTGTTTCTCATAATCAAAGAATAAAGTGTTAACATGTTATTTTAATTCACGAAAGGATTTGAAGAGAATAAAACTTCTGCGAGAAGGGTTGTAGGCCTGAAGAGAGGAAAGGGTTTTTCTAATTCGCACGTGCTGATACATGCCGAGTTGTGTTGAGAAATAAGTTGCAAACTTCTGTTAGAAGTCTATGAGAATTGGGATTCAAGTTGCGGATGTCTGTCTGCAGGTGCGAGGGGGGTTCCAATCAAAAGTTGATGAATAGAGCTCTGTTCGAGTAGACTGGTACAGACATGGAGGAGGATTCAGGAATATTTAGGGGGTATCAGCGGGCCGGAGAAGAGCCTGAGAAGCAAGGTCAACGCTGAACACGAGGCCCAGAGGAAGATCATCATGGAAAAAGCCAGAACCGACACCACGTGAGGGGCGTCTCGTGAGGGGCGTTTCAACTGTAATTATGCTTTTGTATTAGGGACAGCACCCCTGGGTGGAGGTAGAGCAGATGCCTGAGGACCCTTCAGAGAGCGGATGGGTAGGCAGAGAGGGGTCATGACTGGAGATCATAGGTTTTCACCTAAAGACTAAGAGTGGGTGATCTTCTTAGGAAGACATTCACAGCTGACACCTTTGATAGGTTGGGACCTGGTTAAGTAGGGATACCATCTAGTACAGGGTAGGGACAGCCTAACCTGATTCCTTCCTTCCTTTGTAAATGACGGATAGATCACAATTCGTGTCTATGCTTGTAGCCCTGCTGATTTTGGAACTAGTTCTAGTAGTGTTCTTTACTCGCCTAAGAGCTTTTAGAGAACACATGTTTGTATTAGTGCCTTTATATCTTTTGAATCTCATTTTGAGATGTCTGTACTTGCAGTTATCAATGACTCTGTAATAAACCTTTAAAACTTAGAAGTAGTATGTGGTTTTTCAGAGTCGAGCCCATTATTGATCAAACTAACCTGGTATGAGATGCACTTTCTTTCCTCAATGACAGGCAATAAAGATTCAATCGACCAGAACGGGGTTTAGATCTAGAGTGATAACATAGAGATCAAAAATCCCGCCCTCCCAGTTGGTAGCAGAGGATGGTTGCCTTCTTGAGGAAGGTGATCTAGGCCAGGTTAGATTACCCCAAGGCCCCTAGTGATCGATGATCGGAAGAACCGCCCGCCGAAGAGGGTGCTGACGGCGCGAGAAAGAAAAGCAGCAGTAACGGTCGAGAGTGAGTATAAAGGGTCATGCGTGTTAGATTGCGGTGTTTTTGTGTTGCATCTATGTTGTAATGTTTTGCGGAGTTGAATGCCTGTAGAGTGACTTTGGAACAGGTTGTGAGCGCGCGCAACCGGTGCAAATCTTAAGTTCAGAAGAGAGCTTAAGTGGTTCGGGTGTATCGGACATCCAGAGTAATTGTCAACCAAGAGTGAAGGGGGTCATGAGGTACCATTGATCGCCCGCAGGACCGTGATAGGGGGAACGTAAGAGTGAGTGTGTGAGTAACGGACGCTGGTCGGAAGTTACTGTGTGTAAGCAACCTATCAGAGAGACGATTGCCTGGAAAGGCATTTCGTCAGTTGTGGTGACAATTACAGATAGACTGTGGACGTACAGTCAAGAAAAGTGATCGCTTGGTCGGAAGTAGTCATTTTTCGGTGTATGAATGGGACGCATGCGTGACCGAGAGACGAGCTGAGAAAGGAGGAGAACTGCTGCGAAAGGGAGACGAGTGACGTCAGAAAGTGCCGCGCTGGGATTGGCCGGTAAGGGTGAGACCGCGCCGGGATAGGAGTGACGTCAGGAAGTGCCGCGCTGGGATTGGCCGGTACGGGTGAGACCGCGCTGAGATAGGCCAGCTAGCAAAGCCGCGCTAGGATTGGCGGAGTGTCACCAGGAAGTAAACAGAATAGCGAAGCAGGAAATTGTGCGTTTAATCATGAAATGTTTTAAATGGTTAAGAGCGGCGTTTAAAAGAGAGAGGCGGAGATCTTATGATGGGGAAGAAGCCCCGCCGGAGGGTACGCCGGCAAATTATATAGCAACGAATGTTGGGTTGCATACTATATTGTGGATTTCAAATTGGTGTAAGATTACAGAAGGGAACGAGGAACTGACGTTTCCAAAGTACGGGACGTTTAGATTAGAGGTATTACATAGATTAAAAGCAGTTATGACCTCAATGAGACCTCTGCCTAGATCGACCCAGTTTGAAGCCCTCAATGCATGGATTAGGGCGGCGCACGATAGAAACCAGAACAGGCGCCAAGAAAGGGTGAAAAGATCGGTAAGAGCAGTGCAGGATGCCAAATGGGATGCGGATGCTAAAAGATGGAGAGTGCATAACCTTGAAGTAAACAAACTGTACCCAGTGATAGAGGTGGCGGAAAACAAGAGCCCATTCGAGGAAGATGATGAGAGCGAGACAGAGGACAGCCTGATAAATAGGTTGCTAACAGATAGGCCACCCCCGTACCATAAAGAGACAGAAAATGCCGAGCCCAGCAGAGAAGGGGGGGCTGGCATAGGGGAGTATGGACCGCTTCCTAGCACAGATTGGGATCCCACTGCAAGTAAAGAATTGCCTCAACCTAGTCCGGTGCAGAAGGTAGTCGGAAGGTTTGTGGTACAAAAGGCGCCAGAAACGGAGCGTGCCACGTCCTATGCACTGCCAGACGCCCTGCAAGTACCTGTTACTATAGGTCCTATAGTGTCGATTTATGACCCAGAGAGAGCCAGAGGGGAGGAACAGGTACGACTGGACAGGGAGAGAGCAGAAATGGCGAGGAGGAACGATACAATCAATTCCCCAAGACAGCCGCCAGGACCAAGGGATTGGAGCACCCCAGTACATACTGCCGTAGATCCCACAAGAAATCAAGGGGGCCCGAGGTGGCCGGTAGATCTGAGGGGATCAGAGCCGAAATCCTTCCAGGAGTTAAGAGAGTGCCTGAAGGAATGGGATGCGACAGTAGAGGCTCACAAGAACCTGATAGCAGCGGAAGCTGAAAGGGAAAGCCAGGGTAGCAGGATCCGGACTCACTGCGGGGCTGACGAAAGCTGTCCGGAGTGGGTCGGGAAGAGTCAGGAAAGTAGAGGAGATACTTGCCGTACCCGGAGTGAAGGTAGACCAGTACTGGAAAACAGGAGTACAGGCCCGGAGTGTGGGGGGTGTCCCGCCCCATCCACAGTGAAGGGGATAGGAGAACGCAGGAGTACCGGGACAGCTTTAAGTGCACACATCATACGTCTGGCAATAGCGGACAAAACGAGAGTTGCGAGAGGTCTCGCCATGACCCCTGTGATCACGAACATGAACGGAATCCGGGGGACAGGGGGAGCCGAGAAGGAGCTTACCAGATATTGAGTGACACTAGACAAAGAGGGAATAGCGACAGGGTGGAGAACAGCAGAGAGTCCTATCAGGGGGCCAAGGAGAACCGGCAGGGTGGACAAAATGAAATTGGGGGAAACAGGGCAGTGTTTCACCACCCTCCAAGGGAAGATGGCCGAGCATGGGACTTAGAAAGATGGGAACAAGGGAGGACTCTCCTTAACACCCCTGAGCCTAGGCGTAGGACTCGGAGCTGGGATGGGAGAGATATCAATGAACACCCTAAGAAAGACATACTGCGAGCCGAGATAAAAGCAAAGAGACTTGATGTCGCCAGTTTAAGATCAGATCTGGATGACATGGTAGATGGTACTTTGCCTTTGGAGAGAATGGACATGTACGAGCAGGATGAAATACTGTTCATGGCAAAGGACATCACTAGGAAAGCGAGAGCAGCACATGAGAAATTAGTCGAACTGGCAGGAAAATACATGGTAGACTTGTCAAGGACCAAAGCATTACAGGGTAACCACAGGCTACATTATTCAGATCAGGACCTAGATGAGAGAAGAACAATAGGATTAAAAACACACATAAGGGAACTGATCACTGGAATAAGGACATGGAGAGCGCTGGATAAATGGGAAGAAAGATGGTCCAAGAAAGGGACCGTCAGGAGAAGCACACTTGGGATGTCCCCAGAGGGAGGGCTGCAGAAGATAGAGGCATACCCTTTGCGTGAGGTTGCAAACGGGAGCTATGTGCATGTGCCCTGGAGTAGGGGGGACTTAGCTGCCTTTACCAATTCCTTTCCTAAATTGAGGGAGAATCCAGTGGAATGGTACAAGCAGGTAGAGAGGTTCGTAAAAATCTCCAAAGTACTCTGGATTGACCTGAACACCCTGTTTGACATTGTGGTACCAGGAGACTTGTGGTCAGCATGTAAGGTCAGTGCTGAATGGCCCACATCAGAACCAGAGAGAGATGCACGGACTAATGGACCGTCCGAGACAGTAATGGCAAAATATGAGAGAGTGATGACTTGGCTGAAGGATAAGGTGCCGATGCAGGACATAGATTGGGTTAAAATAGATCGAACTAGGCAGGAACCCAAGGAGACAGTCCATGAATATTATGAGAGGTTGCTGAAGGTGTTTAAACAATATAGCGGGTTGGACGTAATGGATCCTAAAGACATAGGGCAGTTTGTGTCTAAATTCGTTTTGGGCTTAAGACCGGATATTTGTTTAATGATTCAGCAACACTTGATTTGCTGGCAAAATAAACCCTTGGACGAAATTCTGAGATACGCTAGGTACTGAAGTGATGAGATCGATTCAAAAGCCAAAAAGCTAAAAGAAAAACTGATGGTGGTACAGATGCAGTCAGCCGGTAAGGGTGGACAACAGCAACAGGGAACAGGGACTGGGGGCAGGAGACAGAATAACCAGAACAAAGGTAATGAGGAGAACTCCAACTTCAGACCTAGGGTGGATATTGCGACATTGAAAAAGACGACCCGGTGCCATCAATGTAACGAGGTGGGACATTGGAAACGCGAGTGTCCCTACAACGTTGAGATTGGAGAACTAGAGATAGAGGAGGAAGGGGTTCAAAACACTCCAGGAAACGGGGCAACAGCATACCAAGGAAAGGTGGTCAAAGGGGGGACCCCAGCACCACGAGCCCAGTTCCCTCAACCACCCCGAATAGCGACAGGGGGAAAGACCTATAGACAGATGCCTCTTTTCGTAGGAGGAGAAGAGTGTTACTACGTTGATCCCCTAACGGGACAGAGAGTGGAGAGAGAAGACTGTACCCTCGGGCCGTCTTAGAAGTGGATCAAAGGGGACCATACGTTGAGGCCGAAGTGGCAGGGTGCCCCACGACTTTCTTAGTAGACACAGGGGACACTCGATCCACGATAAGATCAGCCGTAGTTCCAGGCCTGCCCATGTCCGGAGAAACGATTCAAGTGGTGGGGGTCGCAAACAGGAGAATGACAAGCCCATTGACAGAACCAGTGCTAGTGAAAATAGGGAAATACAGCGATGAACATCAGTTTGTGGTTTGTGATTCTAGTCCTGTATGTCTATTGGGAAGGGATTTATTGTGCAAGTTAAATTGGACAATATACTGCACACCGCAGGGAGTGGAGGTACTGACTAATGATGATGACGCTGACTTTAAGGTCGCAAACTCAAGAACGTGCGTGGAGCTGTATCCCACTCTGACAGTGGATGAGCTCCCCTGGGATCTAAGGGAGACCGTGGCACCAGAAGTGTGGGATTTCACTGGGGAAGAGATTGGACTAGTCATGGGAGTGGACCCAGTGAAAATCATAGTAAAACCGAATGCTGGGGTTTCCGAGAACACCCCAATACAAATTTACCACAGAAACGATTGCAGGTATAAAACCCGTGATTGAGTCCATGATTAAGCAGGGAATACTGAAAGAAATCGTGGGTAGTCCGTGTAACTCCCCGATTATGGGTTTGCAGAAACCAAGTGGGAAATTCAGAATAGTGCAGGACCTCCGAAAAATCAATAACATAGTTGTTTCATGTTGTCCAGTGGTACCGAATCCATCAGTGATATTGTTTCAGATACCGTTCCAAGCCGAATGGTTCACAGTGATGGACCTTTGTCAGGCTTTCTTTTCGATCCCTTTGGACGAGGATAGCCACTTTCTTTTCGCTTTTAAGCTGGAAGGTCCCGTATTAACATGGTGTCGTATCCCACAGGGGTATACAGAGAGCCCATCGATCTTTAACCAGCTTTTGAAGAAAAATCTTGAAAGTCTAGTACTGCCCCAGAATTCGGTTCTGGTCCAGTACATAGACGACCTACTTGTCGCGTCAGAAACTGAAGAAGCTTGCAGGGAGGACTCCATTGCATTGCTAAATCACCTAGCTGTAAACGGGCACAAGGTGTCTCCGAGCAAATTGCAGTACTGCCTGACAGAAGTGCAGTATTTGGGGCACAGAATTGAAAAAGGAAAGCGGAAGGTGTCACCAGACAGAATAGAGGCGATCATGAAAATGAACGCACCTAAAACACAGAGAGAGGTCAGGATGTTCCTAGGGATGGTGGGTTATTGCCGACAGTGGATAGCGAACTTTTCACTGAAAGCAAAACCCTTGCAAAAACTGACGCACAAGGAGGTGAGTGATCCGGTACCATGGGACAAAGATTGTTTTATGGCGTTCCTGCAGTTGAGAGAGGACCTGTGTCGTGCTCCTGCTCTGGGAATGCCAGATTACGACAAACCATTCTTGCTTTACTGTTGTGAAAGAGAGGGTTGTGCTTTGTCAGTCCTGGTCCAAATCCATGGGAATGCCCGTAGACCAGTCGCCTACTTTTCGGCTACCTTAGACCCAGTAGCCGCAGCGTTGCCCGGATGTCTCAAATCCGTTGCTGCAACGGGTGTCAGCATTGAAAGGTGTGAGAATATAGTTATGGGACATAAATTAGAGGTGTATGTGCCACATTCTGTTGAACTGTTGATGACCAGGACCAAAACTCAGCATCTGACCAATAGCAGGCTCACGCGCTATGAGCAAGTCATTCTTGCTGCAGAGAACGTGACCCTCAAGAGATGCTCTGTTTTGAACCCTGCTACATTGATGCCACTCCCAAGTGACATTGATGATGATGTATGTACAGACCACGATTGCCTCGATGTGACTGAACTATGCACCAAACCAAGACCCGACATCGTGGATGAGCCACTGACTGACCCTGATGAAGTTTTCTTTGTTGATGGCTCATGTGTAAGAGACGATGTTGGTCAGTTGAGAGCAGCTTATGCTGTTTGTACAATTACCGGAGTTGTGGAAGCCGCATGCCTGGAAGGAGTACACTCCGCTCAGGTAGCTGAAATTATTGCATTAACGCGTGCCTGCCTGGCAAGCAACAAAATTCGAGTCACCATATACACCGATAGCCAATATGGTTTCGGGGTAGTTCATGATTACGGGCAATTGTGGTCTCAAAGGGGTTACATAACCTCTTCAGGTTCCCCCATTCGAAATGGAGAGTTTGTACGCCTATTGTTGGAAGCCTTGCAATGTCCGGCAGCTATTGCCGTTGTGAAATGTACCGCACACACAAGGAACACAGACTTTGTGTCACAGGGCAATAGATACGCTGACGAAGTGGCACGATACTGTGCCGAGCAAGGATACTCTTTCACGGAGGTGGAAGTGGGTGGAATAAATGTAAGGACTGAATTAGCTATGATATTGGAAACGGTAGATACATGGGACGAGTTAAAATGTATACAAGAAAATGCACCAGATTTTGAGAAAAGAACATGGGAAACTGCGGGATGTGTGTTAGGCGAAACAAACTTCTGGGTTTCAGCAGATGGAAGGGCAGTGTTGCCAAATGAGTTGGTGAGCCCAATGGCAAGACAAATACATGGTCCAGTACACCTAGGGAGAGACGCTATGCTGAGAGTATTCAGACAAACCTGGTACAACCCCAAGTTCAGAGTAGCAGCAGAAGCAGTGTGCCAGCGTTGTGTGACCTGTCAGCAGCTGAACATAGGGAAAAGAACACCAGTTGCATGAGTCACATAGGGAGGTCTGGAGGTCCATTCAATCGAATGCAACTGGATTTCATTGAAATGCCAAGGTGCAACCGCCTTCGATACGTGCTGGTGGTTGTTTGCATATTTTCCAGATGGGTCGAGGCCTACCCTACACGCAGGTGTGACACCCTCACAGTAGCCAAGTTATTGCTTAGGGAACTCATTCCGCGCTTCGGGGCACCGGCCTCTTTGGAATCAGATAGGGGAACACATTTCAACAGCGAGCTTGTGAAGATGATTTGTGCAGCCCTGAACATAGACCAGAAATTGCATTGTAGCTATCGACCAGAAGCTTCGGGGATTGTGGAGCAGATAAACGGCACCATAAAGTCCCGAATTGCCAAAATGTGTTCATCAACGTCCCTGAGTTGGCCCGATGCCTTGCCACTAGTTCTCATGAGCATCCGTAGTACCCCAGACAGAAGAACGGGACTATCGCCACACGAGGTGTTAATGGGGAGGGCAATGAGATTGCCATCAGTACCGACTGCAGCCTTGTTGAATATCACAGATGATATGATCCTGGACTATTGTAAGGGTCTGTCTGACGCCATTCATTCTGTGTCCCTTCAGGTGCAGGCTGCCGAGGTCCCGTCGTGCCAGGACTTGTGTCATGACCTGTGCCCTGGAGACTGGGTACTGGTCAAAAAGCACGTCAGAAGAAGCTGCCTAGATGTCCGGTGGCGTGGGCCCTACCAGATCATCCTAATATCGAACACTGCTGTGAAAGTGGGAGGTCTGCCCAACTGGATCCACGCGTCTCACACGCGGAGAGTTCCAGCACCTCTGGAAGAAACAGCCCCTCTCTCGGATGTAAGTCCAGCTGTGGACAGAGAAGCCATAGAGGGGGCCAGCCAAGCTGTAGAGGTGCCAGAAGAAGCTGGGAGCGTGTCTGACCAAGCTGAGGACGGTCAGTACAATAGTGAAACCGACGACGCCACAGAAGGAGGAAGTAGCTGGGAGTACGAATCAGACGCTGGCCAAGCTGAAAGTGAGCACGAGCAAAGCGGAAGGACAAGAAGCGGAAGGGCAAGGCGTGGAGAGGCTAGCTGGCCGCAAAGGAGAAGGTCAAGTCTGAGGTCAACTCCAGAGAGAACCCTTGCTCCAATATCCGAAGACTCAGACCCGGACGAAGGTGCTCGGGGCGCTGAAGCAGCAGGTCCAAGAAGGTCAAGGAGAGTACGTGTGCCTAGCAGAAGATACACCACTCCTGAGTGGACATATCTGGCGACAGATGTCTTGGGAACGAGTCACAGGGAGAATAAGGGCGGTGATAGTGACCTGCACTGAACCCATCATTACAGTAGAAGTACAGCTGTTGGTGCCTGGAGTCGAAACAGAAGGGTCACTAACGTTCAAAATCCCCAACCCTCCCTACCTGAGCAAGTTAAAGCACATGTTCTTCACCAAATTACAATTCCCCGACTTTGGAACAACGATAACAAGTCATGAAGAGCACATCCTTCGTTTGGAAATATTGAACTACGCTATCCAAGCCGCTGGTTCAAGCCTCATTGTAGATGCTTAAAGACTTTGTAAATAAACGAGAGTGAGAAGATAACCTAGCGCCTAGTGAAAGCAGAGAAAACTTAGGGGTTTCCTTTAAGTTGACGGAGAAGGGCTAGGGTTGTCCGTGATAAAGTTCAAAAAGACTTTTGCAAAGGGAGATTGCCAGCTTCCGATTGTGTGGTTCTAAAAGCTGAAGTCGAGACAAGAGAGACTGTAAAGGAACTCAAAGAGAAAGAACTTTGTGGTGAAAAGGAGAAAGGAACCATACTGTCTGTAGAACATGGAGGCCGGTAATCCAAACCGCAGAGCCAAATGTTTAATAGGCACATTAATAGTGGGAGTGATACTTCTTATAGCTTTAGTAGTTACTGTATCATATGTGATGGGACACGAGAGTGAGGCAAGGGTACCAGACGAAAAATCTGTAGTGACACCAGAACCCACTGCTGCTGGTAAGAAAGGGGAAACAGTACAGGAGAAAGCGTTATTAGCAGCAGAAGCCCGTAGGTTACACATGGATGAGTCCCAAGGCGACTATAGGTCAAATGCTTATGCCAAATTGTTATATGAATATGTAGATGCCATGGAGGTCAAGGACTGTTATGTGTGTATGCAACTGCCTGCGTCTGTAGATGAAGACATTAGATATCATCACCTACCATTGACTTATGGCATTACATGTAGCTTATTGCTTAGCATATTTTATGGTAGAGATAGTTTTGAGTACTACTTTTCTAATTATGATTCGGTGTTACCTGAAGTCCCAAATTACAAGCAAATGAATAAGTGGGACTATTATAAGAGTGAATACAGATTGGCAAAGTTCTTCATTCCTTGGGATACTTTAGATACTTCACATGCCCGCAGAAATAACCTGACATGCAAAGTGTCAGAAGTCGAGAAGAAGTTTATAGGGCAAGTGGATGATCGTTATAGAAGGCAAAAGATTCTGAAGAAATCAGGACAGTGGAAGACAGATTGGACCGAGGAGGAGAAGGACCACAAAAGGAAGGGTAGTAGTGGTCCTATAGCTTTGGATAAAACACAGAAAGGGAAGTTATGCCTTCACAGAAGCAAAACGTACTACGAAAATGTATTCGTAGGGGAGGTCAGTTGTGAACATGCTTTTAGATTAGAATATTACACAAAGGACTTTTTGAAGGGAATGCAAGTGATTCCAAATGTATATTTTGTATGTGGAAGAAATGCCTATGTGAGACTACCTGACAACTGGTATGGATCATGTTATTTGGCAATTGTCTTCCCCAAAATATACCATGCCCAAGACTTAGAGATCATAGAGGGCAAGGTCTCAACAAGAGGAAGAAGAGACGTAGGGGATGCAGAACTAGTTGGAGATGTATTTGGCGCTGCATTTCCTATTTTAGGACTGATCCTCAATGATGTCAAAATTAGGAGACTGGCAACAGTCGTAGACAGGTTGTCTGCCAGTACTGCTAGATCCTTAATGCTGGTGGAAGGAGAGATGCAATCGATAAGGGCCATGGTGCTTCAGAACCGTCTTGCGTTAGACGTTCTGCTAGCAAAAGAGGGCGGAGTCTGTAAGGCTTTGAAGGTCCAGGAATGCTGCACTTACATTCCAGACAATTCAAAACCTCTGGAGAAAGTTATCATGAACATAACTAACATTCACAAAGAGATCGAAGACCTGACTAAAGTAAATGTTTGGGAAAAGGTGGGTCATGGAATGGGTGAAGTTGGAGGTTGGTTCGCCAACATAGGGAAGAGCTTTGTATGGTACATACTGAAGCCTATCATCATAATAGTGATCTGCGTAATCATGTTGTGGGGATTGGTGAGGTCGTACCAATGGTACAGATCAAATAGGTTGGAGAGATCCAGGAGAGAACAGGAACGGAGATTAGCTGCCATGCAGGACAATCAGTATAGAAGTCTGAGGGCTTTAGAAATGCTGAAACGAGGGAGCCTTGCAACAAGCTCTGTATGAAATATTCAAATTGATGTATTAGTGATGACCCCTAGAGGTCATCAAAGGGGGGAACTGAGAGAGCGCAAACTGAACAAAATGCATGAGTGCACCATAAGTATAAGTTAGTCGCACAAATATAATAGAAGTGCTTGTAAGTGTTGAAGATATTCACCTATACTTAGACGTGTGTAGTTAAAATAGAGAATTCATATAGAAGTAGGACTGACGCAGAAATGTGTGGAAAATGTATTCTTATTAGACGTGATTAATCATGATCCATGTTATGTAGCTGCTAATGGAGGAATGTCATGCTGCAAAGCATAGAAGGGAGCAGGCCTCATGGCCAGGGCAGAAGGGTTTAGAAATGTACACTTAGACATAAACATGGATTGCACTAATGTTATAGTGATTTTGTTTATTTGTTAGATTTATATTCCATAGAAGTGTTTCTCATAATCAAAGAATAAAGTGTTAACATGTTATTTTAATTCA
The DNA here is from genome assembly GCF_964263255.1 of Lissotriton vulgaris. NCBI lineage: Eukaryota > Metazoa > Chordata > Amphibia > Caudata > Salamandridae > Lissotriton > Lissotriton vulgaris. The sequence goes on from NC_141693.1 coordinate 344,315,760, forward strand.
CGAAAGGATTTGAAGAGAATAAAACTTCTGCGAGAAGGGTTGTAGGCCTGAAGAGAGGAAAGGGTTTTTCTAATTCGCACGTGCTGATACATGCCGAGTTGTATTGAGAAATAAGTTGCAAACTTCTGATAGAAGTCTATGAGAATTCGGATTCAAGTTGCGGATGTCTGTCTGCAGGTGCGAGGGGGGTTCCAATCAAAAGTTGATGAATAGAGCTCTGTTCGAGTAGACTGGTACAGACATGGAGGAGGATTCAGGAATGTTTAGGGGGTATCAGCGGGCCGGAGAAGAGCCTGAGAAGCAAGGTCAACGCTGAACACGAGGCCCAGAGGAAGATCATCATGGAAAAAGCCAGAACCGACACCACGTGAGGGGCGTCTCGTGAGGGGCGTTTCAACTGTAATTATGCTTTTGTATTAGGGACAGCACCCCTGGGTGGAGGTAGAGCAGATGCCTGAGGACCCTTCAGAGAGCGGATGGGTAGGCAGAGAGGGATCATGACTGGAGATCATAGGTTTTCACCTAAAGACTAAGAGTGGGTGATCTTCTTAGGAAGACATTCACAGCTGACACCTTTGATAGGTTGGGACCTGGTTAAGTAGGGATACCATCTAGTACAGGGTAGGGACAGCCTAACCTGATTCCTTCCTTCCTTTGTAAATGACGGATAGATCACAATTCTTGCCTATGCTTGAAGCCCTGCTGATTTTGGAACTAGTTCTAGTAGTGTTCTTTGCTCGCCTAAGAGCTTTTAGAGAACACATGTTTGTATTAGTGCCTTTATATCTTTTGAATCTCATTTTGAGATGTCTGTACTTGCAGTTATCAATGACTCTGTAATAAACCTTTAAAACTTAGAAGTAGTATGTGGTTTTTCAGAGTCGAGCCCATTATTGATCAAACTAACCTGGTATGAGATGCACTTTCTTTCCTCAATGACAGGCAATAAAGATTCAATCGACCAGAACGGGGTTTAGATCTAGAGTGATAACATAGAGATCAAAAATCCCGCCCTCCCAGTCGGTTCACATTAGAAATGTGTTCCCCCACAAGAAGTTCCGAAAATGTTACACGCCCCACCACAAAGCTAGGGCCTCCTTTTCGAACGTGGAGTAAGTGTTCTCCGCCCCCGAAGTGCTCTAAAGGGAAAAACAATTGTCTCCTCCCTATTATTATATCTCTTCTGCATAAGGACAGCCCCTAAGCCCACATTTCTGGCATCCATAGTAACAATACAACGATCATTGATGTTAAACAACTTTAGGGGCCTTGCCTGAACGATTGGCTCCTTCAAGAGCTCGAAGTCAAGACCACATTCATCAGACCACACATACTTGCCATTCTTTTTCAGGAGCTCATGCAAACGCGCCGTGATGTCTGAGAAGTTGGCTACACATTTGGCGTAGTATTCAACCAGCCCTAGAAAGGAACGAAGCTGGTCCTTATACTGTGGTTCAGGTGCATTCTGAATGGCATCTAAAATCTTTACCTTTGGTTCAACCCCACTTCCAGAAATGTGGTGCCCTAGATAGTCGACACCTTCTTGAAAAAACTTGCCCTTGTCCTTCCTCAGCATTAACACACTCGAGCTGACAATGTCCAACACTTGCTTGACTCTCGTATTGCGTTCTAACTCAGTTTTCCCATAAATAAGAATGTTGTATTGGAAGAACACAACTCCTGGAGTGCTCTTTAATAGATTCCCTATGAGGCGCTGGAACACTGCAGAAGCCAATGCCAATACAAACGGCATGCATATACAACTAAACGCACCTTCTGGTGTCACAAAGGACGTGAGGTGTCTTGAGTCCTTGCACAATTCCACCTGGTGGTAAGCGGAGGAGATGTCGAGTGAGGAGAAGTACTTGGCACCCTCCAAAGTTGCCAGCATCTCATTGATGTTGGGCAGAGATTAGCGGTCCACCCATATGCAAGCATTAAGGTCACGCAAGTCGACACACATTCTGAGAGACTTGTCCGCCTTGCGCGCCAAAACAATAGAAGCCAACCATTCGGATCCCTCAATGAGCTCAATCACACCCATGGTGCACAACTGCTCAAGTTTCAGCTTGAGTTTACTATGTAAGCTTAATGGTACCTTGCGCACCTGGTGTGCAACGGCCTTGGCGTCATCCTTAAGTACAATGCAGTGTTGGAAACCCTTCAGTTTTCCCAGCTTACCAAACAAATTTTCAGGATACTTTGGATCCAATCATCTTTTGATAACCGTTCAACTGTGACTGCATGCACAGGGGTGGCAGGGAAAGAATTACACTAGAACTGTCTGGCTTCCTGTTTTGACAAAACCATATCCAGATAATTGGGATCCAGAATGATCCCAAGCTTGCCCTGCTCCTCCCACCCCAATACATTTGCACCATCTTTCACAATGTTTATGGTTCCACGAGCACAATCCCCTTTGAACTCAAAGTCACCCTCAAACTTGCCTAGAACCTCCACCCTTTTCCCACCATTGGCAAAATCTGTATGCTGGACTGGTCAACTGGAATGTCACCCAATCTTTTAAAGTCCTTGGTATTAATGAGAGTAAAAGGAGAGCCATAATCAGCAACAAAACGTATGTTTGCGCAGTATAAACTTATTGCACACACAGGGGATTTCTTTTTATGTGAATCAACAATGAAGGCTATTTCTACCACACCATCTGACTGTAAAGAGGAAGAGGAAAACAATAATAACATAGTAGTCTCATCTTCTTCCCTAGAATCAGCATAGTCTTCTTCAATGGTTTTCACAGTTTGCGACGGCCCCTTATGCACTCCCGTAGACTTGCATACACGTGCCAAATGTCAATTTTTGCCATATTTAAAACAAGTCTGGGTTGCAGCATAACAAAACTTGGAATTTCCAAGGGGTGATTTGCTCCCACAATGGAAACAAGAGAGATCAGAATTTCAGATTTGGATTTAGATAAACCAGATGCAGGTGAAGAAACGCGAGTCACATTCACATTGGTTCCCTTTATGGGTTTGCTGTTGTGTTTTGCACTAACCATCTTGACTTGGTTAGATAACGCCGTCCCACTCATCTCCTTCATGCAAAGCTGGGAGTGCTCGATGCTTCTATCCAGAGTGAGAGCATTTTCTAAGTCTGGAATTTCAGAAGCTAATAGTTTTTCCTGAATTTTTCTGTTGGACGTGAGTTCAATTAGCTGATCACAGATTATCTCATTCTTAAATTCCCTATAATTGCAAATAGAGGCTAGAGTTCTGAGAGCAGCTACAAAATCATCGATGCACTCACCGGAAATCTGAGCAAGTTGCAAAAATTTGTGACGCTCCATTACTATATTCCTCTTAGGGTTGAACCTCCTGTCTAGAGCTTTGAGCATAGTCATCCACAATTAAGGAATCACCATTATCGCCTCCACTTACATGTCTGCTCACAAGCTCTGGTGGTAAGATCTTTAAAATGCTTCTTCCATCGGCACCTAGATTGTACACAAGTAAGGCTTTCTTCTTCTTTGAAGTGAGAATTTCTCCATCAATCGCCTCAAGATAAGCATCAAAAGTCTCCTTCCATTGCTGCCAATTAATAGGAGGAGTACCGGGAGATTTCAGAAAGGGAGGTAGTGCGAGTACACGATCCATTGGGTGGCTGTGCTTGGGTGAGTTGCTGTGCAAGAAGTCTCAGCATAGCGACAACCAGAAATTGTTTATCTGACATGAATGAGTGCAAGACAAATCCACTACCAGCTATATTGGAGACACAATAGAAATGTAGTTAGTGGAGTACAAGGAGTGCACATAACCAACGTGCAAGTTCACAAGAGGTTTGCAAATCACTGACGTAATGTTTTCACACAATCTTATTCCACAGAAAAGTGTGCAAGTTACTGGGATGTTGAAAAAGTTAAAATATTCCCAATGATGGTTGAAATAATTGAAATAACAGTGTGTCTACGTAGGAAATACTTTCTTGTTTATAGTAAATAAAGAGTAAACAAAAGAAACGTTGAATGGTGTGTGGATCATCGATGTAAAGGTATCCATGACACAACAGTGAGTCTTAGCTGGCACAGTTGGAGTGAGTCTGAGAGGTGTATACCTCGAATTGCTGTAATAAAGGTGTGCGAATCACCGAAGGAAGAATGAACGCAATACGCAGTGGAAACTGCTGGTCATTTCTTGCTTTATGTACTAGGATCCCCAGGACAGGCAGCACTCTAGACTTAGTTGCCTTATGAGCGCACAAACAAATGCTCTATTTGCCATTATGATGTTATCGCACATGGGCGAGCAGCATTGCAGAAGATTCCGTGGAGCGTTTTAGGGCGCGTTAGGCACTGAGCATGAGAGGTAGCACTTTGAGCTCCGAGGACGAGACACAGCAAAACAGGCTCGTGCCCTAGGTCCTCTCCGTCATTCTGCATGCACAGGTTGTTACGGGCCACGGGTTACCAGGAAGGAGGGTAGCTTTCCTCTGGATTACTAGGGACAAGGTATGTCGGAACCGCTCCCAGGCTGGCTGTTCTCAGCCGGGAGCCAGATGGGCTAGGCCCGGACATCACCTTCCCACTGCCCGGGGCTCCCTCCTCCGGCCTGCCGCATGGCAAAGTGCCCGGAATGGGCTCCATCGGTCCCGGGCAGTCCTCCCGTAGGTAGGTGTCCAGGCCTGAGAGCTCTGGCTGGGTGCTCCCAACCCATGCTTCGTCCCACACCCTGGGCCTGAGCGGGCCTTCCCCAGCTTGGCTGAGTTCAGGAGCATAGGCTGGGACACATGGTGGCCCGAAGCACACCCGTGGAGGCCTACCCATGCAGCTGGCCAGGGGGGCGGGCCCAGGGATTGGTTAAGCTCCACCATGGGCCGGGGTCGTTGGTCCAACGGGAATCCCCATTCTCAGCCCCTAGCTTGAGGCCCAGCTGGGGTCCCTGAGCCCCTAGGACTCAGAGCCCCCGAGCCCTGCATGAGCAGGAGGGAGCCCTCCGGTGAAGGTTCAGGGTGGGCAGATTGGGGTCCTTTGGGACCGGCTATCTGGTCGCACCATTCCCCTGAGACATCTGGTCACGCGCAATGCTTTCCAATGGGGCGACCAGATGGCCGGGTTGGCCAGGAAGTCCTGATAAGGGCTCGCCCCCATCCCCAATCCCAAGCATGGCTCCAGGAGGTTGGGCGCCCCGTGACATTGGTCCCCTCCATCACTGGATGCACACGAGTTAGCAGAAAGAAGGGTAGCTTTCCTCCAGATTACTAGGGACAGGGTATGCCATAATCGATCCCGGGCTGGCGGGTCTCAGCCAGGGACCAGATGGGCTGGGACCAGGCACCACCTTCCCCCTGTCCGGGGCTCCGTCCTCCAGCCTGCCAAGTGGCAAAGTGCCCAGGACTGGCTCCATCAGGCCCGGGCGGTCCTCCCTTTGGTGCCCGAGCCCAAAAGCTCTGGCCAGGTGCACCATGCACTGGGCTCTGCCCTCCACTCCGCCATGGGCCCGGGGCCCATCGGGCGTTCCCCAGCTCGGTTTAGGTTCAGGAGCTCTGGCAGGGGCACTTTGTGATCATGGGGTTGAGGATACCCTCCCCACCCTGGGCTCCATCCTCAGGCCGGGACGCGGGCCTTGAGGTGGCCTGCCCTGCACATGCCGGTCCAAGACCTCCTGCCAGGTTTAGGGGACCTGGCTCTGTCCCCCTGCTCCACCATGGTCCCAGGATGGAGGTCTGTCGGCCCGGACAGGTCTCTCTCCTGCTTTGCCCACCTGTCAAGGTGCCTTGTCGTAGGTCCGGGGGACCCCCGTCTGCAACCCTGGCCCGAGGCCCAGCCGGGGTCTTTGAACCCCCGAGATGCAGAGCCCCAGAGCCCTCTGAAGGGTGGGCAGGAGCCCATCTGCGAAGGCTCATGTTGACAGCCAGCCATCTGGTTGTGCCTTCCCCCTCGGCCATCTGGTTGTGCTTAATAATTTCCATTGGGGTGACCGTTGGCCAGGCTGCCCTGGAAGTCCTGATGAGGGCTTTTTGCCTCCCTGATCCCAGCTAGGGCTCCAGGAGGTTGGGCGCATCCGCCTCTTGGGTCCCCTCAGTCTCACGATGTGCACAGGTTACTAGAAAGGGTGTACCATCCCTCTGGGTTACTAAGTACATGGTACTCCAAAACCCCTCTCGGCCTAACAGTCATCAGCCGGCAGCCGGACGGGCCAGGATGCACCTCCCCAGCCTGGGGCTCTGTCCCTCAATATGTGGTGTGGTGCCCAGGATGGGAGCCCGCGGGCCTGGGGAGGCCTCACCTCTGCCCGGGAGCTTCAATGGGGTCCAGGGTCCCCAGGCTCAGTTTGGTGGCCTGCCCCTTTGTCAGCAGACTAAAACGGGCCGACTCCGGGCCCGGGTAGCGTCACTCTGCTTGGCTTGGTTCAGGAGCTCCAGCCAGTGGCCCACCCCAGGCTCCTTCATCAGGCAGGGTGCCCGGGACAGGATCCAGAGGGCCCAGGGAAGCCTTCCCTGCACCCCTTGGCCAGGGATCCCCGGCTGGGTCCAGGGTCCCGCTGGCCCATGGGTCTGGTGCTCCAGGGGGTGTGGCTTGAGTGCCGATGGCGGTGGTCGCCTGAACGCTCGGCTCCGAGACCGCAATTATCCTGCTTTTCGGGGGACACAGGCGCCCCGACCCCCCAAACGGAGGAGCGCCATGGGGGCTAACTCGGGGGACACCTGAGGGGGCCTGAAAAACAACTGGACAAGGGAGAATGCGGAATTACGAGGAGAGCGGAGCGGGGCTCAAGATGGCGCCCACTCCGTCTCCGTAGACCCAGGGAGCGCTGCGGACCTGGGGAGACCGCCATCTCCGGACCCGTCTTCCCTCTACTTTCCCCATTGGAGGAGCAGCGGTACGGCCGACTGCCTGGGTGGCCGCGGACACCGGGGAACCTTCCGGACGACATCCGCCAGGATCGCGGCTCGCTCCAACGGCACCACGAAAGCCCTGAGTGGCGAAGGGCGTGACTAGACGCGCCGAGCTGCCTGGAGCGGAGCGGTTCTACTCCGTCTTGATCCCGAGGCTGGCAGCGGGCGTGCTCAGTGCCATTGTGTTGGGGGGAACTCGGACCCCCCCCCCGGGACCTGAGGGACACAGTGAACGGCTGAATACGACTTGGACAGACCGCCTGGGGTTCGGCGGGATCGGCGGTTGGGGACGGGGACGGCGGTGTTCGGGGACCTTGGCCGACCCCGGCGGGGCACTATTACCTGGCGGCGACCACTCCCCCCTCCCCCTCCTCTGCTTGCTCCGGGAGACGAGACCGCTGCAGACCACTGAATGGCCGATTAGTGGGGGAATCTCGCACCACTGCGTTGGGATCCGGTTGACGGCCCACGACGGCACAGACCCACAACTAGTAATTAGAGACACTTTGCCGGACCCCCTTCCCGGCTGGGCACCTGCTGGGACCCCCACTGGAGAACACGGCCGACATGGGGAAGCCAAGGGGTGCTAAAGGTGGCACTCAGGCCGTCTCAGACACGGAGGGTCCTGACAAAGATGACCGGCTGGACCCGGAGAAATCGGGGGGCCCGCACCTACAGCAACAATTCGATAGGATCTTGGAGGCGATCGCAGACACACGATCGGCCCTGCAACAGGACGTTGCTCAGGTTGCGACGAGTCTGGGCCTGCTCAGAGCGGATCACGGTAAGCTCTCGGACAGAGTCAAAGAAGTAGAGAACTCGGTGGGAATCTTGGAACCCGCGCGAAAGACCCTGCCCGCTGCCATGAAGGATGCCTTATCCCGCATTGGGGACCTGGAGAGACGAGCGGAGGACGCGGAAGGGCGTAATAGGAGAAATAACATCCGCGTGGAGGGCCTACCAGAGAAGATTGAAAATGGCGACATGGTGACCTACCTAGAGAACTGGCTCCGGACTGTGGTAGCGCCCGAGGGGCTCTCCTTCTACACCTTGGAGCGGGCACACAGAGTGCCGGCCAGACCGCCACAACAGGGCCGATCCCCACGTCCGGTGGTGGCGCGGCTACTGCATTTCGGTGACAGGGATCTCCTTCTCAACGCCGCCAGGCAAAATGGACCATACCAGATGGCGAACAGTCAAGTGAACATCTTTCCGGACTACACCTACGAAACCCAGCGAAAGCGGGCCTCCTTCCTGGCGATCAAACGGGAATTGTGGAGCGAGAGCATTCAGTACTCCTTGCTGTTTCCGGCGAAACTCTGCATCATCCTGGACGGCACGACCAAATTTTTCGAAAACCCGGAGGACGTATGCAGTTGGCTTGAGCTATACAGAGCTGGCAAGGACGGCTTTGGTTCCTCCTTCAAATCCACATCGGAAATTGGCCATCAGAGGAGATCTAAGAGAATCCAGAGCCGCCGTGGCAGATCGGGCAGACCCTCAACGGTGGAGACTGCGGCGGAGCAGCGAGGGGTGCTGGAGAAGGTCTCCAACATATCTGGCTCCCAAGGCGGACCCGTCACGGAAGACTCGGAACCTGGCGGAGGTGGGGACCAATCGGACACGGAGGACTCTGAGACTGACAGTGTGAACTTACCTGTGATTACCCCTGATTCGGGGGAGGGCCTGCTAGATGGACAGGGATGAACTCGGGTGAGCTGATTCCGGTTGGGGGGGGGAGATGGCGGGAGTGGGGGAGACCCTGGCGGGTGCTGTTGGGCAATTGATCATCGGGTGGGTTGGGGTCGCACCTTCTTCCCGGCCTCCATGACCTGGGGCTCGGTCACGTCTCGGTAGCATTGAGGCGCGGAGACCCCCTATCGACGCTCGACCCCCACTCAGCCCTTAAGGCACACCTGCGCTGGCTACCGTCAGGTTAGTTGGGGGGGGGTGGTTTTTCTAAGGGTAAGGTTTGGATGGGAACTAGATGGTACTATTTGGGACCTGTTCTGGGGAGGGTGGAGGGGAGTAAGGGGTTTGGGGGTGTTCTGCTGTTGTTGGGGGGGAAGACTGCCATTGGTGTGGGACTAACAGTGGGTTTGATCGTACTCGAGCATTGCTGGGGGAAACTGGGTGAGACACTATGGGACAATGGCTGATTCATCCAATCTGAAATGTATCACTTGGAATGTGCGAGGCCTTCACACCATGTCTAGGCGCCATAAGATCCACGCTTACCTAGTGCGCAGAGGGGTACAGATTGCGCTGCTACAGGAGACACACCTCACTAAGTCAGAAGGATTGGCGCTGCAGCGTAGGTGGAGAGGGCAGGTATACTGCACTACATATTCAGCTTATGCGAGAGGCGTGCTGATCTGGGTGCGAGCCGGGGTACCCTTACAGGTTACTAAATCCGTAGTGGATCCGGAGGGGCGATTCGTGGCAATTACCGGTAAACTGGGGGGCAGAGCTCTGAACATTTGCTGCATTTATGCGCCTAACGTGGACCAACTCGCTTTCCTGACCGCGCTGTCGGGCTCCCTGGCCCACTACCTATCGGGACCCCTCTTAGTAGGGGGAGACTTTAATTCGGTGATGGACGGTGATCTTGACCGATCACATCCCCCCCTCCCGGACTCGCCAGTTCGTCAAGTGGCTAAAGGTAGGAGGGAGTGGCAGGCTCAGTGGGGACTGACGGACATTTGGCGAGCACAACACCCGCACACCCGGGACTACTCTCACTTCTCTGGTATGCATGAGCTGCATGTGCGGCTGGATGGGCTGCTGGGATCGGAGGAACTATTATCCGCGACCGTGAAATCTGAGTACCTGACGAGGACCATCTCTGATCACAATCCCCTATTAGTAGATTTTCGATGGTTTCCGGGTGCCCCCAGTGTGCCCACTTTGAAGCTGCGTCCCGAGATATTGGAAGATCTGGTGTTTAAGACGGACCTGGAGGATAAAATCGCGGAGTACTTCGCGGAGAACGCGGGCACGGCTGGGACGAGGGCCACGGAATGGGATGCATTTAAAGTGGTGGTTAGGGGATATTGCATAACAGAAGAAGGTGGGAATGCGGCGGGTTATTCTGGACGACCTGGCTAACGCTGACCGGAGACTCCGCGAGATGGAGCTTCTTCGCCCCGGCCACCCGGAACTTCAGGGGCAGGCCTCGGCAGCGAGGGAAGCGGTAGCTGTGAAGGTTGAACGACTGCGTAGCTTCGACTATAAGGCCTACTTGACCAGGTCACTAGCGGAGGGGGATAAATCAGGATCGCTCCTGGCTTGGCTGGCCAACCCCATGAAGCGTACTACCCCTACGATGGCCATGCATACCGCGGAAGGCAACGAGGTATACACCCAACCCGAGATCCTTGATTGCTATCTGCGTTATTATGAAAGGTTATACCGCAGTAGACTAACGCAGGACACTGCCCTGATCGATGATTACTTGCAGGGTCTGTCGATCCCCGCTCTAGAGCCTGAACAGGCGAAAGACTTGGGGAGAGACGTGGAGCTAGGGGAAATCCGCAGCGCCATAAAAGGGATGGCAAGAAACAAGACTCCGGGCCTAGACGGACTTCCGGTGGAGTTCTACTCCACCTACGCCGACCTCCTGGCCCCCCGGTTATTGGTGGTGTATAAGGAAGCGATGCGCCTGGGACGCCTCCCCGGTTCGATGTGCGAGGCCTTGGTAGTCCCCCTACTCAAACCTGACAGGGAGGGCAATGACCCGGCATCTTACCGACCGCTTTCGGTGCTTACGGTCGACTACAAGAATTTAAGCAGTATACTAGCATCGAGATTGTTGGGCCACATGAGCTCCTTGGTGCATGATGATCAGGCGGGATTCATCCCCAAACGTAACACGACAATGAATATCCGCCGCCTGTTCCGCCTACTGGGGGAAACCCATGCTGAGGCCCCCTGTCCCTTAATCCTCTCGATTGACCTAGAAAAGGCTTTCGACAGTTTGGAGTGGGAATACCTCTGTAGAGTGCTTGTACACTTTGGTCTGGGGGAGGGGTTTCTGCGGTGGACCACGGTACTGTATGCTTCGGCGAAGGCCAGAGTGAGATCGGGCCCACTGATTTCCCAACAATACCCAGTGGAACGGGGTACGAGGCAGGGATGCTCGTTGTCCCCCCTGCTCTTTGCACTCGCGGTAGAACCCCTGGCGCTGTCGATCCGAACCGGGGCCTACTTCAAAGGATTGCGAACCTCGACGGGGCAACAGTACATCTCCCTCTATGCCGACGACCTGTTGCTCTTTCTTGAAGATGCAGGCGAAGCCTTGGCCGGGGCTGATACAGCACTTAAGACCTTTGGGGAGCTCTCGGGCCTTAGAGTGAACTGGGCCAAAACCTGCCTGTTCCCGGTTCGAAGGGGGGAGCCCCGACCTGACACAACCAGGGTGATTAGAAGGGAGCCCATCTGCCTCAAATACCTAGGGGTGTACGTGTATCATGACCCTGCTGATATCCTCGACGGCAATATCGCCCGTTGTATTTGGGCACTGAGGGGCAGTATGGGCTTTTGGGCCACCCTGCCGCTATCGGTGGCAGGACGTATTGCACTGCTGAAAATGGTGGCGCTCCCTCGGCTGCTATATTACTTTAGGACGCTCCCGATCTGGGTCCCGCCGGCCACCTTCCGGACCTTGAATTCCATGCTAGTGGCGTTCCTCTGGGGATCGGGCCACCGCAGGGTGGCGCTCAAGACCCTGATGAGGCCGAAATTGGAGGGGGGACTGGCGGTGCCCGACTTTGAGAAGTACTATTTGGCTGCCCAGTTGCAGATTTACACCCAGGAGGTAGCGCAGGAGTTTCGAGGCCCGGAGGAGGGGAGGGGGCGCGGTATGCCCAGACATGTTATATCCTACATCGCACTACAACAAAGGTTAGCCTTGAGGGACCTCACGCTCGAAGAACGCACCATACGGTCATGCTGGAACCGAGCACATAGCCGGGCGGAGCTGAAACGCCCGTATGCTCCGGAGATCCCATTGGGGATGCTCACTGCCTTGCCACACGGTGGCGATTGGTCACGATTAAGGCATTGGGAAGACGCGGGGTTACAACTGGTGGGCGACCTCTATGAGGATGGAGTGTTGTTGGCCTTTCAGGAGATTCTTGACCGCTTTGATATTCCCCGAGGTGATTTCCTGCTTCACGCGGCGGTCACAAGGGCAATCCAGACGCACTGGCAGAAGGGTCTAGAGGAACCACCGACGTCAGCGGCGTCCCAATTTGTCATGATGTCGTCGGGGACGATCAAAGCAGTAATGTGCTTGTATTCCAGAATGGTCAATGAGGGACTACCCCCGCTAGATACACTCAGGACTCGGTGGGAGGCTGACATTGGGAAAGACATACCGGAGACTAAGTGGGCACAGCTGATGCGCCGAGCCTGGAAAGGAACGCGCCACGCCTGATTTCAGTTGGTTCACTTCTACATACTTCATCGGGCCTACTTGACCCCGGAAAAAATACAGAAATACTTTGCCTCGGACACGGCGGCCTGCCCCAGATGCCGGACGCCCGCGGCTGACCTCATACACATGTTGTGGTCCTGCCCTGCGCTGTCCTCATACTGGTCGCTGATTAGAGACACCCTTAACGGGGTTACTGGGAGGGCCCTGGTATTTGACGCCGCGGTTGGGATCCTGCATTGGTTCCCTCACACTCCTAAAAACAAACTTTCCAGTAAATGTATTGACCTGGGGCTCATACTGGCAAAGCGGGAGATAACTAGGCATTGGAAAGCACGGGTTGGTCCAACAGGCACTAAATGGCGCAATGAACTTCTAAAATGGGCCATGGGAGAGAGCACCCTGAGGTATCAACTGGCGAGGCGACAGCAGAACGAGAAGGCGTTAGAGACAGCACAGGAATGGGAGACGTTGGTGCAGGCCCTATGCGATTACAGCACTTCCAGTGACTCCGATAGTGATGACAGTGAACAGCCTCCGTCCCTGTAGACATACTTCGAAACGATCTTCCATATAGAAGGGAAAGGTTTCCTACCACAAGCTCTCAGCACACACACTAGCGCACCGATGGCGGGGTGGGAGGGGGGGTGGTGGATAGAGGCAGAGAGAAGCGGAGTAAGCTTCCGCTGACATTGAAGATTTTTTCATACCGTTTGTTCGACCCTTGGTCCTCTGGGGGTTGGGTCGGGTGGGAGAGGTGGGGTGTTTTCAAGTTGTTTAGAAAAGCAGAAGAACACTTTTCAAGTATTTGGGTCGACACCAGAAGACCGCAAGACCCTTATACCATGGTTCAACGTAAACGCCGCCCAGCCTCCGGGATGTGGGCTGAATGGCTGTGTGGTAGGGGTATTTCACTACCAGGGTTTCTTTCCTTTAATTGACACTGGTAATGTATCATTGGGCCGGCATGTAACTTTTGCTAATTCCTGCAATAAAAATATATTTAAAAAAATAAAATAAAATAAATGGGTCTGGTGCTCCAGCCCTAGGTCCCATCCCACAGCCTGCTGCTCTGTCAAAGGCCCGAGATGGGGTTCTGTCATGCCCGCGGAGCCTCCCACTGCTTGGCTGGGTTCAGGAGCTGCAGCCGGGGGCCTCGAGGGCCCTGGGGAGGGTGGCTCTCCACCCTGGGCTCTGTTCGCGGGCCTGCCATGTGGCAGGATGCCTGGAACTGGGTCCCATAGACCCGGGGAGGCTTCTCCTGCGCCTCTGGGCCTGGGAGCTCCACCTAGGTACAGAGGTCCCACTGGGCCCACGTCAGGTGTTCGAGCCCTGGGTCCCATCCCCCGGCTTGCCGCTCTGCCAAAGGCACGAGATGGGGTTCCTTCATGCCCGGGGAGCCCCCCTCGCTTGGCTGGGTTCTGGAGCTCCGTCCGAGGTGGCCTCCCCACCCCGGGCTCCATCCTTGGGCCTGCCGCGTGGCAGGGTGCCTGGGATGGAGTCCTGTGGGCCAAGGGAGGCTTCCCCTATGCCTCTGGGCCTGGGAGCCACGCCTGGGTCCATGGGCCACACCGGGCCCTGGGTCTGGTGCTCCAGCCCTGGGTCCTGTCCCCCAGCCTGCCCCTATGCCATAGGCATGAGACGGGGTTCTGTCATGCTTGGGGAGCCCCCCTCACTTGGCTGGGTTTATGAGCTCCTTCTAGGGCCCGTGAGGGCCCCAGGGAGGGCAGCCTCCCCACCCCGGCTCCATCATTGGCCCTGCCGCGTTACAGGGTGCCTGCCCCAGTGCCACTGGGACCAGGAGCCCCAGCTTGGTCCAAGGGCCTGTTCAGCCACAGGTCGGGTGCTCCAGCCCTTAGCTCTGTCCCCCAGCCTGCCGCTATGCCAATGGCCCGAGATGGCGTTCCGTCATGCCTGGGGAGCCCCCCTCGCTTGGCTGGGTTCAGGAGCTCCGTCCGGGGCACCTGAGGGCCCCGGGAGGGTGGCCTCCCCACCCCAGGCTCTGTCCTTGTGCCTGCCACATGACAGGGTGTCGGGGACGGGGTCCAGTTGGGCTGGGGAGGCTTGCCCTGCACCTCTGGGCCTGGGAGCCCTGGCTGGGTCCAGGGGCCCCACCAGCCCCAGGCCGGGTGCTCAAGCCCTGGGCCCTGTCCCCTGGCCTGCCTCTGTGCCAAGGGCCCAGGACAGGGGTCCTTTAGTCCCGTGAAGATCTCCCCTGTTTCACCTGCTTGTTAAGGTGTATGTGGGCCCTGGGTCCGGGAGCCCGCCATCTCCCCCCTCGCAGCCCCATGGCTGTGGCCCAGCTGGGGCCCCGGGCTTCCGGACCCATTCCCTCGGCGGCCGCTCTCTCTTTCATTAGGGCACAGAGCGACCAGATGGCCGCCCTTCGAACCTGGCCATCTGGTCATGCCCTTCCCCTCAGCCATCTAGTCGCACCTATCCCCTAGTCCATCTGGTCGCATGCAATGCTTCCCAATAGGGTGACCAGATGGCTGGGCTTCCCTGGAAATCCAGATGAGGGCTCATTTGCCTCCCTGATCCCAGAAAGGTCTCCAGGAGGTCGAGCACGTTCACGCCTTGGGGCCCCTCTGTCAGTCGGTACACACATATTACAAGAAAGGGGGTAATTTTCCTCCTGTTCATTAGGAAGAGGGTCAGTCAGACCTCTGTGAGGTCCGGCAATTCTGAGACAGAGGAAGGCAGGACTCGTACCCCCATGCGGTCCTACAGGGTCACGGGTCAGTGCCTACCTCTCAGCCCCTTCCCGATGAGCCTTCCCTCCGAGCCTGCTCGCCCCGGGAGCAGGCAGGGACGCAAAGCCAGCATCTCCCCCGTGCAGTGGAGGACCTGGCCGTCCTCCAATTGATTGGGCACTCTCGGTCCATTTAGGGATGGACTGCTTGGCCAGCCTTGGCTGTTTTTTCAAGCAAAGAGCTTCCACCCCGCATGGACTGTCCGACTTGAGGGCCTGCCGCCTGGTGGGAGACCCTTTACCCTACCCAGCAGAGCGAAGGCCGAGTGGCCACGCCAGCTCATGCCCCCCAGTGGTCCGACCCGAGCAGAAGGGGTCGGGTAGTGGTAGGCCCTCGGACGCTGCCACCCAGCAGATCCGTAGGCCAATTGTACCGCGCCGTCAGCCCTCTCAGCCCAACGCATTTCCACAGGAGCTCTGAACGACAGTTCCGAGGGGTGCTGACACCGCCAGGCTTCGGCACCCTTGCGTCTCGCTCAGGCTGCGCCTCAGCCTGCCTCTCCCTTCTGGGGGAGATGGCTGGGCCCACCGGTGCCCATGCGACCATACCTTTTCACCCTTCCAGCGAGCCCTCCCGCTCAGGCGGGTGGGCTCCTTTGCCTAGCAGGCTCCAGAGAGAGAGGGGTGTGCGAAGGTTGCAAGTCGGGGAGACGGGCATGCGCTACCCAAACCCACCCCATCAGCAGTGCTGCTACTTGGTTGATTCTGCTAGTAGCATATGCTTGTCTCAAAGATTAAGCCATGCACGTGTAAGTACACACAGCAGGTACAGTGAAACTGCAAATGGCTCTTTAAATCAGTTATGGTTCCTTTGATTGCTACATCTGTTACTTGGATAACTGTGATAATTCTAGAGCTAATATATGCAGACGAGCGCTGACCTCCAGGAATGCGTGCATTTATCAGACCACAGCCAATCTGGGCTTGCCTGGCCGCTTTGGTAACTCTAGATTACTTCAGGCCGATCGCACGCCCCCGTGACAGCGACGATCTATTCGGATATCTGCCCTATCAAATTTCGATCTTCCTTTCGGTGCCTACCACGGTGACCATTGGTAACAGGGAATCAGAGTTCTATTCTGAGAGGGAGCCTGAGAAACGGCTACCACATCCAAGGAAGGCAGCAGGCGCGCAAATTACCCAATGCAGTCCCAGCAGTAATTCCAGCTCCAGTAGCATATATTAAATTTGCTGCTGTTAAAAAGCTTGTAGTTGGATCTTGGGATCGAGCTGGTGGTTTGCTGTGAGGTGAGCTACCTCCTGTCCCAGCCCCTGCCTCTCGACGCCCCTTGATTAACCTTGGGCAGAGTTGGCTTAGTGCCACTACGCGGAGTTCCATGGAGTTATGAAAAAAATCTGTTTAACAGGAGCCCATGTCCTGCAGCCAGCCGAGGGTCCGTGTCCCTGGGATGGGGGTTCCTCATCCCCATGCAGGCTCCCATATCCCCCCCGACCTGGCTGGGTTGAGAAGCAGGGACAAGGTCCAGGACCTGGGTTTCGGGCAGGGTATGGGGTGTGGGAGCATCGTCCTGTGGCCTGCCAAGGGTCCGTCTACCTGGGACATGGGTCCCTGGTACCCGGGGGGCTCCCTCCCTTCCCCGGCCTGGCTGGGTTCAGAAGTGGGAACCGATTCCGGGGAATGGGCTCTGGCGGGCCCTTGGGTGCATAGTCCATGTCCTGTGGCCAGCCAAGGGTTTGGGTGCCCGTCAGGGGGGTCCATCGGGCCAGGGCAGGCCTCCCCGCTTTGTCTGCGTGTTAAAGTGCCTGTGGGCCCCTGGTGGGACTTCCGTCGGGGTCCCCCCATTACAACTCTGTGCCCGAGACACAGCTAAGGGCTCTGATGAGCCCCGGGAAGCAGAGCCCCGAGGCTTGAGGCCTGCCTCCTCGATCCCATCAGGGCTCTAGGAGGTCGGGCACCCCATGCCCTGGGTCCCCTCGGTCACTCTGTGCACACGGGTTACCAGAAAGAAGGGTAGTTTCCTACGGATTACTATGGACAGGGTATGCCAGAGCCGCTCCCAGGCTGGCAGTTCTCAGCTGGGGACTAGATGGGCTAGGCCCGGACAACACCTCCACACTGCCCGTGGCTCCCTCTTCCGGACTGGGGTATGGGAGCCCGAGTCCTGTGGCCTGCAAATGGTCCATCTGCCCGGGACAGGGGTCCCTGGTGCCCAGGGAGAGAGGGAACCTCCACGGGCACCAGGGACCCCTGGCTGGCTTCAGAAGCGGGGACCGGATCTGGGACCTGGGCTCCGGCGGGCCCTGGGTTGCGGGAGCCCCTGTCCTGTGGCCAGCCAAGGGTCTGTGTGCCCGTCATGGGGGTCCATCAGGCCAGGGCAGGCCTCCCCTGCTTCGCCTGCTTGTCAAGGTGCCTGCTGGCCTGAGACCCAGCTAAGGGCTCTGATGAGACCCCAAGAAGCAGAGCCCCCGAGCCCTCCAAAGGGCAAGCAGGAGCCCTAATGCAAAGGCTCGGGTGGTCAGATTGGCATCCTTCAGGCCCAGCCATCTGGTCGCGCCATTCCCCTCGAGGCTCACCCCACGGCCGGTGTTAGGCCTGTAGCGGCCCGACACGCCAGGTCCAGGTCTTCTCAGAGTCGAGTTGCTTGGGAATGCAGCTCAAGGTGGGCGGTAAATTCCATCTAAGGCTAAATACGGGAGCAAGAACGATAGTGAGTTCAAGAGGGCGTGAAACAGTCGAGAGGTAACCGGGTGGGGTCCCTGCAGTCTGCCTGGAGGATTCAACACAGCAGGAAGGTCGGTGGGCCGGGAGTTCCGGATCCCCTCCTCGGCACCGGCGCCCGGGCCCTACCTGGCCCCCTCAGGGTGCATTTCCTCCGCGCTGGTGCTCCGCGACCGGCTCCGGGTCATCTGGGAAGGCTTCGAAGTGGCAGGTGACCCTCCGTTCCGCCGGAGGGTTTTACAGCCTCCCTAGCTACAGCTTCGCCGTGTCCCCGGGGCAAAGGGAGATTTGGCCGCCTCTGCGCCCTCCCCAGGCACCAACTCCCAGCCACTCCTGGGGGCACGCCGGGGTGTGAAAGGAAGGACGGGCCCCCTGCTCCAGGGCGACTGTTGATTGGGGCAGACTGTGCTCAGTGCGTCCCAACTGCGTCACGTCGCTAGGCTGGGATGCCACGCTGGGCGCCAGGGGTCTGCAGCGTTGTCGGTTACCCACCCGACCCATCTTGAAACAAAGATCAAGGAGTCTCTAACACGTGTCGGAGGGCCAAGAAACACCCTGTGGCGCAATGAAAGTGAGAGCCGGCGCGCACTGGCTGAAGTGGGATCCCACCATGCGTCCAGCGGCAGGTGCACCACTGGCCCGTCTCGCCCGCTCCGTCGGGGAGGTGGAACATGAGTGTGCATGAAAGAACCATAAAGATAGTGAAATATGCCTGTGCAGGTCAAAGCCAGAGGAAACTCTGGTAGAGGTCCGTAGCGGTCCTGAAGTCCAAATCAATCCTCTGACCTGGGTATAGGGGTGAAAGACTAAATGAACCATCTAGTAGCTGGTTCCCTCCGAATTTTCCCTCAGGATAGCTGGCGCTCAAAGCCCCCAGTTTTATCTGGTAAAGCAAATGGTTAGTGGTCTTGGGGCCGAAATGATCTCAACCTATTCTCAGACTTTAAATGAGTAAGATGCCCAGCTCGCTGGCATGGAGCCGGGCATGGAATGCAAGTGCCTAGTGGGCCACTTTTGGTAAGCAGAACTGGCGCTGCGGGATGAACAAACGCCGGGGTAAGGTGCCCAATGCCAATGCTCATCAGACCCCAGAAAAGGTGTTGGCTGATATAGACATACTAAAGTATATACAAGAACGCTTGAATGCTCGACCTAACAATTAGGGGGCATATTTACAAGGGGATTGCGCCACCGGAGGGTCACTTTTTTCCAAGTTCCGATGGCGCAATGCCCTGCGCCATATTTACAAAGTGGCGTTAAGCCACATTGCATGGCTTAAACGCCGATTTGTAAATATGGTACTGTTTCCCGCAGTTTTCTGTGTGAAAGGGGTGTGCAATGGGTGTTGCTCTGGGCGTTCCAGCGCAATACCCATTGCTTTTTGATGCTGCCCCAGATTTACAAGAATCTGTAAATCTGAGGCAGCACCAAAAACTAACGCCATGCAAAAAGCAGGCGTTAGATTGGTGCATCGAGGAGCAATACTTTTATTTCTCCTTGTTTTTGCTTTTTCTATAGGGCCTATTTACAAGGAAATGACAGAGCGCAAAGCTACAGCAAATTTTGCAGCGCCACGCTCCGCCATTTAAAAAAATGCTGGGATGCACCTTATTTACAACAATACAGTGCACCCCTGTGTTTTCCCTAGCACTGATGCTAAAAATAGCTGCCTTTCACCAATGCAGACACCCTTGGCCTTAGTGCAAGGGTGCCTGCGTTGCAGGGCATGATTGTTTATGTGCAGGAAGGTGTACCTTCCTGCACATAAACAATCAATAATGGTAGTTTGTTACTTCAATGTATGCTGCATTCTGCAGCACACATAGAAGAGTCAAATCGCCATTATTTTGTGATTATATATTATTAATATTATATTATTATTTTTTATATTATTATTATTATGCATATTATTATATGCAGGAGGTACACCTTCCTGCATATAAACAGTCATTAATGGCATTTTGTTCTTTCCATTTTTGCTGCAGAATGCCGCACACATAGAAAAAGCAAATACTAGGAGAAATACAAGTAGTTCTCCTTGTTGCGTCATTCTAATGCCTGCTATTGCACGGTGTTACTTTTTGGTGCTGCCTCAGATGTACACGGTGGAATACCCACAGTAACACCCATTGCACTCCCCTTTCATGCAAATACCTGCGTGAAGGGGTACAATAGTTACAAAGTGGGGTTAAACCACAAAAAGTGGCGTAATGCCACTTTGTAAATATGGTGCAGGGTATTGAGCCATTGGAACATCAAACAAAGTGAAGTTCTGGTTGCCCAAACTCCTTGTAAATGCCCCTATGTTTGCTCCATTCTGCACCACACATAGAAAGAGCAAAGCAACAATAATTACTGTTTTTTGTGCAGGAAGGAGTCCTGCACACAAAAAATCATTAGATAATGGTGATTTGCTACTTCTTTCTATCTGTGCTGCTGAATGCAGCACACATTGAAGTAGCAAATTGCCACAATTGATTGTTTATGTTCAGTAAAGGACACCTTCCTGCACATAGACAGGCATCCCTGCAACACAGGCACCATTGCACTAAGACACAAGGGTGTCTATGCTGGCGCTAGGCAGCTAGTTTTTGCCAAAACACAGGGGTGCCCGCATTATTGTAAATACGGTGCATTCCTGTTTTTTTTTTAATGATGCAGCGCAGTGCTGCAAAATTTGCCTCAGCGCCTCGCTACGCCATTTCCTCGTAAATATGCCCCTTGTTGTTTTTGATTAAGCTCTGCCTGTTCTTAAAAGCTGGGTAGATGATGTCTTTATCCCAGCAAACCGTTCATTGATGCTGTGGAAAAGGCCTACCAGTGAGGCAGGGAAGGTCGCTGTAGATGTGATGCGTTGACAAGGGACAAGCTGCAGCTACTCCTTGGTCCACTGGCTTTCTGAGGCAGTTCACAGGTGATTAACATCCCTTGAAGTCCTCTCAGTCCGAAAAGAAGTCCAGTCGCTACAGAGATACCAGTCGCCATGTATCACCGTAGTAGCCGAATCCTTCCTGGTACGATTAGCTGCCTTCTGGTTGACCAAGCTGCACTCTGATGACTCAGGGTTTTGCTAACTCTGGGGCAATTTTGAGCATCTGGTCCTGGTCTCTGGTGCTGCACGGTGGTGAGAAACACTCCCTTGAAACTTTTTACTGCCAACTCGCCCAGCAGGCATCTTCAGGTGTTGTGGTTCTGTGCTGCAAACAGGAGGTCAAAAAATGGACCTGTGGGGTCTTTTGCTTTGGCTAGGCTCCAGAGACTACTTTCTCCATGAGCGGGACACACCAGACACAGTTACTTTCCTTCGCTAGCCACCAGGTTCAACAGGTGCAGTTTACATCGGTGCAGCCTCTCTTTGCCCCTCTGCCAAGTGTTCCCAATTTGCTCTACAAATGTTACTTCATCCTTGAAGCTCACCTTTTGGGCCAACACATGTGTGGCTTCCAGTAAGAGACAGGTAAACTCTCTCTGCAGCGCAGGTCCCTATTGTCTCTGTTAGACCTGGCATCTTTTGGCATGTTTCCCCTGTCTTTTTGCTTTCTGACCTCTCAGTTTTAACTCTGTTTTTTGCTGGTTTAGTGTCTCTGTGCACTTTCCCAATGCTGTTCAGTGTTTAAGTACAAGTGCTCCCGTTGTAAATTCCGTTATGGTTTGATGTTTCCTTGAGTGGCATATTTGATTTACTAGTAAGGCCCTAGTACAGTGCACTGAGAATGCCGGAACCTGTAAATCACATACTACTAGTGGGCCTGCAGCACTGATTGTGCCACCCACAGAAGTAGCCCTGTAAAGGAATCTCAGACCTGATTGTGCCACCCACAGAAGTAGCCCTGTAAAGGAATCTGACCTGGACCAGCCACTGCAGAGTTTGTGCACAGTTTGTAACTGCCATGTTGACTTGGCAAAGTGCACCCACTTGCCAGGCCCTAATCTTCCCTTTTCTTACATATAAGGCACCCCTAAGGTAGATCCAAGGTATCCCTGTGGGCAGGGTGCTGTGTATATTAAGGGTAGGACAGGCACTGGTGTGTGTGGCTTGTCCTGGTAGTGAATTACTGTGTTCTTCGTGTTTCACTATGGAAAGGCTATCTGTCCCATAGGATAGAATGGGAGTTTTACTTATAACAACTTATAAGCATAACCTCCCATTGGGACAAGATAGGGAAATGGAGTCCAGTATGCCTGGACCCAGAATGTAAAGATGCATCTTTTAGTAAAGACGACTTTTATGTTCTGTGTCTGAAAATACCACTTCTAGAAAGTAGGTCAAAGCTGGGCTGAATAGACCTGGGCAGCATTTAGAGTAGTGGGAGGAGATTTCCTTGCACCTGAATAGGCCTGGTTTCCTTTAGACAATGCTGTTTCCTCCTCCTGCAGTGAAACTGAACAAACGAGGAGCAAACTGGTTTGGACTAAGCACAGACACTCTCTGCCTGAGAGAACAAAGGAATTTTTTGTATAAATATTGGGATCCAAACCCCAGAACTTTAGGACTCTTTGGACTAAGAAGACTGCCAAGAAGAAGAGCTGGAGAAGCTGTGCGGAGGAACTACCACTTTGCTGTGTGTTTTGCTGTGTTGGCCTGCAGTGGATGCTTCTGTCTTGGGCAGTGACATGACTGGACTGAACTTACTGCAACTTCTTGTGTGAGTTTCTCCAAGGTTTTCAGGTAGAGCTTGCCCCTGTTCAAAAAGTCTCAGAAACAGCAAAGACTTCAAGTTCATCTGCTACCAGCACTGGGGACTGTGTGTTTTGTGCTGCAACAGAAAAAAAAGCAACCCAACACTGTAAACGATGTCGCTGCCGACTCTGTGTCCTGAAGGCACCGCAGAGAGCACCGCCACACTTCGCACTGCAACCCTGGTCTCACCAACAATACCACCTGACTATGCCACAGAGCCGCTTCTTGTACCGTGAAATGTGGGCACGGCAATCCACACCGCCTCGCTTCACGTTGCGGCCCTGAGGTCACCGACGCTCCCCGCTGACATCGACACTTCTGCTTGCACCGTGGTTCATGGGCACCGTCCGTAAGTTTCACGATGCACCACCTTCGTCCCGGACCACAGCCTTGGCCTTCCTGTGCCATCGACTCCAGTTTGTCAGCTGACTTCAGCACTTCCAGAATGATGATGCCTATGCTTGCACCGTGATCTGCCAGCACTGTGAAGAGCACCGCATCACTTCACACCACAGTCCTGGTCTCAACGACGCCGCTGGAAGTCCATCACTGAGCTGGTGCCTGCATCGCACCCTGAGGGGACCGCAAGCAACACTGCTGCACTTCGCACCACAGCCCCAACGCCTGCCGACACCTGCGCTCCTGACTTCAACCACCCTCTGCAACATGTGTGACATCAAGGGCCTGACGACTCCAGAACCGACCTCCGGAACTGATGCCTGTGGGCGCTGGATCTTTGGGACTCAATGAGAGGCCGGCAAAGCTCTGTATGTCTAAAATATACTGTTTTGCGGCTCTTTCTGACACCGTAGCTGGCCCGGAACGCCGAGGTCAGCCAGAACTGTTATTCACAATGCCGTGATAGCCCCAGACCGAGCTATCAACTTCAAGGAACTGTATTTTAAGTCTACTTTTTTTACTGATTAAAGAGGATTCACCTGTATGGTGAATTTTTTTAATTATTTTTGGTCTTTTTCTAAAACTGGTGTGGTGTTTTTTTGTAGTGTTTTCACTGTATTACTGTTGGTTATGTGCAAATGCTTCACACACTGCCACTGAGATAAACCTGACTGCTCGTGCAAAGCTACCAAGGGGATGCAGGGGTTATTTTAGGAGTGTAACTCCCTTGCCCTGACTAGGAAGAAGGGTCCCTACTTGGACAAAGGTACCTACCTCTGCCAACTAGAGACCCCCATTTCTAACATTCTACTTACTTCCTGGCCAGTGGTGGCTCCTTCGCTAAGGCAGAGGAGCGTCGCCCAACTGCTCGTTGGGCAGTGGAAAATAAAAATAAAATGATAATAACTAGAAGTTATTATCAATTTATTTTTCTTTGTGACTCCAGCCAAGTCAGGCAGGATGGTGCTGGGCTGGGCTCCCTGCCATCAGATGGAGCAGGAGTGGTTTGCACTCCCTCCCTAAGTGTGCATGATGGCTTGGACGGCCGTTTGGGGCCGGCGAAACAGTAATGCGCACTTGGCATGATCGCCACTGGGCTGTGTTGCACAGCCCAGTGGAGAACATGCCCAGCCTCCCAGGTACTGCCTGAACAGCCAAACAGGCCACTTAGCCCAATCACAATGCCGTATGAGCGTTGTGATTGGCTGGGAGAGTCTGGGAGCCTGGGTGCTTCCGGTGCAGCAGAAAAGACAGAGGAGAGATCTGCAGCAGCGGCGGCGAAAAAGAAGAAGATATGTTTATTTTTTCCCCCGTTCTGAGGCAGCTATCACTGTTCCTGGAAGTCGTTATGTAAATGTAAATTGATACTTGTATAGCTCACTACTCACCTGCAAGGGTCTCTAGTCGCTTGTACGAATACCACTGTGGAACCCATCCTGACTTTCCCTGTGAGGCATCCACTCCTGGGCACCCCCAAGGTGGAGGCCAGGCATCCTTAGCATGTGGGGGCTGTTGTGGAGATTAAGCAAGCTATTGCCCAGAGTTGCAGAGTGGGACTCCATGATTGGAATAGTCACCGAGGCGAGAATTATCAGGTCCGTGGAATTTTGAGCCCAAGACCCGCCAAGGCGGGGAATTGAACCCTGGTCCCGGGCTAGAACTCTGCATCAGGGTCTGCCGCTCTAATCATTGAGCCACACTTTACAATTATAAAGTCTTCCTAGGAGGACAGAAAGCTGTCCAGGGTTCAAGTGCTATGTGCAACCATTAAGGTTACAGGAGACTGAAGGCAACAAAGTGGCAACTTTGTAAAAGTTGCACACCACAGCATGTTACATAACTTTCGAATGGAGAACACAGTCGAGCTTAATGTCACAAGTTGTTTGATACCTTGGAGTATCAACATTGGCCACACCTTCCAGGAGTCAGCACAGCTGAGGGTTCAGCATGAAAACCTGTACTCACCAGTGGGGCAACTAAGTCAGCAGATTTGCATTTTTACTGTCATCTTAGGGATCGGTAGGCATGCCATGGGGTTACTTACACATCTTACCAGGGGAGACTTGGCTTTGCTACAGTTGGCAGTGGCGAGGCTGGGGTAGCAGTTGCACACTGCTTGTCTAGTCAGTAATGGCAAACTGGGAGATATGTTTTACTTCGGTGACATCCAGGGTGGCACAGCAAGTGCTCCAATACCTGGAGTGACACTCTAACTTACATGCCCAAGGTGCCTTGGATACCAAATATTAGAGGCTCACAAGTAAGTTAGCCTATGCCAATCTTGTATGAGCCAATATGATATACATAATTTTGGGTCAGGACACTGGCACTGAGGTCTGAACAGCAGGCCTCAGTGCACTCTGAATCGAACAACCCGCAGCATTAATCCAAACACGTGGGGGTGACCATACAAAAAGAGGCATTTCCTTATAAAAAGAAATGTAATCTTTAAAAGTTCTTCGAATTAAACGTAAGATATTAATTCATTTATTGGTGAATAAGTATTTACTTTAACATTGTTCGATTCATTTTGAAGATACTTAGAAAATTAATATATCAGTTAATTAAATGTAATCCGCCCGGGACATAGGAGTACTCTGCGGGTTCCAAATTTCTTTATTATAAGTAACCAAGTAGACGTGTTCGGTGACATTGCCTTTCTCAATACTTGTTAATGAGATTGGTATCAGTTGCAAGCCTTTTTAATTGAATCTGTTCTCACTCCCATTGGTTGATTTCTCCTAGCAAGAGAAAGTTGACTAACTTGATTCAAGTTGGTAACATTAACATCTGCCATCACAGTGTGTTAAATGTAATACTTGTTCATTTTGTTGATGGCATTACTCTTTTCCCTTTACAGTATTTATGGATGTTTAAACCATAATGGATCTCATATATGGCACAACTCTTTGACACGCTGTCATATTGTGCGATTGCAGTTCTCCTTTAGCCACTTCAACATTCGCAGGCTCAAGCAATATCAATTTGCATCCCTCGTTTCCCCACCCTGTTAGGCTCCAAGCTATGACAACACTTGAGGACATATTCATTTTATGTTTAAAGTATTTTATTGAAAGGGTACACAGAACGAAAGGAATAACATTCAAGCAATGGCAGTGTGCTGCAGTCCCGGGAGCCCATCTTCAAGTAAATGCCACATGTCCCGCAAGAGCAGTATAGGCTATGTGGGCTCCTCTCCCATCAACATTACATACAGTAACACCCTGAGGTAGAAAAAAATTGTCCGTGCCCTCCCTTTTGAAAGAAAACAGTTCCCCCCCCAACACCTTCCACCCCCTTCTCGTTCTCCAACACCCTCCCAACACCCCCGTCCAGTGTCCCGTCTTTAGCCAAACCCACGGCGTTCAGCCCCCCCCCCCACTACCCCCAAACCTTATTCAACCCACGATTATTGTGCAGTGAACTCTAGCGGTGGTGTCAATCTCAAGAGCCTCAAGTACCTCGGACAAGTCAGTTCCCTGAATTCGGTGGCCAACAATGCGTGGAAGGGCTGCCACAACTCCCCAAATTGCTCCACCTCCCCGGCTATCATCAGTGACAGTTTCTCCATACCCAGAACGTGCCACAGCCTATGCAACCAGCCCGTGATAGATGGAACGGTGGTGGTCCGCCAATGGATTAGGATATTCTGAACGGCAGAGCCCAATGCTATAGCAATTTGTCTGCCCCTACGGGATTTCAATGGATACATCAGCCCATTGGGCAGGCCCAACAGGACATATGCCGGGAAGCGGGGTAACTCTATTTCAAACCGAGCGTCAACCTCATCTAGCACCTCCTTCCAATAAAGGCTCAGTACTGGGCACTCCCACAGGATGTGTGTCAATGTGCCCGGGTGCCCACATCCTCGCCAGCATGTATAATCAATATGCCTGTCCATCTCATGCAATCGCTCCGGGGTGTAGTACCAATATGTAGACACTTTAGTGAAAGTTTCAGTAAGCCCTACATGATATGCAGAATGCCGTGCGCGATACGAGATCTGGTCCCATTCTTTGTGGCTCAATGTTCTACCCAGCTCTCTGTTCCAGCGTTCCCTACCTGGAATATGAAAGTGTAAGGGGGAGGGCTGCAATAATTTATATAGATCTGTGATGAGCTTAGCATCCGAAGCACGCGTCACTAGCCACCTCTCGTACAGCAATAATTTCCTATCTGCCAGCTTGCGTACCTGCGGCTGCAAAGCCCAGTGTCGCACCTGCCAGTAACGCATCCTGTCTGTCTCAGCCAGACCATACTCCTCCTTAAGCGCTTGGAAAGGGAGAACTCCATCCGGCCCGTACATGTGGAAAAGTGCTCTACATCCAGCGGCCCGCCAGTGCGCGAAAACTCCCCGAGCAACCCCTGGTGTAAAGTCCGGGTTGTCCGCAATAGGAGTAAACGGGGAAGGGAATGTGGTAAGCTCGCACGCCGTGCTAGTAGCGTCCCACACCCCCAGCGGGACCCTTGTTACAAAAGACGCATAAAGATTCGGAGGGCGATGAGCCCTGCGCAAAAAGGGCACCTCCTGTAAAGGGCGACCCGCTACCGCCTGATCTTGAAATAACCAGTGCTTGTCCGACTCCCATCAGCTCCATTCAAACAGATATCAAAGCTGCGCCGCCTGAAAATACTTGCGCAGGTCCGGGATTCCCAGCCCCCCAGACTCCGGCGCCAACATGGAGAGAACTCGCCTCATCCGTGGCTTGCGGCCTTGCCAAATAAAACGGGATAGGATCGATTGCGTCTGTTGAAACCATCCCTTAGGGGGATGGAGCGGCAGGGCCCGAAATAGGTACAGTATCTGAGGGAGGACAGTCATTTTAACCGCCGCCACTCTCCCTAGCCACGATATCAACCCTTTGCCCCATCTCCCCAATTCCTCCTTAATCTTCCTAGTCAAGGCTGTATAATTGGCTGTTACCATGGCCGGCAACGTGGGTGCCAACAGTATGCCCAAGTACTGGACCTGGTGAGCTGACCAATGCATGGGGAAAAGGCCTGGCAACTCTCGCCGTGTTGCGGGAGTCAAGGAGATATCCAGTGCTGTTGATTTGCCCATGTTCATCTTGAAACCAGCCACCCGCGAGAAAGCCTCCAACTCACCGATACATGCGGGCAATGCGCGTCTCGGTTCCTCCAAGGTCAAGATAACATCATCCGCATAGAGGCTGACTGTGTGAACATATCCCCCCATCTTCACTCCGGTAGCGTCCGCGTTCTGTCGGAGCCTCTGAGCGAGTGGCTCCATATATAAGGCGAAAAGGAGTGGGGACAGGGGGCAACCCTGTCTAGTACCACGCTCTATGCCAAACCTCCGAGAGCCATAGCCATTCACCCGCACCACCGCCAACGGGAACCTGTAACAATTAAAGATCAGGGTCCGAAATGTTTCACCTATCCCCATTCTCGTCATAACCCGCTCCAGATAAGGCCAGTGCACACGGTCAAACGCCTTTTCGGCATCCACCGAAAGGAGCATTCTTTCTCCCGGAATCCGGGAGGCCTTCTCCAGAACGTGCACCACTCTCTTAGTGTTATCCACCGTCTGCCTTCCGGGGACAAAGCCAGCTTGATCCGGTTCCACCAGACCCGGCAAGTGGGGAGCCAAGAGCGCCGCCAGGATACCCGTGTACAGTTTCAAGTCCACGTTCAAGAGGGAGATCGGGCGGTACGAGCTGCATTGAGTCCGATCCTTCCCTGGCTTAGGGATAACCGAGATCGAAGCCTGTAGGAGGTCCGGAGGGATCGCCCCTGGCTCAGAGAATGAATTAAACAATTTAGTTAGTATGGGGGCCAACTTATCACTGAACGTCCTGTAGAAGAGCGCCGTATAGCCGTCCGGGCCTGGGGCCTTCCCATGTTTAAGCCTGGAAATGGCAGCGACCACTTCATCGACCCGTATCTCCCTTTCGAGATATTCCGTCTGCGATGGTTCTAGGGATGTAAGTGTGACCGAGTCCAGGTAGTCCTCCGACTCCTGATCCCGCAAATCCTCCCCAGCGTACAAATCCGCATAGAAGCGGCGGAAGGCCTCGGCAATCTGTTCGTCCCCCGTGACTAGTCCGCCAGTCTCAGTCGCAATTTCCTTTACCCGATGACGTTCATTGGCCACCCTGAGCTTATTCGCCAATAGGCGACCACACCTGTCTCCCCCCGTGTAATACGCGTGTTTCAATCGAAGTGCAGCGTATTCAGCTCTGTCCATGTCTAAGGACGACAGGAGCTTTCTCGCCGCCTTCAGCTGTTTCCAAATCCTAGGGGCCCCCGTACGGCGGTGCACTTCCTCCAATTCCTTTACCTTTTGGGTGAGCTCGTCCCGCTTCTGCCTCCGGTCTCTGTTTTCCGCGGAGGAGATCGCAATGAATTCCCCTCTGACCACTGCTTTAAGAGCTGCCCATTGCGTCGCCGCCAAGGTATCTGCGTTATCGTTATGCGTCTGGAAGTCCCTGATCACCTCCGTAATCCTATCCACCACAGGCTTCCAGTGTAACAGAGCGTCTCGAAGGCACCAGACCCCGAGGGGGGTCCGGTCAACCGGCAGAGAGAAGCTCCCTGAGACTGGTGCGTGATCCGACAGAGATAAGACCCCCACCTCCGACGCCGTAGCTAAATCACGTACCGGGCCAGTAACTATGAGGTGATCCAGCCTCGCGTATGTTTTGTGTGCATGAGAGTAAAAGGAGTAATCTCGGTCTGCAGGATGCAAGTGGCGCCAAAGGTCATGAAGATCTAGGTCCACAAGTTGGGATTTAATCGCTTGTGACATTTCTCCTGTCTGTGGAAAGCGCTGTGCAGATCTATCTATAGTGGAGTCTGCCACCATATTTAAATCACCACCCAAAATGATGTGCCTGTCTGGAGATGCTGTTATGTCCACCAAGGCCGATTGAAAAAAGCTATCCTGACACTCATTCGGGCAGTAAATCGAACCAATGGTAAATGTCAAGGCCCCCAGTTTGAATCTGTGTGCTAATAGTCTCCCTTTATGTTCCATAAGCTTGTAAAGGACCTCCCCTCTAAAGGAGCTCGACACTAGGATCGCCACCCCCGCCGTCTTAGTGTTAGATGAAGAAAAAAGCTGAGTGGGAAATTTGCGGGATCTCAACCTGTGGCAGTCCCCTGCAAGCAAATGAGTCTCCTGTAGAAGACAAATGTCCGCTTGTGTGTTCTCTAGCAGGGATAGAATCGCCCTCCTTTTAACAGGGTTATTAAGACCCTTAACATTAAGGGTTACCACCTTAAGAGTTGCCATCTAGAGTCAAGACAGAATGTGACATGCAGTAGTTCCTGAGTGTAGGGGGAAAACCCATGAGTTTCAACCACCTGTGTCTCCCAAATAGACCATTGTGAAAAGATCAAGAACACTGAACGGATTGCACTCCCCCCTCCCCTGCCTAACTCCCGACCCACCGCTCCCTCAACTCCCAACTCCCCTTCCTCCCGTACCCTGTTCGAACCCCCAACTCCCTCCCCTCCCTTCCCTCCCCCAACCCCCAAAACTCCCCAACTTCTTCAAACAAATTGTCCCAGCCATGTCCTGTCCGGACAAGTCCGTGGAAACCTAACGTAGTGGACGTCCACCCACAACCTTCCCCCCCTGCCCCCCCCAACCCATCATGGCACTAAGCCGGCAAAAACAGAAATGCAAAGTCGTTCTCCCCCCGGAGCAGTCTTACGCTGTTAGTGCGACTCCATCGTGCACCACTGTGTCTCTGGAAGCTTCTTGAATAGCACTCGCCATTTCAGCCCTGATGGTAGGCGAACTCGGACGTTGGGATGCCGCTGATGTTCTGCGTCTCAAAACCCTGTGCCAGCCGTCTCCAGAGGTGCGTCTCCTGCGGGGTGTGGCAGAGGCCTCCTCTTCCGCGGTGATCCCCAACACCTTGCACGTGTCCTGTAGGGACCTCAATTGATGCAGCACACCGTTCCAACGGAAAATTAGCCTGAAAGGGTGACCCCAGGAGTACGGCGTTTCATGTTGTTTCAAGAAGTCCGTTGCGATTTTAAACGCTTTCCTCTTCTGGAGGGTGATGACGGATAGATCTTGATACAAGGCTACAGGGTGTCCTCTAAACGTCAACGAGGGTTTTTTCCTGGCCTCCGCCATGATTCTTTCTTTCAGGGGAAAGTCTGAGAGAAACGCAAGGATACCCGGCGGTGGGCCCGAGGCACGCCTACGAGGCCCCACTCGATGAGCTCTATCAATCCGCACTGGAAAGTCCGCTGCTTCGCCCAAGATGGCTCTGAAGAGTTCTCTTAGATATTCCGCCACATCCGTCCCCTCTTCCGTGGA
This sequence comes from Lissotriton vulgaris, assembly GCF_964263255.1. Classification (NCBI taxonomy): domain Eukaryota; kingdom Metazoa; phylum Chordata; class Amphibia; order Caudata; family Salamandridae; genus Lissotriton; species Lissotriton vulgaris. The sequence goes on from NC_141693.1 coordinate 344,346,851, forward strand.
TGCAGCACTCCTGAGGCAAAATAGCCGGGAGACTTTTTTAAAATTGTTATTTTCGTGTTACTCTGTGTTTTTAAAAATACTTTACTCACCAGTACCAGCTTGCACTCTACAGCGGATTTATCGCTGATAGCTTAAGGCGCAGGACGCTTTTACGAGCGCTTTGCCTCGCCCGCAGGCCACGCCCCTTTTTTAGGCCACGCCCACTCCGACATCATAAAGGGACACTGAGAACAAGCGCCACCATTACGATGCAGCACTCCTGAGGCAAAATAGCCGGGAGACTTTTTTAAAATTGTATTATTTTTGTGTTACTCTGTGTTTTTAAAAATACTTTACTCACCAGTACCAGCTTGCACTCTACAGCGGATTTATCGCTGATAGCTTAAGGCGCAGGACGCTTCTACGAGCGCTTTGCCTCGCCCGCAGGCCACGCCCCTTTTTAGGCCACGCCCACTCCCCCTGGCCCTCCCCTCTCCAGCTTTAAATCATGTGCGTTCCCAGGAAGCGCAGCGGACGAGCGCAGCGAGAGCGCCGTTTGCGCGCCGAAGGCGCGCTTAAGGCAAGCTCGTCTGCGCTCGTCCGCGCCCGGCCGGGCCCAAGGGCCATGTCCCCTGGCTCCTCCAGAGGTGACAGACTGGTATACAGCCCAGGCATCCTACACCAGTTACGGCCACCTATCTCTTCCAAGTGCGGCACTCGCCTACACCCCCTGGAGATCCCCCGACACTGTAAGTACTGCAATTTAGATCTATGCACTACAACCACCAAATCCAACGTCGAACCAAAGAACTACTCTATGTTTCTTCTGAACTGTAGGTCCCTTGTAAAACACTGCCTAGAGATTTCCCTATTACTAGAGGAACATTCCCCAGATGCAATTTTCCTGACCGAGACATGGCTGAACCAAGACTCTCAGCCAGACCTAGCACAAGCTATCATCCCAGGATATCAGATAGCGCGGGTCGACCGACCACGGGGCAGAGGTGGCGGCCTCGCGATCATATACAAAGAAAGCTATACCTGTCGCTACTTAACGGAAGACATTGAGGATTGTGAAAACCTCTCTTTTTCTATCGACTTCTCTCCCAATGCCTGCCTCACCGGTATTCTCATCTACCGCACTCCCGGTCCCATAGGACAATTCAATACATCCCTACTCTCGGTGACCTCCCAGTCGGTTGTCTCTCCCTCCAACTTCACCCTACTCGGAGATTTTAACATTCATTTCGACAATCCACTAGACCTCTCGGCACAAGAGACCCAGTCAAGTTTGACCGCCTGTCAACTCGAGCAACGAGTTCCGTCTGCCACACACGAAAAGGGGCACCTGCTAGATCCAATTTTCAGCAACTGTGACCAGCTTAAAGTGGGCAGCATAACCAGACTTCCCTGGGCAGATCACTTTTTAATAGCTTTCAATTGGACCTCGAGTAAACCACCCCCTTCCTTATTTTCCACAAGGAAAACTCGTAATTGGTCTAAACTCCCCATTGACAACTGGGTACAAGCTCTATGTACCACGAGACCCTCCCTCTCCCAAGATCCAACCTTTAACAACAAAAAATACGAGGAATGGATAACCACCTCTTTGGATTTGGTCCTCCCAGAACACGCACCAAAATCCAAGAGACACAGCAAAACAGCTCCCTGGTACACAGAAGAGCTCAGGAACCATAAAATTCTCTGTAAAAAACAGGAGAGAAAGTGGCGCACATCATACAAGCCGAAGATAAAGCCACCTATAGGGAAATGATCAGGACTTATAAACTGGTCATTAAATCCTCGCAAGCTGCCTTCTACAACCTTAAAATAACTACGGCGAAATCTAAACCCAAAGAAATCTACCGCATAGTTAACTCCCTGATCAAACCCCCGCCCCCGGTCACAGACAACAACAACTCACCGACCAAGTGCAATGATCTGGGGGAATTCTTCTTCCAAAAAATTAACAAAATCTATCTCTCCTTTCCTAAACCATCCACTGACTCTCCTGGCCAAAACCTGCACTTGATATCAAACCCGACCAAGCGGTTGGAGTCTTTTCCCCTGATATCACCGGAAACCGTAGAGAAACTGGCACAACAAATAAAATCCGGTTCCCCGTGAGACCCTGCTCCCCCAGGCTCACTAAACCTTGCCAGCACTGCTATTTTCCCCACGCTCCTGGATCTCATGAACTCCTCTATAATCAGTGGGACGGTTCCCTCAACATGGAAGCATGCTATGGTACGGGCTTTACTGAAAAAACCCTCCCTTGACCCGGCCAATCCCAGTAATTATCGCCGGATTTCGTTACTTCCTTGGGCGTCGAAAATTCTGGAGAAACATGTCAATACCACTCTGACAACGTTTTTCGAGGAAAACCATCTCCTCGACTCTTCCCAAACAGGGTTTCGTACCAAACATGGGACAGAGACCGCTTTACTGGCTGTGACTGAGGAGGCAAGACGGCTTCTGGATCGAGGAGGATCAGTGGCAGTGATCCTCCTCGATCTAAGTGCCGCATTTGACACGGTATACCACAAAATCTTGCTAACCCGCCTGGCCGACTTAGGAGTGACCGGAGATGCCCTGACGTGGTTCAATTCCTTCTTATCTGACAGAACCTTTCAGGTCTTCGACGGCACATCCCGCTCATCCACTCGTCCTCTGGGATGCGGAGTCCCCCAGGGCTCTTCCCTAAGCCCTACGCTCTTCAATGCATACATGAGGCCACTGGCTGAGGTTGTTCGTCCGCATGGTGTCAAGATCATCTCCTATGCGGACGACACCCAGCTGGTGGTCTCCCTTGCACAGAAGAGCGGCCTCCAGTCGCTACCAGACCTAGCGGCCTGTCTGGAGGACGTAAAGAGGTGGATGATGAGCTCATGCCTAAAGTTAAACGACGATAAAACTGAGCTAATGATCCTGGGCCCAGCCTCCCCCGCCTCCATAGAGCTGATCTGGCCATCAAGCATGGGAGTGGCCCCACCCCCCAGAGACAACATCAAAAGCTTAGGCGTCTGGCTCGATAAGTCTCTGAGCCTTAACACACAGGCCACCAAGATTTCAGCCACCTGTTTTGGCCTCCTTAGGGTGATCAAAAAAGTCCTTCCCCTCCTCTGCTTCGAGGCCAAACAGACAATCATTCAGGGCCTCATCCAATCCCGTTTGGACTTCAATAACGCCCTCTACTTGGGAGCCCCAGACTACACCCTACAGAAGCTCCAACGCACCCAGAACTGTGCTGCCAGAGCGCTGCTGGGAATCCCCCGGAGGACCTCAGTAAAAACCGGCCTAAAGAACCTGCACTGGTTACCTGTCAGGGACAGAGTAAAATTCAAATCGCTCTGTATCGCCCACCAGACATTTTGGGAAACGGGCCCAGACATCAACCGCTCCCTGATCTCCCCCTATAGGCCCAACAAAACCCTCCGCTCTTCAACAGCATTCATGGCCGAGATCCCCAGGATCCGCAGAGCCAGAGCAGGAGGACGCTCCTTTTCGTACAATGTTTCCAAACTCTGGAACTCCCTCCCTCTGCAGCTAAGGAACAACCCCAACCTGACTACCTTTCGTAAACAGCTAAAAACTCTACTGTTTAATGCCTAATAAAGTAACCTCATGAGGGCTTCTTCTGTTTCAGCGCCTGGACGCCTCAGGGCAGCTGCAGCGCTCTATAAGTCACATTTTCATTTCATTTCATTTCATGGTACTCCCCGGACCCTGATGTTATTCCGTCTAGAACGGTTCTCCAAGTCTTCGTTGTGGGCCTGGAGGTCCAACTGTTGGTCCCTCAAACGCAGCACCTCCTGTTGTAGTTGCGTGATCTCCTCGTCCTGCCTCTGAGCAGAGCCTTCTACCGTGACCACTCTCTCACCAAGGCCGTCAACTTCTCTCCGGATCTCGCGAACCGGGGGTTCACTGCCGCCCGTAGCATTGGAACCACACGCTGCGTTCGGGGAGGAGTGGCTCCGGTCGCCCCTGGTTTGAGACCTTCCAAGCATCTCGGGGAGCGTGCGGTCGCCTCGTTTATTGCCCTTCTGACTTGTCATTCAGTCGTCCAGGCCACCTTGCCAAGAACTGACACCTCGTCGGCTGGACACCGGGGCTCCGGGGCAGCGACTCCGCCCGCCTCGTCCGGCTAGAAGGGCTCCGCCTCGTGTCGTTTCTCCGAGACCGTCCTCGTCTAAGGGATGACTACAATGACTGGGCGCTGTCGCTTCCGGTTTCGCTACAACCAGGGGCAAAAGGTCGGCCCCAGCCATGCAAACCGGGTCTTCTGGCCCGTTTCTTCCTCGGTCACTGCCCAGTGAGCTACGGTGAAGCGATCGTCCCCGACGTAGGTCTCACAGGCTCAACTCTACGCCGTCCGGCGCTTCATCATCACCGAGAGCCAAAATGGCGCCTCCGGGTGATCCTGTAGGCCATTGTTCCCCCTCCAGCGAGGGTATAAGCTATGGGCGTCACTCAGCCCGTCTCAAAGTCAGTCACTAGCCGGCCAGATGCGGACTCCTTCACAGCTGCAAGAGGGTCCCGATTCCCATCTCGTCGCTCATGCGTCCAGCGACCCCGCCCTTCCGGCTCGAGGGCCTCCGATCAGCTAGGCCGAAGCCGCGGCCTCAATTTGATAGGGGCCAGCAGCAAGGGGCGCGTCGTCTCCGTCAGCAGCTCGTCCCTTTTCCAGGTCGCAGGTCTCGTCACGGCGCTCAGAGTGGCGCCCTCTGCCCTCCGCCGTACCACCGCCAGCTTCTGCGTGCTTCAGGGAAGGAGCTCAGGACAGCCGCAGCCAGGACGCCATTTCTCCTTCGCGTCCGGTCTCTGCGTTGTTCAGTGTTCCGGGCCGATTCCTGAGCCCTCCGAGGCTAGACCACGGCTCCGGTACAGCCCGAGCCGTTCCCGCACCTTTCCCCACCCGGTTTCTCACCGATGGGGGGGAGAACAAGCTATATTAAAGGCTCAGGGCCCGGGCCGGGTCGGGAGCTCCGGGAGAAAGCGTCTCCTCACTCCGCCATCTTGGCCACGCCCCCCCGCTTGACATATTCATTTTAATTGAAGAAGTTGAAACACTTTTGTAAGGTGACAAAGCAAAAGGCCCGAGTCAAAGTAAAGTGACAGACAAAGTTGCCCCCATATTTTCCAGGAAAAGGACGCCTATACCTCTAGGACCTAATACCAAACCAGCTGGTGCTAATGCTTTGCCACTTGTTAGACCCTTGGGTGCTACCACTTCCATTATTCCCGAACACCGATCACACTAGACACAATCCTATGACATTGGTTCTTTTGATTTCATTCTATAACAGATATTCGCCCCTTGCAGCCCCCCCAACTGTACTGGCCTGGATGATGGAATTGCGATGGCTGAAGGTAGTTCTAATTTGTCACCTCAACCTACTGTAGCTCCTGAACTAGTGCCAAGTGAAGTTAATATGGACATTGCTAGTATTGTTATGTTGGACAGGCCGTGGTAATGGACCTGAGATTCCAATTGGTAATGATGTTGGCAGAAATTAGAATATTAAAACATCCCGTAAACCCACTAAGAAGTAGACCACCCTCCAACATATCACTTCTTACATACCGAACTCTAATTGATGAGAGAAATAGGCAGAAAAATAACAGTGAGAAACCTCATCATGTGCTACTGACCTACACTTTCCCTTACTTGTGACCCACATACCTCTCAGCTGCTGCATTTGTTCCTGCCAGGCCACGTGCTGTTGTGGCTGACCCTAGGAATTCAGCCAATTCCACGGGAGAACCAAGAAAAGATGGACCCTTTTCCTAGGGCAAGACAAAGGGAGGTATACTAGGGAGGGGGGGGGGGGGGTGGTTCGGATTGGAAACCCAAGTAGTACCTACATGATAGAGGTCCCTAAATTGGTCACTGGGGCCAGAGAGGTCAAGGATTCCCTACTAGATAAGTGCATACATCAGATCAGGTCTGTGCATAACTGTTGCTCTATAATACACTTAGAAAATACACTTGCTAGACGGCTTCATGATCTACCAGTCTAAGAGGGGACCCTCAATCACATTAAGATGAGCCTAGAAGTCTAATCACTTGACAGAAGGGTTAGTGGGCATTGACCTATATAAGGATCCTCCTTCTGGCACCTCAGTTCGGTTCCGACTTAACCCGCCTTCCTCTAATACTTCTTAAACGCCTCACTGGCTAACACTCTCTAAATCAAGGACGAACCTGGGCACTTCCATGGTAGACTGCCTGGGAATTATGGGTCACTCGAGATTTACTGTGGAAGGGGAGCACCTAGTAATCAACGAGGTAATACTGCATGAAACTGATACTAAGTGACCGGTTCTAACTTTTGCCCATCACTCAATGGCGACTCTGGCCTCCAGCCAGAAAGACTTAATCAAGAACCCAGACACCATTGCCATTTTGTCTTGGAATGTGTCAGGTGTAAGATCCAGGCTTGGTGACCCCTCCTTCATACATCAACTTGATGCATACCTCTTCCCAGAAACCTGGAGCCTCGATCCTGTTCAGAGGTCTGGCCATGTAAACTTCTCAGTCCCTGCGTGTTATAATGGAAGGGGAGGACCTTCTGGTGGCCTCCTTGCTTGGGTACGAACCTCATTTAATGTCAAAATGTGCCCACCTACCATTTTTGATACACATGACCCCCTAATCATCGCCAGTGATTTCAATTCTTCTTACGAGCCTCTTGATAGCAAAGGATATGCTACTTCAGATGTGGAAGATGAGGAATGGGGCATCCCCCCCATTAGACATTGGGCCTGTGAAGCGGTGGACAGATGCAGGTATCAGTTGTCATTATTTACTTTATCTTAAGGTGTTAGGCCTTGTAAGAGCCACCCGCCACCCGTTGGAAACTGATCTTGTCAGGTTCGCAAGGGATTAAAAACTTGGCTTTTTCAGCAGTAATTTTTCAGAACAGTCTCTTTCTAGCTGTCCCATTCTTTAAAGCCTTGTAGTTCTTTCTTCTCCAGTCTATCCCTTGGAGCCGGGAAACCCATTGCGGGTAGCTGTGCGCCTTATAAGTTTAAATAAATAAATAAAGAGCCACCCGCCATCTGACAGATAAGCGTCTTACACCTTTAATCGTTCTGGAAATTCTACCAGGATTGACGGTATTTTGATCGCTCGCTCACTTTGGAGTGCAGTAGTCAAAATTAACAAAGTCACCAGGTGTGACATTGATCATAACGCCAACCACTACTCACTGAATGGGAATTAACCAGTCAGCGAATGTCCCACTCTCACTTTCCACAGACCTAATTCCATCTAACAATAGGTGCCGGATAAACCAGGCCAGAATAGTGGCCCAACCAGACTTTAGGGCCAAAATGAACAGGACCTGCTAGATGCCATAACAGACCTAGACAGTCTCAAGTTTTCTCAGGATAGAAACTCTGCAATTTCATTTACACATGAAAAGTTGATTAATGCCTTAGGTGAATGTTTTATGCTGAATCATTCTGACGGCGGAATAGCTGTTAAACCTATGTTGCACTTGGTTTAATAAAGATTGCAGCCAAGCAAAAACTAAGCTATGTCAAGCCCCACACTGCAGTAGCATTGACCTAAATATAGCTAAAAGAAAACAATACAAAACGGCCCAGGCAAAAGCTCACTAGGACTGGGACACACAGATCAGGGAAGATCTTTATTAGGGAGCAATTTCCAAGGATGTCAGGAAGTGTTGGTTGCTGGGGGCAAATGGGGGTCAAAGTGTCTCAAACCACCGAGTCCGTACAAACATTCTCCCCACCTTTTATGGTACCCCCGAGGTGAAGTTTGCGGCTGATCTGGACCACCGAAACTTTGGGACTCATGTACCCTCTCCGCCCCTAACTATGGGGGCATTACAGAGATTTTCTGCTCAACTGGCAATAGACATTTTGAATCCATGTTGGAGATCCACAGTATGTAAATCCCACCTATCCTATCTTATGCCTTGGAATATATACAAATTAAAACCTGGCAACCAGTAAAAGTGAAAGATGGGATAATCCTACGGAAACTGTTAAAAGTATCCCAGACAGTCCCGTACAAGCCTTGCAGCACACAAAGAAAGAGCAAATTGCCATGAATGATTGTTTATGTGCAGAAAGGTGTTCCTTCCTGCACATAAACAATCACCCCCTGCAGTGCAGGCAACCTTGCAACATGGCGCAGGGGTGCGTGCACTGGCGCCAAGCAGCGTTATTAGCACCAGCGGTGGGGGAAACACAAGGGTGCATCGTATTTTTACAAATACGGCACATCCCTACATTTTAAAAATGTCGGAGCGTGGCGTTACCAATTTTGGCATAATACTGAGCTCCAACATTTAGTTGTAAATATCCCCCCTCAGTACACTTGCACAGACTGAAGTACACCCCAGCCCTGGAAAAGTACTACGACCCCTTCAAGGAAATAGATCTCGTAAAATTAAGTAGGTAGGTTATGTCAAGGACACTTTGTCCCAGCTTGGCATTGGTGAACACTGGCTTGATAATGCCTGTGTGTTACATCTATCTAGGGACATGCACAAGGATGCTTTCTGGGTCTACAGGTGAGGCCACGATGTGAGAAATGCGAACCAAGGCTCCCTTACTAGTGAATACCTTGACATCAAGCCCCATACTGAGTTTGAATCCTTCCATGACTATGGGGCATATGTAGGTAGCCGTTTGCGATTTGCAAACGCCAAAATTCGGCGAATTTCGGCGTTTTGCGAATCGCAAATGGCGTTTTGATATGTAGTTGCCACTTAGCAAAATAAGGAATTGCAACAATTGAGATTCCTTATTTTGCTTATAGCATTTAAGGAATCGCAATTTTGTCATTCCTTAAATGCTATGTAGGGGTGCTTTAAAAATTGTGATTTTTGTATAAGGAATCGCAAAATACCACCTACTTCAAGTAGATGGTATTTTGCGATTTCCTTCAAAAATGCATTTTTTCAAAAATTCAAAGTGCCATGTGGCGCACAGACATGCCCTTAGGGCATGTATGTGTGCCACATGTACTTACAGGCACATTCCAGGGTGGCAACAGGTGTCCTTTGGACACTCTGGCACCCTTGGAATTGCGATTCTCAAATTGCGATTTTCACACAGTAAATCGCAATCTGAGAATGTATCCCCATTCATTCCTATGTCCCGTCAGTGGTGGTTGGTCTGGACTGCAAAACTCTTTCCCAAAAATATTTATCCACTTTGGCTCCTTTGTTGAATGTTTTGAGCTTACATTTGAAGCAGGGCCAAGAAAAAAAAAAGAGTCCCAAAAGTATAAAATTACACCATATTTGGCAAAAAGCTAGAACTTTACTGAGAAAGTGTGTTTTTTGTGATTAGATGTAACATCAGCCATTTATGGGAATAAAGTGATTAAGGGTGGGCTCAGGTTGTGCATAAAGGGTTTACCCTTGGTAAAATGTAAGGGCCTGTATTACAAAAGTGCCCGGGGGGAACAATGGCCGTTTGTGCCCCTCTTTGTGTGCCCCGGTGCCTGCTTGTGTGGCCTCTTCTGTAAAACAGATGGCGCTGGCAAGCGTTACGCTAGCGCTATTTCAAGAGGACATTCACTCATTTGCATGAGGGCATGGTCCCATGCAAATGAAGCAGCCTCTTTAACTTTGCACCTAATTATGGACTTAGATGCAGAGGAAAAGAAGCTGTCAGGATGTGCACTGACAGTGTGCCCCCTGATGGCAGTCCTCTGCAGGTCTATGGACCACCCCCACCAGACATTAACTTGCAGGTCGTGCAGTCACTCACGGCACCCACTTGCAAGGGGATCTCTCTCACGTCGTTAAAGTCCAGGTGGGTGCCGCATGCACAGTGAAACACGGAGTGCCTTTGAAGCAGCCACACTGTATTTCACTTGAATGCAATACCCCCAGGGCAGCACAAGTTTGTGGCTGCCCTGAGAGAAGGGCTTTCACCCCAATAGGGCTCATTTCCCCTGTTGCGCACTGCGCCCCTATCTGGATGTGCGCTGTGGCACAAACAGGGAAAGTTCCTCCATACATAATAGGGTCCCAGGTGTGCCCTTCAGGAGTCCAGTGGTACCAAAAATGTTAAAAAACTAGCTGCTTTTGATAGGTAAAGGGTAGTTTTTCTCCCATCGGCCATTTTGGTACATGTGATCCAAAAAAGACGGTTCTATCAAGAACCTTTTTTGAGGAATTGTAAAATATTTGTAGTTTTATTCTGGCGTTTTCATTTTTTGGTGGATCAGCTAAAAAAAAAAATTTTTTTTAAAGGGCATCTGAACTTGGATCCAAAATTTAAAAAAACTTCTTGCACTCTGCTTGGTGGGCAGTCACAAGCTTGTTCTTCACTCCAAAACTTTACTCTCCTACAGAAATAACTCCAAGCACTTGATGCTGTACAACACAATATGAGAGTACAAATGATTGATATCCTCTGTGTTGCCAGGACTTTTGCTGTACAGTACGGTACAGAGCACTACAGAATTATTGGGGTGCACAGATGGACCTGCAGCTGAAGATAAAGCCTCCTCATCCTCTTCTGTCTCCTTTTTTGGCAGCATTCAATTGGTGACTGTGCTTCATCATACGTGTCATGCAGAAAAGAGTACTTCTTGCTAGTACCCCTGCTAAATTCTTTATGGCACAGATTGCATATGACCACTTTAGCTGACACTTTCTTCTCTCCAGCCTGAACTGAAAAGAATGGATTTTGGTGTGGTCTGCGGCTGCACCTCCTGCTCCTGGGGCTCTTTCTGCTTCAGATGCCATGTTTATTTTTTGGGGTAAATACCCAATACTAGAACTAAGGACCTCCTACAACATTGTATCAGAGGACAAAGAGTAAGCACAAAAGCAGCCTTGTATCGTCCCTCAGAAAGGTATGTCTATTGTCCCAGGGCTTGCGTACCACTTCGTGACCTCATGCACTTTGATGTCGACTGACAACAAACCAGTATCTGTAGATTGAAGATTTAGGGTAGGATTTAGATGAAAACTACACATGCCAGGAAGCATGCCCTCATAACAATGGCAGGTATGTAAGATGAAAGTTACTGTAGGCTTGCTAGCTCATATGCTTCTCAACCTTTATACAACAGCTGCTCCTTACAAGTCCTCATATTCTCTGCCTGCACCATCGGAAAAACATTGACATCATGCAGTGCATCCAAACGCAGAACACCCATTGGTATTGTTACTGTCTAAAGTGTCTGGATACATTGCAATCATCATGAGGCAAAAACCCTGGAGTAAAGTTGGAAATTGACTTTGTCCCTGTTTTATGAGCACTACCCACTTCATACAATGTTAATTATAGAAGCATGGCTATATTCACATCCCCACCATACCAAAACTTCATGGGCATAAAATGTCATCTCTCTCTCGTTCTGTCACAGCACCTGGGGAACAAGATCCAGAGCATGCAACTCCATCCATGGGCCAGGATAACATGCAATTCTGGGAAAGGCCACCAGATTAGTGGCACACAACTCCGAAGGTAATGAGGAAATAGTTGGCCCTATGCAGCATGACCCATCTACCACCACATCAGTTAGGAGCACCAATGTTCCTCATTGACAATCAACTAGATTTCAAATCCCTAGATGCAAGGATCAAGATCACAGGTGATTTTTCCAGCTATGCAGGAATCACCTACCACACTCCTCAAACTTCAGGTATACCAGAAGAATCCGCATTACTAACCTCTAACAGGGGTGCAACTCCAGTGCTCTTTCAAGTAGTGAATGGGCAGAGAAGTTAATGGACCTCTCCCATCTAACACTTTCTGTGTTACAGTCCTTTCAAGTGAAAGTCTTATCCTACAGGGCTGCATGAAACAGACACACGCGTCGTGGATTCCTTTGTGGTAGGGCAGCTCTATGGGAGGACTTCTTTTCTCACTTATTCCTCGCACACACCAAAGAGTCTGTAATATGTCTCTCTCCTCCTCAAGTCATTGTCCCTCAAAATTAGTGACAGTGCAATACATACAAGTGACATTGTGAAAACGTAGTTGTGTCTATGCTTGGCTTTGGTATGGTGCTGATCTGCAATGAGGTCCCCTATTTATTGTCTGGTGTGTATGTATATTGAGTGTTAGCTGGAGTTTAGTTCACTGTGCATACATTTAGCATCGCTCTGATGTGTGATTGCGTAATTTGTCTTTTTGTGTGTCCCGGTGGCCAACTATGAGTGTTTATTTGAGAATGATGATACATATGACATTTCCCAGTGACAGCGTTGTCCAATTGCAGACATACATTGACAGTTCATATTGTTGTTCCTTTAGTCTGTGTGCTGTTTATATGACAACTGTGGTTGTTTGAACTGCTGTTTCACTGAACCCTTTATTTTCTTTGTTCAGCTAGGGTTAAAGCTTGCCTCTATTAGTAATTGCATACATTCATTACAGTTCCTACGAGTGGACTGGTCTGTTGATGACAACTTTATGGGTATTACAAATAAGTTGTGGTCATATACTTAGACTATTATTTATACACGTAAGCAAGTGGCTTTGTGACCTGTGCCACACTGTATATTGTATAAACCTATACACCTATTGATTGTCAAATATGATCATCATTTTGGCATGATATGCGCTGTTCATACTACTCAAGTAACCCACGTATCCTTGATGTTCAAATGCTTATGCTCCACCCATGCTTCAAAGCAATAACATTCTGCGAGATGTCAGCACTACACAGAAAATATCTAATAACTGAAAATAAAAAGGTTAGAAAAGTTCAGTGGTTCTAGCCTGACACTGGCTAGAACTGGACTAGGTCACATACATGGAGCACTCACTCCTGCTTTACCGCGTAGATCATTCCAAACTTATCGGGTCATGAAGCTGTGCCTTTTTCATGAATGTTTGGAAGGTTTCCCACAGTCCTAAAGTTATGATTTGATTTGATTAATAAATGTATTTAGCAAACGAATGCCCAAGGGCGTCTTGGCGCTAGAGTCGGCAGAACCGAGTGTGCTGGTATGGGATTCAGGTTGAATCAGTTGGAGAAGAGCCAGGTTTTCAGCACTATTCTAAAAGACATAAACAATGTGCTGCTCTTTATCGAGATTGGAAGGAAGTTCCAAGTTTTAGCTGTCCCCAGAAAGGAAACTTCTTCCCCCGTTTCACTTCCCCCCCTCTCCCCCCCCCCCCCCCCAGTGTACCTGCGTATCAAATCTTCAGGTCGAGCTCATTAATATTCATTCCACTTTTTTTACTTTGATCGGGTTCCCACAATGCAGTTCCAAAGTCCACTGTAAATATGTAATTCCAAATGAACAATGAGACTTCTTTGCAGTCTACAACATTTTATAACTCAGAACCTTATGAACCCTGCAAACTTAGGAAAGATGTTTCACAGGAACAAATTTGTGGGTCTAGCTTTTTGGGTCTAGCTATGTGGAATAGCTCTGTGGGCGAACATGAAGCTGATGCTGCCAGTCCTGGTGTAAAAGGTAGAAAGCAAACATCTATTCCAATGGGCTTGGGCAGGATGCTATGCATTCTTTGATGTAGAATGCAGGTAATGCCTCTCCTCTTCAGGTCAAGGTTCATCCTATTTTTGGGGGGAGATAAGGAGGACATCTTCACCGTCCAGTCATTGGTGCTCAATTCTATTCAAGTTTTGCACCAAAAGGATGGGCGTCCTTACCTGGATACATGTGTTGTGGCAATAAGGTATTGAAAGTTTCCATGCACCAGACATCAACTATTGTGAATCCCTGTCTCAGCAGCTTTCTACCTCCAAACTCAAACCCTGGACTATTAGTTCACCAACTTGACTATCAAATGTAAGTCCATCCTGTAGGAAAGTGCCTTGTCCAACTTGGTCACCCCCACTTTTTGCCTGGTATTTGATGTGATTTCGACTGGAAGTGCACCTTGTTCCTACTAAGCAGGCCCCCAGTGCCAGATCTCTTTCCCAAAGCCTTACAATTGTTCTCACAATTGGCAATACCTTTTGTACCCTCTGAACCTCCCTAGGAAATGGTACCCCTAGTACCCAGGACCCGAGGTACTAAAGAGGGTCCCTAAGTGCGGCGGCACAAATTGTTGGTGCAGACGAAAGTGAGAACATGACCATGCATACCGACACTGCATGGAGTATATTTGTCACCCCTACAGCAGGCCTTACAGCCCTAAGACTGGGTGCACTATACTACATGTGAGGGCATCACCGCATGTGAAAGTATGCCCCTTTGCTGCTCAGTTCCATTGCACCCAGTACAAGTAAACAGGGAAGCCATTTTACAAGCATGTGCTGGACACTGGTAGAACCAAACTCCCCAGCTAGATGATGGCTTCACTAAAAATGGGATGTTTGGTATCAAACATCTCATATTAATAAACCCACACTGCTGCCAGTGTCAGATTGAGTAATACATGCACACAGAGTGCCCCTTAGAAGTACCCTCCTGAAAACTTACCAGCCACTGGTGCATTAACTGACTAATCCACATGCCACCAGAGACGAGTTTCTGACCAGCAAGGGTCTGGGCCTTTGCTCGCCAGGGGTCATAAACCAGGTCTAATCAAGCAGGGGGTGCCTTGCATCCCCACCCACAGGATGACCTGCGGATTATCATTCCAAGGTCAGGGAGCTTCAAAGAGGCCGACGCCTTTGGTGTGCGAATCTGGCTTCTCCCACAGGAGGAAGCCAACCCCTTTGCACAGAGCCCTTGGCACCTAGGACAGACAGGAATATTAGCTAGGCCAGACAAGTGTGTCAACCAGTGGTGGCTGTCCTGTACCGAGGGTGGTGGAGCACAAAAAAATTAATAGATTCACTTGCCTTCTTGCTGCACAACCTCTTCCTCCCTCGGGTGTCTTCCGGGAGGCTCCCAATGCAGGAACCTGCACTACCCACTCCTGGTGCTGCTTTCAAAGCCTGAAAGCAGCGCCAGGATTGGATAGAGCAGGCTCTCCCATTGCTCTTAAGAGCACTGAAGGCCTGCACTTTCTCTAACCCAACTGTATACAGCAGTTAGATTAGAGAACTTTAATATTCGCTTGTCTGGCTGGCTGGCCCATGACAGCTGGCTAAAGAGACGTGCATTTGAAAGCACAAACCTCCCTGCTGCTGCCACTGGCAGCCCTGGCCCGCCCCTCCTGACACCTAGTACTGATGAGTTGCTGAAAAATAAAACCATGAAAAATAAACTTTATTATCATTTTATTTTTCAGCTCTGGGGCTTGTGTTGGGCGACGCTCCTCCGCTCAAATGAAGGAGCTGCCCCTTCATTGAAATGCCAGCTAGAGAAAAAGGTCAACCATAGTGAATTGGCTGCAAATCCAGAGAGAAATGTTCATATTTTTTATTTAATTATTTTATTTATAAAGTTTCATAAAGCGCGAACAAGATCCAGAGGGATATCAGAGTGCTTTACAAAAGGATGGGAGGAAGGACATAAATGCAAAATCGACAACAAGTAGGAGTAAACAAACAGGAATGATCATATATTCAGGGACAATTGCACAAAAAAGAACCATAACAAATGGTTTTCCAGTGGAAGTAAGAGCGATTGTCTTCGAGCAGGTGCACCTAGCCCAATTAGGGTAAGAATTTATTCATAAGGAATTTTTGGGCTTCCAATTTGAATGCCGTCGTTGAAGAGATTCAGCGTACTTCCGGTGGAAGAGAGTTCCATAGCTTTGGGGCCGCGCTGAAAAAGGCTCTGTGACAAGTTCTCTTTTTCCTAAAGATGAGTGGTTTCAAGAGGAATGATTTGGCGCTTCTTGAGGCTCTTACACCACAAGAGAGCTCCAGTTTTTGCGCCAGGTACTACAATCTTAAACTGAATACGTGCTTCATAAGGCAACCATTTGAGAAATTTTAGGACTGGGGAAATGTGCTTGTTTCGCTTAGTGCCTGTAACCAGTCTAGCCGCTGTATTCATGCTGGTATACACTCAAAATATCGAGTTTTTAATATCGATTTGCATTAATATCGATTAAAAAATATAGAATGGACACAATATCGACTGGACAGAATATAGACAACAAAGATATAGAATGGACAGAATATAGACAACAAAAATATAGAATGGACAGAATATAGACTACAAAAATATAGAATGGACAGAATGTAGACTACAAAAATATCGAATAGGATAGCATTAATATCGAATCAAAAATATAGAATGGACACAATATCGAATGGACAGAATATAGACAACAAAGATATAGAATGGACAGAATATAGACAACAAAAATATAGAATGGACAGAATATAGACTACAAAAATATAGAATGGACAGAATATAGACTACAAAAATATCGAATTTGAGGTAAGTAAGTAAATATCAATTTTTAAAGTTTTTTTATGTTAGTATATGTTTGAAAAGTGTATATTTATTTTATTATTTATATTAATTAATTTTTTTTATGGTATTTAATTTTTGCGTAATATAATTCTGTAGCGGGTTGTGGGTTTTTAGGGGAATGGGGTGAGAAGTAATTTAATTATAATTAATTAAATATGTTTATTTATTGGTATTTATTTTGAATTAATTGTTAATTAATTATTAATTGTTAATTAATTAAAATATAATTGGTAATTAATTTTAAATAATTGATTAATTGATAATTATGTTAATTTTAGTAATTTGTTTTCTGTAGCGGGTTGTGGGTGTATAGGGGAATAGGGTGGGAAGTAATTTAATTATAATTAATTAAATATGTTAATTTATTTATTGGTATTTATTTTAAATTAATTGTTAATTAATTATTAATTGGTAATTAATTAAAAGATAATTGGTAATTACTTTTAATTAATTGATAAATATGTTAATTTTAGTAATTTATTTTCTGTAGCGGGTTGTGGGTTTATAGGGGAATAGGGTGGGAAGTAATTTCATTATAACTAATTAAATATGTAAATTTATTTATTGGTATTTATTTTGAATTAATTGTCAATTAATTATTAATTGTTAATTAATTAAAATATAATTGGTAATTAATTTTAATTAATTGATTAATTGATAAATGTTAACTTTAGTAATTTATTTTCTGTAGTGGGTTGTGGGTTTTTAGGGGAATAGGGTGGGAAGTTATTTAATTATAAATAATTAAATATGTTAATTTATTTATTTGTATTTATTTTGAATTATTTGTTTATTAATTATTAATTGGTAATTAATCAAAATATAATGGGTAATTAATTTTAAATAATTTATTAATTGATAATTATGTTAATGTTATTAATTTATTTTCTGTAGTGGGTTGTGGGTTTATAGGGGAATAGGGTGGGAAGTAATTTAATTGTAAGTAATTCAATTTTTAAATTCTTTTTTTATCTAATTTGTAATTATTTTTTAATTGTTAATTAATTTATTGTTAATTGGTAAATAATTTGTATTAGTTGGTAATTATTTTTAATAATTAATTTTTATTTGTATTTTTAATTGATTAATTATTATATTATATAAAAGTGTTAATTATTTTAAATAATATGTAATTTGTAATAATATTTATTTTATTTTTATTTATATATGAAGTATTTACTTTCACTACTGTTGCACTCACTGGAGTGGGAACAGTAGTTTTTACCCTCCTGCTATCCAACGCTTTTCCTACTGTTGCACTCACTGGAGTGGGCATAGTAATTTTTACCCCTACGCTATCCAACACTTTCCCTACTGTTGCACTCTTTGGAGTGGGAGTAGTAATTTTTACCCCTACGCTATTTTACGCTTTCCCTACTGTTGCACTCTCTGGAGTGCGAATAGTAATTCTTATCTCTACACTATCCAACGCTTTCCCTACTTTTGCACTATCTGGAGTGGGAATAGTAATTTTTACTTTCCCGGTATCCAATGCTTTCCCTACTGTTGCACTCACTGGAGTGGGAATAGTAAATGTTATGCCTACGCTATCCAACACTTTCCCTACTGTTGCACTCTCTGGATTGGGAATAGTAATGTTTACCCCTACGCTATCCAACGCTTTCCCTACTGTTGCACTCATTGGAGGGGGAATAGTAATTTTTACTCCTACGCTATCCTTTTGTAATTTTTTTTTATTGATAACACAAGCAGCAAAGAAAAAAAAAATAAGGGAAAAACTTTACAGAAGTAGATCATTTGATCCGTTTGTAATAAAGCATAAACACATCTGATTTGACAAGTACATAGAGCATATAATACCAGCAAGAAAAAAACCAAGAGATGAAAAAATATACGAGAGGAGAAAACAATTATATAAGACAACTCAAGTGACGAGTAGCAACTAAATCAAATCAAATCAGGCCTGAAAAAAGAAATCCCCAGATCTTATCAATTGTCTTTAGTGACCGATCCCCTCTTGTTCTGGCTAAAGAAAGTTCCATATCATGTATTTCGTTCACCAAGAACCACCATTCATTTACATGCGGTGGTTGATCTGATATCCATGCCCTTGCAATGATCAGTCTAGCACATAATAACAAAATAAAAACAAGGTCCATATATATAGAGCAATAATTGTTTGCATACCTAAAAGTGTTTTTTTTTTTTTGCCCTCGTTAGCCACTTCATCGTTCCAAGAATTATCCGATGTTTTCGGGGGAAGAGATTTTCAAATAGAGTTACATATCGTCCGCAAACATATGGAAGAGAGTGTTTGAAGAGTTTAAAAAGTTAGCTCAAGGTTCCAGGAACAGATTGAGGAGGATCAGAGATAAGGCGGATCCTTGTGGGACCCCCATGAGAACTGGAGAGGGCTGGGAGAGAGAGTGGTTTGCCGTGACCCTTTAAGATCTGTGGTGGAGGGAAGACGAAAACCATTTTAGCACCTGACCAGAAAAAACATGCTATTTTTCGGAGTGGCGAGGAGGTTGTCATGATTAACCGTTTCGAATGCGGAAGAAAGGTCAAGGAGGATCAAGAGGCAGGATTCATTTTGGTCAAGCATTTTTAACAAATCATCCATGACGTGAGTGAGCGCTGACTCAGTGCTATGCCCCTCCCGAAAGCCTGATTGATGTTGGTCAAGCAGCTGGAAATTCTCTATATGCGCACATAGTTGGGATTGTATGCATTTTTCTATGAGTTTAGCTAGGGTGGCCATGTTGGAGATAGGCCAGAAGTTATTGAGATCCGCTTTGTCAGCGTTAATTTTTTTTAGTATAGATGATACTTGAGCTGCTTTAAGGCTGTCAGGGATCGTACCTTGTGAAAGCGAGGCATTTACAGTCCTTGTCCAGGTGGGGATGAATACATTCTTGATTTCTTTGAAGATGGCCGGCGGCAATGGGTCACTGAAGTGGTTGAATGGGTTGATATTCAGAAGGATCTTGTAGATATCTTTTTTACTAAGTGGAGTAAAGCTGCACCATGACGCATTATTCTTGGTGAACATTATTCTTAGATCAGTGATTTCCTGGGAGGTTATGGGATGGTATGTGCCTGGAGGAAGACAATAGAGCCTTCTTAGAGGTGAGGTCTATGGTGATGAGTCTTGCTTTCTTCGTGAAGAAAGCAGCAAGTTTGTCGCAAGAGGGAGGGGTGCCACCAGGGTCAGAGTGGTTGGGACCTTCTACTGATTGCTGTTTGACCAACTCGAAGAGTTTCTTGGGGCGGTTTGCCGCTTGGTCCAGTTGGTGTCTGAAGTAGTCAGACTTAGCTCTCTTGATTTGTTTGTTGTAGAGGATCCTAGTCTCTCTAAGGAGTTTTACTTGTTCTGAAGAGGGATTAGATCGCTAAGAACGTTCAATTGCTCTAAGGTTGCGGCGTACAGTGTTTGAGTTGTCATTATACCAGGATTTCGGTATTTTTATTGAGGCATTTTTTGTTGGATTGGAGCAATGTCCTCCATGAAGTTGGAGATGGTCAAATTGTAGGAGTCGTGAGTGACTGCTCCTCAACCAAGTCGGCTAGGGAGGCGAAATTACAGTGGGCCGCTATTTCACCGGAGTCTGTTGATCTGAGGTCCCTTTTCCATATCTTTAATTTTGTTGGTTGAGCCAACCTCATCGACATCTCCCTGTTGATATAGAAGGGGATGCAATGATGGTCGGACCAGTCACATGGGGTAATGGAATCCAAGGGGATGGTCTGCTCCTTGGAGATAATGAGATCTAAAGTTTCTCCTTTAATATGAGTTGGTTGGTCACAGTGCTGACTCAGATCTTGATCATTTAAGAAAGACTTAAGGCAGGATCCAGCGATGTCATTGGAGCTGGACCAAGGAAACTTGAAATCACAGAGGAAGATTTGGGACATGGTTGAATCAACTTTAGCATAGATGATTTCCATTAGTTGCTCGATGAAGGGGAGCTTGTCTCCCAGGGGATGGTAGAAGGAGTGAAGTTTACAGACCGGTAGGTTCTTGTTTGAGATGCTGAGACAAAGGTATTCAAAGGAGGAAGCAGTAGAGGACTCTACTTGAGAGATTGAGTGTGTTTCTGTGAATATAAGGTAGGCCACCACCCAACTTCCAGGTTCTGTCAAGCCTAATTATGTCGTGAGTGGGAGAAACTAGGAGATCTAAGATAGGAGAGGAAGAGGGGTTTAGCCAAGTTTCCGTGAGGATGATAATGTCTAAGTCCTTGTGTGGGATGAGGTCGAAGATATCAGAGGCATGTTTACTTGCTGATCTTCAGTTGAGAGGTGCACATTTAAGGCGTAACAGGTTTGGGGAGGAAGGCATCTGGGTGACTTTCGCCTGAGTGAGGTTGTCAAAATTACTGCCTCTGAGAATGTGTGGAGGTTCTCAGTATGGGTTTGAATGGATGGATTGTATTTGTGTCTGCGAAGTCATGTTGGGGTTGGACCAGGTAGGGTAAGAGTTGTGAGGGTCCTGGAGATCAATGGACATCGGCAGGGTCACACATCTTCTGGGCCAGGAGGGGTCGTTGGGTAGGGGAATGGATTTTATGATGGAGGGAGCTAGGGGCTGACCAATGGACGGCGGGTGGGTCACACAACTTCTGGGTCGGGAGGGATCTTCGGGTAGAGGAATGGCAGTGTAATTCAGCAGAGTTCAGACAGAATGCATTTCCTTTCTTATAAATGCTATAGATAAGAGGAAGTCAACATAACCAAAGTCTTTTTACCCCATGTTATCTACATGATGCAAATTTAGTTTCAGTGGCATTTGTTTCAAAGCAAATATTACAACCATTACCATTTCAACGTCACATAAAATTTGATCTAATAGGAGATCTGCCATGCAGGAGAGGTTGCAAGAAAAATTAGCAATTTAAAATAACTTTTTATTTTTTAGATTCAAGTAGGACAATTATACACTATTGCACAAAGGCCCCCTTCCTCACAATGAGAAAAACATTTCGGGGCATATTTAGGAGATTCATGAAGCCACGCAAGGCCACCTTGTGTGCCCTGAGTGGCTTCACAAATCTCGAGCAGTGCAACGCAGCGCAAATTGCTGCATTGCATAACTCTCCGCCAGAGAGGCATACCCATGGGTGATGCGTGGGTGTTCCGACGCAACATGCAAGGACTCAGATGCATTCCCAGATTTATCAGAAGTGGTACACCTGGGAATGTGCCAAAAACCTACGCCTGCGCCTGTGAGGCTTAAAGAGGAGAAATATCTTTATATCTCCTCGTTTGTTCCTCTTTCAATGTGTGCTGCATTATGCAGCTCACGTCAAAAGAAGAGAACGCTTTAGGAGATTGTTTTTGTGCAGGAAGGTACCCCTTTCTGCACCAAAAAAACCTCCTTACAACACAGGAACCCTTGCACCATAGAAAGTTGTTAATAGGTAGCCAAAAGGGAAAGCGCAGGGGGAAAAGCAGGAATGCCCCTTATTGACTTCACTACGGCCCGTTCCTGCCTTTTCCCTGTTGTGCAGTGCAACGCAGCACGGTCACTAGCTGTGCTGCGCTGCATGACCTGGCCATAAATATTGCCCTAATTTCGGGCTGCATACCTGGATAATGTATGTGCAATCATTTAATATAAAGCAGAAATGAGCTGAATGACATTCTGAGGCCTTCAACAGTTTAATCACAGCATGCATATTAGTTAGCTACTTCACATTCAACTTTGGAAATATTTTATTGTGTACATACAGCATATAAAATGCACAGATATAAATGTACTTAACTTTCAAGTATTATACAAAACAAAAATACTAAATATAAAGCAATTAGCATAATATTGCTTTACCAAGATTTCAATATATAAAATAGCATTGCGGATTAACTAAATATGATTGATATAAAATGTTGAAGGGAGCTAGGGGCTGACCAATGGACGGCTGATGGGTCACACAACTTCTGGGTCGGGAGGGATCTTCATGTAGAGGAATGGCAGTGTAATTCAGCAGACCTCAGACAGAATGCATTTCCTTTCTTATAAATGCTATAGATAAGAGGAAATCAACTTTACCAAAGTCTTTTTACCCCATGTTAGCTACATAATGCAAATTTGGTTTCAGTGGAATTTATTTCAAAGCAAACATTACAACCATTACCATTTCAATGTCACATAACATTTGATCTAATAGGAGATCTGCCATGCAGGAGAGGTTACAATAAAAATTAGCAATTTAAAATAACTTTTTATCTTTTAGATTCAAGTAGGACAATTATGTTTCTCCTACTTCTCACATCTGTACTCTGTGAAGCAGTGTAGGAGACCCACACACATGCAAGAGCTTTCAAAGAGTGACAGCTGGGGGGCGTGGCCAAGATGGCGACCTGAACGGACGCAGGTCTCTGTGGCTCCCTGCCCTGGTCCCTCCTGAAGCCCCTTATACTACAGCCTGACCCCCCTCGAACGTCACAAACCTTGGCCGCCAGGCGACTACAACCGATTATTACCCAGAGGTATCGCCTCCTGGCCTGTGCGACCCCTGGAGCTGCTTTGGTGCCGGACAGCCGCCCGGCTGAGACTCCTGAAATGGGAAAATGGTGATGATCGGCTTCGCTCCTGCCCTTAACCGCTTCCAGTTCTCACAACGCCCGGGCAGCCGCCTGTAGTGCCTACCATTGCTTTCCTATGACTGCGGCTCTGGGTGCGAGGGTGTGACGGAGAGCGGGCCGCCGAGACTCAGCCGGCAGAGTGCGAAGGAGCCGGCCGGGCATCATGAAACTTTAGGCCCCGGACCCGGGCCTAGCTGAGACGCGCAGCCATCGCCCGTGCCGCTAGACCTGGCTGACTGCCCCCGGAGAGTGGAAACGATTCTGAGGCACATCCTGCACATCGAGCAACCCCTGGTGGCGTGGGTCGAGCCGGCCGGGGGGCGCAAGACAGTGAGCCCCCAGCTTCGGGCCTCGGCGCTTGCCGGGGCTGGACGATCCTTTGCGCAGTGCCCGAGGCGGCTCCGGTGGAGCGTTGAAGAGAGCCGGACGGCTCGACCCGAGGAATCGGCGGGTACGGCCAAGAGGTTGGAGCCGAAGCGGGCGTTGTCTAGGCGCCCTCGCAATTGAAAGGCCGCAGCGACCCAACGGACTGAGGTGAGGAGAGCGGTGGAGGGTCTCTAGAGAGAAACCTCGGGGGCATATTCGAGCTCCCGGTGTAGGGCCCGGATAGGCCCACGGGCCAGGCTATGCTGCTGAGGTTGTGGTGGGGCCGCGTGCACTCTGGCGGGGCCCCTGGATGCTGAAGTCCTATCCTGCGCTTGCCCTATGCGTGGTTGACCACCCGGGGCCCACCTGACGGCGAAGGTTGACGCCTGGCGGGGAGGTATACCCCGGCGCTTGGACTGACTGGCCGCCCCTGCCTACTAACTGGGTTTTGCCGTAGACCAGAGAGGAGCCGCCTGACCCCCGGTATTGCCTTCCGATGCACTGCTGCCCCTTGGTGTTCACGTAGCTTTGGTGGTGATCCCTTGATCTCCCCTTTGCGACACTGTCCGCACTGGTGTGAACCGCTGCGGGCTGCTTCGGCCCTGCCCGGGCTTCCTGCCTGTCACCATAACGGATGAATAGGTGGCTAAAATGCGCCAAGATACACCCCAGGGTGGGACCTGGACGCTCCAAGAACGAATGACGGTGGGCCGGCCACGAGAAGCAGTGTGCGGACCAACCCTGACATCCCCTTGCCCCCAGTTGAGACCCCTGGGACCTGCGTGGATGGAGCTGCCTCCCTGCACCATAAGCTGCATCCACCCTTGTGACCCCCAGGCCTCTACCTTTCTTCCCAACCCCTGGAGGTCTACGAGTGAACCCGCTCCAGCGGTTGGGCACGACATGGCTAACCCCAAGGGGAAAAAAGCGACTCAGACCCTCCCGGAGTTGCTGGTGAGACCCCAACGCAAACCTGGCAAAGAACCACCATCTACTGAGGCCGCAAGACCGCCGCCGGAGTCATCCGAGGACCAGGTGCCTATCATCAGGTCCTTCCTGGAGACTTTGTTCAATTCCCTCAGAGATGATTTGAAGTCCCTGAAACAGGAGGTGGCCGGAGAAGTAAGGGAGCTCCGGAGGGACGCGGAGAGTCTTGGGGACCGTGTGGTCGCCATTGAAGAGGCTGACCAGACCAGGAGCAGCGAAATCGAACAGCTCCAGCAGGAAGTCCTGAGACTTACAGATCAGCAACTAGACCTCCAGGCCCATGCGGAGGACCTTGAAAACCGCTCTAGTCGCAACAACATACGGGTCCGGGGGGTCCCCCAGAAAGCAGAGGGGGGGGGATGCCACTGGCTACCTACAGGACCTCTTCCGGCACATCTTGGGGGAACCTGCTGACTTTATCATCCGAATCGACAGAGCACACAGAGTGGGGCTTCCCAGGCGAGCTGCTGCCCCGCCGTTGGACATCTTTGGCTTTTCTTCCTGCTTTCCCGCTCAAAGAGAGGATTCTTCGGGAGGCCAGACAGGCACAGCCCCTTCAATTTAAAGGTCACCCTGTCGCCCTATACCAGGATCTCTCAGCTATCACACTGCAAAAGAGAAAAACATTTAAAGTGGCAACGGATTTCCTGCTGCAATAGGGGGTTCCGTATTTCTGCGGTCACCCGTTCCGGCTGATATTTAAATGAAATGGGGCCCTACATCAACTGCGCTCGCTCAAGGACACGTGTGCTCTACTGTGACTTGACTGGGAGCATGACGCGCCGCCGGTGCGGGCCTCGCAGGTGCCCTCTGGAGATGGATGGCAAACAGTGGGCCGCAGAAGATCCCCGTCACAACGTTTGAAACCCGCGGCTCACATCATTACACAAGAGAGGGCAACGGCAGTGGCGGAGGTGGCCAGGGAAACATCACCCTGTAATTGATCTATATACACAATGGGGGGTTGTTCATAACGCATACCATGCTCACGGGCCGGGGGGATGCCTGGCGGGGGGCCACGATGGACGCCGCTGGACATGACCCCAATATGTATCTTTACCACGGCCCTGTGTGGACTGACAGGACTGGGACTATGTGTTCTTGTGGTTTGGGTGTTAGGGAGTGGGTGGGGAGGGATGGCTGGTTGGGTCTGGGGAATGGGGTTCACGTTTCGAGCTCCTGGGGTTGGGCCGGGGAGGGGGAGGGTGGGTCATGAGTTCAGTTTGGGTTGGTTGGGGAAAACGGGTGGTCCGCGGGTGGGAACCAGTGTGCCAAAGGGAATTTGTCAATGATGGATTTGCTATTTTTTCCAGTTGTATCCCATTGCAACGTTCGCTTCTTCAACTGAAGCCTCTTCTCTGCTCACTTCTGGATGTGTCTTCAACCACATATGACGCTTCATGCACTATCTCCTCCTACACCAGGGCTCCCGGGGGTCACCTCGAGCTGACTAGTTCATTGCATTCCTATCTGCTACGCAGGCTAACTAGTTCATTGCATTCATATCTGCCACGGATACATACCTCAGATTTTGCATTACCTCACCTACCCCCCCTACCATGGCTGATTCTACTTTGAAAGTGTTGACCCTTAATGTGAAGGGGTTGAATAATCCTATCAAGAGAAGAACTGTCATCTACTACCTAGAAAACTCAGGGGCTGACATTTGTCTATTACAAGAAACTCACCTCCTGCCCAAAGACTGGAACAGAATGCGCTCCCGCGCCTTCCCACAGCAGTTCTTTTCTTCTCTCCATACGAAGAAGGCCGGGGTGGCTGTCTTAGTATCTAGGCGCTTCGGGGGAAGGGTGGGGGACAAGGTAGGAGAGGTCAAGGGTCGCCTTTTGGCCTATACCTTTCTGATATGCGACCCACGCCTGACGGTAGGCTCCATCTATGCCCCGAATACGGGACAGGAGGCGTTTTTGAAAGGCGCAGTTTCAGAGTCACTTCAACCCTCTAACTCGCTCCTGCTCATGGGTGGAGACCTCAACTTGGTTATGGACACAGACAAAGACAGGTCAGGGCATCGTTACGGAGACTCGGGCGCTATCTCGGCAACCGGAATAGAGTGGCTGCTGGAGAGAGGCCTGGTGGACCTCTGGAGGGCCGAACACCCTGACGCAACGCAATTCACCTTCTACTCCCACGTACACCGCACATATGCCAGGATAGACTATTACTTGAGCTCCTCTGAGCTGCTTACAACCCTTGACAAGGTTTGCATAGTGCCTGCGGCCATATCGGACCACGATGCGGTGGAACTGTCGCTTAAAATCCCTGCGTCCCCTCACCCCGAGGGTCATGGCTTCTACGCGAAACCCTCCTACAGAGACCGGAGGTCACCAAATGGCTGCACAAATGCATCGCTGACTACTTAACCATTAATGATAAGCCGGAGATATCAATGTCGGCTCTATGGGGGGCCCTGAAATCGGTAGCACGCGGTGAACTCATTGCAATAGCCGCAGCAGAGGCCAAAGACCGTAAGGCGAAGAGAGACACCCTCACCGCTCAGGTTTCTGAACTGGAGAGGGTCCACAGCCGCACCTGCGCTCCACGCGTCTGGAGTCAGCTGAAGGCAGCTAGGGCCCAATTGGCCAGCCTAGACACTGACAGGGCAGAATTCACTGCGCTCCGCCTTCGTCATACATATTATGTTGGGGGTAACAAGACTGGTCATTTACTAGCCAGTGCTGTGAAAGCTAGGACCCAACGCTCCAAGATCTCCAGCCTTACAGACGACTCTGGCATCGTCCTCACTGAGAAGACTCAGGTTGCGGAGGCGTTTCGGTCCTATTATGCCTCACTATACGGGGCCGAGGCAGTGTCCCTTGAGGAGGTTGATGCATATTTGGATACGGCAGCGATTTCCGAACTCTCTCAGGCAAATGCAGATGGCTTGGACGCCCCCATCCGTCTGGAGGAGGTGCTAGCCGCTATATCCCGCCTCCGCCTGCTTAAATCTCCGCTTCCGGACGGCTTTTCGGCTGGTTTTTACAAAACCTTTAGCCAGCTACTAGCTCCTGTCCTCACCAGGCTCTTCAACTCCTTTGAAAGCCCAAGTTCCATTCCCCCGGATACGTTAGCAGCCGAAGTGGTGGTGCTGCCTAAACCGGGTAAGAAACCCACGCACTGCTCTGCGTTTCGCCCTATTTTGTTGCTAAACCTCGACCTGAAACTCTTCACCGGAATTCTAGCTGCGCGTCTTGGTCCATGCCTGCCTGGGATCTTGGAGCCTGACCAATCGGGCTTTGTGCCTAACCGTCAATGCAGCCATAACACCAAACGGGTACTCCACCTGATAGACAAGGCCCATTTCCAAGACTCGGATTCCGCATTGTTAGCCATCGACGCTGAAAAGGCGTTCGATCGAGTCGATTGGACCTACTTAAGGCGAGTGCTGACGCGTTTTCGGCTAGGGGACCCATTTGAAATCCAACGTGGCACGAGACAGGGGTGTCCCATTTCCCCCCTCCTATTTGCCATGTACATAGAGCCCATAGCGCAGAAGATCCGGGATAACTCTGACACCCGGGGCATCACCTTTGGTCGGGAACCCCACACAATCAGCCTTTATGCTGACGATGTAATAGCCGCTCTCGACCATCCAGACCGCTCTGTACCCACCTTTTTGGAGGAGCTAATTAATTAATTGTGGGTTTGTAATGCGCTAGAATCGACTCCCAAAGGAGTATCTCTGCACAGTAGACCGCTGGGGAACCCGTCCTGGCTTTCCCTGTGAGATGGTCCCTACTGGGTATCTCCAAGGGGAAACCAGGCATCCCCGGCGTATGTGGGGGGCCGTTGTGGAGATGAGGCAAGCTAATGCCCAGAGTTGCCGAGTGTGATCCCTGGTTAGAGTAGGCACCGAGATGAGAATTATCGAGTCCGCTGCCCTGGTCCACGACCACCTAGACTCCTTCGGTGCTGTCTCAGGCTTTAGAATCAATAGGGGGAAATCCCTGATATTACCTCTGGGTAAAAACGTCCATTCCAACAGGTCTGCCTCTACATATGGGAGCGATCTCCAGGTCACCACACAACTCCCATATCTGGGAGTCACTCTCACTTCCGCAACAGAATCGACGATAGCACTTAACTACAAGACCCTCGCTGCCCAGATCCGGACGGATCTCGCGCGTTGGTCAAAGCAACCCCTCTCCCTATTAGGGAGAGTCACGTCGGTAAAGATGTCAATCTTACCTAAGATCTTATATCTCTTTCAGACCCTCCCGGTCGCGCCCCCCGTAGGCGTCCTCGCGGACCTACAGGCCGCCCTTCACCATTTCATCTGGGAAGGTAAACATGCGCGCTTACATAAACAGATGGCGTACAGGAGCATCGATGAGGGGGGTCTTGGGGTCCCTAATCTACTGCTATATTTCCAAGCCTCTCATCTCCGCTATCTGGTGGAATGGTATAGGCCGGAATCCGAGAAGAGGTGGCTCTTCCAGGATAGGGCTATGGCTCAGACGCCTCTCTGGAGGGTTCCTTTCCTCACCCGGCAGCATCGGCCGCAATACATCTTGAACTCCCCTATCACCCATACCATCCTGCGGGTCTGGGACTCTGTCAAGAAGAGCTTGACAACATTTCCTTCTCCGTTTACCCCCATCCTGGACAACCCGGAGTTTTCGCCGGGCAATGATCCTTACGCCTTTTCGCAATGGCGTGGCACCGTCTGCCGTTCTGCCAGCGACCTCTTCGACCTACAGGGCTTCCTTCCTCTCTCGGACATCAGGCAAGGTTATGAGATAGCGAACCCTCACCTTTTTCAATACTTCCAATCCGGTCACCGCCCCTCTGGTGGGAAGACGGATGATAGTTTTTGAGAAATGGCTACTGACAAAAGACACGGATGGCCATCTTATTTCGGACCTCTACAAAATGCTCACGCCCCCACCCATCCCAGGTAAAACTGCAGGTCAAAAGCGTTGCGAGGCTGAACTTGGTAGGGCACTAATACCTAAAGAATAGAGCTACATATACTACAGGGCCTCACACACCACACGTAACACTGCGGGCAGGGAAACTGCGGTGAAAATGGCAATATATTGGCACCTTACACCGGCCCGGCTTCATAGAGGGAACCCGCCGCGCAGCACATTGTGCTGGAGGGGATGTGGGGAACGAGGCACATTAACCCATCTCCCTTGGGACAGTCGCAAGATCCGGAGCTACTGGGAGACGGTCCTGGATGACATTGACTCCACCTTTGACACCGAAATCCCGAGATACTGTTCTGGGCCTCCCCAACACACTCACTTTTCCCTTGAAATCTACACGGGGTCGCCAAATGAGGATCGCCATGCAAGCAGCTACACAACATGTCTTGTCACTCTGGGGCTCGCCCACCAAACCCACACATACGGGATGGCTTCACAAAATCTGGTTCACTCTGGGGATGGAACGTATTCAGGCTACACTTACACATACCACTGCTGCATTTCAAAAGGTTTGGCTTCCGTTGCTATCCCTCTTGTCCAAAGAATTCAATGAGATCACATGTCCCAGATATCTTCGCATTCTGCGCCTTACTGAAGCTACGCATGAACCTCATTGCTCTTCTGCATGATCGCTTTATCCACTATTTGACTACTTCTGATATTGTTTCTAGCACATGGCACACTGTTTGGGGTGGGGGAGGGAGGGGTGGGTTGGGACCCGGAGGGGAGTTCTGGTTTTTGTAATTATCATTCTCTCATCTTGCACTGCTCATCATTTGCCTCTTTGGTATCATAACCTTGCTCTGGCATATGTACCTCGCCTTCTACTCAATTTCCAGAGACGACGTGTCTGTCTGTCTCGTTCGCTTTATATGCCTAATGCCTTTCCACTGTATCGTGATGCCTATTTCTCCTTTTAAAATCAATAAAATACATTTGAAATTCAAAGACTGACAGCCAAGACAGGTGACAGCTATGGCACTTTGTAAATAAATCACTTCTCCTTTGACACAGTGAGCACAGTGAGCATACAGCTAGTTGAGGTCATTGCATCTGTCCAATACCACATATGATCAATTAAATTATACACTATTGCACAAAGGCTTCCTCACAATGAGAAAAACACTTCGGGGCATATTTAGGAGATTCATGAAGCCACGCAAGGCCACCTTGTGTGCCCTGAGTGGCTTCACAAATATCGAGCAGTGCAACGCAGCGCAAATTGCTGCATTGCATAACTCTCCGCCAGAGAGGCATACCCATGGGTAATGCGTGGGTGTTCTAACGCAACATGCAAGGACTTAGACGCATTCCCAGATTTTCAGATGTGGTACACCTGTGCAAAAAACCTACGCCTGCGCAGGAGAGGCTTACAGAGGAGAAATATCTTTATATCTCCTCGTTTGTTCCTCTTTCAATGTGTGCTGCATTATGCAGCTCACGTAAAAAGAAGAGAACGCTTTAGGAGATTGTTTTTGTGCAGGAAGGTACCCCTTTCTGCACCAAAAAAACCTCCTTACAACACAGGCACCCTTGCACCATAGAAAGTTGTTAATAGGTAGCCAAAAGGGAAAGCGCAGGGGGAAAAGCAGGAATGCCCCTTATTGACTTCACTACGGCCCGTTCCTGCCTTTTCCCTGTTGTGCAGTGCAACGCAGCACGGTCACTAGCAGTGCTGCACTGCGCTGCGTGACCTGGCCATAAATATTGACCTAACTTCGGGCTGCATACCTGGATAATGTATGTGCAATCATTTAATATAAAGCAGAAATGAGCAGAACGACATTCTGAGGTCTTCAAAGGTTTAATCACAGCATGCATATTAGTTAGCTACTTCACATTCAACTTTGGAAACATTTTATTGTGTATATACAGCGTAGATATAAATGTACTAAACTTCCATGTATTATACAAAAAAAATACTAAATATAAATCAATTAGCATAATATTGCTTTACCTAGATCTCAATATATTAAATAGCATTGCGGATTAACTAAATATGATTGACATAAAATGTCTACATTTCATAAGTAACATTACTTAATTGTACAACAGCGCAATACTGCACCATGTCACGATTATTTTCTGAAATATGAAATGTAGTAATTATTCGAAGTTGTCTCAAAGGTGTTTCAGAACCGAATTTACCACATAAAACCCCAAGATTAACTGAGCAAGGTATATCTAGCAGAGCTTTCAATCCATTGCAAAATACTTGAGTAGACATTTTGAATATTAGCCACAACACTCAGAAGACACCTCGCTGCAAAAGAAAGAACATAAATGAGCACCCAGATTGTGATTCATTTTGCCGGTTAGAGTACCCAACATTTTTTCCCGTCACAAATTTTACCAGTGCGTACCTGATGGGTCTCACAGCTTGTAACGGGGTAAAACCTGTGGTGTTACCACGCTGGTCCCCATTCTGACCATTGGAACCCGTAAGGATGAAGTAATACTGCAGCGTGGAGAAGTTGCTGCCTGCAGTATCGGCATTTCCTCTGGTGGGATTACTGCAATTAAATATCAGACAACTTTGAATGATAATCCTAGCTGTTTCCTAGCTTTAATACTACTAGTAATAGGTCTTTGCTGTGTTTGTCCCTAGTGGGTTTTGAATTCTGTCACTTTTTGCTTCCATCCAGCTCGTGTTCCAAGCAATGTTTAGGGTTTTATTAGACTTTCTTAAGATAAGAACATTCTTATGGTACTGCTGAGAATCCTCAATTCATAATTTAATAACCGTCCTTTTAGAAATTGTTATTGCACTGTTATATGTGAATATTTCTATTATAACTCGCTGTTGCCTCTTCCCAGACTATGTATCTATGGGGCATATTATCAAGAACAGAGTTAAGATTATCGACACTTTAGCGGCAGGAAACTGCCACTAAAGCGGCGATAATGGGCTCAATATTATGCTGTCGAGAATTCCCATAAAAGCCCATGTTTACTCCAGAGCATGGGCTTCTATGGGAATTCACAAGGGCATATTATCAAGCCTATTATCGCCACTTTAGCAGCAGTTTACTGCCGCTACAGCGGAGAAAATTTTAACTCCGTTTCTTGATAATATGCCCCCTTGTCTTTTCCTCTTTCACCATATGGCTAGTGAACCAGCTGTTCTCTAGACTGCCACTAGAGTGTCATTCACAGCTGTACACAATACTGTAGGTGAAACTCACTCATGATTGGCGCAGCGATTCAGTTCTTCCTGTGTTCTTCTGGTTATCTTATCCTATCTTATCTCACCTTACCTTATCCTATCTTATCTTGTCTTATCTTATCCCTTTAAATTCCAGTGGGCTTACATCTTTACACTGACTTGATATGAGCGTTCAAATTTATTAGGTAAAATGATGGCAATGTACATTTTTTGTTTGATGGCCTCTTTTACACTATCCATAATCATCTACTAATACTACAACGGCTGTCTCTGCACCAAAGGCCTGAATTTGCACTCTCCAGGGCTTGGGAAATCACTCTGCACTTTTACACAAACACTGCAGTAATTCTTCAGTTGCTGCAAAGAAACAAATGCAGCAGGACCCGACAAAATCATGGCCACTACAAGTGGAATCCTTGTAACACTGCCAACAGTGTAAAACTGGAAAGTGGGAGATTTAGAAAAACAAATTGCGTGAAGGCATTTTTCCCACTCACATATTGAAGCAAAGGCAACATTAGATGGGAGACAGCTAAAATAAAGTCATTTTTCACTTCCAAAATTGTAAATCTCCCACCTGAATCGGATCCATTGGATGTATGTTACTCTCAGCATTGTGAAGCTAATCCGTTGACTCCTCCCACTTAGAAGCCCCATTAGCCCTCATGTACTGAGTATCCGCGCACTGGAAATGGTATTGAGTGCAGCAGTGTTGATGGCGCCTACTGGCGGTCTGCAATGCAAAGCTGCTGAGGAGCCCCTAGCAGAACACGAGTGTCTGCTTGAGTTTTGCAGGTGCTGGACACAGTTTTAAAATGAGGAGATGAACAATCAGAAGCAAATGACTCTCACTGGAGAAAGAATAGGATAGGAAGGGCCATAGCCAATTGATAGCAGCTTACCCTTTGACTTCCAACCCCACCAATGTCTGGGAGCCTCTAACATTGTCCTGATGCGTGTATACCCTTTCACTGAGGTTGAATCATTTGCATTCCATTACAGCATCATCTCTAGCACAGTTTGCCCTGATTGTAGTGAATGTTCTGCCAAGCCAACATGCCTGCTCACAATACAAGTCAGAACGCCAAGCTGAGAAACAAAACGAAACTGGTTTCTGAAGTCCAGATTATAATCGTTGAAGGAATATATGCTCTGGAAAGGGCATCTTGCGGATCCAAATATGAGCTATTGCTCTATTAGGGGTACATATTAAATACAGTCATCAACAGAAAAATGCTAATATCTTCAGGAAAAAAATCTCCTCTCCAAACTGTCCTTCCCCTTGCCTTGTTGGCGGTGGCTTCTGGTCTGAAAACATTTATATACATAGGGGTTTGCCCATATTATCCCGCATGCCTTGGGATTCACACAACGCAAGAATTAATGTGGTATACCGTGGGGACAAATTGAACTTGTGGTGCTCATCCACAATAAAAATCAATTTTTTTCATTAGTAGGTTTCCACAAGATCAAATATTCCTTATTCATGCCATGGTTTATTAGATATGCAAAACAATATATCTGTTTATAGTTCTATACAATTCACTTACTATTCAGTCCTGTACAGCGTCTAGAACGAAAAGGCTGAGTCAGAAACAAATGTACGGTCAGACACATTGACACTCAATTGTAACCTCTCTGGAGGTTCCCCCAGGCAGCACCTGTACGAACATCTCCAAGGGGATTTAAGATAACCCTGTGATCCTCATATCGCGGCTCAATGATCTGAGTATGTGGAGCCCGAGGGGGATGAAAGAGCATCGGTCAGTGGCGCATGTGTCAGTGAATCGTGTTGACCGTAGTGCAACATCGCAGCACACATAGAAAGAGGAAATAACAAGGAGAAAATAAGATTTTTCTCCTAGTTACGCCATTCTCTGGGAGGCCTAGCGAATTCGCACAATGCCAGGTTTACAAGCCTTTATAAATCCGGGATTGCGTGAAATCCATGGATGGATGGAAGGGAACGCCAATGTTCCACTCATAGAATCGCCTCCCAGAGTTTATTTTCACAAAGCCATGCAAGGCAGCGCAAATCGCCCCTTGTGTGTGGCTTTGTAAATATTTACTAGCATATTGGGTCATGGATGCGCCACAAAAGCAGTGTAACCATGTCACAAAAATGTTACATCTGGCCCTTACTTGTTAAAGTGAATGTTCATTGCAGCAGGAGAAATTTGGCCCTAACTGTAGGTTACCAAACATACGTTTTTGACATAATTCTTTTTATCGTATGGATCAAAAACTATTAAGCCTACTTCAGAATTCTTAATGCGGATGGTGAAATTTGTTGTTAAATCAATAGGCTTTTTGTTTATTGTAGGTTTGAATTTGCAAACTGAAAACGTTTACTATTTCTACCAACTCAGTTATCAAACGTTTAAATTTTCTTTACTATCATACATAAAAAAATAAAGACATTCTTCATAGACTGCTTTTTTTGTACTAAAAACACGTGTTGATGGCTTTCTGAGGACATATTTAATTGACAAAATCACATTTTCTCTTGGGATTACTGTTCTGCTAAGAGTGTATAGATGCTAAGGAATATTAAGACATCCCATTCAAACTTTTTCTTCTTTGCTGTTTTCCCAGTAGCTGTCATGTCGTTTATTCCTTATGTACTTAGAATGGTTTTTTGTTGTTGCCGTTTTACATATCGCGAACTCAACCCGAAGTTATTGGAGCGCTTTACTTGAGCACCAGCTACATTACACAAGGACACATTCATTTTTGTAGGCAGGGGGAGATTAAGTGATTTGCCTGGAATCACAAGATGTGGACTCAAACCTGCTTCCCCAGTTCCAAAGTGGGCAGCTCCTTTCCCTAACCGCAAAAGAACAGGAGGTGTATATTGTGCAGCAGCATACTTTAGTCTCTTCCTCCAAAAATACGAACCATTGAGCTGTGCTGCAGGTTTGCACTCCTCAATGAATGAAGCAACATCATGCACTGAAAAAGAAGTAAGCAGCTGAAGGAAAACCCTAGCTGCAATACCATTACATTTCAGTGTTTTCTGTCTTTCTGTATTTGTCCAGTTTAAGGTGACTGCTGCATTGTTGATGCTCATAGTCCTTTGTGTAGGTTGGTTCTCTGGCTTGTCAAGCCCTTTCTCTTGGGGCATAATTTTTTGGTCAGGTGGCATGGACCGTTAAACTAGAATAGTCCCCTATTGGTGTATTGGTTTTGTGCCTGTTCCATTCTTCACTACCTGCTTCTACGCTGGTCTTGGTTTAAGGGGGTGCTATAGACTTGGGTATGCGATTGACTCACTTGCGACCCACCAACTCAGCGTCCATCGACTTATCTACTTCATTTATCCATCCACACACTCCTCCATTCTCCTATTCAAGGCCATCCACCAGCTCACTGATCCATCCACTACCTGCAGACTTGCCCATCTGTTTTTTCCACTAACTCAACCATTAATCTACTCGCAATTCCTGGTTGAAACCAATCACACGCCCTTCCACCCACCCATCTATAGGTCTGTCACAGTCCATCTAGTACATCCATTCACTAATGCATTCACCCAATAGACATTCACCAACTCGGCAACCCAGTAACTCATTCATTCATCCAGCCATCCAAAGTCACGCCGACTATTTCTCGTCTATAAACAGTCCCACCTTTATTCACACACTTACACTTCAAATCAATATACCCAGCCACTCATCCTTTCAACCAGCCACTTGCCTATACACATATACACAAGCACACACACTCATACATTCACAAATACAGCCATCAATAACTAAAATCTCCCCCCAACAAAATGCAGATATATTGGTGTGCCTGCCTCTTTCTCACTGCGGAAAGGAATTTATCTGAAACTATGGCTTTAGGTTATGGTTTCTACAGAGAAGAATATTTGTGTGAATGAATGAGGCTGAGGGTCCTGTTAGCAAACACTAACATATGAACAGTTCACATCAAAAATATATTGCTAGTCTCCTTCAAGAATGCATACATGTACATACACGTAAGCATATAATACACACAGTGCAGCACAGAGAGCTGCAACTTCCAACCTATCTATGGTTTTGTTGCTCGGTGATTACTTTCATACTGATATATATATATATATATACAACAGAAAAGCAGGCACCCTTGCACATTGACACATGGGTGTCTGCGTTGGCGCTTGGCAACCAAAAGTGTGCCAGCACAAGGAAAGGACAGGAATGCTCCGTATAATAGTAAATACAGCATATTCTATCCCCGTGAGCACAAATCACATTCCAGTTGTGCACTGCAGTTGACCATGCAAAATGTAAATGAAAAACTAGTGCTAAGAGGAACATGAAAAGATATGTGGGACCGAGCACAGAGGCTTGGCTGGGCAGTCATTGTATAAGGAACGAGGTACAAAAACACTATCTGAAATGGCACCACCAGATAGAAGTTCATAGGAGGCCAACTTTACAGCCATTGAAATAAAAGAGAGCACTGAATGGCTAGGATCTGCTGTAAGCCTTACCAGTGAAATGAATGTAGCAAAAAGGCCATCCTCATCAACCAGTCAGTCAGGGAGATAGGAGAGAGCTGGATTTCTACATTCACTGCACTTGAGAAATGAGCATAAGTGTGTTCCCTGCCAGGTCAAGTGAAAGGAAAAGGCCAGAATTAGTTAAGCTACTTGCTCAAAGCATGAGGCAAGTAGCTAATATTTCAGTTTATTATATTGACCACTTGTGGCATACCAGTGGTGTCACGGATCCTAATGCTACCAAGGTAAATGTCCTCCCCATCCTTGGCTTGGCAGAAAAAACAGCTGTCATTGGGGTGCAGCAGCCCCTGAGATCCATAGTCCCTAGTTTCACTGCTTTGTTGCGAGCTATGCCCTCATTGATCACACAATCCATCCTTCCACTGCATGATTCCAAGCAATAATTTAAACATAATAGTGGCTTTTAGCTGAATTCCTCACTGAGGACTGGTCTGAAACAGCTGTCCCATTTTCGTACTTAACCATATCTCACAAGTTATAATATGTTCCTACCATTTTGATTTGAATGATAGGTAGTGATTGCAGTCCCTGCATCCCACAGATTTTTTGTTCTGAGCACACCTGGTTCCAGTTGGGTGTCACCCTTTGAGTGACAGATGGAAGTTTAGGCTCAACTATTCACTCTGCCCTGTAGTGTTCACCTTTGATTCAGAGAATAGAGGAAATATTATCAATTCAAGGGCCTCTCTCTGTGTTCCTTTTGAGTTCTTCTGCACAGCCAGAGAGATCCATCCTTGCAAGGGCAGAGTACACCGAATCCATTTCAGCCTTATTCTGCTGGGACCATCTCTTCAGCATTTCATACTGCTGCTCCCTAAAGTAAGGGAATTCCATGTCTACTCGCTCAATTTCTGCATCCTTCAATTCCAGGGTTCTCATGAACTCTTTCCATCGCCTGGCAGGGACAATATTTATGATGTCATAAAATATTTTTCCTTGCTGGAGAGCTGAGGGTTGTGAACCTAGAAGAAAATTTAACAAATTAACATTATGTTCTCGATCCGCCCTAATACACTCTGCCTGAAACCACAGAGCAAAACAATGCTTTTATAGTTCAAAAGATCTCCCTTCTTGATATTATCTTTAAAATATATATGAAATCCACTACCACCAAGGGAAACAGTTATTAACCAGTCAAATGTTATTGTGAGCGCCAGTATTAATATATCACTGCCAGGCTGATGCGGCGTACAGCATTGGTTCGAGTCACGTAAAGCGGGTTTGAAATTATGAAGCATTCATCCTCAAAACAATTACCTCCAGTCCTGCACTAGATCAGGGTGGAGCTCAGTTCCTTGATTGACTGCTGTTAACTTTTTATCGGTCTTCTCCAAAGCCATAGTAGATCAGTAAGCGGATCAAAATAATTGCAGATCTACCCTGCAGGCCAGACAAGATCATCTGCACCATATCAATGAGTGATCACTTGACTTTATTTGCCGGAGATAGGGGGCCTTGTTTAATCATGAATGAAGGCCATAAACTGTGAAGGTTGGACAAGTAGGAAGTTGGATATGTGGTCAAAGACTAAAGCTTGCAGCCAACGCATGCTGGGCAAGACCAAATGACGTATTGATAATGGCCACAGGCAGGGAATAGTGGGGGATACTTGTATGGATGGTCGCTGTAGCACATTATTAACTGCCTGCCTCACCAAAAATCTGTTAAGTCTCTTTGCTTAGGTAAGTTTTGGGCTTGAAATAAAACCATAGAAACTCTGAAACTGGCCAGTTATGATTACGCAAACCTAAACTTACACCATGCCATAAAACACTATCCCTTGCCCCCAAAGTAAATTTATCTAAGGCACCAAAGGCTGTAGCTTATATTGCTCCACCCCTATTGACAAGTTATGAAAAGGCAGCAAACCACAGCCCATAAGCAATTATCACATACACCTAAACATTCAACCATGACATTTAAAACCAGTGAGTATTAGGCTTACAAAGTGAACCAAAAAGTATATAAAAGTATTAGCTGTTCCGTGCCCTCCTGTCATTCAGTATGGCAATGTTTGCTGTTGGGAAGCTTGAAAGGGAAACCCCTCCTTAATGCGTTTCCCTTGAATGGATCTGCAATAGACGTGGCATGCTTAAACGTATTAGCTGCATGCATCAATTGCCAAGTATCCCTTTCAGGGACCTGACCAGGATCAAGAAATATTGGAGTTTGACTGAAGTCTGTGACCAAGAAAAAAGGAGTTGGTGACCATGATTTTAAAACAGGGGAACCTAAAACATTTTTTTAAACCGACATTTCAAAAGTTCATAACCAAACATGTAATGACTTAATTGTCCCTAAGCAAAAAACAACAAGGAAAACCCTGCACTACAATGATGGTAGCAGACTGTAATCTTGACTCGGCCACATCAAAAAATAAACTGCCAGAACAGATATTGGAACATGCTATAGAGTGACAAAACAGTAGGAAATCTGTTAGGTAACAAAGTCAATTACAGTTACTGATGATCATGTTCTCTTAAAGATGATCTAATGAACAGTTACATGAGGACAACGTTCTCTTGTCATAAAGTATATATGTTGGAAACACGATTGGGCTAGTAAAAGACTGGATTTTATAATATAAAAGAGCTATAAACAACAATGAATCAATCTTTGAAGTTGCATGCCAATTTTACTATTATCATCAGGGTAATGTGAAATTGTTGTCTTTCTTTCACATTGACAGTATAAAAAGAGGATCACTGACAAAATATCGAATAAAAAATATAGAATTCCTAAAATATCGATTCCAAAATATCGAATACAAAATTACCAAATTCCTATCAACAAACAGGTAAGTACAAAAATATCGAATCAAAAATATGGTTGTAAAAAATATAGTTAGTCAAATTATCGATTTTTTTAAATGTCTTAAAAGTAATTTAAAATTAATAAATATAATTAATTAAAACATACTTAAAAATACTTAAATAAAGTTAAAATTATGAAAAAATGTATTTCAGTTATAAAAAAACATAACATTTTATTTTTTAATACACATAAATATATATTAACATAATATTAATTTAAAATATACAATATTTTACCGTAGGATAGCGTGAATGTAACATTTACTATTCCCACTCCAGTGAGTGCAACAGTAGGGAAAGCGTTGGATAGCGTAGGGGTAAAAATTACTATTCCCACTCCTGAGAGTGCAACAGTAAGGAAAGCGTTGGATAGCGTAGGGGTAAAAATTACTATTCCCATTCCGGAGAGTGCAACAGTAGGGAAAGCGTTGGATAGCGTAGAGGTAAAAATTACTATTCCCATTACAGGGAGTGCAACAGTAGGGAAAGCGTTGGATAGCGTAGGTGTAAAAATTACTATTCCCACTCCAGAGAGTGCAACAGTAGGGAAAGTGTTGGATAGCTTAGGGGTAAAAATTACTATTCCCACTCCAGAGAGTGCAACAGTAGGGAAAGCGTTGGATAGCGTAGGGGTAGAAATTACTATTCCCACTCCAGAGAGTGCAACAGTAGGGAAAGCATTGGATAGCGTAGGGGTAAAAATGAGAATTCCCTCTCCAGAGAGTGCAACAGTAGGGAAAGTGTTAGATAGCGTATGGGTAAAAATTACTATTCCCACTCCAGAGAGTGCAACAGTAGGGAAAGCGTTGGGTAGCATAGGTGTAAAAATTACTATTCCTACTCCAGAGAGTGCAACTGTAGGGAAAGTAATGATTTAATATATTAATAAATTAAATATCAATACCAATAAAAAATTAATTAAAATGAATTACTAATTTAATATTATAAAATAATTAATCAATTAAAAATGAAAATAAATATTGGTGATTAAATGTACCTATTCATAATTAATTTACATCTAATTAATTTTCAAAAACAAAAACTAATTAATAATAAAAAGTAATACCAATTAATAATTAATTAACAGTAAATTAATTATCAATGCACAAAAAATATTTTTTATATGTAATTAATTACAAATAAATTACTTCCCACCCTATTCCGCTATAAACCCACAACCCGCTACACGAAATAAATTAATAAAGTTAACATAATTATCAATTCATCAATTAATAAAAATCAATTACCAATTAAAAATAATTACCAATTAAATCAAAATAAATACCAATATTTACATAAAATTATTTAATTAATTACAATTAAATTACTTCCCACCCTATTCCCCTATAAACCCACAACCCGCTACAGAATTAAATTACGCAAAAATTAAATAACAGAAAATGTATTACTTAAAATAAATTGCAAAAATAATACACACTTCTCACACATCCAAAACACTTTAAAAAATCGATATAATTAAAAATTCGATATTTTGACTTTCTATATTTTAAAAATCGATATTAAATTACTTACCTTCAATTCAATATTTTTCCCCACTATATTCTGTCCATTCGATATTGTGTCCATTCTATATTTTGAATTCCTTTTTAATTTTAGTTACAGCTATTTTAGTTACTTCCCGAGTCGAGCACATGTTTGTATTTTCTCTTGTGTCAAAATGTATCACTTATATTGTATTCGGTTTTTACTATTGGTATCATTATCTCTCTTAATAAAATCTTCTTGAAATCAAAAAAAATTAAGAAACTTTAATCAGGGTACATTGTATCTTTGGACGCAAACATCCTGAAGGTTTAAGCATGGATGAGGAACTGAGTGTACATTTAAACACTTGATTATGCAACCTCATACCCTTCAGAGAACCGATTCCTTTTCAAAGTCTGCACTATCACTGTCTGGATTTTCTTACATTCCATACTTCTCTTACCTAGCTCATTATCAAATTTATTTTCTTTATTATTGATGCAAGTGTCAACTTGGGCCCACGTTTACTAAACACCTGCATTCTCCTTGCATCACACAAGCTGATGCAGGTGCTTACGTTGAATTGGCTAGCGTCACTTTTCACCTGAAAACTAACGCAAGGGAGTGCCTTGTGCTGCCTTGTGCTACCCTTTGTTACACTGCATCAGGGAGGCATTAGATAGGTCGAGCATCCACCCATGTATTTTTGCCGCAAACTGAGATTTACTAAAGTCAGAAAACCTTGGTTTGCACCAAACTGGTGCACCTACTCGACCTTGGCATAACGAGGAGAAATATTTGTATTGCTCCTCGTTACTACCTCTTTGCACATGTAATGCATTCAAACCCATACATACAAAGAGTATACAAATGTAAAGATTGTTTTGTACAGGAACACATAAAAGGAATCCTGCCTGCAATGCAGACACCCTTGTTCCTATGCGCAAGCGTGCCTACATTGGTGCTAGGCAACCACAGGTGCACCAGTGCATTGAGAGGCTCAACAGTGACATATCTTTGTAAATATAGCCCAGTCCAGAGCTTTCACCTGCACAACACAGTGCAGTAACTTGCCTTGCTGTATTGAGTGAAAGATAAGTAAATCTGGGTCTTGGTTTGTAAGAGATAAATATGATTCAATTTAACTTTTGAAGCTTGACTGATTAATAAAAGATGCCTGGATTAAGAGTTTACCCCAAAATTTTCCATTAAGGAGTTGAAGTGGATGAACTTTTTTTTGCAAGTTTCATGAACTGTAGCCAAAGTTATTAGTGAAACAGAAAACTCCCTTCCTATGGAAACTATAGGAAAATTAGAAACAGCTACAGGCAAAACCACTGAACTCCAAATTTGTCAGAAAGTTAGATCTTGAGCCAGAAAGTGGGCTGCTTGTGATTTGCTGTAAATCCATTTAGTAGTTCTGGAGAAGTTAAGACTCCAAAACGTTCTATATTTCACACTGCAGAGAATCTGCAGAACCGACAGATCTCAAGATGAGAACTGACTGGCTGCCACTGAATCAAGAAATGCGGTGGCAAGTTGTGTGCCTATCCACGCAGGACAATGACTCCCTAGAGAGTGATATTACAGAGACTTAAATTCAAAAAGCTATTCAGGACGTCCGATCAGGTAAAGCTATGGGACCCAAAGGGCTCCCAATTGAACTCTTCAAACCAATTGTTTCTAAGCTCTTTTCCGACTTATTGTGCATGTACACTGAAGGTTTTTAGCTCGGTATTCATCCTGCTGACGTTAGGACGGCCTCAATTGTGGTTATACACAAACCAGGCAAGCCAGCGGATGACTGTCAATCCTATCGGCCCATATCCCTCCTCTCCGTGGAGGTGAAAATTCTTACAAAATTATTGGCCAACAGACTTATACCCCATATCACTGAGTTGGTGCATCCGGACCAATCCGGGTTTATACCAGGAAGGAATACAGCCTTGAACTTGTGGCGGTTGAATGGGGTCCTCGCCAGACTAGACACTGTCATGGAAGATGCGACCCTGTTGTCATTGCACGCCACCATGGTGTTTGACATCATTGAGTGGGATTTTCTCTTCGCGGTTCTGGCTCGGATGGGCTTTCAGCCCAATTTTATCAGATGGATTTGGCTGCTTTACACCCAACCGATGGCACATGTAAGTGTTAATAACCACGTCTCCAGCGATTTCCCATTGCAGCGGGGCACCAGGCAGGTGTGCCCTTTGTCGCCCCAGCCCTTTGCCCTCGTATAGGAGCCACTGGTTGTCTGGATTAGGGGTGACACGGAGATAAGGGGACTGAGGATCACGAACACTTCGCTCTATGCAGATGATATCCTCCTCTACTTGGCCTCGTGGTCCCTACCTCAAGTGCTTCACATATTCCATATATTTGATGCCCACTCGGGATATATGATCAATTGGGCTAAGTCCCAGCTATATGTGTTGTGGGGGTATCTGCCACTTAGCCCCAGGGGCTACAACATACCTGTGGCCCCTCAGGGCTTTAGGTATCTCGGCATCTTCACTACCCCGGACCCTACTTTATTCTATGAAACCAATCTGCTGGGGCCCCTGACTCATCTGAAATCAGACGCTAGTCATTGGCGAACTCTCCCTCTCATTCTTTTGGGGCGGACTGCACTCTTTAAGATGCTAGCACTACCGCGCTTCCTGTATGCAGTGCAAAATACCCCCAATGTGATCCCGATGCCTATTTCTCCAGTATTGATAGTGTAGTGTGGGGACTGCTATGGGAGGGAAGGGCAGCGCATATAGCCATGAACAAACTTACCATGGGATGGTATGATGGAGGGATTGCATTACCTGATATGCGGCTCTATTACCAAGCGTTGCAACTGGTTGTGGTCAATAAGTGGGTGCATGGGATGTACGATGATCCAAACTTTCACACAGACCCTGGCTTTTGGGATGGGGAGGATACAATAGAGCACTTTACATGAACCCCCATAATCTTCACCTCACGGGGCCCACCGCACGCACAGTGGAGGTCTGGCATGGAATCACTAAGAAATGCGGCTGGCACAACGACTCACAAAAGCTACGCCACTATGGGAACCAGATATGTTGGGTCAACTTAGTAAATGCCTTGGATTTGACAGGTGGAATATGATAGGCATCTCAACGGCGGGGGACATGTGGATGAAGGGGAAACTGGCCACTTTTACTGACTACAGGCCAAGTACCAATTGGCGCCCACCAAGACCTCCAGATATCTCCAGATCAGTCATGCTATCTCAGCTGCCATGCCCAAGGAGCTCCCCATGCTTGCATCTTCTCCACTGGAGGACAGATTGATTCTTGACCTTATGCCCACAAAAACGATATCCCTTACCTATAAACAACTGTTACATCATCAGCCTGATCCTATGCCACGCCTGCGGCAGGGCTGTGAGTTGGTCCTGGGGTGCATGGACAATGGGGAATGGTGAGCCGCGCTTGCCTCTCCTAGAGAAGTGGCTATGCTATGAGACTGCAATAAGTCCAACTGAAAATCATCCATTGTGTATATTTTGATGCAAAGGTTCTATTTAAATTGGGTAGGAAACCTGATTCCTTATGCTTGCAGGATTGCATCCAGACAGGCACCTTCTTCCATATCTTGTGGGACTGTTTAAAAATGGGGTAATACTGGGATAAGGGCACAAAATAAATGGAGGGGGCATGTGGCAGGACCTTGAAGGCCTCCCCCCAGCTTTGCCTCCTTAATGTGTGGGAGGCCACTGATCCCTCACAGACTGAGTAAACAT
This sequence comes from Lissotriton vulgaris, assembly GCF_964263255.1. Taxonomy (NCBI): domain Eukaryota; kingdom Metazoa; phylum Chordata; class Amphibia; order Caudata; family Salamandridae; genus Lissotriton; species Lissotriton vulgaris. The sequence continues at coordinate 344,391,707 of NC_141693.1, forward strand.
GGGCCTCAATGGGATGGGCCATCGCAAAATGCAACATCGTGCAAAAATCGGGTTTGGGGACAGCCCCGTGTTTGCAAGATTAGGCTATTGCTATGGATAGGGCAATGATTGCCAAAAAGGATGTGTTCATACATAGAGGGTGGCCCAGGAAATGGGATCATATGTGGGGTAAATGGAACAAATACAGAGGTGATATATGTGTATCCCCTCAATTGAACTGCAACGTGAAAGATGCTTATTGCTGGACAAGCCAGGGAGTGATCCGGAGACGACGCCCTAACCCCTGTTGTCACTGACCCAAATGTTTGATGCCATCTGCTCTGCATGCTGTTTGTATAACTCTGTCCCATGGCCATCGATGCCTACCAAACAGACGGTGCGCTGTACCCTGGTTCATCTTTAGAAAATGCATGGTGCTTACCAACTCATTTCAGTACTGTAATATGTGTCATTGTATTGTGGACCTGACTAATGTTTTCTCATTGCCTTGTACCTTTTTTTCCTTTTGCTTAATAAAAATTGTTGAAAAAGAAATGTGGCGGCAGCCATCTTAGAACTCAAGGACTCAGTCCCCTGTTGTTGGACTTGGCCCTTTTTGTAGGGTTAGCCCCAAACCTTTTGCTTCTTTGTCCTATTTTTTACTGACCTGTTGTTGTTGGCTTTAGGATGCTGGACACTTTACCACTGCTGATCAGTGCTAAAGTACATATGCTCTCTGTGCAAATGGCACTTATGGATTGGTGTTTCCAAGATTGCCATATTTGATTTACTGGTAAGCCCCTGGTAAAGTTCACTGAGTGTGCCATGGCCTGCAAATCAAATGCTACTGGTGGGCCTGCAGCACTGATTGTGCCACCCACACGAGTAGCCCTGAAAAGGTATCTCAGACCTACCACTGAAGTGCCTGTGTGTAGTTTTAAACTGTCATATCAACCTGGAAAGTGCACCTACTTGCCAGGCCCTAACCTTTCCTTTTCTTACATGTAAGGCACCCCTATGATGGGCCCAAGGTACCTCCCTTGGCAGGGTGCAGTGTATGCGAAAGATAGGACATGTGCTGGTGTGTGTGTGACAGGCTATTTTGCCCCATAAGACAGATTGGGAAATACTTTGTAACATCTTACAAGTATACCTTTGCATTGGGACAAGATGGAGAAATAAAGTTTAGACTCTCTAAACTCAGAATTTAATAACAAATCTTTTAGTAAAGAGGGTTTTTAAATTGTGTGTTCGAAAATGCCACTTTTAGAAAGTAGGCATTTTCTTGTTGTACAATTCTGTGTGTTTCTGCCTGTTTATGTATTGACTGTCTGGTTTTGGAGTGACGGCCTGGGGATGTGCATTTACTGTAGACAGCCTCAGGGGGTTTGGGGGGATGTCCGAGGTGTGCCGGGCCCTTCTTGGATGTCTCAGAGCTGGGCTGAATAGACCCCGGCTGAATTTAGGGTAGTGGGAGGAGATTTCCTTGCACCTAAATATGGCACAATGCTGTCTCTACCCCCTGCAGGCATACTCATCCAGTGATGACAGAACTGGTTTGGACTGGGCTCAGAGACCCTTGCACAAAAAGAACAAAGACATTTTGGGGTATAAGTATTAAACCTAAAACCCCAGAACTTTAGATTACTTCTGGACTCAAGAGGAACCTCTGCCAAGGAGAAAGGCTGAAGAGCTGTGAGGAGGAGTACTGCCCCTTTACTGTGTGCTGTGTAGGGTTGGCCTGCAGTTGCTGTTTCTGCCAAGGGGAAGACAAAGACTGGAACTTTGCTTTGAACCTTCTTGAAGAAGACCTCCAAGGGCCTTTGTGTGCTGGCCTCCTGTTCTGCAGTCTTAGGGCCACAAAGACTTCACCCCAGCTCCCCTGAACTCTATTGTTTAGAGCTCTGACCTGCCAGGAGATGCCTATTCCAGTTTTGGGCCCCTTCGATGCCTGCAGTTATCCAACAAATGCGGCATTGTGGATGCCCTAGGTGAACACAAAGGCACCCACTTTACTTTAAAAGAAAACAAAATGAACAGCTTCTGCCACAGAGCAAACACTATCAGTGAAGTTCCTGTGATGATAGAAGCATATAAATATGCCCCATAATGTCACCAAATTTCACCTTTCCTTTGCATGTTTGGTTTTCACCTAAATGTTTTTCCTCATACTAGTATTGATCTTTGGTTTTTGCAGCCACTGAGTATTAAGATTTGTAATCAATAGTTAGATACCGTGTTTCTGAAGGTGTATGCCATTACAAACTTAAGATGAAGGAATACACTGACAAATCAAGATAACATATCTCTTCCTTTGCCCCTGCAGAGAAAACTTGGCTGTTTTCCCATTTTTTACCTTTTAATTAACTGCAAATTCAGTTTTGACCACTATTTTGTGGCCAATTTTTTGTAGCTCATCAGATCAATACTGTGACCACTTGACTATAATTGCATTGTAAATGGAAGTTTAATTTTGTCTTTCATTGTCTTAGCTAAAGCCATACAAACAAGATCCTTTTCATTGGCTTCCATCTGAACATCAGCAAGTTTTGTTCAAAATCATAGTAAGAGGTTAATTAAATTTGTGATTCTTGAAGGTATACAGGTCGAATTCAATTTCTCATTCACTGGAAAGTGTATCCTCCTAGTGAGGTTTCATGGCAAGATCATGTTTATGTCCATGCTCATTTGCTAGTTCGCCTATTTATTTCAATGACATCCCAAAATACAAGGGGTGCATGCCATGCTTGCAACACGCAACATGGTACATGCACGACGCAAAGCTCCAAGTCATATTTGCATGGCTTTGAATGGCTTCACAGATATGGAATAATGTGACGCAGCGCAAATATTTCAGTTGCCTTACTCTGCCCAGGGAAGGCGTTCCATGAATGTTGCAGTGGATGTTCCCACGCAACTCCCATGCTTTTCGATGCATTCCCAGATTTACAAGGACCTGTAAACCTGGGAATGTATCAAAAATCTTATGCCTCCCCAGGGGAGGAGTGGTGAAGAGAAATATCTTTATTTCACCTCCTTTTTTCCTCTTTCTATGTGTGTTGCATTCTACAGCACACGTAGAAAGAGGAAAACACCTCTATGAATTGCTTTCTTTCAGGAAGGAGCCCCCTCCTGCACAAAAACAATTCTGCCTACAACACGGGCACTGTGGTGCAAGGGTGCCTGCGTCCGTGCTAGACTGAAAAAATGTACCACCAGCGCAGGGGGAAAGGACAGAAATACACTGTATTGGATAAATACAGTGCATTCCTGCCCTTTCCATGTGATGCAGGGCAGCGCAGCAAGGTAAGCTGCTGCTTTAGCCTGCACCACCGTTCCCGTGAATATGCATCCAAGTGTTTGCCAGAAGTTACAAGTATTCAGGCGTCTCAACAACGTGCACAGCAAGCACTGGACTGTCCAGCTCAATGAATGCACTCGTGTTTATGCACCCACTGTCACCCATAGGGGTATTTCACAAGTTGTAGGAAATGCCGGGTGGAGAGGGCGGCAGCAGAGCAAGTAAAATGCTGAATGGAGAATGTCAGATGTGGGCTTCCTCCTCGTATGCTTAACTGATGACTTGACTTTCAGGAAGGAGGCATGGACAAGCATTATAGACTGCTCTTTCCTAGATACTTGTGCATCCAGAAAACCTAGCATCCCAATCCATGACTAGAGAAGAGTTTTTTCATTTGAAGACAGTTCGTGTTTAAATACTATATAAGGAGAGATCTACAGGTTCACGTATTTTTTTGTTGCATTCATCCTTTTTTGCTATTATTTTTGACCTTGATTCGTGATCCTTTGTAACTTGAGAGTCTGCTGGATTTCTGGATTTTTGCTGGACTTTTCCTCCTTCCAGATGTCAGCCTTGCTATTCATTTCCACAATATTTTCATCTACAATCAAGAGTTACAAGATTGAAAGGGAGGCCTTCACCATTTATGGTTGTTCCTTTTCTTTGGGCCCCTCTGAAGGAGAATCTTGACACCTTTCATATGTACTATTAAGTTCAGAATAGTACTGTGGCTACTGGGAGGAAACACCCATTCCTCAATCTGTCAAGAAAGTAATTGAACAGACCCCCTCAGCATCAAGTTGTTGACAGAGACTGAAATTTGGGAAGGAACTCCCAGTGTGATCACACTTACAACAGAAACTAAAATAAATTGGTTTGAAGAACCCAATTCACGCAACCCTCAATTGTTGTGAAGTTCAGGAGTGAATCAAGACTATGCCACATCTACTCCCACAAAAATCTTTGTAAAACACCTTAGATTTCTATGGGTTTAGACTGATAACAAGGCATATTAGATTTTTTTTTAATCTGGTGGCCTCAATCTGTATTGAAGTGGCATATTCTATAGCACTATGGAGGAGATGTATCAACTTTGTGGTCGCAAAAAGTGTTTGCAATTTGTAACTCTACTCTTTGAAACCACAAACTTGCTTTGCGACCAGACCTATGCACTTTTAGGGTGCTTTGTAAAATAAGGTATCAATTAATGTATATGGGACTGTTTTGTTAAAAATAAAAAGTTTTTTTTTTTTAAACGTTTCAGAGAGAGGCAGGAGTGGTTAAGTGGATCACTGCCTACTCCTCCTGTAACCTGTATCCCAATTCTCAAAGTGGAAGAAATCCAAAGCGATCCCCTCCCCGTTTGTGAATAGGTTACCACCCCAACTTGGGATTGAGTACCTTACTAATGGTTCTCGACCAGAGTTCCAGTCACATTACATTGATCCATAGGGTACCAAATCCCCATCTGGAAGGAATTGGAACTGATACCCTTTCCCTAAACGTTCTTGCTTTTTCCGCCTGGGTTTAGCTGATTCTCTTGTGTGGCCGCTGGACAATTTCCCCCTGTAAATATAGTGGGAAAGTACGTCCACCCTTCATACCCGTGTTGAGAAGTGAAGCTGACTCAACATTCTGAAACATGGTGCCTGTGAATGTGTGTGCCGCGTGCCATCGCAGGGTTTTGCGTTAGCACTGACACGCATTATTTAAACCTGTGTCCAGTCTGTTGTTGCAGACTCAGATGGGCGCACTTGCACCCCTGGTGTGTGAAATATGTACCCAACCTGCCATTGCAGGTCAGTGTGCCAACTAGCGCACATGCTCCTAGGTACTGAGAAATACCTGTGTGTTTTCACTACCTATGAGGTTTGTTCTTCCCTTAGGGTAACATGGGGAAGTAGCTGACATTACTTTGTTCTGCAATAGTGGATTGCAGTGGAGCAACCTCTTCATTTATTTATATATTTTATTTATTTATTTATCAAGTTTTGTATAGCATGAACTTGTCACAAAGGTATCAGAGCACTTCACATAGTTAGCACAACAGCAATAATACAAGTTCCATAAAGAGTAAATAAAAATACATAGCACTGGTGTGAAAAGAAGGAAATGATATACAGTGGGATATGTAAACAAAATAGCAGCTATTAGTTACATAAAGAGAAATAAATGCATAGTCACAATATATAAAAGGATTATACGATAGACAGTAGTATATGTAAACTATATAGATCTGAGGTAGTTATGGTAGGGAGTTATGAGGATGGGGATAGTAGAGGCACAGTTTTTCCCCAAGGTAGTGATAGACAAATTTACATGGAGGGTGTGGGGTAAGAGCATTCTGCCAATCAGGATGTTTTGAGGGGGTTCTTAGGTATTCATTGAGAAGCAGAAGTTTCATTTTTTTCCTAAAATGAGGGACTGAGTGATTGTCATGCAATTCCTGAGGGAGTGGGTTCCAGATTCTGGGAGCGTTTCCGGAGAAGAAGCAGGTGCAAGATTTCCTTTTCTTAAATATGGGCAGATTCAGGAGTAGATTGTTGGAGATTCAAAGAGGTCTGTTTTGTACAGCATTTGATGGTTTGTTTACAAGGTCGACTGTTTTGTCTGTGTAGAGAGCTTTGTAGGGGTATGCAGGTGGTTTTGAGTATACATCTTGCCTCAATTGGTAGCCAGTTGAGATTCTTGAAAGAGGGAGTAATGTGGTCAAAGTGACTCTCCCTCAACAGTACTCTGGCAGATGCGTGGAGTGTAGCTTTCAGAGAGGCTAAATGTATTTTTGAGGTGCCCGTGATCGTTGCTATACCGTAGTCTGACTTGGAGAGGACTAAGGATTGTACCACAGTCTATAGGTCTTCGATTGGGATGAAGGGTTTGATTTTGTTTTTAAGGCACTTTTTTTGGTTTTTTGTTTGTAGAAGGCACTTTTAGCTGAGCCATTAATATGCTCTTTCATGTCCAGGTTGTTGTCAAGTTTAATCCCCAGAGATTTGACAGAGTTTGAGATGGATAGTTTCAGTTTAATGCAGTAAGGTTTTCGAGCCAAATATCTACGGGAAAGGACTTACCTTTCGGTTGGAGGAACAGGAGTTCCGTTTTTCTGGGGTTGAGCTGCAGATGGTTGTTAGTATTTTAATGTAGAGTTAGGTGTCATCAGCATAGAAACGATAAGCAATTCTAGCTTGTTACAGAATCCTTGCAAGATGGTCCCTATAGAGGTTGAATAGGGCAGGAAACAGGATTGACCCTTAAGGGACTCCTTGTGAGACTGGTGTTGCTTTTGAGGAGGAGTTGTTCGGTTTGATTAGCTGTGAGCATTGGTTCTGGAAAGAAGCAAACCACGGAAGGACAGTCCCATTGATGCCTGCACGCTGTGAGAGGGTGTTTAGGAGGATGTCATGGTTGACAGCATCAAAGGCGACTGAAAGGTCCAGGAGGACTAGGAAGCAGGCCTGGCAATAATCCAGCAATCTACGTCGGTTGTCTATGCTGTTCAGTACTGCAGTCTCTGTACTGTAGCCTTTCATGAACCCAGATTGGAAGGTGTCGTACAGGTTGCATTTTTTAAAGTGGTTGTTGAGTTGTTCAAGCACACAATTTTTCAAAGGTTTTAGCAAGGAGAGGGCGGTTAGTTATTGGTCTATGATTGCTAAGGTCGTTCTGGTCAGCGTCTTGTTTTTAGATGGGTGGGTAACTTGGCCGAGTTTGAGGGAGACCGGCATGAAGTCACTAGATAAGGTGGAGTTCATGATTGTTGGCCATGTAGGAGGGATGATGTGGCTGAGATTTTTGACAAGACCAGCAGGGAGGGGATCAGAGATGTGCAATATCGGCTTGCATGCAAGCAAGTAATTTGAGGACTTCTTCCGGGATATAGTCAGATTCAGTCCACGTTGTATCGTTTTTCAATTGCACGGGATTGAGGTTGGTGTTCTGGATTGCTGAGAGGGTGAGATTGAGAAGACAGCTATTAGGTGGAGGTAAGGCCATGGATGGCTCCTCATTGCAAGGGGGCATTCTTGATGTAGGGTGGGGAGATGGGTGATACAAGAGAGAAATTGAAGTTAGTTATTTTTTCTGAGAATAATGTTGTGAACTCTTCTTGGTAGAGTCATTAATTTAGTGTTGAGGGAACAAGGAGGTTTGCTGTTTGTTGATGGTCTTTAGGTCTGTTCTACGACTGGTCCAGTTGGGTTCAGAAGAAGGAGGATTTTTCTTTGAATATGTGTTTTTTGTATTTTAGGTGTTCAGCTCGGAGGATCGCGAGATGAGTTAGCGAGGGTTGTTGTCTCCAGTTTCTTAAAGCCAATCGGAGTTGTCGCCTCTTTTGGTAAGGTTTTGTTAAACGAGGATCTGGAAGGGATACTCCTTGATTTCTTGAATTTCAGGGGAGCGACTGTGTCAAGGATTCCAGCCATTTTTGTGCTGTAGAGGGCGGTGAAGCCTTCAGGGTAGGTGAGGTCGGGTGAAGGTAGAATTTGGGAACTGACTGGTGCTTCTAACCCTGTCTGGTGGATTCGATTTGTTTTTCGCCCAGTGCTTGGGATGAAGAGTTTGGGGGTGGGCCTTAGGTTGGAAGACATTGAAATTGAAAAGGATTAGGTGGTGGTCAGTCCAGTCGGAGGGTAGGATAGAGTGGAGGGATAAGGGGTTATGTTTGGAGATTATTGCCTCCAGGGTAGAATCCTTATTGTGAGTTTGTTTACTGTAGTGTTGGGTGAGATTTTTCGCTTCCAGGAGGGTGGATCAGGTTTGTACTGTTAGATCTTCGACATTTTCCAGGTGTTGGTTTAAGTCTCCTATTATAATATCTGTGTTGCCTTTTACAGAGTTTTGCAATATTAGGTCTGTTAAGTCTTCAAAGAATTGAAGGTTATCACCTGGTGGGTGATAGATGACATGAAATTTGATGGGGTTAGTACCTTTAGTGGAGAGCTGAACTCATAAATATTCAAAGGTAGGGCGTTTGGTAGTGTAGAAGGGAGCTAAGCAAAAATTGTTTTTGAGCATGTTGGCTAATCCACCACCCCTGACTTCCTTGAAGTCGCAACGAATGATTGAGAAGCTGAGTGGGGTGAGGAGATCGATTAAAGGAGATGACTGGTCGTTCAGTCAGGTTTCAGTTAGAAAGCAGTTGTCAATATTGTGTCGTAGGATACTTTCAGCTATTTCAGTGACATGCTCGGTTGCTGACTGAGAGTTTAGTAGCATGCAGCAAATCGTCTGTGATGATCTCGGACCAGGCTGGCTGTGTTGGATGGTAGTTAGTTGTACAAGCAGCCTGGGAGGGCGACTAGTGTTCTGCGTTCTACACGTGCCAAGGATGACCGGGATCTTGCAGTGGCAGGGTTGGCTCTGAGCATTGTCATAAGTGTTGCTCAGTTTTTCGGCTTCCTGCTGCGACATTCCAGTCATGGGGCGACTAGGTTTGAGGTGATGATAAATGCAGGGGATAGTTTGCCTAGGGGTGAATGATGGGAGGGTAAAAGTGCATGTTTGTGGCAGTATTGGTGTTCATCATAGATGCATGAGGTTGGGGCAGGATGTAGCCAATCTTCGTTTCCTTACATAAAGATGAAATTTCATTCATAATAGTATTGATTTTGAGCTCTAGACAGGCTATTATAGGGATCAGTTGAGATACGGTTGGGTCTATAGTGGGGAGTGAAGTATGCTGGAGCTCATCAAAGTTTGGGGTGGAAGCTAAGGTAATATCCAGCCTGCTGAGGTTGATGGATTTGGGTGCGATATATGAATCAAGCTGGGCAGTGGAGGCATGCAATGGAGAAGGGGAAAGTAATTCTGTAACGAAACCGCAGCTTCAGGGCATCTGGCAATGGAGGCGGCTGAAGGGGGGTTGGAGGAATAGAAAGTGCATGGGTTTTGGAAGTAGAAGGTTCAGCTAGTAGAGGATGGGGCGCATGGGTGATTTCTCTAGGAGAGAGTGGAAGGGGCAGATTGCATGGAGGTGCAGAGCCCAGGGAAGTGGTGATCGAAAATGGATAGGTTTTGTTCAGAGGCTTGGATTAGGATCATCGCATTTCTGTAAATGTCTATGGACAGTTCTCTGATAAAGTTCTGGGATGGGGGTATAGTGAGCTTGCATCCATAAGGAATGTTGGGCATATTAGTCACATGAATGTGTTGTAGGAAGTTCTTTCTCCATTTGGCGGGTTTCTTAGTGTAGAAGATGAAGTCCGTTTCAAGGCCTCCAGGTGTTAGACTGAAGATGGCTGTTATTAGTGTCTCTGGATGTTCTTTGAGGAGTTTGTGTTTGAAGTTTTTAGCTGCATGTTTTGGAGAGGCTTCATGGAAATGTAATGCAGTATGTGATGGGAGCAGTATCTTTCCATGACAGTGTTGCGATGGGACACATTAGTGTGTAGTCCTACTGTAGTTTTGGCCGTCTAGAGCCCTTCCAAGGGCAGGTGATCCTCTGAGATAGCTTACTGTTGCAACAGTGGGCCATTCAGTGGAAGAGTGGTAGGCACTTCTTTGAAAGAGTAAGGTGTCAGTGTCAGAGGCATGTTGGATGGAAGTAAAGAAGAAGATTTGGTAGGATCCTTATGAAGTAGAGGGGGCCTTAAATGCTGAAGAGCGCAGGTGAGCCTGCTTATTGTTCCAGAGTTTTTATTAGTCATGGTATCTAGGAGCTGAGGTTTGTGGTAGGTTTGTAGGCTAGTCTGCCGGAGAGGTCTACGTAATTTGAGGGCGTAATGTACACACAAAGCATGGGTAAAGTATTAGAGTAAACATGGACTAGCAGACATCAGAAAAGCAGGGTTACTACTGCGTACTCGAGGTAGGATAGGCAGAAATCACAGTGCAGGCAAAAGGTAACAGCATCGACATGAAACCACAGTGTATGCACAGATAACCAGTATTGGCATAAGGTAGGTAAAAATCATCTTATAGGTATGAACAGTATGTGCATAGAAATGCAATAATAACAATTGCAAGAGCATCTCAGACGGTGCATTCAGAACAACGCATTGAATTAAATTCCAAGAGCATAATTCAACAAGCCTTGCATAACTGATTGTGAGACGAGTAGTGTGAATTTTAAGGGGTGGGAAAAGTGACACTAAACATAATCATTCAAAATCAAAAGAGACTAGCTAGGTTTAAGCAGGAAAGACTCAAAAGGAGTACGTATGTCAAGGGAAACCAGTAGGTTTTATTTGAAGGCCCTCACCCACCAACCTAGTTGGTGGCATGCTTCATCATCGGGCCCCACCGCAGTGGCACCTAACGTGCCCCGGGTGTGCTTCGACGCCAGGTTACTGCGGAGCTGGTATAATTGCTGAGTGTGCAATGTGGTGAGTATGAAGGTGAAAATCTAAAAAGCCATACAGAAATCCCAGCACCCGAGGGTAAAAAACTATTTTAATAAAACTGGGTATCTGTTGGCGCGTTAAAAAGGCAGACGGACACAATGGAGTATGGATTATGACCTCCAGTGTCCTGTGTGGTCTACATGTTTCAGCCTGGCCTTTCTTAATTTGAAACAGGCTTTCCTCAGGACCAAGTGAGTATGTGTGGGGGTATTTAAAATAAATTACAGTGAGTGTGTTTCAGGTTCTATGTGTAGCACACACTAAGGTGCTATATGGGTGAGAAGGGGGTTCCCTCTCGCTTTGCTACATATAACATAGAGGGGGAGACATACAGACGTACAGGGTAGAGTCATATTAGCATATTGTTGCAAAAAAACACAGTCGTCATTCCACCGTCTTGTAAGGTGAGTGAGCGAACTATACATGGCTAAAGTGTGGTCTTGTCAGTGGCAAGACTCAAGTGAAGGTTATCTAGAAGCCGGTTGTAGTGGTGATCTAGAAAACGAACATATCAATGTGAGGTCCAGGTAAGTGAAAGAAAAACAATTATTATCCTCACACAGTGTTTAGCTGATCAAAGCCTCCTTGGGTCGCCTGGCAGAGAAAGAGACCCTAAAAGAAGGTGGTATTGGTTTTATATAATTATCCGACCTGTAAGGGAAAACCTCAACACCTTACCCCAACAGTAGCTGTAGTGCGCAGCCTCATTTACTCACGAAACTGTCGATCTAGTTCCTACTGAGGAACTAAGCCAAAGGATACAGATCTTGGTGAAAAATGCCCGGGACGCAGAACACATCTCAAAACAGGAGGCCGACTACCTGTGCTGCAAAAATGCAAGAATCCCATACTTCTACATCCTTCCAAAGATACACAAAGGAGTAACCCCACCACCGGGAAGACCTATTGTGTCTGGGAACCAATCACTCCTAGAGCCCCTGTACCTACAGACCAATGGCACAAGCATGGGGAGCGTTTTCGCTCCCAGCATAGCTGGTCTTTACGTAGCCCATTTCGAAAAGACACACATACAATCTGTGAATAATCCCTACGCAACTAACATCAATGTATGGCGTCGATATATCGACGACATTCTGGTAATCTGGGAAGGAAATCAGGAATCCCTGGATCAATTCCTCATGTGGCTCAATACTCGTGACAACTACCTGAGGTTTACCTGCACTAGCAGTGCTTCTGAATTAGCCTTCCTGGACCTCACCATCAAAGCAGGTATGGACGGCTTGACAACCACAACTTACCACAAACCCACATCAAGGAACTCACTTTTGAGGTTCGACAGCTTCCACCCTAGACCTCTACGGGAAAATCTCCCTTATGGTCAATTTTTACGACTGAGACGCAACTGCAGCCGAATTCAGGACTACAAACAACAATCAGCCACTTTAATCCATAAATTGGAAGACAGGGGATACCCCACCAGGATTCTGAACACCACCTGCAAGAGGGCTCGAAACCAAAATAGGGAGTCTCTGCTTGAGGCAACAACAAGGCCCCCTGAAGAACCCACTTTGACATGCGTCACCACTTATAATACCGTGTCTAATCAGGTCTCCAACATAATCACCAAGAACTGGAAGATTATCAATTCAGGCAACCGAAACTGGGAAAAACCCAGATTCGCATACAAAAGGGCTAAGAATCTGAAAGACTCTCTAGTACACACCAGACCCAGACCGAACTGTGCCACTAATGACAACACCATCCTCAATGCTTGGGGTTTACCAAAACTTACGGGACACCAACCGTGCAATAATTGCAGCGTGTGCCACCTTACATCCCCCTCAAAGACCCTGGACCTAGAACCGGGCAAGGTATGGACACAACGCCAGTTTACCAACTGCAATTCCTCTAACCTGGTGTACCTCATGACATGCAGGTGTGGCCTACGGTACGTGGGTATGACTACCCGGAAGGTACGGACAAGAATGACTGAACATCGTAGCACCATCCGATGTGGTAAAAACATTAGTAGACTTACTGACCATTTCTTGTCCCACAATCACACCCCCAATGATTTCGCTTGGACCGTGATTGAGCAATTCCCCATAACTGAAAACAATGAAAGTTTTCTCTTCCAAAAAGAACAACGTTGGATTTATCGTCTATCCACCCATACTGAGGGACTTAACGATTCCATACCTTGGAATTCGCTTAACAATCAATAACTGAGTCTTCCTTTTCCTCTCTGTGCATAGCCCACACTCAATGACTGAGACTTCCTTCCTCTCCATTTTTGTGCATAAACTAATCCTTCTCACATTAGTATAATATTCCTTTGCCTCCTTCAAGTGTCAATATCATTTTTGACATCCTTTGCCCCTCATAAAAGGTTTCAATACATACTAGCGCTACCATGAGCGCTAACACACCCTTCGACGCATGCGCGGCACCTTCCACGCATGCGCGGTAGCCTCGAACTACCCGCACATGCGCAGAGAGGCATTACCAGTAGGCGCACGCGCCGGACAGGGACTGCTACTCTCTTAACGCATGCGCAGAGCGCGCGTGACATGGCGCTTTCAGCGCGGCTACCCCTCCCTCTGTTTCTACCTTAACCCAGGTGTAACCAATGACTGAACCTATAAATAAACAGGCTCGGCCAGCCCTCATTCACATCCGGGCGCCGCAGAAGGATTACAGGTCCAGGGAGGAACTAGATCGACAGTTTCGTGAGTAAATGAGGCTGCGCACTACAGCTACTGTTGGGGTAAGGTGTTGAGGTTTTCCCTTACAGGTCGGATAATTATATAAAACCAATACCACCTTCTTTTAGGGTCTCTTTCTCTGCCAGGCGACCCAAGGAGGCTTTGATCAGCTAAACACTGTGTGAGGATAATAATTGTTTTTCTTTCACTTACCTGGACCTCACATTGATATGTTCGTTTTCTAGATCACCACTACAACCGGCTTCTAGATAACCTTCACTTGAGTCTTGCCACTGACAAGACCACACTTTAGCCATGTATAGTTCGCTCACTCACCTTACAAGACGGTGGAATGACGACTGTGTTTTTTTGCAACAATATGCTAATATGACTCTACCCTGTACGTCTGTATGTCTCCCCCTCTATGTTATATGTAGCAAAGCGAGAGGGAACCCCCTTCTCACCCATATAGCACCTTAGTGTGTGCTACACATAGAACCTGAAACACACTCACTGTAATTTATTTTAAATACCCCCACACATACTCACTTGGTCCTGAGGAAAGCCTGTTTCAAATTAAGAAAGGCCAGGCTGAAACATGTAGACCACACAGGACACTGGAGGTCATAATCCATACTCCATTGTGTCCGTCTGCCTTTTTAACGCGCCAACAGATACCCAGTTTTATTAAAATAGTTTTTTACCCTCGGGTGCTGGGATTTCTGTATGGCTTTTTAGATTTTCACCTTCATACTCACCACATTGCACACTCAGCAATTATACCAGCTCCGCAGTAACCTGGCGTCGAAGCACACCCGGGGCACGTTAGGTGCCACTGCGGTGGGGCCCGATGATGAAGCATGCCACCAACTAGGTTGGTGGGTGAGGGCCTTCAAATAAAACCTACTGGTTTCCCTTGACATACGTACTCCTTTTGAGTCTTTCCTGCTTAAACCTAGCTAGTCTCTTTTGATTTTGAATATATAAAAACGGGGATCCAGACTAGCTTACCTAGTCCTCCCTCTCTCCTTTGATTTAGTGACTAAACATAATCAGCCCGTGAGCAGAATCTAACAGGCACCTACTAGCACATAGCATAACAGGCAGCACAGTCCTGAAAAAGTGGGGCTCCCGGCAGTGAGACAAGACATTGGGGAATAAAGAGACTGGTAGATTATATGTAGATGGCGCAGCCACTGTAGTAAGAGCCGAACAAGGGGCTGATGCCCTTAGTAAGACCTCGATGAAGAAGCATTGTCTGTGGGAGGGGTGAGTAACGGGCTGGGTCAAGATCCGGGTAGAGATGGGAAGCCAGGGCTCTCTTCCAGATGGTCGCCTCCTTTGTGGTTCCCAGAAGGAGGCTTTCAGGTGGAGGAGAGTCCTCTTTCAGTTTCAGGCAACACTAATGTCATACTGCAGGGGGGGCAGAAAGAGAAGTATGAGCAAATGAACAAAATAAAAGTGTACCATGGAGAGAGGAGGTGACAACATGCCGAGTTCAGGCAGCCAAGACTCCAAGCCGCTGCAGGGCGGTCAAGGAAAAATAATGTGCACCCATATACACGCCTCCCAGACTCGGTGGAGGAGGCTGGTCTCGATTGGCCCCCTTCCCTGCCTCAGCTGGTCAGATTAACCCTGGTCAGGTAGACAGTTGCTCTAGTCTGAGTACACTGCACTCACCAGTGTAATCCCCATTGGGTGAACAGGGGTTCTGGTCAGAGCGCAAAGAGGAGTGGGAAGGCTGATCTCACGGTTCCTGATCCCAGTCTCATGTCATACCAACACGCACAGCCGTTGTGCTTTGATTGCTTGGGCACGACCATGATCATTGTGTACCCTCAGGATGCCTTATCCTATCGAGGGGCTCCCCTGTGTTACTCCCCATTCATCAGTTGTCCCCTTTTGACCCTCATCGTGGCAGACCAACTGACTTCTCTACACCTGGCCCCTCCCAAAGACATCTTGACACCAGGTAGTAGCGAGAGAGATTGACCATGTTAAAGTAACGTTTCCAAGACAGTTTGGAAGCGTGTGAAAGACTGCATGACTCCATTGTGTTTTGAGACCTGTGGATGAACTTCCCAAATGACTTCTAAGATCTACTTGTTTATGTTAACCTTTTAATTGAAACTTGCTACATATCTCCAGCTGCTGCCCCAAGGCCCAGACTAAGTGTGACTTTGACTGCGTGCGGCCTTGTATGCAGGAGGCGGGACTGGTTATCTTCCATCCGGAAGAATAGGACAATCAGGGTGGCCCGGAGGGTGGAGGGAGGCTGGCACCACGGAGTCTGCAGGGTATAATCCACTGACCTTTTGGGTACCAGTGGCACTGCATTAGGGAGCTTAGTGCGCATGTGTGCAAGAGCATCATGTAGTGGTGCAGGGTGAGTGTTTTGGAGTGATAGCCTGCGGACTGCCTGTAATTAATTACACTGGCCAGAGGTGTCACTTTATATGTTGATTTCATGCGAGAAGTTGAATACATTTGACATTGGGTTTATCTCATTGTTCTGGGCCGCGGTGCTGCTAAAAAGTAGTCTATTTTTTATGTATGTACATATCTTCGATATCATTGTGACCCGGAGAGTTCTCTATAACCTTGGGGACTGTATTATCAGGATTGCTAGTGTGGGCCCAGGGTGGACTACATGTTGTACCACATAAGGGTGCTCTCTCTATGGGGGGGGAGGGGGGGCGTGGGGGGTATATTAGGAATAGTCCACAGTATGCATACAATGGAAGTCATAACAATACGAGTGAGCTTAGTACTGCTAGTAATATTTACAAATGTGTTTTATGCCCTAAAGTATATGATGTGCATGTTATAATGATTGCATATGTGTGTTGAATACAACCGTTTTTACATGCATCCTGTGTGAAGTCTCTCATGTGACGCTCAGTGTGTTTCTTGAGTGTGACTGCTGTGCCTTTGCTTTACACATTGCCTCCGAATTACGCCTGAGTGCTCAGTGCCAAGCTACCCAAGGGTGAGCACAGGTTGTGCAGGGAGTGTAATCACCAGGGAGTGGTAGGTACTGCCTGGCTGGGGGCATCCCTTCAGCCAACCAGAAAGTGGTAGTTCCAACAGAAGGGATGCCCCCAGCATGGCCATTTCAAATAACGATAAGTAAACCATTTCTAAATCTGTTCTAAGAGTCAGTAAAACTCATAAATTGGGTTTATTACTAAGGAAAAATGTTTTTAGTTGGTTATATTTGCACAATTTTAGCGATTCACAGGGTTTGCGTCCGCTAAAATTGTTTTGTACTTTTGGCACTCATAAGTCAGTTTTCTGCTTTTTTTCTTCATTTTCCCCATTTAATAGTCCCTCGCTTTGGGAGCTTAGTCAGATCTTTTTCATACTTTACAGTATATAAGGCAGAACAATAAATTATATATTTCTATTTGCTCCAGTCAATGTTTAAAAACATTGTAGATTTGCAGCAAAAGTACATTTAACGTATATAACATTAATTTCCTTGTGTCTTTGGTGGGCATTCCTATACTATACATAGGATACATATGTTCAAATATCACCTGAAATATAAGCTCTTATCAAAGACTACTACGAATGGAACATAAAGGTAAGGCAAACATTGATATACAATACCATTTGACATGTTGTGATGTACTTGTTTCCTGCTTTAAAATATGGTTTAAAATTGCTGATATAATACATTTTCAAAGTAGGGTGTTTTTGATCATTAGAAAAGGGATATTTACCTTCAGTGCTGTTAGACATTAGTGGTGTTTCAGAGCCGATGAAATTATTTTTCTTCATTTTTATGTCAATGATTATATCTGATGATGTTACTGTAACCTGGGATTGTGGCAAACTAACAGTGACATTTTGTGGTGATTTCAAACTCTGTAAGAAACAGAGACAATTTAACAAAATTATATTTAAAAACATTTATTTGTTTATAATTGAGGAATCATTAACACACAGCGAGCCCGCATTATGACTGTTCTGGGTTTAACCCATACAAACATAATCAAACTCCAATAACTTATTGAAAGCTGAAAAGAAATGATGCCCTCAAGTTTTAATGATCATGCATTTGAGATGGCAGGTCAGTAAAGGATTAGTTTACTTTATGACACAGAATATCTCACAATGGCTGATAAATGAATACAATATGTACTTTAAACATTATTATTCACTGGTATTCTATCCCATTGACTACAGGAGCTAATTTTTAAATTCACATATAAATAACTAGGTAAAAGCACACATACACACAGGTTTAATCACTTAAATTATACTGCTAGGCAAATAAGTATTCCAACAACAGCTCTTAAGAGGGCTTCATCGTCACAAGTCACTTTTAATTTACCAATAGAACAAGAGTATACTTCGGAATCACCAAATGAGACTTTAAGGGACATATCTACAAGCCCCTATGCCCACAGGAACATCACTTTTTAAGACGTTCCTGTGGCGATAGGGGCTTTGCCTTATTTACAAGGCGGCGTTAAGCCACTTAACATGGCTTAACACCACCTTGTAAATAAGGCACCCTTTTCACGCTATACTTAGCCAGAAAGGGGTAGGCAATGGGTGGTGCGGTGGGTGTTCAACCACAAGACTCATCGATTTTGATGCTGTCCCATATTTACATGGGTGGCGTAAATATGAGGCTGCGCCAAAATTAATTTCTTGATACTTGAGAAGCTACTACTGGTTTTACCTAAATGCACCAGGTCCTTAGTGTAGGTTTCTAAGAACCATGGGGCGTAGCTATGAGCCCCTTTGCATCGCTCTTGCACTACGCAACATGGTGCAAGAATGGCGCATATGAAAAATTAGATTTATGATGCCACCCAAGGCCACTGTGCGTGACTTCATAAATCTTGAGTAATGTAATGCAGTGCAAATCACGTTGTTGCATCATTTATTTATTTATTTTGAAGCTTATAGAGCGCGCGGCTACCTCTGGCGGGGGTGTCCCGGCGCTAAGATTACAGGAATATCACCAGAGAGGGTTGCCTAGTTCAAGTCCATCTGAGAAGAGAAATCAAGGGATACAGAAGCTTTAATTAGTGTTTAGTAAACAGCCAGGTTTTTAGTTTGCGTCGAAAGACTTGCTCAGATTCGATGAACCTAAGGTCAAGAGGTAGGCTGTTCCAGAGCTTGGCAGCTGTGACGGTGAAAGTTCTGCCGCCACTTCGGGTAAGCCTGAATCTGGGGACATTCAGTAAGCGAAGGCTGTTAGATCTCAGATGTCTTACAGAAGATGATATCTTGAGTCGTTTGCTCAGATAGGCCGGGCCAATTCCATGAATTGCCCGGAATGCAAGGATCAAGGTTTTGAAATCAATGCGTCGGGCTATGGGAAGCCAGTGTAGCTCATCCCGATATGCTCTGACCGAGTTGCAGGCAGGGATATTTCCAATAAGCCTTGCTGCTGCGTTCTGAATGATTTGCAAACGGTCTATAAGATATTGGGGGGCGCCGGCATATAAGCTATTGGCATAATCAAGATGTGCCGTGATAAGTGCCTGGACAACCGTTTTGCGGGATGTCTGGGGGAGGTAGGGAAAAATCTTCCTGATCATACGCAGCTTATTAAAACAGGCCCCCGCAACTTTATTGACCTGGGCTTTACCGGACAAGGAATTATCAAATACGAAGCCAAGGTTGCGGGCGGACTGCACTGGTATGGGTGGAGGGTTCAGGACAGTAGGCCACCATAGGGTTGCAGGGGGAGTCAATTTCTGGCTAAAAAAGAGAACCTCAGTTTTGTCAGTGTTTAGGGCAAGGTGATTGGCAGCCATCCGTGCGCAGATATTGCCAAGGCAGTTTCTGAAGTTGGTGAAGAGGGAGTCAGAATGGTCTCTGAATGAAAAAACAAGCTGAGTATCATCAGCATATGAGACCACCCTGACCCCCCATGACTCTACTACCTTGGCAAGCGGGGCCAAGTAAGCGTTGAACAATAATGGGCTTAAGGCATTCTAGGCAGGGTGCGTTTCTATAGAAATAGTGTGAGTGTTCCTATGCAACATGCTCCGCTTTTGACACATTTCCATATTTACAAGAACACCTAAACGTGGGAATGGGCCAAAAAGGTATCATTCCCCAAGAATGACGTAATGATGAGAAATATCTTTATTTCTCCTAGTTTTTTTTCTCTTTCTATGTGCGCTGCATTCTGCACCTCACATAGAAAGAGGAAAAAGCCTCTCAGGATTGTGTTTGTGCAGGAAGGTGCCCCTTCGTACACAAAAATAATTCTGCATGCAGGGACCGCTGCACCATGCTGCAAGGGTGCCTGCATTGGTGCTAGGCAGTCCATTGTGCACCAGCACAGGGGAAAGGACAGGCATGCAGCGTATTGCCTTAAATACGGCACATTCTTGCCCTTTCCAAGTGATACAGTGGAGCAAGGTGACTTGTTAAGCTTCTCTGTGCCACTTTTTCATGTATATGGCTCATGTATCTCTCTAGCCAAGGAGCTCTCATGGTCCAGTCCCAACTGGTCAGCTGGATCCTTTATAGAAGGGCATGAACTTCTGCCTTTGTCTCCCTGTAGCAACAACAGGCCAACCAGTTGCTGCTTTGAAGGTAGTTTATGTCCCTGGGAACCATCTGGAGTCTGAAATTCTTCAGTCTTCTTTCCCCAGCAGTTTGGAATCTTCTTTTTCTTGAAACCGAGGAATGTTCTGTTGAGCTAGCGGTAAGTGCCATTCTAATTCTGCACAGTATGCAGTGATTGGCTAATTCCCTACACCCTGTTTGCCATGGAAAACCACCTACTTTTGCAGCCGTTTATTTCTCTCTTTCCTGTAAACCATCGCAGATTCCCTCATCAAGATGTCCTAGTCTTCTTCTCTTTGCAGGATACTTCTTCCTTTTCAAGCACACCCATTCTGAAATTAGGGAACTTCGGGGCATATTAGCAAGGTCCTGCAATAATTATCGCTCAGCGCTTTCAGCGCGAGGATAATTATCGCAGGTTAACGCTGGATTCTATTGCGGAGATAGCGTGCTATCAGCAATGCTTATCTCCCAAGCCATAGGAATTTATGCATTAGCTGGAAAACAGTGTGCTTATCGCTGGAAATCCAGCGATTATCACACTGCAACCAGCGAAAACTTGCTGATAGGCAGGGTGATCTTAGCCATGTAATCCACCTCCCATTGCATTACATGGTTAAGTCAGGTCACAAGCAGGCGTTAGGAAAGTAGCGTTAACTGTGGTTAGCGCTACTTCTATTAACGCTCTGCCTGTTTGCGTGCAGCTTGATAATTGGAGAAATGTCGGTTAGAGACATTTCTCAAGTTATTTTGGCACGGAAGGCCCACTTTGCATCTCATTCGAGATGCAAAGCTGGGCATTGTTGAAAGGGGCGCTAAATCAGCAAAACACGCAATAGCGTGTCTTAGCTGATAAGGCAAAATTATCGCAGATTGATAAGGCAAAATTATTGCAGTTTTTTGGCAAAAAACGGCTGAAAAAGCGGCAATAATTTCGTTTCGCCATCTTGGTAATATGCCCCTCTTATTTTTCTATTGGAACTGGCTACTTTCTTGCTGGGAGCACAGATGAATGTCTGAGGAGGCCCTGGGATTTAATAGTGCCAATTTCTAGTATCCTCATTTGGGATCTCAACAATCTTAAAAGGAAGAGACATTGCAGAAATTCTTTATGTCGCTCTCTATTCCTACTATGTGGTCTCTTGTTGACACCACTTTAACTTTCCTGCTTCCAGACCAGTACCTTTGACCTCCAGGCTAGTTGTCGGCACACATTCCTGTGTGTTGACTATGGTCTCTAGCATGGCTATCAGGTGGCTCACTGGTTAGAGCGGCATACTCTGACGCAGAGATCAGGCCTGGGACCAGGGTTCAAGTCTCGACGCGGCAGGGTTTTGGGCTAAATGTCTGCAGACTCAATAATTCTCACCTTGATGCCTACTCTAATCATGGGTCCCACGCTGCAACTCTGGGCAATAGCTTGCTTAATCTCCACAACGGCCCCAACAACACTGGGATGCCTGGCTTCACCTTGGGGGTGCCCAGGAGGGGCATCTCACAGGGAGAGCCAGGAAGGGTTCCACAGCGTTATACAGTGCCGGGACGCCCCGTTGCTGGGGCAGCTGTGCGCTTTACAAGTTTACTACTTTTTACTCAAAGGAGATGCTCTTTCCTCCAAGTTCTGAAACTGCCTCTTATTGCTTCTCTATTCTACCCCTGATCATTTGGCTTGGACATGGATGTTTACCTGAGGCTTTGCTTATCTTCTATTTATTTCAGTGCCATGGCATCAATATTTTGTTTTTGTTCTCTTTATTAAAACTGAAAATATACATTATAAATTCACAAACTTAGCTGTTCTAGGAAAATGTAGCTTGGCCGACAATCTGATAATTAACGTTTGGCAACTGTTGTTAGTTTTAATTTTATCAACACGCCACTTCCAAATGGATACCGAATCGTATTAAATGAATATCAATATACTTAAAATGATCAATATATTGCACAAAAGAGTGATGAATTGACAGATGATTTATACATTACGAAAACTAAAAAGGTACACGTCTTTATTAACTAGAAACAATGTGAAACAGTTTTTAGCCAAGGTCTATAAAAATTACGAGTGGGCGATGAATTCCGCTACAATGGCGGAGTTCACATAGTTTTGCCTACTCCGCACAGAGTTCCGAAAAACTTTGCGTAGCGGAGCAGAGTTTTACCTCCCATGCGGCTCGCCAATGTTAAGTTCGCGAGCGTGAAAAATCACATGCTAGAGCACCTCCAGGTGAGATTTCTCAATTTGGGTGGCTGTGGCAGATTGCTATCGCTCGTGTTGAGAAGCCTGCTGCTCGCGTTGAAGAAGCTGCGTATGAGCACCATCATTTTGAATGCCCAATATTCTCCACTGGCTTTTACATATTTATAACTTTAAAAGAATTTCCCATAATAAATGCTTTGGTTGTAGGGTATAATGGATCAAGCAATCTTATTTGACCATTTTTTTAAATGTTCCTTTGGAAGCCTAAAATTACTAAAAATTAGCTATTTAAATTTGGGAATCGCTTTGAAATGACCTGCTTGTGCCTCTACATTTTTAGAGCAGCATCCCTTGTGCTGAGGCACCACTCTTACATATGCCATTTTAGATCACACTTGTAAAGCTGTTAACACAAAGGGTTCTTCTTACTTATTTTGAACTGATTGATACAGTCACTTCAATCATCGTTAGTTGGACGCCCCAACATCTCCTCAAGCAGGCAGGACTGGAGTGAGGCAATGGGGTAGGAGGGAAGAGAAAGTGAAAATGTAGGTGCCACCCATGATGCCTGACACTGAAAGGCTGCATATTACCCTGTGCATTTCATTGATGATGTAAGGGTGAATGGAATGTTTGCAGATCTAGAAGGTTTAGCGATGAAGAAGGAGAATAGGCACAGGACTAAAGACAACACAGAAAAGACAGTTCATCCTTAGGGTTTGTCCTCTTACCGAATAATTTGTATCATCCACAGTTCTTTCGGTCTCCGGAGCTGTAAAAAAGAACAATGTGTCAAGTTCATACTGTGCCGATCAGAAATGTGTTTTGTGAACGAAGGAATTATCCATGAAGTATATCAAAATAGCCCATATATTTAGTATAAACAAGCTTCCTTTACAATGTTTATTTAAATATTAGGGACCTCATTTACAAGAAACTGACGCATCAGCATTGATGCGTCTGTTTCCTTGTGTCTGCGACACCATGGTTGTGCTGTATTTACAATACAGAACTACTTGACGCAAGGATTTAACAGATGCGTCAGAAAGTTTGACTCATCTGTTGGCGCAAAAGACGCGCATTGCTGGAGTTGGTCAAAAAAATAACGCAACTCCAGCAATTTGTCAGAACACATAAGCGAGTCCCATGTAAAAAACCCTGCATCAATCCTTATGCCTGCTCGGTGTAGGCATATGGATTCTGACGCATTCAAGTCATAGAGTGATGCAGTGAAAAGTTGTACATTTTCCTGCACCTCTTGTACGTGGCTTTTTTGCATGGAACCCCTACCCTGCATTCATTGTCCCTGGTGCAGGTATATTGTGCCGCAGGACCCAATGTGTTAGTTTGTAGATATGGAGCAGTGTGGTGCTTTGTTTGCGTTGCTGCTGGTAAAAAAATGACCTAGCGGTGGCACAAGAGGCTTGTATTTAAACCCCTATGTTTTTTGTTAAGAGCTATTCATACCACGGTTCTGCTGTCTCGAAGTGCTGTAGACAGGAGGGGCTAATATAGCCCAATTTAGGCCCCAAGTAAGACTTGTACAGTCCTCAAAAGATGCAAACTCTGTACACATATTTACTTTTACTGTGCAGTAACACCCCACCAGTACTGTAAATCCAGCATTTGCAAAGCGCACAGCTACCCGCAGGCATCCCGGCGCTGGGGGCCGTTAGGAAGATTAAGCGAGCTATTGCTCAGAGTCACATGGTGCTGGGCAAACCCCTGCCGCCGGAGCCAGGGATAGAACCGTGAACCCAGCGTCCGGCGTCAGTCGCCCTGGCCGCTGCGCCACCGCTCTTCCTACTGTAAAATTATTATTTAAATCCCTCAATAAGGAATAACTGTGCAGACACACAATTACCATGCAGTATTTGTCAAGGTATTCCCTTTCTCTAGGAGTTCAATGCACAACACATTTACCACTTGCTCTGGACAGGCAAGACCTCAAGCCAGCACGACACCCAATACACAATATAAGGAATGGGACTTTAGGGCAGCCCTCTCCAGTCATTGGCATGTTTGGGTGAGCCACATCATGTTTTGGATAGATGGGCTGTCTGTCACTTTTTGATCATCACACAGCATTCACTGATGTGTAACCTTTTTTGCAACATTATATTTCAAAGTGGCGATAGGTAAAAGCAGTCCTATTATTTAATTATTTTTGGGAGGAAACATTCACCCCTAGAGTAACGATCTTTTAAAGTCTCTAGCACCCACACCATTTGAGCCACTTCTGGAGGCTAAAGAGTTATGTTGGTTGCAACCCAGCATTTCCTTAGCACATTACACCCACATGGTACTCGAGAGCTGGCCAGTGACAGGCAGTGACCCTCGACACTGGAGGGGCGTTAAGGGGACCTAGAGCCAAACAGCGTGAGGGCCAGAATATTTTCTCCTGTGTGGCTCGCCAATGGTTAGTTGCCGAGCGCAAGACATAAAAGAGAGCAGTAGACCACCTTCTGGCGACATTTCTCAATGCAGACAGTCACAGCAGGTCACTACCGCTTGGGTTGAGAAAGCTGCCGCTCATGTTGAGAAAGCTGCTGCTAGAGTACAAAATCTACTTGAGCAACCGAAGGAAGAAGCACACTCTAGTTCACCACATGGTACATTTCTGCTGATTTTTACAGCACAGGACAAAATCAGAGTGAGCAGTGCACCAAACCAAACCTCTGCCGCTCACGGATCTCTGCAGAATCTCACAGACTTTTAAGGTAACTTTGCAGAACTCCACAGAATGAAACTCTGTCGTGAGTTCTGCCCACCCCTAATTTCCATGTAAATTGCAAGGAATAGGGGAATACACTTGTGATTCAAAAGGAATTGCTATGTTGACATTGAGAATTGTAAAGACATTTGCAATTGGATTATCATATTAATACATTGTAAATTGACTATCACAGTTGCAAAGACTACCACTTCTCTCTGCGTTGATGAAAACTCTCTGATGATATACCTTTAGCTGTTTGTTCTTGTATTTGTGGGTGTAATTTTGGTTTGCCACTGTGTGTGCTTTATTGGCTATATTTGTGAGCTGAAAATAGACATATGGAACGCTTCAAAATAAATTGCTATTTGCCAGTATGTACATGCAAATTGTTTGATTAGTAGTGAGAGCTACACTTAAAAATCCACAAAATACCTCGACAAGCAAGGGCGACTTCCAAAATAACATGTTTAAAATTAGTTGATGAATTCACGTTTGGAATGCAATGAAAATTCATACATTTCCCACAAAAAAATTCAAATCACCAAATTACTCAAAATGAAACAATTGCTAGCCGTGCTAGTTGCTATTTTTTTCCTTGATCCATAGCGTGTAAATACATCATGCTTAAATTTAGAAAAAAATAAACGTTATTACTTCTGAAAGTTTATCTAGTTTCAAAATGTATGTAAAAACAAGAAATCAAAATCCTGTTATTTGTTCATTGTTGTCTAGTAGTCTTTATCTATGTGTACTATGTTACACTGATGATATTGCACATTGTACGCTGACTGATCCTGGTGGGGTTTAGCTATGTGCTTTGTTTAACCTGTTGGGTGCGTGGGACGGCACCCGGCCTTCCGACGTCACAGTGGGCGTGTGCAGAGGACGGCCGGGGGACGGCCCAAACACGCCCACTTATGAATTCCCCGGCACCGCAGCGGAATTTGAACCGCGGTCAAGGAGTTAATGTCTGTACAGTGCAGCATTGTGATCCTATGATGACTGAGCCTCTGTGGCGTCCAATGCACATAAACACATATTGACAATATTTACCCCCATCTTGAAGAGCTCTTTCCTTCCTCCTTACGTAACAGTACATTAGGACACCCCCAAATATTATCACGGATGTGATGACGGCACCGATCGTTATGAGTATCGGTGGATTCTCTGAAATGAGAACACACAGAAGTGTTAACATTGGATGTGTCATTCATCAAATGCTGAACTGCAATTAACTTTGAGTCAATGTAGCATCTATCTGACAGTCACTTGCACTCTCATGGAAAACCTAATTTCGGTGTAAACAGAAGCAATAGTCAACTTGTCAAAAGTGATGAAAAAAAAATGGCAAGTGTAGGTGCCCAGAATTTTCCTTAGTAGCCCACTGCCAATGCCACAGAATGCTTGGGTTGCCAAGGCTGCCAAGCCTTGATTTCACCCAATAACTCATAGGGAACATTAAAGGAGGAGGATTAAGTTAAAGAGCTAAACTAATGGAAAGGCAACACATTAAACACATTATACTCTCGAGAAATGTCTAACCCAATCTGAATCAGGGATTGCTATTTCTGTTGTCGGGCCGACCTCTTCTCTAAGAAAGGGAGTTCTCACGAGTTTCCAAAAACTCGCACTATCATTGCTTATAGAAGCGGAATGGAGAGCCTCCCAGGCTTCAGTCCTCAAAGTATTCTTCCGGTCTTTATGCCATTTTATATTCTTTCCTACGTCTACCAACATCCTCATTAGATCTGGGTTTTTTATGCAGTGCCTTCTTCAGGAGCGCATAGGCCCTGGTGCACCTAGAGTCAAACCAACTGCCCCCTTTTTTTTTATTCTTAAATTGCCTCGTAAGGGAGCCTTTAATTTCATTTGATATTGAAAGGAAGGATGCAAGGCAGGCTTCAGGTGGTGAATCTGCCCCATAACATGTCATTATTTCCAAGAAGCATTTGTCAACTACTCCCTTAATTATCTCTGCCTCATTTATCATAGCCCATTTTAGCGTATACCCATTAACGCTACCAATGGCTAGATTTGTGTCCAAACTCGCTTTCTTCCTCATTAATCTGTGTAGATACAGTAGGTAACTGGATGGTCACACAAAGTGGGAAGTGGTCGCTCAGTACTATATCAGAGACACTGAAAGAGTGAATTCTGTTACCACATTTGTTAGAGACAATAACATAATCTATGGTTGTAAAACAGCCCCTACCATTAATGGTTGGAGCAGGTACAGAGGATGAGGTACACAATTCGTTTGCAAACCCTAGGTCAAAATCAGCCAGCAAACTGTTAAACTGTTCCCCTAGAGAGGTATGTTTAAAATGCAGACGGCCCTCACCATCATTCTGTGCTAAACCACACCTATTGTCTTGTATAAATTCACACAAATTACAATTAAAATCCCCTAGCAAAATTATCATCAATTTATGCTTAAAGATTTTTTCCTGGGTAGACAAGACTATAGTTTCCTTAAGACAATCATTACATCTCCAGAGGGGATATTATTATATAAGTTAACAATGGCAATTGGGGTGTCACAGACAGAAACAAGTACCAGGATTTGAAAGTAAGTGTCTTTAACAGGTTCAATAACTTTTGCAAGCACCAATTTATTAGATAAATAGACACTCAAACCACCCTTTGGTCTTCCATAGAGAGCCGCAAGGGCCGGTGTATGAAATGTCCTATAACCATTCAAATGTACTGGTTCAAGGCTCCGTGTTTCCTGAAGACAGAGCAGATCCTGCGCTTGAACAAAGTCCCACCAGATTGGGTTTTCGATTTTTGATCTAATTCCCGCTATATTCCAAGATGAGATTTTAAGCATCGAAGGATCTGTCAGGGGGATAGGCAGGACGGCAGAAGTCATGGTGATAGAGTCAGTAAGTAAGAAGGGGGCTACTTGGTCAGTCCCACCCCCAGTGCCTTCTTGTAGTGTCACAACATCCCCCCTAAATTTGTCTCCCTCCAATATTGCTGGAATTACACATAGTAAATTTTCCCCACTTGCACCTGTATGTTTTCTTGTGCGGGATTCGGGAGTAAGATCTGCCTCTATACCTGGTGAGATAGATATAATGATATCTGGCTGTAGTCAGTCATTATTTCCAAACCGCTAAGAGTATCGTAATAATTAAATGTTGGAACACCATATCTTCTACCCCATAGTTCTTCCGGGTTCAAAGGTGGACAGAGAAGGGGAGGACACCTGGAAGGTTGAGGCGGGGAGTAAAAGTAGCCAAGGGGAAGAATGTTAACAAAATGTGGATCATATGTCTCTATGGCTGCTCTCTCCAGTACTGTGCTAACTAGTTGTGGCGACCGAAATGATAGAACTACGCAGTCACCCCTCAACATTTTATTGGAGGTGCCTACCCATCTCACTCTTCTAGCCATTTTGAACTCCGAGAAGAGATGATTTTTAAGTCCAATCCTGGAGGATAGGAAATAAAGAGATTTATTTCTCAGGGTCGACCAATTTTCGAAGGTATTAGGGGGAAGTTGAGGGACATTTGTCAAAACCACAGTATATGGTGTTGCTTCTGGTGGTAGATTTAGATTAAGTAGGTTAGAAGTTACCCCTGTCTCAAAATCATCCTCTGCTCTTCCATGATGGGATGGTACATAGGAAGATGCATTTGAGGCTGCTGTAACTGGGGTAGCTGACCCATTACCATTGGTTAGAGTGTCTCTTCTTAAATCTTTAAACTCAGGTTTATCAGTAGGTTTTGGGTTAGGATTTTTATGTTTGGCTGAAGCACCTTTAACTGGGGATGGGTCTTTAGGTGGAATTGACACTTTAACTGAAGCTGGGGTAGTAGTTTTGGAACAAGTGGCAGTAGGCTGAGTTAATCTAGGAGGTAGATTTCCCTCACTTGAGCTCAGCTTCTTATCTATCTTTCCCTCAATGTTAGTCAGCCTTAATTCTATGTTCTTGACTTGTAAGGTGAGAGGTTCTAAAAAAGTAATCAAAAGAGTTTCCACTCTTTCCCAGAATAGGTCGTCTTTTGTAGGATCTTCGATAATAGTTGGTGGGGGGACAGTCTCAGTTTGAACATTCTCTTTGCTCGCTCTACTCCCTTTTGACTTTTCAACTCCAGGGTTTTGTTTATGTTTAGTATTCCTTTTGCTTTTGCAGTTTTTAATAATTGTAGTTGATTGCCTTTCCCTAGAAATATGTTTTTGCTTACATCTCGCCTTCTGCCCTCTAGTCCTCACACAGGGGCTATCGCTAATATTTAGAACTGAAGTTGGACTCCCCGAGGTATCTAGCTCCTCTTTATCTGAAACATCATCGTTTAGAGGAGGGAGGGTATCACCCGTTTGATTACCATTGGTTAAT
The DNA here is from genome assembly GCF_964263255.1 of Lissotriton vulgaris. Lineage (NCBI taxonomy): Eukaryota > Metazoa > Chordata > Amphibia > Caudata > Salamandridae > Lissotriton > Lissotriton vulgaris. The sequence continues at coordinate 344,420,794 of NC_141693.1, forward strand.
AAAGGGGTCATAGATAACCTTGTAGTTGGGGGCAATAATTCAGTTATATCAGATGTTGCCCTAAACAATATCTTGTTTGTTGGCGTTGTAGCATGTGACCTAGGCAAAGCTACAAAAGAGGGGCTAACATAGAATCCTGTGAGTTAGTAGTTAACATGGAGGTATTTATATTAGGTAAAGGCGGGAGGGTACCCGGTGGGAGTGATAAACGTCTTTCTGTACTTTCAATTGCAGAAGCGACCACCCCTATTGTTTTCTGCAACATTCAATCTATTGCTGTTAAACTGGGTAAGGGGGTGTTAATAGCTGCCCTTTGTTTCCCATTATTGTTCGATTGATTCGGAGTATTCTTCCCCATTTTTAACACTAGGTGTAAATATAATTAGATAATGATACGATAGAACAATAAACAATAAAAACATACACCTCCAAATAAGAAAGATAGTACTTCACCGTAAAAACTGATACTCATATGTTAAAATATAATGATTGCTTCGAAAAAACTAAAATACATATGGTACATCTATAACTATGTAGTATGATGCAATATTTACTAAGAGACAGACCTCGACTGAAAAGAAAATACCAAGAGCAGTAGCCCGACCTGGCCACCTTCGGCCACTGAGGGCCACAGAGGGCCCGCCCTTTGCCCGGGCTTAGCCCGGCACGGCCCACGCGCGGTCCCGCGATGCGAGGGCTCTGCTCAGCTTTAAGCGCTTGGGCTCCTGAGCAATGCAGTCCCCCCCCCTCTCTCCGGCCGTGCAGGTGTGGGAAGGAGCTACGGCGGCAGGGGGGAAACACGAGACCCGAACCAGGAGCTGTGGTGGCAGAAGAAGGAGCAGCGCGGGATCAAGGAGGGCGTTTGCAGGTAAGTTTGTTATGCCCCCAAAGTCAGAGTTAGCAGAGCACCCGCTCCACCGGGGCTCTGCTCAGCTTTAAGCGCCTCCGGGCGCGGGATGATCGGTGGCGGCTTCCTGCCGCTTGGGCTCCTGGGCAATGTAGTCCCCCCCTCTCCGCGGCCGTGCAGGTGTGGGAAGGAGCTACGGCGGCGGGGGGGGGGGGGGGGGGGGGGGGGAGACCCGAGACCCCAGCCAGGAGATGTGGTGGCGGAAGAAGGAGCAGCGCGGGATCAAGGAGGGCGGTTGCAGGTAAGTTCGTTATGCCCCCAAAGTCAGAGTCAGCAGAGCACCACAAAATTGATCAAATACCAACTTCTATTAATTGGCAATGCTGAATCAGAAAGCAGTGGATGGGCGTGGTGTGCTTCCTGAATATCGACTCTAGAATATCAATGGGAAACAATATTGAGGGCAAAATATCAGAAAGAAATATCGACAGGTAAGTCGTAGGTCAACATAGGTTAAGAACTGAGGAAACAGCTCTGATGTGCAGGGGCCGGTTGTTCCAGGCTTTAGGAGCGAGGTACGAGAAGCCAGGACTGCCGGATCTGGTTCAGCATATTGTAGAGAAGGGCTGTGAGTAGGAGTTTGACTGAGTGGAGGTGTCAGTAGGTTTGTGATTATTGAGATATGTGGGGTTAATGTTGAGTATGAACACTATAAGTGGTTTTACATTGATTGATGTCTAACACCCAGTTGCTTGTCAGTATTTTCTTTATATGGACAACAGTAGGTGGTGGGCTTTTTCATTATTGTTCTCTCGTGTATGACTGAATTGGTGCTTGCAGAATGAATGTGACCATGTGACCCATGGGTCACATGGTCAGAATATTCTGGTTGATTTGTGGTGGTTCTCTGACCTGGAGCCGTGGAGAGTGTGTTCAAGGGGTTGGAGGAATAAAGATGACGGGGCACTCTCTACTGTCAGGAGTTCCTGAAAAGAACTTCACATGAAAAACTGCCTTTCATTGTAGAGTGTAATTCTGAAGCACTACCTGGGATCCTCTCAGGATTATTCTAGGAGGAGTCCCAATCTCCTCAAGTCATGCCCGACGTAGGTAGGTCAGCCTCTTTAGAAAGTGAACATCTGATCGTGCAATGGGACCCCAGAAACATAGGCCTCTGGCTATGCCAACAAGACATGCACCTCTGCTTAAAGGAACTTCCCATTTTCTAAATGGCTGCAGGTATGCGGGGTGAATGGCAAGTGGATTGAGACTCATTGGGCCATGGGAGAATCCTGGGCATTTTATTAGTAAAAAAGTGCTGGGTTGCAGTTAGAAGGAAACCTACAAAGTTCCTACTTAGGAAGTAGGGTTACCTCAGCTAATGAATTGTGGCATTTCAGGTCATCCCAGAATCTCTGAGAGAGGGAGTGCCATCTAACACTAAAATAAACGTTCACCTTTCTAAAGAAGGATGGGCAAGAATGTGTCTCATTCTCAATGGTAGCTAAGTATAGTCATTGTGTAGTAAGAGAGAATGGTAGACTCTAATGTCTACAAGCTAGAAATCAAATATTTAAGAAACATTTGGAATAGTTTTCACCAACACTCAATGTGTATTAAGGGAGAATGGTAGACTCTAATGTCTACAAGCTAGAAATCAAATATTTAAGAAACATTTGGAATCGTTTTCACCAACCCTCATTGTGTAGTAAGAGAGAATGGTAGACTCTAATGTCTACAAGCTAGAAGTCGAATATTTAACCGCATCGCTGCTGCGGTGATTTTTGCGCTGTGCGGCTGTTTTCCCTTTTCCGCGTTACATGACGAGCTCAGCTTTTTAAGAAACATTTGGAATAGTTTTCACCAACCCACATTGTGTAGTAAGAGAGAATGATAGACTCTAATGTCTACAAGCTAGATGTCAAATATTTAAGAAACATTTGGAATAGTTTTCACCAACCCACATTGTGTAGTAAGAGAGAATGATAGACTCTAATGTCTACAAGCTAGATGTCAAATATTTAAGAAACATTTGGAATAGTTTTCACCAACCCTCATTGTGTATTAAGGGAGAATGGTAGACTCTAATGTCTACAAGCTAGATGTCAAATATTTAAGAAACATTTGGAATAGTTTTCACCAACCCTCATTGTGTAGTAAGAGAGAATGGTACACTCTAATGTCTACAAGCTAGAACTCAAATATTTAAGAAACATTTGGAATAGTTTTCAACAACCCTGGTGTGTGGACAATGTTCTGTATGTGACTGCATCAGTTAATAAGCTACCGAATGGTTCTCTAAGGTGTATTGGAGCACTTTTATCCATTCCCGATGATGAACAAGAAGGTTACAGGGAGGCACTTTATAATGGAACCAACTTAAAGGGATGAGAATTTGGGTACTTAGGACCGGTTGAAAGTATTGACGCTGGGCAGTGGTGGCTAGGTCCATTCTCCATGGAAGAGACAAACATGTGAGGAGAAAGTGAAACCGGCGCACAGTGACCAATAAGCAGCAAGGAAATGAGAGTGAAGATGAAGCCAACAGCAGTAAGTAATAGGCGTGCGCTAAGCCCTATTTTTAATTCTTTTTTTTTTTAGGTAACAAAATGTCTTCTTAGCGGCAGCGGCAAAGCTGTCTCAGGTGATACCTAAAAAGTAAAGTTTCAGTTCCACTACTGACATCCTACACCATAAAACTAAGCAACAATCCTATACAGCCTAATCTATATCAACTACAGCTACTGTATTAAATGGTACTTGAGAATGATGAACAATACATACGTACATTACCTGCTTTCTTCAGCTTACATATCTTCACTGCATTTGAATTTCCGATAGACAATCTAAAAAAATAAAGAAAGGGTTGGTAGTTAAAGTACAGAATTAGGTCTCAAATTGAAGTTAATATATAGTGGTTTATAACATTTCGGTTCAAATAAAATATGTGATTGCTGGATTTGATCATTTATGGATTTCTAAATAATTCCTTGTTTTAAAGCACAACATACATCTGTTGATTCCTATTTTCAATTCACAACTGGGGAATTACTATTTCGCCTAATTGTAGTAGGTGAATCATTGATTTTAATTTTGTTGAATTTTCTGTTGTGTATGATTTTGTTCTTTTCGTGTTTAATTCAAAATATTTAATTAACAAGTTTTTGCTAGCTTTTGTCTGTGTCAACCATCAAATAACCTGGTGACAACAGGGATGGGTTAAGCATTAGAATATTGTTTGTCTTGGTACAGCTTTTTTCAGATTGACAAGAGTGCCTGCACTGCAAGCAAGATTGTTTTTGTGCAGGAAGGGGCACCTTCTCCACAAAGAGCACCCTCACTCCACCCAAGGAATGCCTCCCCGGGGCAAAGTAACGTAAAGTCAGCGACTAGCTTTTCTCCAGATCTACGAGCACTGCGACCCACACGAGGTGGACTTGCATGGCTTGGTAATTCTCATTTAGGTTTTGCCTCACCCTTGGGTTACCTCGCATGGCACAAGGGTGACACAAAGCCCATAATAAATATACCCCAAGATTAAATAATTCACCTTTGAGCAATCCTTTTACGCTAAAAGACCCATCTTTCAAATGCTGCTTGTCCAAAAATGTTTGCAACTTTTAAATTAATGTCATTGCTCACTCAACAATTTACACTTATCTCAATGACTACGCCTTCCTACTGATATTACCTTTATGAGATAATATAGGGACTTGGAATCTGAATATTTCTATTAAGTTACTTTGTATCAAATCATTTGTTTTTTCACAGTGTTTTGAAGTGTTTTTTGTCCCATGCATCATAAAATAGCAAACCACCAAAGTAAACCGTAACAAAACAGAAGTAATGATATGCCAAGAGGCCCCTCTCCAAGAACTCTGGGTCTTCTGATGGCCACTGGATTCACATGGATACTTCACATCAATAAGCTCGCCATATCGACATTGTCCAAACTCAGATTTCTGATGCGCCTGTACCCTTTCCTGGCGTTACCACACAAGGTCACCACAATCGTGCTCCTTGTTCTTTCTATACGTGACTGGATGAATGGGTATCATCTGGGGATCCATGCTACCTCAAGACTCCAGCTTTATAGTGAGACCTTGGAACACATAACAGAATTCTTAATAATCTGTCATTAATTACCAGTTTCTTTTTTCAGCAAACCACTCAGGAAACTCACTCTTCTCATCAACCATGTATGAAATATTTTGACCACACCTCTGACCATGGACTATACCCGTACAATGTTCAACTGTGCAGAGTGACAGCTATCTCAATTTAGAAATGCAAAACATTTGTTCTAGAGCACATGTGCCTGAGCCTGTTAAGTTCATTTCAACAGCAGAGGTCACAACAACAGATATCCAGAGAAAAGAAAACATGGGAAGGACACAGAAAATATGAATTTGTTTATGCTGCACTACACCAAAACAGAGGTTAGTATGATTTTCAAATGCTTCTCCAAAACACGTGTGTATGGAAATTACGCTACAGATCTTGGACATGCACTTCTCACCAATCACCAGTGCAGAAAATGGCATTTTCATGATGTGTCATGTCAACAGGATCTGGTGAACATGACGTGGGACCCAGAATAAGGCTCCCAAATAATATAAGCCTTCCACACCTTGAAACTGAGGCAGTTCATACTTTGAATAGTCTTTGCCAAAGTTGCCAAAGATGGGTTTATCCATATAGTTGCCAAAAGAGTGGGGAGTCAACATGGAAGCTGCTTTCACCACTATGAAAATAATGGATCAGGATTTGGAAAGGGCTGAAGTTTGGGAGAAAAGAAGAAATACAAAAGGGGGTAATAGGAGTACCAAAGAGAAAGGCAAGTGTGGGCATACTGCGAATAGGCAGATTTCAAAGCAGATGCTCCCAGTCCAATGGGCAAACGTGCATATGTAGCAAGTTCAACTGCTTCAAAAAGGCTGTGTGCATCCCAGGTACATACAAAGCCACACTCTGATAGATGTCATCCAACATGGTCAACAATGGAGATGACAAAGGTGATAATGAGTGTAATGAGCAAGATCACTTCACCTCAGCAGTAAACAAAATTACAGATTAGGAAAACACAAAGTTGAAGGTCCACATGATAGGCCTAAATGTGCCAATCCTAATCAACAGTGAGACTACCATCAACATAGTAACCCAAGACCAGTAGAAATACAGTGACTTGAACAGTAGTGGTAGTGTACTAAGGGATCCAAGGTCATTCATGTCCACATACGCATATGGAGACACGCAGCACTTTCCACGGCATGGCCCATTCAAAACAGAAACTACGGATAGGCGGAACCCTTCAGAGTTTAAAAAACTAGTGGAAATGGCACAATGCGCTGATTTTTAGCTTCGGGAGCTTATTTCGGGCTACAAAATCAGCGAGAAAAGATCCAAACAACGTGCCAGAGGGTGCTTCTTCTTTGCTGCCACTCGGGTAGATTTTCTACTCGAACAACAGCTTTCTCACTGCAAATTGTCATGACCACCCGCTTTGAGAAAATCTTGCCTGGCGCCCTTTCTAGCTCCCGAAAATCGCACTATAGGATGTCAATTCTCGCTTGCGCTCACCAACTTACCATTGATGAGCTGCACACGAAAAAAATCTCCATTATGCAGCAGTTGGCAGAGTTTGGCTGGAACTCCACGATACAAACGTAACGCAGAGTGACCAAAACTCCGCTAACTGTGCCGTCAGAGTGGAATTTATCACCCACCCCTAAAAAAAACTAGTAGCCATGACGGAGGTAAGAGTGTCAGCATCTGAATTCTTTTTATGGACATATGGCCAGAAAACTGTTTAGTTGCACAATGACTGAAGAACTAAAACTAATTAAAGTTGCACTAAATGTGAGCATCAGCGAGGTGTAAGACATCTTTGAAGAACGCAATGATGGCATGGGCCACCTGAAAGTAAAAAACATTAAAATGCACATGCAACCACAAGTGCTGCCCGCCACTTACGTGGCTAAACGATTGCAGTCCACATACGAGACAAAATAAAGTGGAGCAACATAAGCAAAGCATGCAAGGATTATTGCATGGGTCTTCCATTTTGGTTTCTCCGATTGTTATCGGGACAGGTGCACATTTGTGTACAACTCAGGCTCCCCAAGACAGCAACCCAGTGCAAGTGACATATCACGCAACAATCCATGACAGAAACAGTCTTCAATGCTGGTTTCTTCCAGTTAGAGCTTCAGAAAGACTACTGCTAACAACATTCTCGAAATATAAAGGGTAGATATATAATTGCCTCACATTTGGCAAATCATCAGCTCCTGCAATGATCCACACCACCATATGGGAGAATCTAGAAGGACTACTGGCAAGTTAAACTTCAGTGATAACAGTCATATTCATGTCACATAAATGCACAAACACATTGCTTGGCTGACAGCAACTCTCCAACGATTCAAAAACTCACCCTCCACAGAGAAAAAAGGTGATCTCTGAAAACAAAATTAATTTCATAGGGGGCCTTTTCTAAGTAGAAATAATTACAGCTGACAACATGAAGGACATCCAGAATAGATAGTCAAGGGACACCTGTGTTGCCTCATTTAACCACAAATGCTCTACTGAGCTGATGTGCATGCCAATGCAATCTGGGCGCAGTACTTTACTGTGGGAATGCTGTAACAAACACACTAAGCTTCATCTATACCAGCCATGCTTTGATTCAGACAGAACAGAGTTACTCCCAATTTAAAAAGGATGCCGATCCCAACTGGGGGTGGCGAGGGCACCATTTCCATCTATTCCCATGTGGCTGCTATTTCATGTTATTGTCGTGCCTTCCCCTTAATTACCACAGGAGCCAGGAGCAGGTTGCAACACGACCTTTATTCTATCATGCCTGCTAATAACTGACCTCCTATTCCCGGTTTCCTGCTCCTCCCTTTCCTGCTCCTCCCACGAGTCTATCCCCAAACACTAGACTGCTGTACACGACATGACATCTCCCCCTTTCTTAACAAAATAGTCATCTTCAACATGTTCGTAGTTTCTTGACTGTTCACACAGGTCTGCGGGAGTCCGCATGGGTCATAGACACATTGCCGTTCCAGGCTTAGACTCAGTCAGCTTCTCAGGCGTTGGCAAGGTATAGTCTATTGGGGGCACTGCTTTGTTCGAGCTGCTGTCGGCTGCCTCGACGAGAATATCCTTGACTGCGGAAGTGTGCCTTTGAAAGTATGAGGTATTGTGTGTGGTCTTCTGGTTCTCAGATTCGTTGCGGGTTTCAATAGTCTTCCGGGTTATCCACTTATTTACAGATTCTGACGCGATCGTGGCTGCTTTGCGTGAGATGACGGTTGGTGGCTCAGCTCGATGGCGGCAATCTGTTTTCCTTGGTAGTTCTCGTTCGACTGACGCTCGATCTCCTTCAGGAGTGGACGGTGTTCTGGTTCTCTTCTGAGCATCTGTACGAGATCTTACTTTCTTCTGTCTCTTCCAGTCGGGGGCAGCACTGTCCTCTTGTTCCGAGTCGTGCATGCCAGTCAGCAGGGCACTGTCTGACATGGGTGACCCGGTTTGGTCTCGGGACTCGTTTGTTTACTCTGTTTGTCTCTCCCACTACCACTCGCATTTGGGACTGGTGGACTCTTTGATCATCCGGGCATGTGCATGTTTCTTCCTTATCCACTCATTTTGCCTTCCTTGCTGAGTGGCATGGTATTCCTTTCTCACCGGGTGGGTGCTGTCTCGTATCTCTGATTTCCTTCTGCGAGCGCGTTCAGTCAGTCTCGCAGACCCCTTCAGGGGTGCCGGTATATTCTTTATATCGTGACGTAACCGTGACTGACATGATGTGTGGTATTGTGGGGTGATCAGATATTTTGGGTCCTTGACGTGGGATGTGCTGCTCTGGGCAGGCAGAATGTTCTCTGATTCTGTTACGCGCTTTGGTGATTGGTGCCATGAGCATTGTGAGGACCTTGACTCAGTTGATCGGAATGACCGTACAGACATGTTTCCTGAATTGGAGGAGCCTCTTGCCGACCTTGACTCGGTTGATCGGGATGACCGTACAGACATGTTTCCTGAATTGGAGGAGCTTCTTGCCGGTTTCCCCCGAGGACGTTTCTTTGAGGGCTGTTTGACTGATACATGTCTTGAGCTGGTGGTCTGTGATGATATGCTCCTGGAGTCGGAGTCATCGGAGTCATCTGTACGACCGTTTGGCTTTTGAGGTGTCTTTTGTAGTATTGCTGTGAATGGGTTATTTGCTAACCACGCATTTATTTCCTTGGTCTGGTCGTGGAGCGTTTGGTCACTGTCTCTCTCACGTGATATTAACTGTCTCTCCCCAGTTTTCTCGTTGTTGTGGGTGCCTTTGGCGTGCGTGCCTATCTCTTTCCGGCGCCTCGGTGGCGTACCACACTTCATGTGATTTGTTTCTTCTTCCCGTTTGTTGGGTGTACTAACGGAAGTGACATTTGTGTAATGAGTCTCCCTGCTTGGTGCTTCTTCAGAAGCGTCTACGACATTTGGTGGGCAGTGGGGTGCTCGACTGTGTTCATGTGCCGGTGTCCAGAGTTGGTGTGACTTGTCCACTCGTCTGTATTTGGTCCTTTGCGCATGTCCACTGAGCAGACTGTCATCTGTCTCACTTGATGCTTCATCCGGATAGTGTGTGATGTCTGTTGAATGATTTAGGGAAGACGTATCAGTGAGGCTGTCGTTGGCATCCTTCCCTGCCTTTTGTATTGTTAACTCTGGGTGTTTTACGTCACTTGGTGTCTTCCGCTGTCTTGTCATTATTCTGCCTTCGCCCTCCCTCTTTCTGGTTTTGTTTGTAGCTTGGGCTTTTCCCACAGACATGAGAGACGTCTCCATTCCTTTGTCTTCGTGACTTGTGGTCGGGTGCCGTTCTTTTGCTCATTGTCTTGCTTTGACTCGCTCTCCAACGTCAGCCCTCCTGATGATTTCTTGTAGCGAGAACCGCCCTTGAAGGATCTTGCGTTTTGTTTCAGGTTTTGAGCAACCTTCAATTACCCGGAGACGAACTGCTTCCTCATCTGTAAATTTGTTGAAATGGCACTGGTGCACTAGACTTTGTAGCCGTATTATGAAGTTTGGTAATGATTCTCCGGGTTCCTGCCGTTCTGGGTTGAAGGCGATGCGTTCATGATCCACACTATCCTGTGTGTTGAAGTGAGTGTGTAACGTCTCTTTGAGGGTTCTATATGTCTCTGTGTCCTTTGCTGAGAACGTCCTGATTAGACGTCGACCTTCGTGACCCACCAGCCGAAGTAGTAACAGTAAGCGGTTGCTATCTCTTCCCTCTCCGGTTGTTTCAAGAAATGCATCTAATGATTCTAGCCACCTAGTCCATCTAGAACCCAGACTCTGGTCTTTGGTCTGTGTCACTGGGGGTGGCACCTCAATGCAGATATTGGGTTTGTGTTTTCCTTTTCTCACTGACATGGCAGAGGAGAGTCCTAGTATGCTACCGTCACGAAACTGTTCCCTTGTGCCTTCCACGTTATTCTAGAATTCTCTGCAGTCGAAATCTTATGTACGCTTATTTCCTCTTTGATTTTAATTGCTTGCTTTCACTTAGCGCTGGAACTTACTCTGAAGCCGGGACTCGTTTATGCCTGTTGTATTCCGGACTTGCAGTTGCTCGGGCTTGTTGTGCCTGAGGCTTGTATGAGCTGGTGCTTCTTGCCTTAGCGCTTGGTGTTGGCTTGAGTGTTGCATGCGTGACTTGTGTTTATCTGCGTTGTTTGTAATTGCGCCTTGCATTTGCTTCTACTTGTCTCGTTGCAATTCTTGCACTTGAGATTGTACGTTTGTCAATGTCCGTTCATTTACCTTTGCCAGCGTTTGATGCGTTACGTTGTCTTGGCTTGTGCTTGTTGCTTCTGCTTCTTGTGTTTAAGTTTGCATTTGCTTGTGCTTGCTATGTTCAGAATTTGCATTTGCTCGTGTTCGTTGCATTTAAGGCTTGTATTTGCTTGGGTTTGCTGCTTCACAATTTGCCTTAGCTCGTGCTTGTTGTGTCTCTACTTGTGTTTACCTATGCTTGTTGGCGAATTCCCCAGTTGCCTGACTTCCACATGGCCGCCCTATGTCTTTGATAGGGAATGTCTATGGCAGCCTGACTTCAAGATGGCCGCCTCCCTGAGATCCCGTCTCTCGCGAGATTTAGCTTTTTCCCTGTGCTGCAGGCATTCGGCTCTCATTCACAACACTCACCAAGTGCGGGGGCCCCTTCCTGGGCGCCGAGGCTGCTAATGTCTCTACAACCGTGGCGAATGGCACAAGGGTAGACTGGGGTGAACTCCCGGCGTCACGTCCGCTGACTCACGCTTCAGGGGTGAGCTCCTGATTCTCCCGCGCGCGATCCCGCTCCTCGGCGTCATATTCACAGGAAAGGGTGCACAGGATCCAAAGGTCCATTTGACTGGCTAAACATCCATAGCCTCATAAGCGAAGGGCAGCTGCTTTGTGTTTCAGCAGGGTGGACATCGTTGTCCTTGAGGCAGCTCTCCGTCTGGGGGGCTTTTACTTTGATACACCCAACCAGGTCTGTTCAGAAGGGCCGCCAGCTGCAGTGTTAATTGCACCGCTTGTCTATCTTGCGAGTTCCTCAGCGCTCCACGCAGCTTTCCAGCCACGGAGCTTCGGGCCAGACTGACTCACCCTCTCATTTACAATCGGTGCAGCTGCTTGTTGGGTGCTTCCCGATTTTCGCGCCGTTTCCACGCTGATTTCTACTTTGGCCACACTTCTGGCTGGTTTAGGCGTCGCACGCCGGGCGTCTTCTTTACTTAGGCAGGCAGCTTGGTGGAGTCCGCCGGACACCGCTTTGGGCAGCAGGGGCAGCGTGTGAGTCCTTCGGTTTTCGCGCTCCACACGCGCCACGCTGGCACAGGCTGCAGGCTCTCTGTTCACGGCCGCTTACAGGCGGCAGGGGTTTATAGGCAATGTGGGCTTCAGTACCAATCCCACCCTCGTCGCCATTGTCGTGCCTTCCCCTTAATTACCACAGGAGCCAGGAGCAGGTTGCAACACGACCTTTATTCTATCATGCCTGCTCATAACTGACCTCCTATTCACGGTTTCCTGTTCCTCCCTTTCCTGCTCCTCCCACGAGTCTATCCCCAAACACTAGACTGCTGTACACGACATGACAGTTATCATACACCTATAGACCACTTTTGCAAAGTAAGGGCTCATATCTGTTAGTCAAGATAAAGAAATTAGCACTCTAGATACAAGAACACCAGATAACTGTCAAGCACCATGTGCCAGACAATCCCACTAACCAGGAAGAGAATTTCTGAATTTGTGCTTAGGGAAGCCAAATCACAATCTACTGCACTGAAACATTTTAACAAACCATGAACTATTGAGAACAGTAATGTACCTACAATGTCTTATCCTGCACATGTTTTTGCACAGGAAGGTGTTCTTTCCTGCACAAAAACAATCTCCCCACGACGCAGGCATCCTTGCACCATGGTGCAAGGGTGCCTGCACTGGTGCATGGCAGCAGTTGGTGCGCCAGCACAGGGGGAAGCACACAGACGCGACATATTGTTGTAAATATGTTGCATCCCTGTGCTTCGAAACTAACGAAGCGCAGCAAAATGACTTGCAGCACCACGCTACTTTAGTTTCTCGTAAATAGGGCCCTGAGTGGGAGCATAATTTTCTTGACCCCCCAGTTCCCCTTGTCCTCATCCCAATCATTACAAGTGAGAATATCCAAGCTGAGCCATAGGCATTCATAGGAATGCAAAAACCACACAAGGATACTCACACAAAGTTTGCAGCACCTCATAGTGATTCACTCAGTCAGGCAAAAAAGGCAATTTTACAAAACAACTGCATGCAAAACACCTAAACCAAATGTTTTATCATCACACCAAACATTTTGCAACCTGTAATACTTAACGAAGGTATTAGAGGATGCCCATGTAGTCGCCCTGCAAATTCCAGAAAAGAACAACCCTTTCAATTCCGCAGAGGTAGGAGCGACCCCCTGAGGGATTGACCCTGAATCCCCACAAGAGGAGGAGACCCGGACAAGGAATAAGCAAGAGACATCAACTGCTCTATCCAACTACTGATGGACAAAGAGGCAGACTTGTCACCCTGGGATGAAGCACCAAAAGACTCAGGGGCATATTACCAAACAGGGCGATAGGCAATTATCGCCGCATTAGCGGCCATTTTCGGCCGATAAGCGGCGAGAATTCTATCGCTCTATTAGCAAGCTGTCGCTAACAGCAGTTAGCGACAGCTTTAGGCAATAGCGAGCTGTTTGGGTCCCGCTTTGCATGTCAGCGATATTTATCGCTAATGACATGCAAAGTGTGCGTATCCAACCTGTTAGCGACTGAAAGCAGTCGCTAACGTCGCTATCGCCTATTAGCAAGGCAGGCGTAGCAATGGAAATATTCCCGCTATCGCCAAAAACTAACGTCTGCTCTGACAAGTTCTTAGCCATGTTATCCAATGGGAGGTGGATAACATGGCTAAGAGCATACTGTCGCTAATGCGTGAATATCGCTGTATTCTCAGCGATATTCACGCTATCGCCGGAAAATGTATCGCTTTGGAGATAAACGTTGCTAATAGCACGTTATCTCAGCGATAATTTCCGGCGATGCTTATCGATAAAAAATGTGTTGCTAAGCCTAGTTAGCGATAAATATCGCTAATCGTTGGTAATATGCCCCTCAAGGAGTAATCTTTTGTCCACACTAGATAGACCAACAAACCCCTTTTCACGTCCAACAAAAACCACTGGTCCATCATGGGAGAACCCGACTCAGCACACAGAGCTGGAAGAATCACTTCCTGATTTTTCTGAAACTATGAGGTCACCTTAGGTAAAAAAAAAAAGGAATCCAGATGAAAAATTAGTCCAGCATTGGTATAGACAAAAAAAGCACTCTGGCCATCAAGGGCCCAAACTCCTCAAAGCCCATGGCTGAGGTTATGGACACCAAAAACGGCATCTCAAAAAGTTCCAAAGTTCATGTTGACCAATTCCATGGGTTCAAAGGAATTAGAAACAAGGGCTTTTAAAACCAGGGGAAAATCCCACAAAGGAAACAAACGGCCTGATTCATATCTCAGCAGATGTGTTACTCCATCACAACAGTGAAGGATATCCCGTCCGCTGAAATATCAATCCCATTATATCCCAGACCAACATCTCTGCTCAGCTGGTATGTCGGCCGGTACCGCCAACAGTGGCTCCAGCCCTTCAGGAGCCACTGTAATCCTCTTCCCTTTCTCAGTTCTGTCGGCAGACAGAAAAAAGAAGAGCAAGAATACTGGGTAGATACCACTTAGGTACCTCTATCTGATGGGTGTTTGTCCTATTAGCCCTCTTTTTCTTGTTTAATTTCTTCAAGATTTTCCCTTTCTTTCTTTTTGCTTGTTAATATGTTATTACCCATTTAGATTTGATGATTTATGCATGCCTGCTGTGCCTATTTTCAAATAAATATCAAGCCTCTGCCAAGCCAATAGGTCTTGCATCTTGGACCTAGCATGTTTGCCAATATCTTTTCGCGAAGAGGTATATCATTGGGGGGTGTCGATTGGTGGGTGGGGAAAAAGCAAAATGTGATTCTGTGCAACATAACAATGCATGTGTGCACCTAGGGAACTGTGTGGTCACCATTTATTGTTTTTAGGTCGAGCGTAGCGAAGGACCTTTTGTTGGCGTGTTTGGGGGAATGTGAGACAGCGTTCGGGGCCGCGCCTCTGCTGTCTCAGATTCCCCCTCGTGGGCGTGCACGGCGCCGTGCCCATATTCCCGTGCGCACACAGCCAGCCCCCACACCATACAGACTGAAACACACGCGCGCACACCCATCTCCTGTCTCCACTGCTGGTTACTTTCACTTTCCATCCCCCCACCAGTCATCGGGCTCTTTTTACACACGCACGCATGCATACATACACACACACGCGCACACACAGGCACACAGACACACGCGCACACACAGGCACACACACACACACACACACACAGACACACTCGCACGCGCACACATCCCCCACCTCACACCCCACTCACCGAGTTCTTTTCGTGTGTCCCTCTCTCCCTCTGCAGGCAGCGGGTCATACTCAGCAGCAGGCGGGGCTCTCCACGAGCACGGGAGCCCCGCTAGCTGACACGCAAATTTTCCGGCTGACGGGCACAGGAGCGCTTCAGCATAGGAGTGCGGGGTAGGCTCCCGTCTGCTTCCTGTCTTTTTGCGGACCCGCCCCCGTCCCAAAACAGGTTGCCTGTCTTCCTGTTCAAGCCGGGCTGCGGCGGTGAGTTTTTATTATTTCATGCAACTAATTTTTGTGTTTTTATATAGTTTTTATATAGCGCAGACTTTACCCGACGGCGTCAGAGCGCTTCACAATAGGAACAGTAAAGATACACGAGGAGAAAATTACAAGTGCGCAAATTACAAAAGCAAATGTATAACAGCTGTGAGCCTATAGCCAATGTCAGCGGGTCTCGGTACTTCACATCTACGTGTTGCTTTCAGAGCCACAGAGAACCATCCTCCATCTTATGCTTTTGTGGGTTGTTGTGACAACAAATGTTAACAATGGGAATGCAGCAGAGAAAGCTACATCGTATTCCTCCTAGGACTCCGCCCGAAATACGTGCTTGAACTCTTCGTCCTCTTAGAGCATAGAAATGCGAATGACATTCTTATTTTTTGTATCTACGTTATGCCGCCATGATTGCTCTCAAGCGTCATAAGAAAGACAGAAAAGATTGTTACTTAACTGAAAAAAATATCACAAACATAATTGTACCCTTAGTACCCCATTGTCCACGCTTTCCGTTAAGTCATTCCGTCCTACACTTCCTTTCCCAATGCATACAAACCTATTACCCTACTTCTAATTCTGTAGAATGACTGTGTTTTGGCCACCACACAGAAAGGGAGTTGGTGCGAGAGCTTACCGACTCGTTTGTCGAGGCCTCCTACTTCTGGGATACTACAAGCATCCACAGTCACAGATGAGCCTTTTACAATGTATTGAAGGGTCGGCCAAATAGTTGCAGCTACAGTTATGATGAGAACCAGGTTTTTAGGTTTCGGCCTGGCCGTAGCACTGCGAAGCAGTGCTCCGCCCAGGGCGAAATCTAATGTTAGAGACAGTATGGGGCTTCGTCCCACCTCTGTCTTCCATTGGCTAGCTCCATAAATGGAGGCTAGCCATTGAAAGAGAGTGGCTGTCAATCACTCTTTGCCCATCGGAATGCGATTCGGGGGCGTTTCCGTGTCTTTTTTAAGTCCCGCCCTCTCCTCTTCCCATTGGCTGGAATTTTACCTTCCAGCCAATGGGAAGGGGAGAGCACAGGCTCTTTCCGTGTGTTCTTTATTTATTATTTTACTAGGATATATATCCACTTTTTGCTGACTTAATTTAAATATGATGTTTTGCTTTTGGTTTGTAAATACATATCGATATTCAAAGTCTAATCGAAATTAGTAGACTGCTATATTTACTAAATATATTTAAAAAATAAGTTTTTTCTTCTAGGACACTTATTTTAATCTATGTTGTGGTTGTTTGCTTTGAAGTGTAGATTTAAATACATTTTAGATTTATTTCCAACATGGCTGAAACGTTTCTTCGCAGCTCTTCTGTTTCCTTGTCATTTACGAAATTCTTTCATAGTTTAGTCCTTCGTTTACCTTCAGACGAGCCCTTCGGTACCGTAGTCCTTCGTTTACTTTCAGAGGGGCGTTTCGGCCGAGAGACTGTGAACACCGTCGACCTCTCCGGATGGTGCAGGCCGCGTCTGTCACACCCACTAAGTCACATTGACTGCCCTATACGAGAGACCCGGCGAGGCCTGCCCTCGTTGCGTTACAGGCTGTTGTGGCGCCGAGGAGGAGGGGGGGGGGATAGAGATGTGACCTCAGGTCCTTAACAGAAAGGAAGTGAGGTCCCGGTTAGAAGCGGCGGGGCCAGGCTCTCGAGGAATTGTGCTCGTCAGTCGGCACAGAATAGGTCCCTCTCAGTGAGTTTGAGAGTCAGAGTGTGCAGCTGCCAGCGCAGGAGGCGCATTTCACTGAGGTCAAGTCACTGCATAGCAATGGTTCGTACCGAGCCATTAAGGCAGTGAGGTTAGGAGTGTGAGTTTCCATCAGACTCACAGATATAGGCGAGTGCGACGAGTCCTTGGGCTGCCGCCCTCCCGTTGCGCGAGGGCGTAGCAGTTTAATTCAAGATTAGTGGCTATGCTGCCCGCAATGATCCTGCTGTGTTAACGGGCGACCGACACCATGACGAACCCGACCCAGCCGGGCCCACCGGTGCTACCTGATTACTCCCATGCGGCGGCCGGAGAGGTCGTATGTTTGCAGCTCAGCTGGGCTGCACGGAGCAGTAGGTCCCCAGGCACAAGGAGAGAGGCGAGCCAGGCAGCTGTGTACCTTATCTCACTGGTTGCCGCTGCAAAAGTGAGTGTTTCTAGAGTGAGGGACAATAAATCATTTGCCAGCGCACCACAGGATAATGCTTTAAATTCCAAATGTGCTTCCACACACACACTACCCGTACTTACAGCCACACACACTTGACGTGCACATTTAGCTTAACGCGCAAAGACTGCAGTGCTGCACTAGTTACTAACAGTCTTAGAGACTGTGAACACCGTCGACCTCTCCAGATGGTGCAGGAAGTACATGATTTGTGAAATATATTCGGTGCCTGATGACATACAGGAGCGGTAGTCAGTAGGCGCTTAATTATAAAGGTCGAACAAAATTTTACCTTCATTTAAAGTGAACCACCTGAGTCTGAAGCTAGCACCAGCCACATGTCTGCAGACAGAGTGTGGCTTTTATCACAAAAAATAACAGGCAGACTTTGACAAAAGTGTCAGTGAAAAAGTGCCATCTGAGTATGTGCTTTTTAGTTCATAGCGTGTGACGGACTCCCTGACATCGGATATGACATTGAGGAAGGAGGATGCCTATTGTATTTCTTGCATACTGTGTGATGACCCCCGACCTCCCATGCTAAGGCACTGGCAATCGCCAGAACCTGCCGGATGGAAACAAATTTCACATGCCCAGCTCTCCAAATGTTGGAGGGAGTGCACTTCACAGTCCCCCGTCGGATCAAGAAAACATCATCTCCCCATTTGTGAGGGTACCAGGGGTCCAAGACACATGTGTCTGGTCCTGCCAGGGTCACTGAGCGTACAGTGACTGGACTTAGCTTTGCCAGCAGACTTACTCCTCTACCTCAGCCCACCAGAGACCCACTGCCTGAAGCAGCTCATCAGCAACATTGACTGAGGCCAGTAAACTTTTAACTGGACTGATGCATAACTTGCGGGGATTCAGAACTGTCCTGAGCTCCAAGACAGTGAGAGACAGCCTCCAATACTGCCCCTGCCTACCGCACGACTTTCGCCTAAGCAGCATAGTAAACGACTGGTAAGTAGAATTCCCACCTTTTATAAAGAAATACCCGCCATTTGTTCCCCTCAGTTTAAGATTTGGAAAGGGTCAAACAAGATATACAGCACTATAAAAATTGTCTTTATAAAATGTATTCATTTTTATAGATCACCTTTCTGTCTGTTTAATTTAATTAGCAGCCAGTGATAATTAAGTCGGCAGCTCTAGAACACTGCAAAGTGCTTTCTTGTTCTTGTTTTTGCTTTCTTAAGTATGTACTACTGAAGAGAAAATACAGGCTTTAGGGGCTTTTCACAACTTTTGCAAAAGCAATAGAACATTCCTCATGCCAATGAAAAGACAACCAGGTGTAACTCTACTGGTAAGTGGCCAGTTAAGGAGGACATACCTGTGAACTGCTGCAGTTAATAAGGGCAATAATCCACAGAGGCCACTACAGCCCTGGTCAGACACAGGTGCTTATTACTGGGAGGAGTGTCAATGTTCAGACTGAGGAGAATTTGCGGCCTGGTTGTCACTTATTAAGGCCTTAACCTGCTTATAAGGTGACATTTGTGTCAGTAGGTAGCTTTGAGGGTCTCATGATACAGGAGTTTGTGCTTGTTCGTGCTGGGGTTTATCAGCACAGTTTGATCAGTCCATGCAGAGGGAGCATGAGGCATGTGGTTCTATCCTGTTTTTGTGGGCAGTGTACTAGATGGGGCGTTATGGAAGATGAGCCTCATTTGCAGGCAGTATGACCTCTTACATCTTGTTTGGTACAGTGGGGTCCAACAGCGCCCTTCTTTTCTGGTGCTTTGAAGCATTTTTAAGATCTTATTAGAGTTTATCGTAGCTCAAATGGGTTTAATTTCTGATATTTATGTATTTCCCTTGTCTTTAATGATTGATTTTGCGTACAAGAAAATGTCACTCATAGTCGTTGAAATGTCACTCGTAATTACACTGAAATTATGAAAATGTCACGCATGGCTATCTGACACCTTGGCAGCTATGCGGTCCTGTGACGTCTCTGTGGCAGCACAACAGCGCGTGGCAGGAGCATTGTGACCTCACTGGCTGGAACGCGCGGCGCTACGGGGGTTTTGAGCACGCGCCGAGGCACAGAAGCGGGATCATCTAAGTAGGCTTTAGGGAGGGGAGGGCGGGGCCACAAGACTGAAGGGACGTTAACATTCAGAGAGAGGACCAAAGGAGGGGCATTGATAAGTAACGAGAACGGTTATCCCCAGTTAAAGAAGAGGACTAACAGGCGAAGCATTAATAAAGCATCTGTAAGAGGAAAGAGAAGTTTGAAGTGCCAGCGGAGGGGCAGAGGGATAAAGAGAAACGAGTGAAAAAGGGATTTATTGGTGGTAGATTATTAGAAAAAAAAATAGAGAGGGTTATTGACTCATAGGAGAGTGGCTGTAAACATCTGGAGATACGTTAGATGCAAGGGAGGGTCATGGGAGACGGGGCGTTAATAGAACATAATGGCTGGCGTTAATAGCTGGGTGGCAAGAGGATAGAGATGTTAGTATGGTAGGCAGGGAGAAATATAGAAAAACTGTAATAACTAGCGGGTGCTATTTCTGTCGCGAAGGGGAGTGACAAAAAGCCGGGGTGATAACTCATAGTTAAGAATTAACACATATTGGCAGAAACGGAAATGTAGATTCCTGGTTATAGAGCTAATAACTGAGCGTGGATATTTGCATTAGGACTGGGAGGTTGGTCAAGACTGGAATTACGAGGACAGATAAGGGCAGGACTTCGTTGTAAAAGGCAAATTACTAGGACATATAAGGACAGGGCTTCGTTGGAAAAGGCAATTAAAGAGTAATTAGAGTACGCATGAAAAGGGACATGGGAGTGCACAGACTTTTTTCATAGTGTGGCCATAGTGTACATTGCACAGGCCAACGCATCCCAGATCGCGCTCTTCGGTGCCAGAGGACATTTGAAGGGATCTCTGGACTTCTGTCACTGTGGATTACCCAGCAAGGCACCACCACCACTTGTGAGTATTCAAACATCACTGTTCACTTGTCTGTTTGTCTGATCTGGGGCAAGTCCTCCATTATGCATTCTGTGATAATGGATTGTTTCAAGTGGCTGAGGAGTTCAGTGACCATTTAAAAGCACAAGCGGCATTTTTAGGTTGACAATGACAATATGCTTTGTTGTCAAAAGTTCCATATTTGCGAATTATTTATACAAAAAACCCAATGTGAAACTTTTATATTTTCATTATACAACACAATAGCACATTATATTTTTATTTACTTTCATGTTTTGCCTTTTGTGCTCCTTATTACTTATTATTATTATCACGTAGCCCTCTTCCGTGCGGATGTTATTCGCATGAACAAAGGATCACGTGTGAACACAGCTGTGAGGCTGCTAGTGGAATCTGTTGTTTTTATTCTGACTTTACTTGAAACTATCCCCAGATGATTCTTTTATTTTAAAAGTGCCTGCCGTTATAAGGAATACCATCAATGACCAGTAATTGTTTACGGTAATATGCTCACATTTTGTTCCGTAAGTATGCAACGTTTAAAGTGATAGAGCTCTTCGGTTCTATTGTTTTAGCTCATCACTATCATTTCAGAAAGAACCAATCACTTGGGCCTTGGTTTTGCTCCTCGTCCCCCCCCATTTCTGTGTGTGTGTTTGTGCTCTGTGTGTGTGTGCAAATGCAATAGGTCTCGCATTTGTGAGAGATTAAGCTATTGGCATTGTAAATGACAATGCCATTTATTTATCTGTTTTCAAAACCAAAATTTGTTATTTACAATGCCAATAGCTCTAACTTTGACAAAGGCGAAACCGTTGCTTTGTAAATGCTTGTTCATGTGTGTCCTCTCTCTGGTTTACCCCGTCAAATTTTCTGCTGTAATTTCTTTGCTCTTAGCCCGTCAAAGCTTACGTTTGAGTTTGTAATGTAGCTTATAAAACAGTACAGTACTACTTTTATTACAGAGTATCTGAAACAATAGGATTGGCATTTGTTAAACGTGGGTCTTTTCTCTGAATTTTAACGTTTATTTTTATCAGAAGACATTTTTGTAATATTGTAAAAGACACCCCTTCCCCCCCCCCCTCCGTTATTAGAGAACATTTTTTCGGGGTTTCCTTTTGTTGGGGTTCCCCTACTGTTGGTACGGTTAGGGCTGTGTGGGGCAGTGTTGTGCCCTAACAACCGTTTGGCAAGTGTCATCATGTGCAATCTTCTCTGGATACCGCCTTTGTCTTATAGCGCTGCATTGTTGTGTAATGGATCTTTGAGGGTGTTTTTCTCCCCTGTACGCATCCCCGCTCCCCCCTCTCCCCCCCTCTCCCCCCCCCCTGTATCGCATGTTCAGTGTTCTGCTGTAGGGAAGTGCTTTTTTCGTAGAATGCTTTGGTGTTCGGTAAAGCAATGGCACAGGCTGCACGTGGCATGCTACTAATGTCCCATTCACATTATTGTACCAATTATATAGCGCTACCTACCTCTGTGTGGGCGCTGAAGCGCTTGCCTACATCGGTAGCACTACACCATGTAGTACTCTTACCGACTGTACTGCAAAGTTTGTGAAATGTAGCACTTTATATTTGTTTTGAATATCATGTGAGTTGGCATGCTGGGAGTTGCCATGAAGGCAAAGTGCCTGGAAGGGTAAGGATGAGCCTCCCGGCGCTCCATGGCTGTTCACCCCACCTAAGTGACTGATCGTAGTGTGCGCGCGCCCTGGGGGTTATCAGTGTGAACTAACGCCCGTCTCCTCTTTCCACAGGATAATTAGTATATTCATTCCCACTTTGTTTTCTGGACATTTACCTATTGAAGATCAGGCTACCGGGAAATAAAGTTCGAAAGTTCGAAGTGCGGGACAACTATAGGGAAACCGCCACTTTGACTCTTGCACTGCCTCACAAGTCCATGGCTTCCCCAATCAGGTCACAACGCTTTGCACGCAGGAACCGCTGTGTGTCTATCTAACACTATGTTTGTCTATCTAACACTCTGTCTCCCTGTCTGTCTATCTAACACTTGGTCTGTCTATCTATAACTCTGCCTGTCTATCTAACACTCTGTCTGTCTATCTAACTGTCTGCCTGTCTAAACACTCTGTCTGTCTATCTATCTAACACACTGTCTAACATTGTCTGTCTGTCTAACTGTCTGTTTAAAACTCCATCTATCTGTCTGTCTTTCGATCTCTCTAACACTCTGTCCGTCTGTCTACCTAACACTCTGTCTGTCTAACACTCTGTCTGTCTATCTAACTGTCTGTCTATCTATCTGTCTGTCTATCTATCTATCACTCTATCTATATATCTGTCTGTCTAACACTCTGTCTGTCTATCTAACACTGTCTGTCTAACTGTCTGTCTGTCTGTCTAACACTCCATCTATCTGTCTGTCTAACTAACTGTCTGTCTGTCTATCGGTCTAACACTCTGTCTGTCTATCTAACACTGTGTCTTTCTGTCTGTCTATCTAACACTCTGTCCGTCTGTCTATCTAACACTATGTCTGTCTGTCTAACACTCTGTCGGTCTACCTAACACTCGATCTAACTATCTAAAACTCTGACTGTCTATCTAACACACTGTCTCTCTATCTAACTGTCTGCCTGTCTAAAAACACTATCTGTCTATCTACCTAACACTATGTCTGTCTATCTATCTGTCTATCTAACTGTCTGTCTGTCTATCTAACACACCTCCATCACATTGTCTATCTTTGTTCCAAACTACCTACAAACATATACTACCTTCACCATCTTACACTATTCACTAATACATTTCACACCCTCCCTCCAAATACCCCCTTGTCTTGTATCTTTATCTTTCTCTACTACTCTATCACCTATCTATCTCACTATCACATACAATATCACCACCTCAATAAAATACTTAACTACACATCTTTACACACAGTTTCATACACAACTATCTTCAAACCATCACTAACAAAACACTAACACTAATCCTCTTTTTAAGCTATTAAGCATTTGCGAGAGTTTGAGCAATTGGCATTGTAAATGACAACACATTTTATTTATGTGTTTTGAAAACTTGCAAACGATGTGTAAATATGCACTTTGTACTTATAGCAGCAAGGCTCGCAGTAAAAGAAGCACAGTTACTGCCAGCCTTGCTTCTCGTAAGCAAGGACTATAAGCACTGCTTGCACATTTTCAAAACACATAATTAAAAGCATTGTCATTTACAATGCCAATAGCTCAAACTCTCGCAAATGCAAGACCTATTGCATTGCAAATGCTTGTTTATTTAGCAACTGAAAATGGCAGATGCCACTTGGATCCATAAATAAAAAAATGAAACTGTTGAAACTGAAGTGCTTTAAAAAAAAGATTGTGGGGTTACAAGGTGCAAAGGAGAAGCTTAACTCTCGCACTCCAGCCACGACTGAATCCCTCCCCTTCCTCTCCTCACAAGTAAACTACTAAACCGTACACATTTTGTCATGAAAGTAAGCATTATCTACCGATCCGCAACCAGCAGCAGGCTTGCTCAGGCTTGGTCCAAGATTACTCCCCCCTCACCATCCGCCTACCTTGTTTGTGAAGGAGAGGAACTTACTTGACAGAAAAGTTGTTTGGCCTCCGATTCACCTGGACGAATTGCAGGACTGGGGCAGAGGAGAGAGACACCAACACCCCCCTGAGCTGGCAGCATTCCTTCATTGCTTTTAAAATGCCGAGTCAAAGACGTCAGACCGGCCCCGCTCCTACCGCGCACAAGAGGCAGGGCGCCAGAAGAGGCAGCATGCCGCCGGGCAGTGCATGGGAGGTTGGCATTGCCCAGGAGACTGCATGTCCTGACCTCAGTGACCCGAACGCAATTCGCGCACTCACGACACCAGTGAGTGCAGCTTGCGTGTGCATGCGTGCAGCGTGCGTACGCTGCAGGCAGCAGTTGCAAGCAGGTGAGCAGGCTTGAACTTCAAACGGGGCCGCTCGGAGCACGCGGCACTAGAGGCCCGTTGCAGCGGCCCTTGTTATTTATTTGGGGACAGTGAGTGTCCCCAAATAAATGATAAAGGCCGCCGCAACGGGCCACCAGTGCCATGCGGCCGCTGCCCCCAAAACAGTGCCACCTGGGGCGGTCCCCCCCCCCCCCCTAGCTACGCCACTGCGAGGGAGAGAAGAACATGTTGTAAGCAAACATGGAGGTGGATATAAACCCGGAACATAGGTTTATCACAAGCAGCCTGGAGAGACCAGATCTTCCCTAGCCAGCAACAACTTAACTGACACCAGTAGAATACTGGTCACCCAGAGAACAATAGAACACAAAACAAAACAAGTTCCACATTCCACCAACCTGCAGATATTAGATTCTGTAGTTCCCAAGCTTGCAATACCACATTACTACAGAACACAGGAGGTGGGGCAGACAGCAGTACATGGGACAAACACTCGTTTTAGAGGGGAGGCATTGGAGAAAAGGGAGATCGAGTAGCAAAACAAAATGGTAACAGCAACACAGGGTTTGGGGGGGAGGAGCACAAGTAAACAAGATGCAGAGCGGACGAAGTGCCCATGACAAAACACGGAGCCCATGGGCATTTGGCTTGAGCACACGAGGGAGAGGGAGAGAGCTGTAAAACATTCTCATTGAGTGCTTAATCAAAAATAGAAAAGTAGCTCCCTAAAAATGAACAGTGGAAAAACATACGTCAGCCAAATCAAGAGGATGGTAAAGAGGCCATGCTCCAGAGTAAACAAGGACATGAGAGTGACAATAAACCCAACCAATGGTGAGCAACATGTGAGCAGCATTAAACCTACTGTAAGTTCTTGGTAAGCCCACAATAGGTCTTTTCAACAAGACAGGTAGGCATGGCATAAGAAATTAAACAACTCCGTCAAGCGTTTACATGCAATACAGACAGTAATGTTAAAATATGTAAATAATCCTGTAGAAGGAATGCAAGTGTATGCAATTATTAATTTATTTACAACTGTGGATCTGTACAATATCATTAGGAGCCAATCATAGTTATATTATCTTCAGAATGGACTTGTAAGCAGAATACTGTTTAAGCAGTGGCGGCTCCCCCATTGGTGCGCGGGGGCGTTGCCCCACTGCTTTCTCGCAGTGCGAGAAGGCAGAAACATAAATGGTAATAACTACCATTTTATGTTTCTGCTTCTCGCACTGCGAGAAAGCAGAAGTTCCTGGTTGGGGGTGGACGGTCCTGCTTGAGGGCACGGGGAGTGGCTTGCCCACTGTTGTGGATTCTCACTGTTGTGGGTTCCGACTGTTTGGTCGGCCCTGGGGCCGACCAAACAGTCAATACCCACAACAGTCGGCACGCCACTCCCTCCTGCCTTCAAGCAGGACCGCCCACTCTTACTTTTTAGATTCCGCCTGCGATGGCTGCGCATGCGTAGTCTCGCTGGTGAGATCTTATTATCTTGAGTGAGATTCACTAGCGGGCTTTAAGCCCGCCCCTCTTTCCCATTTACCAGCGTCACCATTTAGGCTAAACGGTGACCGGCCATTGGTAAAGAGTTGTTTGTGATGTACACTTTTCTCTTTTACAGACAGCCCACTCGGACTCGGTTGTCTACCTTCCTTCTGCCGCAAAATGTTCCTTATCTTTATGGGCCACATGGCCCCATCAATATAACAAACATTTTGCAGCTGAAGGAAGGCAGACGAGCCCATCCAAGTGGGCCATCTGTAAAAGAGAAAACTGTACGTAATGGCGAGCCCATGCAGCTTCTGATGCATGCCTGTGGGAGAGGGAGGGAGGAGAGAGCTCTCTCAGTATTGCCCTCCTGTCTTCACAAGTCCAGCCTGACGCTTCCCTCACCCCCAGCCCCCACTCTCGCGTCTCGCATTGGAGGAGGGGCTCCTGGGTGAGCGGAGCAAGAGTTCAACGCTCACTTGCTGCACAGGGCTCTTCCACGAGCGTCTGGCTTAGCCCGGGCCGCACTTCCCGACCCTGTGCCGGAAAGTGCCTGCCGAGTGACCTGCAGCAGCGACAAGCCGGCACATTGGCCAGCAAGACTGGTGCTCTCCTTCCCACGAGGTGCCGGGGACTCCCGGTGCGATGGTCTGGCTGCTCCCCTCTAAGTGCCCCGCACTGAAAGTGCCTCGTGTCCCTGTGAGTACCACTGACGGGCTCTGAGAGTATCCGAGCCGGAGCGCGTCCTACCTCCTCCAGTGCCACTGCACAAGGATGCCACAAAGAGCACCTGCACACGAGTATCACTTGCACAAGCATTGCCTGTCTACACGCAGTGCACGTCTAGGCGCTGCTGGGGGGAACTGGCTCCTCTGAAGGGACTCTTCTCCTCCTCCAGTGGTCCTCTGGCAGGTCAGGGCTGGGATACACAGCCAGCAGTTCCTCCAAACAGTGCACACGGACCCTCCTCAGGCATTCCCTGGTAACACATGGAACCAGAGAGGCTAGTTGCGGCCAGGGAGGAGGCGACAAGCCCGGCCAGGGGTGCAGGGGTGATGGGAAGGGATAAGCAGCAGCGACCGGCGACAGGTGGGGAGGAGGGGAGGCAGCAAGCCCAAATTTGCAGCACACAGGGAAGGAAACTTTGCCCAGTAAGTGATCGGCGTGGGGAAGTCAGGGGGCGGGGGATGTGGGTTTGAGGTTGCTGTGAGATGGGAGGGAACCTCTGCACTCACAAGAATCAGCATACACAGGAGGAGGGCGGGGACAGAGCCGGGGGTTGCACAGATCCTGAAAAGTCTTCGTCAGTGGCAGTCTCCAGGACAAAAGGGGGAAGGGGCCGAGGCAGACAGATTGCACTTAGAGACAGAGGAGCGAGCAGCAGTGGGAGGGTGCGTGCCATCGGTGGAGCGGCGGCGGACGCACACACCTTTGCTTATTTTTAACAGCATGACAACAAACACTCTTCAAAAGACAGTCTTTCATACCATTTGAGAGAACACATTTATGGTCGCTTAAACACAGGGTGATAACATGCTCTTTTTTGGGTGATGTTCACTCACCAGGGAGATCCACGCAATAAGCGTGATGCTGAAATAATTTTACATAGACAGAGCACCCTGCCACGACAGGTGCTAGAACATAACACATTCTTATCAGCCTGTTACAGCGAGCCTGCTTCAATTTAGCACTCAATGCCTCTTTGTTATCGCCCCCGTGGAAGTTGAGTGGTGTAGTGGGAAGACACTGTGTGTGTTTGGTTGTGCAGCATGTCTTTAAAGTCGCCTCCTCCTACATGCTTCCCTCACCCCCACTCTCACGTCTCGCATATGAGGAGGTGTGTTGGGTGGGGGCTTGTATTCATATGTGGGCTGCGGCCCACCGTTGCTCACACCGAGGGCTGCCGGCGGTCCTGCGGGGGAGGGAGGGGGACTGGCAGTGAAGGAAGGCGGAGCAGGCTGGCACCGGGCAGTCAGAGATCCGGGGAGGGGGCAAGGTTGGAGACGGGGCAGGGGCAGGGTAGGAATAGAAGGTATAGGGGGGTGGGGGACAAGAGCGTAGAGTTGTGTGTGTGTGTGTGTGAGACATGGTGTGTGTGTGTGTGTGAGACACTGTGTGTGTGTGAGACACTGTGTGTGTGTGTGTGTGTGTGTGAGACTGTGTGTATGAGACTGTGTGTGTGAGACTGTGTGTGTGAGATACTGTGTGTGTGTGAGACACTGTGTGTGTGACATACTGTATGTGTGTGTGAGACACTGTATGTGTGTGTGAGACACTGTATGTGTGTGTGAGACACTGTGTGTGAAAGACACTGTGTGTGTGTGTGAGAGAGACACAGTGTGTGTGAGACACTGTGTTTGTGAGACTGTGTGTGTGAGACTGTGTGTGTGAGACTGTGTGTGTGAGACTGCGTGTGTGTGAGACCGTGTGTGAGACACTGTGTGGGTGACACTGTGTGTGTGAGCCACTGTGTGTGTGAGACACTGTGTGTGTGTGTGTGAGACACTCTGTTTGTGTGTGAGACACTGTATGTGTGTGAGACACTGTGTGTGTGTGAGAGACACTGTGTGTGTGTGAGACACTGAGTGTGTGTGTGAGAGTGAGACACTGTGTGTGTGTTTGAGACACTCTCTCTACTACACACTGTACTTTTCACTCTACTATTCACTCTCTACTACTCCCTACTCTCTACTATTCACTTTCTGTTACTCACTCTCTACTACTCACTCTCTACTACTCACTCTCTACGACTCACTCTCTACTACGCACTCTCTACTACTCTCTACTACTCACTCTCTACTACTCTCTGGTCACTCTCTACTACTCTCTACTACTCGTTCTCTACTACTCTCTACTATTCCTACTAACTCTCCACTACTCACTCTCTACTACTCACTTACTACTTACTTCTCACTCTACTACTCATTCTCTACTACTCTCTAATACTCACCCTCTACTTCTTTCTACTACTCACTCTCTATTACTCTCTCTACTACTCTCTACCACTCTCTACTACTCTCTACTACTCACTCTACTATTCACTCTACTATTCACTCTACTATTCACTCTCTACTACGCCCTACTTTCTACTACTCACTCTCTACTACTCACTCTCTACTATTCACTTTCTATTACTCACTCTCTACTACTCACTCTCTACTACTCTCTACTACTCACTCTCTACTACTCTCTACTATTCCTACTAACTCTCTACTACTCACTCTCTACTACTCACTTACTACTTACTTCTCACTCTACTACTCATTCTCCACTATTCTCTACTACTCACTCTCTACTACTCTCTACTACTCACTCTCTATTACTCTCTACTACTCTCTACTACTCTCTACTACTCTCTTCTACTCTCTTCTATTCTCTCTACTACTCACTCTCTAATACTCCCTCTCTATTACTCTCTACTACTCACTCTACTACTCTACTCATTCTGGACTACTCACTCAACTACTCTCTACTACTCTCTACTACTCACTCTCCTACTCACTCTCTACTACTCTCTACTCACTCTCTACTACTCACTCTCTACTACTCTCTACCTACTACTCTCTACCTACTACTCTATTACTCTACTCTCTACTCACTCTCTACTACTCACTCTCTACTACTCACTCTCTTCTACTCACTCTCTTCTACTCTCCACTACTCTACTCACTCTCTACTACTCTACTACTCTCTCTACTACTCTCTACTACTCACTCTCTACTACTCTCTACTACTCTCCTACTCACTCTCTACTATTCTCTACTACTCACTCTCTACTACTCACTCACTACTACTCACTCGCTACTACTCACTCTACTACTCTTTACTACTCTCTACCTACTACTCTCTACCTACTACTCTCTACTATTCACTCTCTCACTCTCTACTACTCACGCTCTACTCCTCTCTCTACTACTCTCTACTACTCTCTCTACTACTACTCTCTACTACTCTGTACTACTCACTCTACTACTCTACTCATTCTTTACTACTCACTCTACTACTCTCTACTACTCTCTCCTACTCACTCTCCACTACTCACTCTCTACTACTCTCTACTCACTCTCTATTACTCTCTCTCTACTACTCTCTACGTACTACTCTCTACCTACTACTCTCTACCTACTACTCTACTCTCTACTCACTCTCTACTACTCACTCTCTTCTACTCTCTACTACTCTCTACTACTCTACTCACTCTCTACTACTCACTCTCCACTACTCTACTATTCTCTACTACTCACTCTCTACTACTCTCTACTACTCTACTACTCACACTCTACTATGCTCTACTACTCTACTACTTACTCTCTACTACTCACTCTCTACTACTCACTACTACTCACTCTCTGCTACTCACTACTACTCGCTACTACTCACTCTACTACTCTTTACTACTCTCTACCTACTACTCTCTACCTACTATTCTCTACTACTCTGCTTTCTACTACTCTACTCTCTACTACTCTACTCTCTACTACTCATTCTCTACTACTCACTCTCTACTACTCACTCTCTACTCACTCTACTACCCATTCTACTACTCACTCTAATATTCTCTCTACTACTCTCTACTCACTCTCTTCTACTCACTTTCTACTACTACTCTCTACTACTCTCTACTACTCACTCTACTCTCTACTACTCACTCTCTACTCTTTACTACTCACTCTCTACCTCGCTACTCTCTACCTCTCTACCTCTTGCACTACCTCTCGCTCTGCCTCTCTCTACTACTCTCTACTCTCTACCTGTATACCTCTAGCTCTCTACGCGCACACATATGCACATATGTATACGTATATATATGCATATGTGTTTATATATATATGTATGTGTATGTATATACATACATATATAAACAGATATATAATCTGCAGGTCTATCTAAATACAAATATAATGCATGCATACATATTCATATATGCATACATATGCATGTTATGTACATGAACAGTTGAAAGACACTAATAAAATCAGAGCTAAAAAGCCACCTAATTACAAACAGAATTGCTTTAACATAAACGAGGCCGAAACCTATTGCATTTTCAATGCTTGCCACCATAGAGAATATGGTCCGGCTGAGGCGCACTCTGCTGCGCCTCGCAGCGTTGTGATTGGCGGAGGGGAGGGAGGCTAATGAAAATGAGAGCTGCGCTGCATTGGAAAACGCAGGTCGGCGGAAGTAGGGACCCGTCCATTAACACTGTCCAGGAGCGGAGGCCACGCTGTACCCGGGAGTAAGGTAGGCAAACTATACGTTTTATTTCTATTTCCCACCCGCCACCTGCAAACACCGCCTCCACCCCTTCTCCCGCGAGCATGCCGGCCGCATTCGGAAGATGACCAGAATGTGTATTTGTAACACAATTTGCAGCATGCTGGATTGCTGCAACAAAATCATAAGTAACGTTTGTGTTTATTTCTAATGGAATCTCTACTCGGTGCAGCTTTGTGGCTTGTCTGTGCAGTACAAAACTAATGACCAGTGGCTTACTGGCTTGTTAATGCAACCGTGACCGAACGATAAAGTAACGTACCCACTAC
Organism: Lissotriton vulgaris; assembly: GCF_964263255.1. Classification (NCBI taxonomy): domain Eukaryota; kingdom Metazoa; phylum Chordata; class Amphibia; order Caudata; family Salamandridae; genus Lissotriton; species Lissotriton vulgaris. The sequence goes on from NC_141693.1 coordinate 344,452,039, forward strand.
CCAGGATCACACAATGTGGAGTAACAGGGAGTAATTTAAGCAGGATTGCACGATGCGGGGAAACGCGGATTAGAATCCTTGTCTTTTAGTTATACACTCAACATAATGTTTAGGTCATCGTGAATTTTCGCGCAATCTGTGACGTAAGCAAAAGAATCACCTCTGTGTATTCAAGAGTAAAGAAATGCACAGTCTGTTGGCAACCAGGGCTGAACGCGAGTGCACGTGCAGGCAGGGATCCTGGTGTGAGGTTCCCTCTAGGTGGAGAGGTTTGCGCAACAGGGTGGGACTTTTCAGTGGAGGTAGAAGGCATTACTGGAAGAGCGGCCTTCTTATCTGCAGTTTTCATGTTTGCGAACTCCATTATCTCAGTTGAGGTTTAAACGAGATATATATATATATAATTGTTTGTTGGCCATTCGCTGGTATTTGAGGGGCAGGGAGGGATGCATTTTGTTCACTATCTATCATCAATTCCCCGTTTCTATGTAAGTCTGCTTGAAATACGCATTCCTAACTGTTATGCAAAATACCCCATATTAAAATGACCAAGTTGTTTGTATTTTATATAGCGCTTACTACTGCTATTGCGGTTTTGCCCATTCTTAGCACTTACAACATCACCAGAAACTCCCAAGCAGTCATGTCACCACCCTCCAGCAGTCAGAAGAGTGAGGAGGAATGTTCTGTTGTTAGAGATACTTATAGCGCCACAGCACAAATGATCACCACAGGATTCTTGGCGCTAGTAAAGTGGACTATATTTCACCATGGGAAGCAGTGGGTGATTTACCACATCTTCACAAGTTGCAGGATGTCTGCTATCCGCCAGCTCTAGCCGAGGCAATAGTCACATCTGCCACCGCTGCAGGAGGCCGTGTAGTGGCTTGGCTTGAAGCGCCCTAGGCCTTTTCCTGCAGTCACTCGCTACATACCTGAGTAATAATCCTTACGTGCCAAGGTGCAGTTCAGAGTAGTTTCTAAGCTTGGCCGGCCTAGACAGGTCTAGTTTTAAAGTTATTGTGAAATAAAGTGCTGCATGCATATGCTGTAGTGTGCAGCATACGGTGGTAGTGCTGCTCACCTATGTTATTACAAAAATTTCACGCCTCACCATTTTCAAATGTCACCAGCCGCCACTGTGTTTAAGTAATACATTTCCAAATGTAATTTAAATTACAAGGACGCACTACCTTTGCAAGCATGGACATTTATTCGGTAATACATTTAACTGTTCTTGCAAACAATTAATTTAAAATATTTGCTAACTAATAACGTAAGATAAAAGGTTCAATCCAAGAAATATGGAACAATGTCCCAACCAATCATCTCTGTTTTGTATTTCTCTAGTATTGCGAGTAAACTCCATAAAAACATTATCTCCCCTCTTGATCCCTCCACAAATGGTATGCAATAGAAAGCTTTCTTCAGTAACTAAACAACGACACTTCTGTGAAAGAATCGCCCTGTCTGAACATAAAAAATTAAACGTTTTGGCTCAAACCGCCTGGACATACGCTTCACTCACGATTATAGAAATGGTATCGAAATTATAAAAGCAATATTACTTACTCAGGGCAGGGTCTGCACTCATCATTTTCCTCATAAAATCCAGGGAAGCATTCTCCACATTGTGTGTCGTTTACCCCTGAACCTAAAGGGAAATAGAGAAATCGTTCATATTAAGATTCTTCGATTGATTTGAAAGAAGTTTGGGCCCGATTCACAGAATGAACTTAAGACTCAATCCTAAACTTACTACTGTTTTGGTATTCACAGATTGCATTTACTACTTTTGGCATTCACAGAATGCACTTACTACTTTTGGTATTCACAGAATGAACTTACTCATTTCGGTATTCACAGAAGTTAGGACTCCTAACTTTAGGACTCCTAAATGCCTTCTGTGAATACCGAAAGTCTTAAAATTACGATTTTTCTCAGTTTAGTAGTAGTAAAGTTAGGACTCCTAACTTTACTACTACTAAATTGAGAAAAATCCTAATTTTAAGACTTTCGGTATTCACAGAAGGCATTTAGGCGTCCTAAAGTTAGTAGTCCTAACTTTACTACTACTAAATTGAGAAAAATCATAATTTTAGGACTTTCGGTATTCACAGAAGGCATTTAGGAGTCCTAAAGTTATGAGTCCTAACTTTACTACTACTAAATTGAGAAAAATCCTAATTTTAAGACTTTCGGTATTCACAGAAGGCATTTAGGAGTCCTAAAGTTAGGAGTCTTAACTTCTGTGAATACCGAAATGAGTAAGTTCATTCTGTGAATTCCAAAAGTAGTAAATGCTATCTGTGAATACCAAAACAGTAGTACGTTTAGGACTGAGTCTTAAATTCATTCTGTGAATCGGGCCCTTTATTCCTTTACTTATTTCAGTGGCCACTGGGTGTCACTGCAGCCCAACTCAACATCAGTTCAAAAGCTGAAGCAGGAAATCCATCTGCAAGGAACGTTCTTTTTCTGCGCACCGAGAAATAATTGTGAACAACTTTAACGGAAAATTATTTACAAAATATTGCCTCCGACATTTCAATGACATTAACAATTTTTGCTCACTAACAGTCCTTTCACTTTTGGAAACTGGGTAAACAAATGTATTAAAAGGAGAACTTTCGGCTGGGGGAGCCGAATTGTACAACGATTTTTACATGAAGGTGTATTTCAATGAAAGTATAGCTTGTCTTTAATACCCATACACAAGTGAAAGTATTTGTCAATCCTGTAAAGTGGTAGGGCCCTAGGCCCTCATACTCACGTAATAACCACACAGACACAGCTAATTAGTTAGTGGAACTGTCACAGGGCACGTGCGCCGGCCCCTATTAATGGCAGGGTCAAATGGTGGCGCCTGTGCTGATGAGTGTGGGGTGGGGTGTGAGCCAGCCCTCAGGGAGTGGCTGGTGCTAAAACAACTAGACCAGTGACCGGAAGATCACTACATCCCTCCGAAACTTTATTCAAAATGAAACAACAGAGTCCAACCAGTGGGAGAGAATAAAACAAATATCAGAAACTTCCGCTGAGTCTCTTCAGCTGCCTGCAATGCAAAGACGATGGTATGACAGCAGCTAGGACCACTAGTTCTATTTGGCACAGTTCATTGGTGCCCTGCGGGTCCGGTCTTCTTCCAACTCTGTGCACGGAAGTTGACAACAATCTCTTTCTAGGCATAGCTCTCTTGGTGACGGAGCAGGTAGAGTGATGGTGGATCTGATAGATGTAACTTTTCACAAATCAGTCGTGGTTGTCTTGGGATTTCCACGCAGGCAGCATTGTTTCTCTCTACGAAATGGTGGTGTGGTTGCAAGACATCCCTCTCACCATCATGCCCCTCTCACGGGATATCCCGGAGGCCCTCTTCACCAGGCTTCCACTGGACTGGGTGTACTTAGCTGTGTCGCGCCAACGCCTCTTGCTAGGTGTGTGAAGTAAGCGCTACAAGTCAAACCTTCAATTCCTTAGCTTCACCTGAAGGGTAGTTGTTTACTCCTGACACTTAGCACAAGATCTTCGTCTTCCTGGGACGTGCAGAAGGGCGGCTGTAGACTCATTTCTTGTGGCGGTACCCTCTTTAACCGTCGTCACTGAGGCCTCTGCCCCAGGTTCGCCAGGGTCTGGTTTGGAGTGGTCAGATCCTCTTCTTCCAGATGTCGGAGCAGTCTCACCGTCCTGTCTCCCGTGCAACACCAACGGTGGATGTCACGAATGTTCCAGCCTGCCCACCTTTGCAATCACCAGCCCCTGGTTCGCCATGGTCTGGTGTGGAGTGGTCAGATCCTCTTCTTCGAGACCTCCGAGCAGTCTCACCGTCCAGTCTCCCATGCGACCCCAAGGGTGGATGTCACGAATGGTCTGCCTGCCAACCTTTGCAATCACCAGTTGTTCTGAAGACTTGTGAATAGGTCATTTCTCCAAGTACCACCAATTTTCTCCAGGTACTGTGCTCTATTTTAACTTTACATTATGGCACCTAAATTAACATCAGTTGCCCATATATTGACTCTATAGTTTTTAATTTTTGTTTCGCCAGCTGGAACTAAATATGTAGACTGGTTATTTCCTAGTCGCTAAACATGTAGGTTGACGGACTAGTCTTCCGGCACCGGAAGTACTACGCGCACAGAGCAATATGGTCACTATTCTTTTTCGAGTCGCCGAACACTTAGGTTGGCGACTAGTTTTCCGATAACCGGAAGCACTATGTGCTCAGAGTAATAGAAGGCGGGTCTAAACATGGAGCCCTTAGACGGTCTCCAACCCCACTACACATCGGACGTTTGAAATGACACGGCTACAAACAATGCGACACTGCAAGTAAGTGATGGGATGGGCTATGAGCACTTGCTCAGGCCATATAGCCTTAGGCTCCACTGCCCACTATCGTAATTTGTGGCTTCATGGGTGTATCTGTTCAGAAGACCGAAGTATAATTTTTTGTATTTTTGGCTCGCAAAATAACGTTTGGCTTTCGTGGGCACATATATTAGTAGGCAGTCTTATACTTATTCTTACTTTACCTATGTTCAGCAGAGTAAAACACCTTCGTTTTTCGTGCCGTCATGCTAAACGCCTGCTCTCAGTTTTTTACCCTCATGTTACTTCCTATATTGGGAGCCTTGGTAAACAAAAGCAGCGGCCTTCCCTCTGTAGCAAACCTATAACGAACGATTGCACCGGTCGTACACAACAGCCAGCGTCGGATTGGTAACGCGGGCATTCGGGCAATGCCCGAGGGGCCGGTGTCCCGGGGCTGCTGTGGGCTGCTTTTTTGAGCAGTCTTGGGGGTTATTTGGGCGCTCTCTCTGTTCTTCTGATACAGTCAGCGGCCCAGTCGAAGTCTGAGTGACCTTTTTAGAGGCGGATGGGCGCTCATTACTTCCATTTAGCACAGGTATCACTCCCTTTGTCTCCTGGGCCAGCCCATTAATGTCTGCACATACTGAACGGGGGCAGGGGGCCTGAGTAGAAGTGGCCTCACTTGTTTCACCATTGTAAACTAATGTGTGCATTTTTTTTCCCTCCCCCCCCCTAAAGTTTTTTTTATAAGATTACACTAATCCAGTGATATGAGGAGTGTTTATGCAAATATGGGCCGAATTTTTTTTTTGTGTGTGCCCGGGCCGATTTTCATTCCCAATCCAACCCTGACAACAGCCACGTATCTCCACCCTGGTATCGACCAATACTGCTAGTGGTTCGATGTGCAGTTCATACATATTCAATTTATGATATTTCACTAAGCTCGTCCATCACGGAGACTTGACCTAAGATTATAATTTCCCTAGATCCTTAGAACAGATCGGACATACCTGGGCAATTTACTCTTCTACTGACCTAGGATTTCCACCTTACGGTTGTACAGACGGTCCCTTAACTTTGAAGTATGTCCAATACGCACTTTTCACTTGACACACTACTTAATGTAGTGAGTTTGACTCTTTACTTCTGTCACTTGCACCTTTCCTCCCCCCTCTTTCCTAGACCGTCCTATTTGACACTTCTTGTTCTGTAACGGACGTGTTACTGATCTCAGGATCACTGTTCCTCTTTGCCTTGGCAAGATTTTGGCAAGAATTACTTATTGGTAAGTTGGCTCTCATTTGAGATGCGTATAGGCACGTCACAAGATTTAGAAACTTGGGTGTGTGGGTCTTCTTACCTTTGATCCTGCCCTAGCACTTCTTGACTATGGTCGGAACTTTTCCCCTCCCTCCCACTCTTCTCTCTCCTCTTTCCTTCTGTCTCGTTTCTTCTTTCTCCCCTGTGTTACTTTCCTCTTTCCGACGAATCATCACGGTCTGCATTTTACCACATTCACGTAAAACGGGTTGCTATTTGTGTTCTTCCTTCCTAGGAATACGTTCCCGATTCCTCATTCTCTCCCTTTTTCCACTAACTTACGTTCCGTCATTCCTGCTAACGTCTCCCCCTCTCTTCCTTTTTTCTATCGGTCCTCAGTCACTCGGTCCACCTTCCTGTTGTATCAGTTTCCTTTCTATTTGTTCTCTGTTCAGAAAAACTGTCTTTCTCTACTGATATCTAAATACCTGTACATTGTATACTACTGCAGCCCTGAAGAAGCCTGTTTCTGAGCGAAAAGCGTTGGCTGATTATATGATGCATAAACAAGCACATTAGAAATAAAGGAACAGAAAGACTGCAACAAATAGTCTGATTATTGCTTCTTCAAACTGTACACTAAGATTGTGCTTACCTGCTGATTGTTTGTGTTGCCTCTCATCTCCCGTTCTTTCACTGTGCTCTATGCCAGATGTTCTTGCACAAGTCACCTTCACCTTATGGTGTGCGAGTTGTCAGATCACACTCCTCTTCTTCTTCAGATCTCTTCTTAGCATTTCTTCGCGGTGGCGCCATGCCACTTAAGTTCCTCCTTCTTGTTCTTTCGCTTCGCTACGCGGTCTACTCCCATATTCTTGCTCATCTTCACTGACAAGGCCTCTCCATGTGATGTGCACTTCACACAGGTCTCCCTGGTCCTGTCCTACCCCTATGACAATGCCTTTTCTTCCTTCGGCGACCAGACCTGTTTTTGCTCCCTTCTTCCTGTCAATACTCATTCTCGGTCTTCATTCTTTGATTCCAGGTCTTTCGCCTCTGACCTCTTCTTTGGTCCTCTCCATGGACCTCTCCTCGGTCATCTGGTCAGACCTCTCGGTCATCTTCGCTACAACTTTCTGGTAGGTCATCTTCTCTGTGACCTTCTGGCAGGTCATCTTCCTGCTCAAGGACGCGCTCCAGGCGCCTCAATACCACACCAATATGGTTCTCTCTTTGCAGCCTCCTCTCAGGCTGGCTTTACAGGATGAGTCACGCCGTGTGACCACATGGGCCCTCTTACTTGCAGGACACTGACTCTTGTGCTCCTGTCCATACCATCTGCGGCTAGGGTACATCTTCGGCGCAACATCTTCTCCTTGCGCTCTTTTTTCATCTACTTGCGGTGGTATCCTTTCGCCACTGGGCGCACATTCTGCGCACTTCCTCTTCAGGGGCTTGCTGCCTTCTCTCCTGGTGGCCAAAGTTCCAGTGTCCTTGCTTGCTGCTGTGACCACCTGAGGCCACTAGACGCCACTGCATCTCTCCATCACAGGTCCTGGCAGCCTTTCTGCATAAAGGGGCATATTATCAAGAACCGCGGGGCATATTATCAAGGGGGTTTATCTCCGCTTTTTTGGCTTTAAAAGCCAAGAAAGCGGAGATAAAATTATCTCCCTATTACCTAGCTGTCGCTAACACCAGTTAGCAACAGCTAGTAGGAGATACCGACCATCTTGGGCCCCACTTTGCATGTCTGTGATATTTATCACTAATGACATGCAAAATGGGCGTGCCAAGATGTTAGCGACTGGAAACAGTCGCTAACATCGCTATCTCCTATTACCAACTTTTGGAGATATTCGCGCTAAGCGCGAATATCTCCAAAAGCTAACACCTGCCCTGAGCAGTTCTTAGCCATGTTATCCAATGGGAGGTGGATAACATGGCTAAGAGCATTAGCTCGGTAATGCATGAATATCGCTGACTTTTCAGCGATATTCATGCATTGCAGCGATTTTTATCGCATTTGCGATAAACCTTGGTAATACCAAGGTTTATTTGCGGTAAAAATCGCTGCAGCTCAGCGGTAACTTATTGTCTCTAACCAAGCAATAGCGATAATTATCGCTATTGCTTGGTAATATGCCCCAAAGTTCCTTCAGTGCTTATTCGCTAAGTATGTCGTCCTTTAAACCTGACAAAGTTTTGGGCATCTGTTATTTTAGTTGAGGCAGGTACTCTATGTCCCCAACAACCACGTTAAGCTGCAGCAGCTGTTCTTATGCCGCTGTGCAATTCCCATGCACTGTTGTGTTTTTCTTGGATTTTATTTCCACTTCGTAAAAAGTTTTTAAAAAACAACATGGAGCTGCCTCTCCCTCTGCAGTATCTGTGTGCCCCCAGCAGTCATTACTGTGTCCTGGCCGAGTACTGTATTTTTTTCCCCTTTCTTTCGTGGGTGCGCTACCACTAAATGGCCACTAGGCGGCGGTGTAGGGCCTATAACTGCGGTCCCTGGTCATTTTCTCTCTCCCGGAAACCTCAATGACTTCCCTGGTGCTGCACATCATTCTGCTCGACAACTGCGTCGGTATTTGAGATGTAAAATGGGCTCCGATTGACCACATCCCCTCAGCACCTCTGACAGCCTACTGGCTCACCTCCTGCCTGGCGGGTCATCGCTTCCGATGCGGGTGGGATGCACTTCACTTCTTTCTTCACTTGGGCATCAGCAGGCTGGTGGCAGGGCATGCCACCAGCTCCTCTCTCCGCCACGTGGTTTCTCATTCTTTGTGTGCCACCACATACTAGCGGTCACACCAAGTGCTGGTTGGACCCCCGATCACCTTCTTCACCCGAGCTCTTCACGTGCCCCTCAGGGCCATTCGGCTCATCCTGCGCCTGCTCCTAGGGGGTGCCCTCGACACGGGCAGCACTCTCGCCCTCACCCCCCTTCAAAAGGCGGCTGCACATGCGGGCAAGTCCCGCTCATCGCCAATGTAAAGTGGTAGGGCCCTAGGCCCTGATACTCACATAATACCCACACTGACACGGATAGTTAGCTAGTGTAACTAGCCCAGGGCACGAGCGCCCGGCCCCTTTTATTGCCAGGGTCACATGTCCAATCATCCCTGTGCTGGATGGTTGTGGGGTGGGGTGTGAGCCAGCCCTCAGGGAGTGGCTGGTGCTAAAACAACTAGACCAGTGATCGGCAGATCACTACACATCCAAGCCTAGACATGATTTAACCCAGTAACAGAGGCTCAAAATAACTTTGTAATCATGTCAGGATATTCTCAGCAGCACCTTCCCATTCTAGATTGCAAGGTACCTTTAAAAAGAGAAGAGACTGGAAAGCTTGTAAATGTAAACTGAAAGAATTTAATAATTCCATGGAGCTCATGATGACGCACTGAACCTGTACCAAGACTTTGCGTCAATGCAAAGCAACAGAAAGCCTTGCAAGGGTTGTATTATCCAGTGCAAAAGGCGTTCTGTATGGGAAAGGTGACCTTTTCTCAGAACAAAAACAATTTTGGGTTGCTTTTCATCGCCTTGACCCAATTGTTCTTATTGAAACAAATCAGCGCAAATACCCAAAGGTTTTGACATAACGCCTGATCCTCTAAAATGGCCAGACCAGACTTTGGCCAAAAAAAAATTAAAGCCACCTTGAAGCAGGCGTTAACATGGAGAAATGTGTTTATTTCTCAAAATACCCACACATTACATGTGTGTTGCAGCACACAGCAAACTTTCAGAGCTTGGGATTCTTCTGTACTAGGTGAGATTCATTCCCAAAGCCGAATCCAGATAGAGTTTTTCACATTTTTCTACTTGGTTTGGCTGCATTATTGCATCGTTTCTGTAGAGACTAGGCACATTATGGCAAAAGATAGATCGAATTTGGGTGACTAGCGCTGTACTTTGTGGTGACGCTGTATTAACATTGTGCTCTGTGCTTAGCGCTGTGGCTGTACGCCTACACTGCATTATTAGCCCTTAAGCGCCCGTTTTAATTAGCGCTGTGCCTGTGTGTTTAGACGCCCGATTTTCATTAGCGCTGTGCCTGTGTGTTTAAACGCCCGATTTTCATTAGCACTGTACCTTGCTGACGCTGTGTTTGTAAAACGACCTGCTGGTCCATTTGCTGCCCCTGCCTCACTTTCACTATCACCCTCCATTTTGCTGGTTGTGGTTTCCTGGACCGCCCCTCCTCCCCGCTACCGCCTCCCAGCTGCTGCCCCTCCCACGCTCCGCCCCCTCCACCCTCCATTTATGGCCAATGTCTCCACGCGCAGCGTCCACGCGCTACGGCCACGCCGAAGGTGCGCCAAAGGTAAGCCCGTCTACGCCCGTCCGCGCCTGGACCGCGCCCAACGCCAGACCCCCTGCCCCTCGCGCTCCCCAGCCCCCCCGCATTACCTATGATGCCGCCTCCCTCCTAGCCCTTGACCCCGGCCGCGCCCCCACCTGCGTTCAAGCCGCTCCTGGACACACCCATGGACCCTTCTCCTGCTACTCCTGCAGATTCAGCGGCACCGACAACATCTCCGCTTCGACCACACCACAGATTCCCGACCCCAACCACCTAGAATGCATCCTTCTCAACACCCGATCCGTCCACAGGCACGCCATCGACCTTTGGAACCTACTAGACACCATCTCTCCTGACGTCGCCTTCCTAACAGAAACATGGATGAACGCTTCCTCCGCCCCTGACATCGCCATCGCTATCCCTGATGACTATAAGATCACTCGCAAGGACCGCACCGACCATACAGGAGGTGGAATCGCTATCGTCCATAAGAAATCAATCCGCATCTCAACCAGCTCTGACGCCAACCTCGCTAACTCCGAACACCTTCACTTCCAGATCCACATCGACCCCAAGACCACACTCAGAGGCACCCTCCTCTACAGACCACCAGGACCCCGCGCAAAATTCAGTGAAGACATCACGGACTTCATCACCCCACACGCGCTCCCCTCCAAAGAATACATCCTTCTGGGAGACCTCAACTTCCACCTTGAAAAGATCAACGACCACAACACCGCCACCCTCTTGGACAACCTCGCCAACCTCGGACTTAAACAACTGGTCACATCCCCCACCCACATCGCAGGTCACACACTCGACCCCATCTTCACCTCCAGCAACCATGTCTCCTTCAGCCACACTACGGATCTCCTCTGGACTGACCACAGCTGCGTTCACTTCACCTACAACAAGCCGAAACCCATCATCCACCTCCAACCAACTCTACAAAGAAACTGGAACAAAATCACCACGGAGCAGATCTCCACATCACTCCTTCAAACCTCCCCAACCCCATCTTCTAACGCCAACGAAGCCGCCTCCAACCTCACCCTTTGGTTATCCAACACCGCCGACACCTTAGCACCACTGAAAAAACGTCAACACAAACTTGGCATCAAGAAGGCCTCATGGTTCAACGATGACCTCAAGAAGTCCAAGAAACTGTGCCGCTCCCTTGAAAAGGCCTGGAAAAAAGACCCATCCACCAGCAACAAGGACGCCTTCAAAAGCGCCATCCGTACTCACCACCAACTAATCCGAAAAGCCAAGAAAACAGCATTCAAGGATCGACTTGACAACAACGCCCACAACAGCAAGGAACTTTTCAACATCGTCAAGGAATTTTCCAACCCCTCGGCCAACTCCAACGACATCACCCCCTCTCAAGCCCTCTGCGATTCCCTAGCCTCTTTTTTCCACAACAAGATTGCTGACATCCACAACAGCTTTGACAACCAACCCGGAAGCCAACCCACCCTACCATCAGCTGACCATCCTCCCCCCGTGAACACCCTTAACGCCTGGAACCCAATCTCCACTGAGGACACCATCCGCCTGATGAATTCCATCCACTCTGGATCCCCCACAGACCCATGCCCTCACCACATCTTCAACAAAGCAGACTCCGTCATAGCTCCGCACCTCCGAGACGTCATCAACTGCTCCTTCAACTCCGCTACCTTCCCAGAAGACTGGAAACACGCTGAACTCACCGCCCTTCTGAAAAAACCAACAGCAGACCCCACCGAACTCAAAAACTACCGCCCCATCTCGCTTCTTCCATTCCCGGCCAAAGTCATCGAGAAAGCCGTCAACAACCAGCTCGCCGCCTTCCTCGAAGCCAACAAATCACTCGACCCCTCACAATCTGGCTTCCGAGCCAAACACAGCACCGAGACCGCCCTCATCGCAGCAACAGACGACATTCGAACACTACTGGACAATGGAGACACAGTCGCCCTCATCCTCCTCGACCTCTCTGCAGCCTTCGACACAGTCTGCCACAGCACCCTTTTACAACGCCTCAGAAACATCGGAATCCAAGGAAAGGCACTGGAATGGATCACCTCGTTCCTCACCGGAAGAACCCAGAGAGTCCGCCTCCCACCATTCAAGTCCGAGGCCTCTGAAATCATCTGCGGCGTACCACAAGGATCCTCACTCAGTCCCACCCTCTTCAACGTATACATGAGCCCCCTCGCGGCCATTGCCCGCCAACACAACCTCAACATCATCTCTTACGCGGACGACACTCAACTGATCCTATCTCTCACCAAGGACCCCAGCACCGCCAAAACTAACCTACACGAAGGAATGAAAGAAGTCGCCGAATGGATGAAACAAAGCCGTCTGAAACTGAACTCAGACAAAACAGAAGTCCTCATCTTAGGTAAATCCCCCTCTGCATGGGACGACTCCTGGTGGCCGGAAGCCCTCGGAAACGCACCCATCCCGACAGACCACGCACGGAACCTTGGCGTCATCCTGGATTCTTCACTCTCAATGAACAGACAAGTCAGCGCCGTATCCTCCTCCTGCTTTAACATTCTTCGCATGCTCAGAAAAACATTTCGCTGGATCCCCACCGAAACAAGGAAAACAGTCACCCACGCTCTAGTCACGATCCGACTGGACTACGGAAACACCCTCTACGCAGGTACCACCGCTAAACTCCAGAAGAAACTACAACGAATCCAAAACGCCTCAGCCAGACTCATATTAGACATCCCACGCAACGAACACATCTCTGGCCACCTTAAAGACCTCCACTGGCTACCCGTTAATAAGAGGATTACTTTCCGACTGCTTACCCACGCACACAAATCACTCTACGACATCGGACCAGATTGCCTCAACTCTCGACTGTCCTTCTACACCCCCTCCCGCCAACTTCGCTCTTCCAGCCAAGCCTTCGCCACTGTACCTCGCATCAACAAGACCACCATGGGAGGCAGATCCTTCTCATACCTGGCTGCCAAAACATGGAACTCACTCCCCGCTTACCTTCGCCTCACCCAGAATCACCTAGCCTTCAGAAAGCAGCTTAAAACGTGGATATTTGACAAATAATCCTCCTCCCCTTCCTAAGCGCCTTGAAACCCTCTGGGTATGTAGTGCGCTATATAAATTTTATGACTTGACTTGACTTGAAGCATCGGTATGTGAGTTTCTTAGTAGATTTTAGGCCAATCCTTGTTTCTTCCTCCCATACCTAAACGTACATTGGATGTTTTTAAAATTGAATTGTCAGATTTGTGAACAATCCAGGTCGAAATATTGGTGCAAAATTGTAGCTTTCAAGTTTCAAGAGGATTTTTACTGCAGCCTTTGAATGTTTGGACTTCTATCTGCAATAAGCATATGTTAGACCTGACATATTTGGCATGGTATTCCCCCAAACGTTTTGCTTTCTCCACTTCTGTTTTGTTTAATTCATTTTCATTGGCTTCAGGTCTCTTTGCACTTTACCACTGTTAGCCAGTGCTAAAGTGCTTATACTCTCCCCCTCAAACATGGAAAATGCAGACTACACTTAAATGGTACAATAAGTGGAGTCAGGCCCTGGGACGTGTGGTTGGTTGGACCATATATATCTAGGAAAAAACAAGCAAGTACCAACCACACCTTTTTCACTCCTTTTACTGAAGGAAACAACAAACCGATATTACTCTTAGTTCTGTTGGGTGTTTCTTACCCTTTTAATTTCTATTTTTTACTTTTCAAGCAAAGATTTTTTATGTGTAAAAAGAACACAAAACATTTTAGACATTTATACAAAAATACAAGACATTCATCACATATATATACAAACTGTACAATATTTACTTATTTCAATTAATGCACTCAGATCCTTGTCTAAAATTGACAAAGTGACGCGCGGTATCTATGACAATCAAGATATATTCAAATAATATAAACCATATTTCAATTCATTGGTCTATAGATCAATTGATGTCGTATTTTCTATGCCTACGCGTTTCGAACCAGATGACTTGAATTCCTAGGTTCTCTTCAGGGCTCTGTCTTTTAGTAAGTATCTGCAAATATGTACAAAGATAACAAATTTATTTTAAGTTCTATATTAATAGTTTCTTCTCTCCATAACTTCAAACTTATCGCTATTTGTACCTGTTCTTCCAGCAGCCGCCGGTCTACAGGTTTGAAGTTTTTCCTTTTTATCGATCTTGATCCTACACCCAAGGTAGAGATTAAATTTGTCACTATTTTTGAAACATACCTAAGTCCAACAATGCCACGCCTTGTCTCCCCAGACATACCTTTTTTAGTTTAGCAGGTAGTTCAAGTTCTCCTGGATTATGATTATTTCTCTTTTTAGGTGTTCTTCCTGCCTTTCTATAGGTGACCTGTAATTTATAAAGGTGTCTTAATGTATATCAGGCCTATGGTGCAATTCACCTTTACATTACTGTCATTGGGGTGCAAGCACTCTATGAGCATACCTGTTGCAGTATGTTGCAATCTCATATCATCAGCGCATTCCGTTTTTTGTGTATTAGGACAGTACTCCAAGATTCAATGATCTTCTCACGATCTGTCACGATCTGTAAATTGGGGATATCTCTGTCAAATCGGTCCGTTTTACACTCTCATTGTTTAACTGGCTTTCACATTGTTTAACTGGCTTTCACATGAGAGGAGGCATACCTTCGGTCTTTGAGCGGAGCCCCGCGTTTATTTTCGTTTAACCTCGCACAGGATAGAAATCGCGGGGACGCTCGTTTCATTCACCTGTTTAAATGAACGCTAGAGTCAGTCTATGTTTTTATGTTTAACCTAAAACTAACATTGCCCTGGATTATTCTATCTGCCCCTTACCTCTTCTTGGCGCGATCCGGCAACTGCAGAAACAATCTGTGGACGCCGGCGCCATCTTGAATTGGGTTCATATAGCTAACACCATGCAAAGCGTGTCGGCCATTTTGGGAGAGGTGAATTTCTCATTACGAGTTTTGAAACATTATTCATGGATTAAGGCGATTGTGGACCAAGATTTTATTTTTTATTATTAAGCGATCCAGTGAGCATTGTATTACGAATATTAATTGCTTTTTAATAATGTACAACCGTGTTGTGGAAGGGGTAAGCTTCTCATGCCGATTTTTGTAATTACAGGGAGATCCAGACAAGGACTAATGAAGTTGGTAGTAGGTGACCAAGTCCACTCCAAGATGGCTACCGCCGACACCACTTGAAACGAATGACATTACCTAAAAGTTTCAAATATTCGGGCTTCCAGATACAATTAATCGCCTAATAATAAAAATATAGCCATTGTGCGCACTATCTAAGATTTATGCCCCAAAAATCGGCATGAGAAGCTTACCCCTTCCACAACACGGTTGTACATTATTAAAAAGCGATTAATATTCGTAATACAATGCTCACTGGATCGCTTAATAATAAAAAATAAAATCTTGGTCCACAATCGCCTTAATCCATGAATAATGTTTCAAAAATCGTAATGAGAAATTCACCTCTCCCAAAATGGCCGACACGCTATGCATGGTGTTAGCTATATGAACCCAATTCAAGATGGCGCCGGCGTCCACAGATTGTTTCTGCAGTTGCCGGATCGCGCCAAGCAGAGGTAAGGGGCAGATAGAATAACCCAGGGCAATGTTAGTTTTCGGTTAAACATAAAAACAGAGACTGACTCTAGCGTTCATTTAAACAGGTGAATGAAACGAGTGTCCCCGCGATTTCTATCCTGTGCGAGGTTAAACGAAAATAAACGTGGAGCTCCGCTCAAAGACCGAAGGTATGCCTCCTCTCATGTGAAAGCCAGTTAAACAATGTGAAAGCCAGTTAAACAATGAGAGTGTAAAACGGACCGATTTGACAGAGATATCCCCAATTTACAGATCATGACAGATCGTGAGAAGATCATTGAATCTTGGAGTACTGTCCTAATACACAAAAAACGGAATGCGCTGATGATATGAGATTGCAACATACTGCAACAGGTATGCTCATAGAGTGCTTGCACCCCAATGACAGTAATGTAAAGGTGAATTGCACCATAGGCCTGATATACATTAAGACACCTTTATAAATTACAGGTCACCTATAGAAAGGCAGGAAGAACACCTAAAAAGAGAAATAATCATAATCCAGGAGAACTTGATTTACCTGCTAAACTAAAAAAGGTATGTCTGGGGAGACAAGGCGTGGCATTGTTGGACTTAGGTATGTTTCAAAAATAGTGACAAATTTAATCTCTACCTTGGGTGTAGGATCAAGATCGATAAAAAGGAAAAACGTCAAACCTGTAAACCGGCGACTGCTGGAAGAACAGGAACAAATAGCGATAAGTTTGAAGTTATGGAGAGAAGAAACTATTAATATAGAACTTAAAATAAATTTGTTATCTTTGTACATATTTGCAGATACTTACTAAAAGACAGAGCCCTGAAGAGAACCTAGGAATTCAAGTCATCTGGTTCGAAACGCGTAGGCATAGAAAATACGACATCAATTGATCTATAGACCATGAATTGAAATATGGTTTATATTATTTGAATATATCTTGATTGTCATACAGACCGCGCGTCACTTTGTCAAATTTAGACAAGGATCTGAGTGCATTAATTGAAATAAGTAAATATTGTACAGTTTGTATATATATGTGATGAATGTCTTGTATTTTTGTATAAATGTCTAAAATGTTTTGTGTTCTTTTTACACATAAAAAATCTTTGCTTGAAAAGTAAAAAATAGAAATTAAAAGGGTAAGAAACACCCAACAGACCTAAGAGTAATATTGGTTTGTTTTTTCCTTCAGTAAAAGGAGTGAAAAAGGTGTGGTTGGTACTTGCTTGTTCTTTCCTAGACTACACTTAAATGGCACATTGTATTTACTTGTACATCACTAATAAATGATACTACTTGTACTCAGGACCTGTAAATTAAATGCTACTTGTGGGTCTGCAGCATTCATTATGCCCTCCAACCCCCCCACTAAAGTAGCACTTTAAAACCTGTCTCAGGTCTGCCAATGCAACGTATATAAACTGTAATAAAAGCACTGCAACAATGTATCTATGCCAAGAAGCAGATGAAAAATAGTGTCTATTTCTACAGATGAATATTTTAGTTCAACGTTTCTGTAAACGTTCCAGTAAATGTTCCTATGATCATTCCTACCTTGGGGAAATGGATACAGTCTGTAGGGCTTATTTTTTAGACTCCAGTCCAAGTTTTCTGGTTGCAGGTTGCTTCCAAGAACTCCAATTTCAGGCCCTATAGTAAATGTACAGTTCAAATTAGTCTACCAGATTTATCCATAGCTGACCAGAGGCTTCCTCTGTTTTTCAGGACCCTCCTACATCTTCCAACAACAGAAGAGAAGTTCTGGATTAGTAGCAGGCTACTCTGGTAGGACCTGGAGCCATTTAGCTGGGTGAACCATCGGAAAATGGAACACCGAGCACTGAAGCAAAATATGGAAGCCACCCAGGAAATTATAGTCTAGTATCCCAGCAAACAGACATGGTCTTCTCTCCTCTTCGATTTCAGAAACATTTTCCTCTTGTAGTGTATGAAGTACATACATTTTAAAGGGCAAACTAGTCAACTGATAAGACCTAGCCAATCCTATTAAGATTGTCAGGCTTCCTGCTCCCCATTTATTGGTATTGTGATGAAATTCCTATCCAGTGAACATGCTCTGTGGCAATAGGCTACCATATGGTTCCATAAATCAAATCAATAGGATTGTGGGCCACTGGTCCAGCTATGTGAATCTCTCTCCTTTCCCCCAGATCAACATAAGCTCCTCTCAGGGCAGCCTACTAAGCTCCAATGGAAGTTTCCTCTGCTGTATCACCACTTGGCACAGGCCTCCTTTAGAGCCCAGCTCTATGAGGCTGTGACAGCCACTATTCTGATTTGAAGATACCACTGAGGTCTGTTGGTCTTCTTGGCAGTTATCTGAGAAAATCCCTTTCCCATCCTGACTACTGTGCAAGCCCTCCTTTGAAGTAGAAGCTGGAAGGAGCAGCGTCCCAGAAGATGGGAAGGTGGTGTGATCAAAGGGAGAAACGTTCATGCCTCTTGAATGCATTCAGTCGTGCTCACTCAAGATGTATTTCATATTACCAAACTGGCATGAGGCAAATGAGTGATGGGACAATCAGTGTGCTGCACATTTGGGCCGGGATCTCGTAATGTTTGGTTTTACTTTTTTTATGGAGACCCGATGAGAAATCCTTTTGTGGGTTTATAAACCAATAGAATTTGGTATTTGCATTCGCTTGTAAGACATGGTAATGCAAACCGTCGGAAAGCATTGCTTTCCTTTACTCTACATCACGGGTGGATTCCATAGGTGGTAAATGAGAATTCCCATAGAAGCACCCATGTTTTGCATCGCAAAACCCTATCTACTAAGAATAGTAGAGAGGGTTTTTTTTTTGCCAAACATTGTAAATGTAAATTGATACTTGTATAGCGCACTACTCACCCGCAAGGGTCTCAAGGCGCTTGCACGAATACCACTGTGGAACCAATCCTGGCTTTCCCTGTGAGACGTCCACTCCTGGGCACCCCCAAGGTGGAGGCCAGGCATCCTTAGCGTTGTGGGGGCCGTTGTGGAGATTAAGCAAGCTATTGCCCAGAGTTGCAGAGTGGGACTCCATGATTGGAATAGGCACTGAGGCGAGAATTATCAGGTCCGTGGAATTTTTGAGCCCAAGACCCCCCGAGGCAGGGAATTGAACCCTGGTCCCGGGCTAGACCTCTGCATCAGGGTCTGCCGCCATTTCTCCTTCAGTGGCGCAGAGGCCATACCTTCCAACGACCTGACCGGCCGACAGGTAGATCCCAGTCTCCAAATGACCCAGGAAGACTTGCACACCTTTCCCATCTGACTGGATACAGTTTTATCCCAGAAGCAATTGACATTCTGCTGATAATAGCAACTATTTCTTGCCATGGCTGCATTTTGTACTCCACTACATAGCACTAAGGGGCAGATTTACAAGCCCCTTGCGCCACTTTTGCTTTACTTTTAACATAGGAAAAGTGACGCAAAAGTGGCGCATGGAGCTTGTAAATAAGCCCCTAAGTACATGAGCGCGACTTAAAATGCAATTGCCAACTAACCAATGTTCAAAGCTTAATTATTCAATAGGCAGATCTAATAAACCGTCACAATACTCAGTCTTGTGAGAGTGTGAACATACATCCAATAGCTATATTTCAATATATGATAAAAATAACGGTAGTAATGTTACATTCATAAAGTTAACAACAATTTATCACATGACTCTTTGAGCATTATTTAACCACTCTGCAAGTTTCCATTTCCAAATAAGCGTTCTACCATTTAATAAATACCACTGGTGAGTGCTACACTACTTACCACTCACACTCTGGAAGAAAAAGAGTTAATGAATTAATGAAAAACTAAGCAACCACTGCCCTTGATCACTGTACACAATAAATAAATTTCACAAAGGCATTTTTGGCCATAAAAATTAAAACATAGGGCTAAAAATAACCAACGCAAACTGAGAACCAACAGCCTGATTCATGAAGTAAAATTGCGCCCGCAATCGCTGCGAAAATGCAATTGCGGGCGCAATTTCCGTAATCGGCATTCAACATCAAAATAGCGAACTCGCAAACACATAATAGCGAATTTGCTATTATATTCGAAGAATCCCGGCAGGAGAGCATTAGCGAATCGGCAAATGCGATAAACCACGGATTCTGCGAAATAAATAGCGAATTCGCTATACAATCGCAATCGGTATTCAAGAAAAATCACTAATAGCGAAAAACCCAAAAATCGCATTTAGCGCCGCGCAAATTAAGGACAACTCAAAGCAGGTGGTAACCATAAAAGCCATGCAAAAATTACATTTAAAAAACCGTTGGCCAATCACCAACAGGTTCAGGCCTGACCAATCACACATAAGGACAATCATCAGCAGCAGCATAAGGAGTTCCACAATGCCAGGAATGTACATGGTGGTGAGGCGTCGAAGGCTACAGCGATTAGCACGGAGGAGACGCAGGATCCAGGACAGGATTTTCCGCCAGCGGGTCACCTTGCTGGGCCAAACCAGAGAGCAGATATATGCAAAATACAGGCTGAATGGGGAAATGATAATGCAGCTAATACAGGACCTTGACCCCCTGATGCAGCACCCAACAAGCCGTACCAATGCGGTGCCTACACATGTGCAGGTATTGTGTAGCCTACACCTCCTGGCCTCCGGGAGTTTCCAGGGGATAGTAGCGGCTGCTGGAGGGATATCTCAGCCCACCATGTCACGCTGCCTCCACACTTTTGTTGACGCCATGCTCACCCAGCTACACCGTCACATCAAATTCCCCGCCAGCCAACAGGAATTGGACATGACCAAGCTACAATTCTACAATGTCGCCCATTTTCCACATGTGCTCAGATGCATAGACTGTACCCACGTCGCCATCTGCCCACCAGCTGCCACAGAGTATATGTTACGCAATAGAAAGTCCTACCACTCCCTCAACTTCCAGATGGTCTGCAATGCTAAGACATACATCACTGACATTGTCGCACAGTACCCAGGGAGTAGCCATGACTCCTTCATATTCCGGCACAGCGGCCTCCACACACGACTGGTCAGGGGAGAGTTTGGGGAAGGACACCTACTTGGTAAGTACACTTTGTCGACAATGTCACATTGCTAAGAAGTTACAGCGCAGCACAGGCAATCACCATCTGCTCCTCTCATTCAGGTGACAGTGGCTACGCCCTCCGTGAATACCTCCTGACCCCATACCTCAACCCTGCTACACCCCAGCAACGGCGCTACAATATTGCACACATACGGACAAGGAATTGCATAGAAAGGACATTTGGCCTGCTTAAGAGCAGGTTCCGCATACTGCACAAGACAGGTGGGGCCATGTATTACAGTCCTGCAGTGTGCTGCCGCATTGTGGCTGTCTGCGCAATACTA
The DNA here is from genome assembly GCF_964263255.1 of Lissotriton vulgaris. NCBI lineage: Eukaryota > Metazoa > Chordata > Amphibia > Caudata > Salamandridae > Lissotriton > Lissotriton vulgaris. The sequence continues at coordinate 344,472,910 of NC_141693.1, forward strand.
CATAACATAGCAACCAAGCGCCGGATACCTGTCGACATCTCTGGCAGTGAATCTGAAGGGGACAACCGGCCACCTGCACATGCGCGCCATGCACGTGGGGAGAACCCAGCTGAAGGCCACAGGCGTCGCAACCACATCACAGTGAACAGTTTCTAGTGCACCCTCTTCCATCACCCCACAAATCAATAATGCATGCAAAATGTAATAATGACACAACGCTAATGTGTGTAGCAAAATAAATGTATTTGTTTAAATCACAAAAAAGGTACCAGTTCAACTATCTTCCACTAACAGTATTACTGCATACTGCAGTGTCAAAGGACAGGGCAGGCTTAAAGTCAGCCTGTGCCTGTTATTGTCTAATGTACTCAAGTGCGCCTCCTGCGCGTTCCGCCCAAGCGCCTCTGAGGCGCATCGTCTTCCGGGGCTTCTGGACCTGGCGTGGGCCTGGTGCTACGGCTGAGTGGCGGGATTTGTGAGGCAGAGTGGCTGCTGATGCTGGATGCCCCCTCACTAACATCATCACCCCCAACAGTGGCAGGTATAGCAGGAGGGTGTAGTGCCGTAACCGCCGTGGTCAGGTGCTCCAGGACCCTGGTCATGTCCTCACAGCACTGGACAAGTTGGTGCTGCTGTGCTAGTGACCGCCGCGACAACTGTGAAGTTGCATTGGCAGCAACATAATGCGACCTGCTGTAGGAGGCCAGCCGGCTCATGAGTTGATGGTGGCGGCGGCGTGCTGCACTGCGCTGTGTGGTCATCGCAGCAGTGTTGGCCTCCATGGCTGCAGTCATGCGGGCCATTCCCTCACCCACACCTGCCATGGCTGCAGTCATGTTGTCCATGCGCTCCCCCATACCTGCCATGGCCGCCGTCATGCGGTCCATGCGGTCAGCGACTCCGGCCACATTGCGCCCAATCTTGTGGAGCTGGAGCTGAATGGCACCTTGCTGTCGTGCCTGGCGCTGATGGATTCTCAACATGCGTCTTTCGACGCTCAAACGCGCCAGCCCCTGTCCATTGCCCCTCCTGCTTGCTGGAGTGGTGTGCTGGCGAGACCTGCCACGCCTGCTCTGCTGGCCTGACACTGTGGCTGGCCGCTGTGTCGCAACTGTCGCGGGCCCAGATGTTGTAGCAACAGCTGCTGGTGGTGTCACAGCAGGCGTTGCTGGTGCGCCAGATGCAGGGGGCTCAATAGTCGCTGGCCTGGCAGCGGCTCTAGGTGGTGCGGCAGTTGCAGGGGGCACAATAGTAGCTGGCCTGGCAGCGGCTCTAGGTGGTGCGGCAGTTGCAGGGGGCACAATAGTAGCTGGCCTGGCAGCGGCTCTAGGTGGTACGGCTGTTGCAGGGGGCACAATAGTAGCTGGCCTGGCTGCGGCTGTAGGTGGTGCACCAGTCGCAGGGGGAACACTGCTGGTGGACCTGGCTGCTGGTGTTGTTGCAGCGGCAGGGGCTGGTGCCTGGGTTGGTGGTGGCACCGCCTCCTCCTGGACCTCCTCATCAATTTGCAGCCTTTCACTGTCGCTGCTTTCGCCGCCACCTGTGAGGGTAAGTGGACGATCATTAGTTGCATGCATCTGGCAGACGTGCAGTTGCTACATGCATGCTGGGTGACATTCCCTGAATGGCTGTGGCTTTGCGTACTTTGGAACCTGTCTGGCTGCATTGTGGTACTACTACATTGTGGCCACACTACATCTCCCACAATGCTTCAGGGCATTCCCTGATGTGCAACAATGGCATGCCTATGGGACATTAGGGGAGCCTATTTGGTCATGGACATTCATAGGGGACAGGGTCGCAGTCGCATGCCACTTACCTTGGGTGTCTTGGGTGGTGCGGGATGAGTCGAGACGTGTAAAGCCAATGCACGCCTCCCTCTCGAGGGTGTCCTCCACCTGGTCCTCCATGGCTGTGTTGGGAGGGACTGTAGGTCCGCCACCTCCAGTGCCCGACGACTCTCCAAGGCGCTCCGCCACCTTCTCTTTGGCACGACCTCGGAGGTCGTACCATCGTTTTTTCAGCTCCTCTAGTGACCTATCGGCCACTCCCACAGAGTTGACAGTGGAGGCAATCCCCTGCCAGATCCTCCGTTTTTCTTGCCCCGGGACCCTCCTGGAGTCTTTTCCAAAGAGTTTGTCGTGGTTGGCCACCACCCCTTCAATCAAATATTCGAGCTACTGCTCAGAAAATTTGAGCTTCCTTTTCCGCCCTGAGGTGTTGCTGGGTCCAGGAACAGGTTCCTCTGACATGGCAGCAATGTAGTAGATGTGTACAAATCACCAGAATAGCAGCAGCTCTCCCACTTGCTCCCTTGAGGTCTGCCTCACTGTGGTGAATGGGGGTGGGAACTGGCTGCTTCCTGGTTGTGATGTCATCACTGGGCTCGAAATGCGACTTCCCGTTTTCCCGATCTCGCGAGTTTGCGATCTCGCAAATAGCGATATCGCAAATAGCAATATCGCTATTTGCGAGTTCGCAATCCCGGCGCGGGTAGCCGGAAATAGCGATTTTTCTGCGATTATCGGTGATCGCAAACGGAATTTGCGCCCGCGTGCGAATCGCATTTTTTTATCGCTAATCTTCATGAATTCAGATTTGCGAATTCTCAATAGCGATTCGCATTTTTTCGCTATTACAGAATCGCAAATCCCGTTTTTCATGAATCAGGCGGCAACTCTTTTATATCTTGGGAATAGTTGGAAATATACTTACATCCTTTCCAGGAGAGTGGCTGATGCACAGATTTGCTGGTTGTTTAGAGTAAGCGTATCTCCAAGGGGAAAAACGTTTTCCCAGAAGAGGAAAAAAGAGAGAAAAAGAAATGTGCTTTTTGAGCATACGGCTCCCTTTGCCCCTGTCACTCTGTGGAATTGTATGCTATGTGCAATTCCTTGATCAGACAATAGACAGCCTTTAAAAAAAGTCACATCACAGATGCTACATTGCCATGGAAACTTGTGCCTGATACTTTAGAACAGATCTGCCCAATGTAGAGCCAAGGAGTCGGGCTAAATCCAAGCTAGATTTTTAGGATGCCGATATAAGACTAATACCACATCTCATAATTCAATCAGGGGCGGTGCCATCTGAATTAAATAGAGACTCATGATGAGGGCATTCACATGTAGGGTGATTATCCAGAAATTCTGGCATGGTCGGCCCTCTGGCCCTCCTGTATTTAAGTTGGACACACCTGCTGTAGACGTTCACCACATAATCAAACGGCATCTACGTATACAATTTATGAAAAATTACACTAAATAGTTTAATAGATACTTAACTTGAATTGAAACTATATGAAGATTCAAGAATTTGACCATAGACACACTTACAATTCGCAGTAGTTGCTCTGTTGACACATTTACTGCATTCAGTACATTCGTCAGTGCCTTGAAACCTGTAGTAGCCGACTTTACAGTGACATTTGGTGTTGCTGGTCGAGGTGCATGCATCCCCTACAAATTCTGAAACAATACAAACTTATTTTAGAATAGATCTCTGCTGCACTTTTGCATTCAGTTATTTCAGTTTTACCCATTTATTGCATACAACAGTGAATTAATTTCATTCATGTGAAGTGTTTGCATTTTGTCACACTGCAGTCTTGAGAATAAAAAAACTTGAATATAATATCCAGCAGTACTATCAGCATGCTAAAATGAGGCCTTGGCTTCCTGTTTTCAGAAATCTATTGTTTTTAACCCCTTCGATGCTCATGACGAGCTCAGCTCGTCATGAGGCACAGTGGAGCTGTGCTGATGACGAGCTGAGCTCGTCATGAACAATGGGAAATAAGGATGGTCAGCACAGGAGGAAAATATCAATAGCAGCGAAGGTGTTAATATACTCTTAAAAGGGACTACGCTCCCACCTCCTCTCTTTCGTGGCTTCTCATTGGTTTCTGTGCATACTACTTACTTTTCTTCCATTTCCATTTGCTCTAGCATATTTTCCTGCATTTACCAATGCTTGTTCCTCGTCTGCTTCTCTTATCAGTTTCCCATCTCCGAAATACTGTTTTTACTTTTGCATAAAGTTTTTCTTCTTTTCAATTTACTCTTGCAGCATTTTTATATAACAATTGATCACCGGGAGATTAAGTGATTTGCATAGAATCACAGGATGTTGCTGCCTCGAACTTGGATCCCCAGCTTTCGAGTCAGCAGCTCTGGCCGATGCACCACATCCTCTCCACCTCCATGTTATTTGTCAGGGAGCTCTTTCCTTCTCCCGGACGATGATTGCTAAAAACAGTGCTTTTTTTCATCACATAGGCGAAACCGATGCGCTACCAATGCTTGTTAACACTGGGCATTTCCCCAGTGGCATTGGGTCTTTAGTGGCCAGTTTTTCGAACAGACGGCTGCTGCTGCGTCGCTGTCATTTTCTGCCACTTCCACAGGACAGTAGAGCAGGAGCAGACACAACGGGAGCTTAAGGAAAGGAGAGAGCGGTGACAGGAAGGAGCAAGGGAGCAGGAAGGGTATCAGACCGAATTGCCATCTCATGAGGCAGATTTTTGCCCTGATGGGAAGCGACGAACACAAGTATTTTGGAAGGCAGCCTGGAGAATATAATTCTGTAGCTCAGCTGCCGTGCTTTTTTGTTCCCAGGTGGGCAGATTTACAAGCCCATGCGTCACTTCTGCGCCATCGTTGCGTCACTTTTGTGATACAGCGGCGGCGTAAAAGTTGCGGCCCATTTACAATGTGACGCATCTAGGGAGATGCGTCATGTTGTACAGCCCCACGGCACATTATACCTGCGCCAGGTATAATGTATGCAGGTTAAGCCTTCCCATGCAAAAAGCCACGTAAAACTGGTGCAGTGAATTTTAAAAGATTTCACTGCGTCACTCTTCACCTTCACTGCGTCAAAATCCCTACGCCTGCTCAGACCAGGCGTAAGGATTGACACCTTTCATTTTATATGGGACCTACCTATGTTTTCTGGTGCACTGCTGGAGTTGCGTCACTTTTGTGACTAACTCCAACAATGTGTCACTTTTCCTCCAACAGATGCGTCAGAATTTCTGACGCCTCGGTAATTCCTTGCGCCATAGTGCACTGTATTGTAAATGCAGCGCATCCATGGTGGCGCAAGGACATTTGGAGTTCACGCAAGGAAACTGACGCATCTATGCAGATGCGCCAGTTCCTTGTAAATCTGCCCCTAAGTCTTTTAAATCTTCTGACACCAATACGGCTTTTGTATTCTTCATTGTGAGTTTAGAAATATTTTTTGTGGGGAGCTCAAAGTTGATGATATTCTCCACTTTCAGTGCTTGAATAGACTTCTTTAGGAATGCCCCCATTCAGAATTCGGCTCCTGGAGTTTCCTCCATAGCAGCTGCTTTAAGATGCTAGTTGTGGCAGTTGTTTATTTTAACCCCTCCGATGCTCGTGACGGAACCCAAAAACTGGGGGGGTCCCTCAAAGGGGCGTGGTCAATGTAATTAAGGGCGTGGCTTAAAACACGTAAGCTGGGAATTTCGCGCCTGCACTGACGTTCTGAAGAGCGGGCGGGTCCGTGACGGAACCGTTCGTCACAAGCACAGCTCACCCGCGGGCCGTGACGGAGCGGTTCCGTCACGAGCACGGGACTGCCGCGCGGCCCCGCCTCCCCCTTAGCACTGCGGCGGAATAGCCGCCTCAGCGAAGGGGTTAAGCAATAGACCATCTGTTTCACACGCAGCACCAGATTTTGCTTCAAGATGTTAAATTCCAGCCTGATTCGAGATTGGCTGGTGCACTTGGACAGGGCAAACAGATTTCTATATTAAGCACATTGCTGCTTCTCCAATATTTCGAGAAGGTGGTCTTTAAACATTATAGGTCTGTAGGTTAAGGTAGGCATCACCTTGCTAGCCACCACAGTTAGCAGGGGTTGCAAGTTTGGGCCAGCCAGGTTCCCTTTTAAATCCCCCTTTGCACATGATAACTGCTTCGCTGAGGTCTTTATCGCCTCCTCTTGTGCCATCTTGTCGCCTCTTTCATCCAGATGCACTCCCAGGTATTTGAAGGTTTTTACTCTCTCTAGTTTCACCACTTCCACATGCCTTGTTTGATTAGTTTCCTGCTGAATATCATTGTTTTCATTGTATTCAGGTTAATCTTGATTGAGTTGTTGTCGCAGTATCGGGTCAATGAGTTAAGAGTACTTTGAAGGCCCACTAGGGTCTGATTGAGAATAACCCTGTCGCCAGCGTATTCCAGTATTTGTACTTTCTGGTTAACTAGGTGTGGGGTGCATGATCTGGCATTAGTCAGATAACTTTCCAAGTCAGCAATTAAGAGAATAAATAATAAAGGAGCAAGGATTCATCCTTGTTTATGGCCTTTATCTGTATGGATTTTTCTTCTGAGGTTATCCAGTTTGTTATCAGTATAACTTTCACCAAGCTCTCCCTATATAGGGACTCCAGCACTTTTAGGAGATGGGGAGCGACCCACTAGCCATCAAGCTTTGACAATAACCGTGCTCTTGGTAAATTATCGAAGGAATCGTGAAGTCAAAAAATGCTTCGTATAGTAGCAGGGCATTTGCTGAATAGAGGGCCATATTATCAAGAAAGGGCGATACATTATCGCCGCTTTTATCTGCAGGAAACTGCCGCTATAGCGGCAATAATGGGCTTGATAATATGCCCTTGTGAATTCCCATAGAAGCCCATGTTCTCGTGTTAACCTGGGCCTCTATGGGAATTCACAAGGGCATATTATCAAGCCCATTATTACCACTTTAGCGGCAGTTTCCTACCGATAAAAGCGGCGATAATGTATTGCCCTTTCTTGATAATATGGCCCAGAGTTCTCTATTAAACAAGTCAGGGTCAGCAGGTTATCCTCTAGATGACACTTTTTTTTGGGACGTCCGATTGAAACCAAGGGATTAGCTGTTCTACGCTGGACCAGGCTTCGAGTTCTTCATTTAAGAGTCGAGCATGCCCTTTCCCTTGCACATCTAAGAGTGCAATCATTCTATAAATACCTGGTGATTGGATGCAGCCTTTCTTGTATTTTGGGACAAGAATTGACCCACTCTTGCCATCCAGAACTGAGCTTGCGCAGAAACAATTAGCGTAAATCAATATCAAGATGGTGGCCCACAGGGGGACATCTGTTTTATGCAGAATGGCAGGCACTCCCAGGTGTTCCTGACCCTCTTAATCTGCTTAACCTCCATCTGAATCTGTTTAGGCTGGACCATTGTCAGGGAGCACACTTTGGCTCACGAGATGCTCTTCCTTTTCTCTGGCTTTACAGGCCAACTTGCTTAAGTCAGCCTTTGTTGTAGCTAATGCTGACAATCACGACTCCCCCTGTGATACTTGGTTATCTTGCCAGGCCTTATAGCTCTGGCTTCTTGGGGTTGCCCTACATGGGGTCAACATAGAGGTTGGCGTTTTGTATAATGGTTGAAAATATCTCCCTCATTCCTTTGGCGTGATGTTACAATTTCTTTTATTTTTTTCCTCACGTGAGGCTATTGACCAGGCCCTAACATTTCCTGGAGTCTATTAGTTTGATGGCTGCATGGAGTCTTGCCCAGCTATATTCATCTTTCTTGAAGGATCCACTCTCCTTAGCTTCCTGTATACTCCGGTGAGAAATGTGGTCTTACCTTTTAGATCCCAGCTCACACCCCTGCTCGTTCAGTTGGAGCACAGGGGTTTATTCAGTTGGCCCTTTAGGTTTCTTGCTTCAAGCTCCCAGCCAATAGGCTGTTTTTGCTGGGGCGGTATTTCTTCCCAGCTAGTTGAGGTTTCTTGGAGAGATATAATCACACAACTCCCATCCTACTTTGTGGTTGCCTTGTGACTTAAAGGTATCTAGAATCCTATTGGTCCATCTTGTTGTCATCCTTTGATTGTTATCCACTCCCACACAATTTTCTTCAGGGGGGCTGTATCATGTTGGCTCCCTATCATTTGCTGTCTTGGAAGACTGAGCCGCACATAGGTGATAGCACAGGACAATACTGCATGATCACTTGATATTTTTGGCATTATGTGGAGATTATCGATGAGATGGAAGTGATCTGAGGAGCACAAGATATAATCTGGTGTGGCTCATCTGTACTGGGATACATGGGTGTACGCAGCTGTAATAATTCCCTTTGTTCGGTCATTCAGACACAAGAGGCCTAGGGCGTCAAGATTGGTGGCAAGTGAGGAGCCAAGCACATTTTATTTCTGATCTAGTCAAGATGTCTGAAGGATTTTCCAATAGATGCTTTCTATTACTTTCCCATCTTCATAGGTGCTTGACCCCAGTAGATGCGAGCTGAAGTCACCCTCAATTAACACCTTGGGTGCTAAGCAGATCCCCCTCCTGTGCTGAAATTTACAGAATCCCCTTTTACATGACGAGCTCAGCTCGTCATGAGCACACGAGAGGTGTACCTCATGACGAGCTGAGCTCGTCATGAGCATCAAAGGGCTTAAATACATGGCATCCTCATGCTCCGACTTCACAGCTTCGAGCTTCTCCAGTAGTGCTGTTGCCATATGCCTTTTCCTAATCGGCTCAGGGTGAAGGTAAATGTTTCCAATTATTATTGAGTTTGGCATTCTCCTATTAAAAGAGTTTATTGCAGTAATTTTAACAATGATATCATCTCGAAAGTTTGACGGAATTAGTGGCCCAGTTAGTCGTTATGTTGCTCGAATCCCACCACTTGGGTGGTAGACCACGTATTGAGGGCCTCGCCGAGGCACTGATTTCGACATGATCTTGCAAAGGCTCTTCCTCCAGCTTCCACGTCTCTTGAAGGTATATCACATCACATACACTTAGCTCTTCCATATCACTTTTTTTATTTTCATCCCCAGAGATCCCCCTCACATTCCGAACACATACCTTTAGTATATTACCCCGATGCTGTGTGCCCTGGTCCACGTTAGGGGCATGCATTTAGTGGCTTGGCAAGCCAATCCCGGTTTGTGTTTTCCTGTTGGGATTTAATTTTGGCTATATTTACTTCTCTCCCCCAATTTGGACGTTGTTCCACCCTAACCACATTCATCCGCTCCACATTTGACCTGGTGAGTTTAATCTGCATCCTGAGATGATCTGGCAAAGCTGGTGGTCTGCCTCTGATAGAGAAGCAAAATTGTGCTTCAATAAATCTAATGGCAGTGTTAAAATTTAGTTAGACATAAATATGAAACCACTTTTGTAGAAACTGACACGTAGTAAAATGTGCCTTTAAAAGACATGCCAAATAAATGTGTAGCTTGTTCATTTGTACCAAGTACTCGTCCCTACTGTACTTTCATTGCAAAGGTGAGACTAGGGCTTATCCTTCGTCTACCCTTCCTATTTTTTCTCTTTAATAATTAAATGCTTTTTAGAATGCTGAACCGTGCACAAATGTACTCGATAGATCACCCAAATTTGACATGCCTAAACGTTCCATTGCTGTAGAATGTGCTGACTTTATAAAATGTGTTTCTTCTTTTCCTAAGCTACATGTTCTCATCGTATTTAGATAGCTTTAGCCACCACACATGCAATGCTGAATAGTGAACAGTATATTAAAACAAATAATGCCTACATGAAGACGTGAATCTCATGGCTTAACCAGGATGGTGAAATAAAATGTGTCTGTCTTTAGAGAAGTTCATTGTTACGCAGTGGACCACTGAATAACTGATAGTTTAGACCTGCTGAAGTTCTCATGAGAACCCAAGACAGCCGCAACAAGTATATAACTCTTTAGCAACTGATACTTTTAGATTGTACCTTGTCGACATTGTGGGTTTACCGTGGGAATTAAGGAAGAAGCTGCAGACCATCGGATAATTGCTTCTCTTTGGCTTGAGATGACCTAACACCAAAAAGAATTGATACATGTTTTTTTTTATATTAGTGCGTAACTCCTAGTTGGTGCATCCACTTATTTATCCACTCTTTTGAGACTTTATATGCTCAGACCCTTGTGGACTATCACAGGGTCTTTCCTTTAGACTCTAGCTGTATGCTACAGCTGACAGTTTTTTTTGTTTCTCGCCACTTTTGCAATGGCTTCTCCTGAATTACCTGATTTTACTAATGTAGTTACTGTCGCACCTGTTCTTCACATAGGGAGACTCGGTTAAATGTTCCTGAACTACTCTTTATGAGGAGTTCAACTTCTTGAATGCACCACAGATTTCACTCTTTTCAAGGACTCTTCATGGGTTCTATTTCATGAATCTGGTTTAGTACAGAATAGGGACTAATTCCTTTATGGAATAGGCATGTCAATGTTATGCATTTTATTGACTCTAATAAAGCTTTCCTTGATATTTCTCTAAACAGATTTATCTGACTTGGAGCCCGATGTAGGTAATACTCATTTACCGACTCTAAAATACCTAATTTTACCGATTCGGTATTCTAGTTTCGGTAAATGAGATGTAGCTCAAAATTCGGTATTTTTTACTGAATTGGTAGGATTCGGTAATTACCGAATCGGTAAATAACGATTCGGTAAAAATACAGAATTGTCAAGGGGAACAGAGTGTCACTTTGACACCCTGTTGCACCCCTGATTTTGGCGTGTGTGCCATGTGACACACATACATGCCCTTAGGGCATATATGTGTGCCACATGGCACAGGTGTACATGCACAGATGTGCATGTACACAGGTATTCGTTATTTACCACCAAATAGCATTTGGTGGTAAATAACGAATCGGTAATGGCCTGTGGCACTGTTTAAAGTGCCACCTACATCTGGATTTACCAATTCGGTAAATTTACTGCTTCGGTATTTTACCGAATTGGTAAATTTACCGAATCGGTAAAATTAAGGCCACCTACATGTCAAAACCCAAATACCGGTCGGTAATGGCCGAAATCGGCCGTTACCGGCCGGTATTTGGTGACCTACATCTGGCCCTTAGTAATTGAATAAAAAGACAAAAACGAACCTACTAAACTCTTAGGGCCAGATGTAGGTCGGCCAATACCGGTCGGTAACGGCCCAAAATCGGTAAAATCGTCCGTTACCGAGCGGTATTGCGAGAATGAGATGTAGGTGCCAAAAATAAACCGAATCGGTAAATATCAATCTGTAAAATTCCGAATCGGAAATAACCGATTCGATATTTACCGATTCGGTATTCACCGATCGGATAAATACCGACTCGGTATACACCGATTTGGGAAATAAGGAATCGGAAAACATGGCCATTGAGATGTAGGAAAGGGAAAAAATACCGAATTCATCCAAATTCGGTATTTCTGAGTCGGATTTTACCATGGACTGAAAGGTGGTGGTAACCATGTGGATGCTATAAAAAGGCTCCCAAAATGCAACCCTCCAGTCAAAATGGCTGCACTTTATCTGATAGCGAGGAGGCGAAGGCTACAGGCTGCAGGACTGAGGGTATGGCAAAGGGAGGAGCAGGTGTACAGGCAGAGGATCACTCTGTTCCAATTGACTGAGCCTGAGATACTCCAGAGGTACAGGCTGCACCCCAATACCATCATGTACTTAATAAGGGACCTCCACCCATACCTGGATCATCCAACACCCAGGGCCCACGCCATACCTCTGCATGTCCAGGTGCTGTGCAGCATACACCTGCTTACCTCTGGGAGCTACCAGAGTGTGATAGCTGCAGTAGGAGGAGTATCCCAGAGCTGTCTGTCCCGTTTCTTCAGGAAGTTCCTGGATGTCATGACTCAGAGAATGGGAGACTACATACAGCTCCCTGACACACCTGCGGAACTTGCCAATACTAAAACAGACTTCTATGAACTGGCTCACTTCCCACATGTGATAGGCTGCATTGATGGCACCCACATTCCCCTATGGCCACCTGCAGCCACGGAACACATATACAGAAACCGTAAGTCTACGCACTCCATCAACGTGCAGGTGATATGCAATGCAGGGAACATCATCACCGACATAGTAGCTAAATTTCCAGGGAGCACGCACGACTCCTACATATTCCAGAACAGTGGAATATATAGACGGCTACAGAATGGCGATTTTGGAGATGGTTATCTGCTAAGTAAATATGTAGCACACACCCTGAAATGTATTTCTGCTCCATGTGGTATGTGTATGAAACCCTTGTACCTCTTGTTCTCTCCCAGGTGATAGTGCATATGCCCTGCGTTCCTTTGTGCTGACACCGTACCTGAACCCAACCAACAGAGCAGAAAGGCGATACAATGTTGCTCACAGGTCCACCCGCAATGTTGTGGAGAGAACCTTTGGACTCCTGAAGAGCAGGTTCCGTTGCCTCCACAAAAGTGGAGGTGCGCGACAGTACACCCCCCTCCTGTGTTGCAAAATAATAGTGACCTGTGCCATATTGCACAATCTTGCGACCAAGGAAGGCACAGAGGTGGAGTTGACACATCGTGAGAACATAGATGAGGACCAAGAACATGCTGATCCCCAGGCAACACGGCCAGCCGCAGTAGATGGCAGATTGAGACGGACTGAAATTACACAACGCTATTTGTAGGTAAAGTATGACACACACACAGGTATACTTCCAGACATGAGTAGTTTATTCTTCACTACTTCATGATGGTCACATGACTGTACGTGAATGTCACTGGCTGCACATATTCAGTTGCTGTCACTGTGTGCATTAGAGTCAGTTCCCTGCATAGTTCAGTGCTTGCGCCCTCGCACCACATTGCAGGACTTAGGTGCCTGTCCTTCAGGTTCCCTGATGGTGCCTGACTCGCCATGGCTGTGCCTGCCGCTCCTGCGCACCTCCTGGACAGGTGTACTGGAGCCACTCCTGCTGGTTGACCCCTCAGTCTCCTCCACACCCGAGTCACCAGCATTGCCTACGTTTGAGGTCAACATCTGCTCCATTGCAGAGGTAACTCTGCCCATGCCCCGGGTTAAGTCAGTGCAGCAGTGCTCTATTGCCTCCTGCATTGAGATGGAGCGTCTGCAGAGGAGAGCTGTGTTGGCAGCGAACCTGTTCATGGCCTTGGTCTGGTCGCGCATGTACTGCCGTTCCCTTGCACGCTGGAGATGTTCCCTATCAAGCTTGTCCGAGAGGACCCCCATGTAGGTTGAAATGTCTGAGATCCCCTGTGCAATCAGGTCCAGGCTACTAGCCATTTGGGTAATGCCCTTGTCCATGTTGGACATTGTTGCGCTCAAACCGCGCACCTGCCGCTGCATGGCTTGCAGCGATTTTGCCTGCTGCCGTTGGACCTTCACCATCGTGCCCTCCAGCCCACAGAACACGCTCTCACCATCCTGGCCCTCCCCACCATCACGTACCCTCCTGCCAAGGACAGTAGTGCGCGCTGAGCCAGCAGACACAGTTGTTCTTGGCCTGTCAGGCACTGGCGCACTCTTCTGGGGGACATCTTCCTCATCCTCTGAATCAGAGGTCTGCAGAATCCTCTGCGGGGGCTCGCCTGGCTACTTTCCCCTCCCGGCATGGGCGTGTTTGTGAGGTCTGGAGACCCAAACAACAGAGGGGACATTGGTATTGGTGTAGTGGGTGGGTCTGGTGATGAGGGGTCCTGGGTAGGGTCGTCTCCACCTTCTCCTGCGCTGTGATGATTTTTCCTTTTTTCTTTCTCCCCTCTTTTAGATGGTGCTGCCCTCTCCTCCCTCGGCGGTGCAGAACTGCGTGACGACTCTCCTGTGGAATGAAATTGACATAGTGTCAATGCTGTAGTTTGTCTGTGTGTTTTTGTTAATTAAATGGTCTGCACACCTTTGCACAGTCCACATTGCTTGTTTGGGGATGTGTGTGGCATGCCTTGCTGAGTCGTGTGTGCTGTACTTTGCTTCTGTGTGTACATGACTACGTCTACCATGATGCATTGTTGCAATAATTTCTGGCCTCTCCTGCTGTATCATGTGTGTACACAGTGGGGTGCAGGGTTGGGATAGGTGGGGGTGCATGTGGGTACATGCCTCTTACCTTGTTTTTTGGCTGATTTCACGGTGCTATCCAGGTCTCCAATCCCGTGGATGCATTCAGACTCCATGGTGGATGCAACTTGCTCCTCAATTGGTGTGAGTTTTGGGGCTTTGGCCCTGCCACCTCCTGTGAGACCAGCATCCTTTTTCTGTCCTGCTATCTCCTTCTTGGTGACTATACGCAGGTCATACCACCGTTTCTTGATGTCCTCAATGTCCCGGTGGGTGACTCCTATGGCATTCACTTTGCCCTGAATTGCTAGCCATATGTTACGCTTCACAGTCTCTGCAACATGCAGAGACTGCCTCCCAAATATTTGGCTCTAGTGGGTGACAATCTCATCCACAGTCACCTGTAGTTCCTCTTGGCTGAACTTCTGCTTCCTTTTCCTCTCAGCAGCATCCTTCTGTCCTTCCTGTGCCTCCATTCTCTCAGTCTGCTGGCCTGTGAATGCTGTGCTCCTCTCTCCTCTGCAGATTTGTTTGTACAGTTGGTTTCCACCTGCATGGGTGTGGCCACTGCCAGGTACTGGGGTGTGGTGCCTCTCTCTCATTGGTTGGATTCACAGGGCCTTGGCTGTGGGGGGTGTAGGCTCTCCCTGATTGGTTGACAGGCTCACATGGCATCTTTCAAACTCCCAAATCAGTATTTACCGATTCGGTAAAATCCGAGTCGGTGTAATCCGAGTCGGATTTTTCCGATTCGGTAATTCCCATTGATTTCTATGGGCAATGTGGCCCATGGGTTTGCTTGGGTTTCACCGAATCGGATTTTACCGACTCGGTCAATTCCGATTCGGTAATTAACGATTTGGCTTACCGAGTCATACCGAGTCGGTAACTTTTACCGATTTTTTACCTACATACCATTTTCCGACTGGGGAATACCGATTCGGTATGAGTCGGTATTTTCCATTCGGTAAATGGAAATTACCTACATCTGGCCCTTAATGAGAAAGAGAGGATTTTGAAGCGATCCTAAACCTCTCATCATTGACTGAGCTAATTGACTTGTAATGATGAAATCTATTAAGATGTTTTTGATTTATGCACAGTTCTAGAACCGTGACAAAGATCCCTCTGGTTGAGGAAGAACATTGTGTAAAGTCAAAGTCCATCTTTGGAAGTTACGGGTTGAATTGATTAACTTAAAATTGCCTTCCGTGCCAGCAGCCTCAATGAATCTCCGACACAAGCGAAGAAAACTCCTCCTCTCTGCCCGTGGGAGCGGCACACCTTCTCTGTCCTTGTGTACAGGAAGTCTGATTGCCCTCTCCTGTCCTTTAGTGATCCAGTTCACATATTGTGAATCTTCAATGTTGAGGGTAGCTTCCCCGGGGGCAGCTCATTTTGGCAGCATTATCTTGTTTGGGGGAAGGGTTGGGTGATTGCTGGATATTGGTAGTTCCGATAACATTGAAGCTTCATTCCCCAGGGTGCCAACAGGGAACTGTTTATCTCAAACTTGTGCTCCAATGCCTTTATTCCTGTCTCCGTTTGTTCCCGGTGTTCCCCCAGTCCAGATGGCCTGAAGTCCACATATTCATTGTCTTTAGACCTCAGGCATCCCAGATCTGGGATTTTAGAAGTAAGCCTGAGTATATTCTGCCTGTTGAGGACAACCCATTTGCCTTTGGAGACATATTCCGGTTGAAGGGTTACTCTGTACATTCTTTTTGTTGGGCAGCTAGGGAGGGGTATACAACGTTTAGCACGCATTTTTTACCACGCACTACCACTACAACGCAGGCATTACCACGCATACCATTACATCGCATTGCGCTGGGGGGCGCTCTAGGATATGGAATAAGTATACTTTTATATCCAACACCTTCCCTAGTGTCCACGGGGACTGGAGTTGGAATATAAAATTATACTTACCACTATCCAGCACCTCTAAGCCCTATGCGTTGTAACGGTATGCGTTGTACATACCGCGTTGTAATGGTATGCGTGGTAAAAGTATGCGTGGTAACATCATATATCCCTAAGCAGGTATATCTGGAGGGAGGGGGAGAGCCATAATGGATTCTCCCAACTTTCGTTCACTCTGGTGCAGTTAGATGCACACTCTGTTGTAAAATAATAGGCCTTCGCACCTCTCTTGGCGCTTCGTTGTTCCAGCCCTCCTGGTCCACTGGGTGGCTGACTGGTGTTGCTGTAGTTTCTTTTGAAGTTACTTTTAAACCTGCCCTTTTTTGGTACTTTGGAAAATGAGAGGGGAACATGTGAGCTTATCAATCGAACTGTTTGGTGCTCATAACTATATGGGACCTTAATGTGGCTGTATTCAAGATCCTGCACCCCACTGGCTGGAGCTACCCATGATCCTTCTGGCTGTGTCCCCTGACTACATTGTCCAGATCATACACCCCCTTTTCTTGCATCTGTTTCCATGCTGAAATCTCTGCAGCAAATCTCACTTCCCTCCGGCTAAACAGTGAATAGACCGGGCGGGCCTCGTGAGGTCTAATTGGGCCCATAGATATTTTAGAGGGGCCCTTCTTGTTAAGTTTCTTTAATTGTTTTTTTGTTTTTCCTTGATAGGCCTTCCCATTTGTCCACTTGCATGATGGTGTTGTTATTGTTCCCTCGGACCACTGTTTCCCACCTAGATCAGCCGTTGCCTCCATATCCATCCAGATTTCTAAGTTCCGACAGCTTCCGTTGCTTTAGGTCTGTTTTTGCTACCTTCTCCTACCTCTGGGGTACTTGCGGTCATCTTTGTGATTGCCTGTGATTTTGCTTTTGTTTGCTTTTTTTCTTCTTCTTTTGCGATTGCTTTAGTGGCTTTTTTGTTTTTAGGCCTCTATCACCCCCTCTCCTGGATCATATATTGTTGCATTTAATGCCCTCCCTGGGGCAAATCCATTATTCTCCATTGCTCTAAGAGGACTTCCATTCTGCTTTTGTTACTTATGTGAAATGCATTCCTTAGATCTTAGATAAATGTGGACATTAGGTCTGGCAATTTGGACATTTTCTCCTCCATCGGATCATATTGGCACCACACCAGCTTATGTTTGGCAAATTCTTGAGCCTGTTTTATGAGTTGGGTCAAATGCTCCAGCTTGGTGTCAATCACCATGGTGAAGTTGGGGTGCATTTGTAGGGCCTCAATTTGGGTGCCCAATTTATCGGCGTGAAGTTTTCTCATAAGACCCTAACCAAAGTTTTGCCCTTATACTACGACGTTTCAGATCCCAGTCGCCTCCATTTTGCCTCATCCTTTTGAACTCCCTTCTCTTGAGCTTGGATCATTGCATTATCGTATATAGCCACTGTAGAGGCGAAGGCTTTACCTTCCTCCTCCATTCGCCTTATTGAGGACCGCCCTTTGCTATTTCCCATTTGTTAATTGCATGACAGGAGCTGTTTGGGGCTTTCAGAGGCTGCAATGAATTGTGGCGGTTTGTTCAGAGACGTTTTGAGCAAAGTGGGCACTGGCCCAGGGCTCCAGTCTTTCAGGGGGGGGCCTGATAGAGCCAGCTCATTTCTGCAGAGTCTTGCCCTGATGGTCCTGAATAATTCTTACACAGATTATAACACACTCTCATATATCACCCATATTCAAAATAAATTAAAGGAAAACAATATTTGAAAAATACATTTTGCAGAAAATATTATGTTTATATTTTATTCTTTCAGATCAAAGCAGGACCTCACATATTCATTTGTCACAGAGGCTATTTGCAGTAATATTCGCAAACTGCTGCTGTGTTATAATATTGAAAGCATGCCTCACTAATTCTAAATATTAGATGTAAACACATTTAGAATATCGACCATTGTGCCTGTCCACTGTCAGTGACCTGGCCAAAGAGGGCATGAAAGAGCAGAAAATGTATCATATATTCAAAACTGTTCCGAACAGGGTCCCCAAAATCCTTAGGATGTCCCTGATAATGTTTTCCCAAAGCGGGATTTTCTTACGAGAAAAAAAAACAATGCTCCCTCGCCATAGGATTACCCTCCCATGGCAAGGGGGGTATTGAGCACTTTTCAGTGCCCCTTATCCCAAGGTTTTTCTTGGCAGTGACGGCCATTAAAAAACAGCTAGTTGTCTGACAATCTCATATATAGCCATTTCTTGGAGGGCAATTCTCTATGGGGTCGTCTGGGATGCTTCAACAAGAGTGAAGACGGAGTAGTCTTTGCCATCATCAAACTGCGGTTTTCCTGTATTTAAATTGTACAATAGCCTTGGAGGGAAAGAACTCCGTCAAAATTCCAACAGAGTTCTCTCTTTGCCAATATCTAAATCAGGCCCTAAGTTTTTCCTTCGCACTATTTTTGTCATAATTCAGTCGATGGAAGATACAGCACATTACAAATATACGCCTTGGAATTAGGACAAAGTGTGCTGCAATATCACGTTATCCTCGCTCTGAAGTGTGGAACTAAGAATGATGTGGTGAATAGCAAACCACACACTACTGTTTCCTGAAGATCTTCTAATATGGCCCGTAAGGCCCAGTTCAGAAATACAATTGCAAAGCTACTGAACAAGACAAATGTCTATCAGTTGTGGAGATGTAGAACTGATGTCATGATCTACAAAACTTTCATTCTTGAATCATTCACCCTTCTGAGTTTTGGAACTTACACAAAAATGCATGCTACCCAGTGCATTTTAAGAAATATATATATATATATATATATATATATATATATATATATATATATATATATATATATATAATTACCTACTGGCGATAGCCAGTAGGTATATATAGTTAGGATTTTTTCTCTATGGAACTTTTGAAAATTCTATGCCTAATAACTTTGGCGTTTGTGGACGGAATTGGCTGAAATTTTCAGGAAAATGGCACATTTTGTTTCTGAGCAGCTCCTGGAAATTTGGGGGGGGTCGTCAAGGGGGGGCCGAGAAAAAAGGGGGGTCCCAAAACGCGTTTTTCCCATGTTAATTTCCATAGGGCGGTTGGCCTCACTTTTAGCCCGAACGGCTGAATGGATTTCCACGAAACTTGGCAAAATTGTAGGGACTGTTAGCCCGATGTGCCTTTGCTAGGTCTCAATATATGTGCTTCAGTGGATTTTGAGAAATTAACCTTTAAAACAAGATATATATCTGTAACAGCGCTCCGGGTAGCGCTCCGGTTAGCGAACTTTTCGCTTATCGGAACTTTGCGAAGCGAAGCTGATTGGCTCTCCGGTGTCTGTCAACATTCTAAACAGTCCGGAGCGGCCGCCATCTTGTCTCTCGGTAGGATCGAGAGACAAGAGGAGGCCACAACAAAGGGGGAAATGAAGGAAAGGGGGCAAGGTAGACCCCTTCTGACCCCCTAGGATTGATGAGGGGGATATTATAGAGCAACGCGGGGCCCCAAAAAAAAAAAAAAATCCGATTTTTTCGCCGTAGAGACGCGTGTTGGTATGCGAACCGGGCAGCTAACCGGGCAGCTAACCGGGAAGCTAACCGGCAGTGTAACGGGAGTCTGAGGAGTAGCTGATTGGCTGTCAACATTGTAAACAGTCCGGAGCGGCCGCCATCTTGTCTCTCGGTAGGATCGAGAGACAAGAGGAGACCAAAACAATTTGAGATGTCATCAGTGATGTCATCAGTGATGTCACTGACCATGTCATGAATGATGTAATATGTGACATCATTAGCAGTGGATTGCGGGTCCGCGATATATAGTTAGTGCAACTAACTATATATGGAATTTCAATGGTTTTGTGCAAATAAAATAAGGTTTTTTAAATGCTAATCCCTAACTATATATGGTCTATAACCTATGGTTTTTTCAGTGAATTTTCAAGGTTTTGTAAATGCAAATTCCTAACTATATATGGTCTATAACCTATGGTTTTTTCTGTGAATATATATATGGATAGATAGATAGATAGATAGATAGATAGATAGATATGTGTATATATATATATATATATATATATATAGCCATTGGATCCGAGTCAGCACCACTGGGTGCGTGATGTTAGCGGATGGAAGACGCGTGAGCACGATTCCAGTTAGTGCTCACGCGAACGCTTTTACATGGCTACAAAGCAGTGTGACAAGGCACAGGTCACCCTCTCCGCCCAATCAGAATTACAATTGATGTTATAAAGCACATGAACTTTACACCTACAAGGTAAAACTACAATGCCCAATATGCCGCAGGAGTGGCAGCGTTCCCGCCCAGGGGCGTGGCAATTAATAAAGACAATTAGTTTCTGTGCCTAGCATACTGCGCCACAGAAGGGAGCAGGTTTCTCCCGAAACGCGTCTGGCAGCATGAACTTTTGGAGTGGCTTTCTTGTATACATGCCACAAGCAAGCCGTGAATTAAACTGGGCGTTTTCTAAAATAATCTTCCTGGTGGTCCTTCTATTTGGGAATCTGGAAATTGTGTAATGGATTAGCGGCCGTCCCGGTCGCGAAGATGACCCCCCAGTCATTGGATCCGAGTCAGCACCACTGGGTGCGTGATGTTAGCGGATGGAAGACGCGTGAGCACGATTCCAGTTAGTGCTCATGTGAACGCTTTTACATGTCTACAAAGAAGTGTGACAAGGCACAGGTCACCCTCTCCGCCCACTCGGAATTACAATTGATGTTATAAAGCACATGAACTTTACACCTACAAGGTAAAACTACAATGCCCAAGATGCCGCAGGAGTGGCAGCGTTCCCGCCCAGGGGAATGGCATTTAATAAAGACAATCATTACCTGCGCCTAGCATACTGCGCCACAGAAGAAGGGAGCAGGCTTCTCCCGAAACGCGTCTGGCAGCTGGAACTTTCGGACTGGCTTTCCTGTATACATGCCACAAGCAAGCCGTGAATTAAACTGGGCATTTTCTAAAATAATCTTCCTGGTGGTCCTTCTATTTGGGATTCTGGAAATTGTGTAAAGGATTAGCGGCCGTCCCGGTCGCGAAGATGACCCCCCAGCCATTGGATCCGAGTCAGCACCACTGGGTGCGTGATGTTAGCGGATGGAAGACGCGTGAGCACGATTCCAGTTAGTGCTCATGTGAACGCTTTTACATGGCTACAAAGAAGTGTGACAAGGCACAGGTCACCCTCTCCGCCCACTCGGAATTACAATTGATGTTATAAAGCACATGAACTTTACACCTACAAGGTAAAACTACAATGCCCAAGATGCCGCAGGAGTGGCAGCGTTCCCGCCCAGGGGCGTGGCAATTAATAAAGACAATCAGTTCCTGTGCCTAGCATACTGCGCCACAGAAGAAGGGAGCAGGTTTCTCCCGAAACGCGTCTGGCAGCAGGAACCTTCGGAGTGGCTTTCCTGTATACATTACCTACCTCGAGACCATAGGTCCCGACCCCTACGCACATTTTCCAATGGGATCTACCCAAATTTGTGATAACAATTTATCTCAATGATACAAAAATTATTTCACTTTTTTGAACATTTATTTTGACACCATAAATATTCACATAATCCTAAATCATAAACCTTCGTTTAAATGCAATGTAAAACATGCTATAATTTTTCCAATGAACACAAAAATTTAACAGTCTTCTTCTGTATTTCTTTTTCGAGATGCTCTATGCATTTCAGGTCTCACAGGACCCTTCATCAGGAGCAAGTGCCATCTACAAAAATAATGCACAACAATGAGCTTTTTATCACAACCGGAGTAAACAATGTTGCATATTAAAATATTTGCATTCTGAATATACTCAAAAAGTGTGTGTGACCCAAAAACCAACACCACCGTGATAACTTCAAAAACCAAAGAACCTGCTTACTTGATACTTTCAAGACCACGCCCATGGTACCTGAAAAATTCACAACAACCCTACGTCAACAAAACTTCTTGATTCATTGATTACTACTGACCATTCCTAACGTTTCGAAGTCAACTTACCAAAAACGGCTGTATTTGAGTCCAATCCTGATCCTAGTTTTCAAAATACTGTGATGCGTAGAACGCGACCATGTGACAGCTCCTGGGAACAACAACGAAAGAAAATGGAATCTAAATTCAACCTTCTCTCAAGCGGTCTTAACGAACAGAACCCTACTAGCGATTCCCTTTTGTTACAACTTCCCAAATCTTACCGGTATAGTCGTAGTTCACAATCTAAAACTCCGCTTGACCCTCCTCCAGTCTTTACCACTCCGCGAAAAACTCCGCTTCCATCTAAAGCTGTTGTCTACGATTTCCGCAGTAAACACTAACATAGGACCTCTCTATTTAAATATCCTTCAACTCCGCAAACTCCGCTCTCACGAGACGTAGTGACCAGCAGGTACAATAATGAACACTAACAAAGGACTTCTAAAAGAATGCTATGATAAACAGAACCTTAACACAACACCGAAAAAGGACTACTATGTTCAAATGAAAGTCGGCCGCCATCATTGCGGTAAATCAATACCTTGACTGAAACTTAGTCATATACACCTAATCAAATAACCACTCGATTCCAAACAGTGATCATGAAAGACCCAAATAGTGATTCCAAAAAATAAAATGGTGTGATAAATGTGTAAGCATGCTCAGAATACTGAAAACATCATATTCATATATACAGGTTATATATGAATATGATGTTTGAACATAGTAGTCCTTTTTCGGTGTTGTGTTAAGGTTCTGTTTATCATTGCATTCTTTTAGAAGTCCTTTGTTAGTGTTCATTATTGTACCTGCTGGTCACTACGTCTCGTGAGAGCGGAGTTTGCGGAGTTGAAGGATATTTAAATAGAGAGGTCCTATGTTAGTGTTTACTGCGGAAATCGTAGACAACAGCTTTAGATGGTAGCGGAGTTTTTCGCGGAGTGGTAAAGACTGGAGGAGGGTCAAGCGGAGTTTTAGATTGTGAACTACGACTATACCGGTAAGATTTGGGAAGTTGTAACAAAAGGGAATCGCTAGTAGGGTTCTGTTCGTTAAGACCGCTTGAGAGAAGGTTGAATTTAGATTCCATTTTCTTTCGTTGTTGTTCCCAGGAGCTGTCACATGGTCGCGTTCTACGCATCACAGTATTTTGAAAACTAGGATCAGGATTGGACTCAAATACAGCCGTTTTTGGTAAGTTGACTTCGAAACGTTAGGAATGGTCAGTAGTAATCAATGAATCAAGAAGTTTTGTTGACGTAGGGTTGTTGTGAATTTTTCAGGTACCATGGGCGTGGTCTTGAAAGTATCAAGTAAGCAGGTTCTTTGGTTTTTGAAGTTATCACGGTGGTGTTGGTTTTTGGGTCACACACACTTTTTGAGTATATTCAGAATGCAAATATTTTAATATGCAACATTGTTTACTCCGGTTGTGATAAAAAGCTCATTGTTGTGCATTATTTTTGTAGATGGCACTTGCTCCTGATGAAGGGTCCTGTGAGACCCGAAATGCATAGAGCATCTCGAAAAAGAAATACAGAAGAAGACTGTTAAATTTTTGTGTTCATTGGAAAAATTATAGCATGTTTTACATTGCATTTAAACGAAGGTTTATGATTTAAGATTATGTGAATATTTATGGTGTCAAAATAAATGTTCAAAAAAGTGAAATAATTTTTGTATCATTGAGATAAATTGTTATCACAAATTTGGGTAGATCTCATTGGAAAATGTGCGTAGGGGTCGGGACCTATGGTCTCGAGGTAGGGAGTTTACAGTTTTGACAAGGTTTAGACAAACGTGTTACCCTTGCAGCACGCCAACTAAACAGATAGAAAAACCAAATTAAATCATTATAAGCATATTAGCATCAAGCTCAACAGAACGTAGTGCATCTCCAAATCTTCTTAAAGTTTCCTGTATACATGCCACAAGCAAGCCGTGAATTAAACTGGGCGTTTTCTAAAAGAATCTTCCTGATGGTCCTTCTATTTGGGAATCTGGAAATTGTGTAATGGATTAGCGGCCGTCCCGGTCGCAAAGATGACCCCCCAGCCATTGGATCCGAGTCAGCACCACTGGGTGCGTGATGTTAGCGGATGGAAGACGTGTGAGCATGATTCCAGTTAGTGCTCACGCGAACGCTTTTACATGGCTACAAAGCAGTGTGACAAGGCACAGGTCACCCTCTCCGCCCACTCGGAATTACAATTGATGTTATAAAGCACATAAACTTTACACCTACAAGGTAAAACTACAATGCCCAAGATGCCGTAGGAGTGAAAGACTGAATGATGGATAAAAGAATGATTACATGTGGTAACCCCCATTATCTTAATATATTTCCTATAGATTGACTTTCACAGTTATATGAGTCATTGTCTCTATATAATATGTGTGTGAAGTAACCCACTCCGACACCCTGTCCTACTGACTTGGCATGAGTAGCACTATAAAAGAAATGAAATACACATGAGAGAGGGTCTATGTGAAGAGGAGGGTCACCATTGGAGGGTGGTAGCAAGGCAGGACTGGCCGGACAGGGAACCGGGTGAATCCCTGGGAGGCTGGAAAGGTTGGAGGGGCGGTTTAGTTACCACAAAAAGACCGGCACATTTGCTAAAAGCTGTGCGAATACTGAAAAACCATGAAGTGCACAAATTTCTCAACCTAATATAAACTTCTTTTCACTTGTACTTAAGTGGTTGTCTATTTACTTACTTATATACAATTGTGCGACGTCTTCTGTAAAACCCACCTTTTGTCCTGAATTTTGCCCACCTGTCTTGAATTTTTGTCCTGAATGTTGACCCTTTGTCCTGAATTATTATACTCACCGTCCTGAATTTGCATCCATGCCAGTTAGTCACCCTAGGGTGGGGGTGGTCTGCCCCAGGCGGCACGAGATTTGGGGGCGGTGGTCTCCCCTTGCTATCACCTGCCATCTCAGGCATCAACAGCAAGCTCCTCCCCCACTCCTGCTCCTCAATGGCAAACAGAGAAAATATTCCCCAGCACCCACCCAGCCTCCCCCAATTCTTCACTGTGGCCACCCATAGTGCTAGTTACGCCACTGCCAGGAGAATCAGAAATATTGCACCTATTTTCCCCAGTAATTCCTCATTTGTCCCTAGGATTTCACCAAGAAGGCAGCAAAAATCTGCAAGTGGAATGCACAGGGTCCAGGATATTCTGGTGGTTTAAAGAGGTTGTCTATTTACTTACTTATATACAATTGCGCGACCTCTTCTGTAAAACCCACCTTTTGTCCTGAATTTTGACCTTCTCTGCTAATTTTTTGTCCTGAATTTTGACTCTTTGCCCTGAATTATTACACTCACTGTCCTGAATTTGCACCAATGCCAGTTGGTCACCCTAGGGTGGGGATGGTCTGCCCCAGGCGGCACGAGATTTGGGGGCGGTGGCCCACCCCCGCTATCACCTCCCATCTCGGCGTCAACAGCAAGCCCCTCCCCCACTCCCGCTCCTCAATGGCAAACAAATGAAATATTACCCAGCACCCCCCCCCCCCAGCACCCCCCACTCTTCACTGCGGCCACCCATAGTGCTAGCTAGGCCACTGCCAGGGAAATCAGAAATATTGAACCTATTTTCCCCAGTAATTCCTCATTTGTCCCTAGGATTTCACCCAGAAGGCAGCCAAAATCTGCAAGTGGAATGCACAGGGTCCAGGATATTCTGGTGGCTCTTGTAATGGAGTGGGTCATTTTTGTTACCCAAACGAATGTCAAAGGAACTCATGATGAGGCTTGTCTGTCAATAGTACTGTGACCAAAACATCAACAGAATTCAATGCAAAGCCTAAATTATGGAAAATATCTGCTGCTTTTTATTAATAGAAACTTCTTACCATTAGAGTTACATTCATTGCAGCGAAAACATTTTTCTTTATAACTTGGTTCATCCAAGTAAGTTCCCTCTTCGCAAGGGAGACATGTGGGCTGAGCTCCAGGTATGGTACACACAGACTCTAGAAATTCCCCTGTAAAAAAAGATCATTACTTTATTCACAGATTTAGGGGCTTTATTCAGCGATGCTGCATTTCAGTGTATTTTGAATAAGAGTTCTCCAAGAGCTAGAATTCATGAAAATAAGAACGAGTTTGTTCTTTGTTTAAACTATGTTGAAAAAGCGTTTGATATAATGAAACACAACTTTTTGATTCATTTTCGGATATTACACATTTTCTCGAATCTAACAAAAAAATGTTGGAGCTCGAAGGTCTGATTCAGAGTTTGGTGGATGGGCCTCATAAATATGGATTCCTTGCCTTACTCTGCATCAAGGAGGCATTCCATAAGCATGTATGTTCCCATACAAAACCCAAGGATGCCTCAGATTTACAAACTCAACCAAACCTGGGGCAGCACGAAAGCCTTACACCTCTCCAGAGAGTGGTCTGAGGAGGAGAAATGTTTAAAAGGTTCCTAGTTTTTTCCTCTTTCCATGTGTGCTGCATTCTGTAGTAAACAAAGAATGAAGAAAATGCCGCCATGGATTGTTTTTGTGCAGGAATTACGTAATTACGTAAATGCGGTGCATTCCTGCCCTTTCAAATTGGCGTAGGGCAGCACTGCAAAAAGAGTTGCGGTGCGGTCCTACGCCAATTTTTAGTAAATGAGGCCTGCAGTGTTTAAAGTGTAAAAAATTAGTTCAGAGTCCCAAGTTTTTTCCTAGGAGCAAGCTGTCTCACTGTTGAATCCTGGGATTGCTAAATACTAAGTCCACGTCATGCCTCTTTCTTTCAGTGCCCACAATTTACATCTCTCTTGTTTGTCTTTCAGGTTCTTTTCCTCCTTGCTTTCTTCCTTTTGCACTGTTTTTCTATATTCCTCCTTCTTCCTCCCTTACCTGACTTTCTCTCTTTTGATACAGTGATTAAAAAATAAATCCAGATTCTTAAAATGAGTTCCAGTTTCTATCACTTACATAGATATAGCACACATCTTCTAAACTAAGACTTCCTTTTTATTACAGAGCCTTTAAGAATCTATTGCCAATTCAATGCCTCTCTTTTTTACTTTTTTAGAGTTTTATATAGCGTGAACTCAACCTGAAGGTATTAGAGCGCTTTAAATGAGCACTGGTTTCATTACAGATGGACACAATCATTTTTGAGAGGCACAAGGTTATTAAGTGATTTTCCCAGAATCACAGGATGTTTGAACATACCCGCTTAGACTCAAACCCAGTTCCCCACCTAACAACTGATGACCTGTCCCAGGTTCAAGCAAATTAGGCTTTTTACCTGTCGCCATTGAGTTCCTACCAGTGAACTCATCTGACAACTTTCTTGCTAAGACAGTTTCATTTCCTCTGAATGGATGTCAGTACTCAGCAGAAGTTATCAAAGATCACAACTGTCCATGATGTATTTGCTATATGGCATTGGGATGCAGCCAAGGCTTTGGACAAGTATTAGGCTCACCTTTGAATACATGCCTTCAGCCAAATCTACTCTCCCACTCGCTATGGAAGTCAGATTTTATCAGGTCCAGGTATCATTAGCACCTACTCCTTGGTTTTGGTGAGTGAACTTAAGATGGAAGCAACAAGTGTTCTGCACATTCAGAAAGTAAATGAGGAATAAATCATGTTTTTATTTTGGCATATTTGTTGTCTATTCAAGGACAGAGGTCAAATGTCTGTTTGTCTTTTCACTATCTGTTGCTCTGTCCTGAAAATGGTGTTTACTTTCTTTCTCTTTTTACAGTTAGAGGTTTTAGTCAAGTGAGCTGTCTGACAATCAATGTGAAACAAAATGTTGTAAGATGACAGTTTTGTTTTCTAGCACACAACATTTAAACAGCTTATAAACGGATAGCACAAGCATTTCAAAATATCAGGCATTAATTCAGAAGTGTGATGCAAACAAAGATTTAAATAGGAGAAAAGTAAATCAGAACACTTTACTTGGTGATGTGTAAATGGCAAATATTTACAGAAACTCAATTTCCATACATTGCACGCTATATAGTTTTGTAAGTAAATCTACATATCAGTGAGAAATGTGGCCCTTTCAATGGAAAACCTGCTCACTGGAAATGTGTGCTACCACTTCATGCTTCAGGTATGTATTTATTAAAAGTGATCGTTTTAAAACATGATTTGAGGAACATTCCTGTTCACGTCCTGATGGCAAAGTAGTTAATGAACTAAGATGCAAGTCAACAGTCATGTGTATCCTATATGTGGCTAGATTTGTATTATATATGGAGCAAAAGTTTACTCTATTAAATCAAACAAAAGTGCTTTTTAGTCAGAAGACATGCTGAACTCTCATATTCTCATATTTGAAGGTGCTGGAATATGTGAGGAAGGCATATCCTAGAATTAAAATAATTGCCAAGGATCGCATAGTTTGGAACAAGTTTATTATGTTGAGTAGATTATTTAAGTCACTAGACCTTCAGTCCTAGTAAATTGTTATGATTTTTTGAGACCTGGCCTTGCTTACTTTTGCAACAAGTACATGTATATCAGGCGAGCTTTGGTGTTTGATTACATTTGATTGTTAGGCTTCCTGAAAGTTGTTTGGAAGACAAAATGCGAAAATGTGTTTTCTGCAGCTATGTGTTGTCAACAACTAAGGGAAATGACTCTGCATATATAATAGAGGAAACATTTGGGGTAGAAAAACCTCATGACATTTTGAAAGATAAACTGAAAAAATCAAAGTGTAAATTTAGAAAGTTATCAATAATTCACAATATGAAACACATATCTATTAATTTGTAACTTTCTTCTGATTAAAACATGTTACATTTATTACACAACCAATTTTAATAATAGTAAAAAATATATATTATTTTCTTACATTGAAATAATATTACAAATTGAAAAATATCCTTATTTAAATTTTTGGGGAAAAGTAAGTATTAATAACAAAATATGCACTCCGTTTGTGATACAGAGAATTATTTATAACTGGGAAAGCAAATAGTGCATTCAATAAAAAGTAATTTATAATATTAATAAACCATTACATAGGTTAAAAGTGTGGCATCCAAAAAATCCACATTTCTTTTTTACAAAAAATATTAACTTTAATATTCATGTTTACAGGACAATTTACACGTCTGTTTAGTCTGAAAGGTTAAAATCATGTAATCTGTTTTTCCCAACAAACGTCATAAATAATTTTATTATTGCTCAGTACATTATGTAGTACATTTATGGAGTACATCACAAATCTTTGAAATAATTATGAAATTCTACATTCAATTTATTAAATATAGAAATCTGATTTACAAACACTTTGGGTGAAATGTACTAACACTTTTGCTGGGTTTTCACCACACAACCCATTGCAAAGTGCTGTATTGAGGTTTACTTACCAATGCAAATCCTGATTTGTGTGGAAAAGTAGGTCTCAATGTAACGCAAACTAGCAGGATGCTCTACTCAGCTGCTTTGTGTTAAGGCAGCATTTCACTGGTGGTTCATGGCTGTTCCCATGCAATCACGGATGCACTTTTACCACAAAGCCCAATCTACTCACAGGAGGTGGACAGGACTTTTTGTCAAAAACGTACTCCACTTCAAGGCAGTCCTAAAGTTTCAAACATTTTTCTTTTCTGAAAATCGTTTCAACTTTTCATGTGTGCTGCACTCGGCAGCACACTAACCGAGTGGGAAAAGTGTTAAACTTTGTCAAAAAAATAGAATCTTTTAGTTGAAGCTTAACTTTCCAGTACACAAACTTGGGCTTGACAAAACACACAAACACACCTTTTGCCTGTTGTGCTGCGTTACATGAAAGTGTAGTAAAGTCTTAGTAGACAAATGTCTGCTAACTAAATCTGAAGTGCCATAGAGGGGAGAGCCCTCATAGACCAAGAGTATTCCCTAAATAGGAATTTGCAATGTGGGAGAATACTCACATTTAGGGGCATATTTACAAAGGGATATTGCCATCAGAACATCACTTTTAGTGATTTTCTGGAGGCAATATCCTTTTCTCCTTTTTTACAAAGCAGCATTAAGCCACTTAACGTGGCTTAACGCACCCTTGTAAATAAGGCCCCGTTTCCCACTTCACTGAGCTTGAAAGGGGCGTACAATTGGTGTTGAAGTGGGTGTTCCACCACAACACTTTACTGATTTACAAGGCTGGGCAGCGCCAAAAATTAATCCCAGGTAAAACCTTGTCTTAGGATGGCGATACGAGGGGAAATCAATAATGTTTCCTCGTTTTTTGCTCTTTCTATGTTTGCTGCATTCTACAGCACATATAGAAACAGCAAACTGCCTTCAAAGATTGTTTATGTGCAGTAAGGTGCACATAAACAATTGCCCTGCAGCGCAGGCAGCCTTGCAACATGGCACAAGGGAGTCTGTGCTGGCACAAGGCAGCTTTTTCAGCGCCAGCACTAGGGGAAACGCAGGGGTGCGGGATTGTTTTTGTAAATATGACGCATCCCGGTGATTAAAAAATGTCGAAGCACGGCATTACTGATTTTGGTATAAAACAGCGCTCTGACATTTTATTGTAAATATCCCCCTTAATTTATTAGATGCTGTGACATAGATGTCCATGCGGGAGAATTCCCATTTCCCTAGGGGAAACCAGAGCTATGACAGGCAAGCACCTCTCAAAGGTGGGAAGAATGAAGACATGCCAAATCTCATATGTTTCCCGAAAACAGAACATAACACATGTGAAAACGTACTAATTAATTAAATACTCTGCCACCTACGATTACAAGTGATAACATAATGTTAGCAGTTTTAAGAGTCTGCCAGTGACTTGCGCATTGTACTCTCTGTATTCTGAAAATACTAACCTTTAGGGCAGCTTTTGCAAGCAAATTTACTCAAGGGCAGTCCTTCCTTAGCTACACAGTCAGGTTGGTTTTGCGTCATTTCTTGAGTGTGCTTTGGCGGTTCTTGAGATCTCATATTGTCTTGAAACAAGTAGTTATTTCCTGCGATCAAGAGAGCGGCGGAATGGAAAAGCTGGAAAGAGAAAAATAATGTTATCCACTAATCTTCATGCTTTTTGCTGCTTGGAAGAACATGAAACAAACTGTAAGACATAGTTTCACCACCATTAACTCTGGGCTTTCTTGAGCTTTTTAAACATTGTGCAATTCCAAACATCTGAATTGAATGGGCATAATCGTGCAAAGGCAGTAATTAAGTGTTATTGCCTTCTACTATTGGCCTTAAGAGTGGTTAACACTCTATATGCAGAGAGGTAAACCTACTCCAGATATGAAGTGTGATCAGCATAATGATGAGGAGGACACTTAATATAGCCTTATAGCCTGCGTCAGGTTCCTATTTGTGGGCTGCAGGCATGCCCCTATGAAGTGTAATCAAGGCATGGTACTTCTCCTCCCCAGCCATTCTGTCAGGATGACTCACTCCCTCTACACCCAAACCCCTTTTGTCCCCATGCCTGAAGGAATACAAAACCTATAACATGAGAGCCATTTGTAGTCATGTGCAGCTGGGTACGGGCAAATGGGCACATTTGGTTTAGGCAGAAAAATGCCAACTTTCTAAAAGTGCCATTTTCAAAATAGTAACTCAAACTCAGACTTTACCACTAAAAAGTATTTTAATTTATAATAAAAATTAGTATTTTTCTATCTGTTCCCAACTAAAGTTATCGCTTATTAAGTGTAATAAGGTAGATCAGTTTTAGTTTAGTGAAAAGAAGGTCGTACAACAATGAGAATTGACTTTAGTGGTTTTCCACTGCCAGTAGAAGCAAGACTTAAGTACACATGCCCTACTTTTTAAATACCATGCACCCTGCCCTATGAGTCTTTAGGGCCTACCTTAGGAGAGATTTAAAAGTATTAAAAAGGAAGGTTTAAGCCTGGCAAAAGGTTTATTTATTCTTCCAGGTCAAAACGGCAGTTTAAAACTGCACTACTGTCTGCAGTGGCAGGCCTGAAATGTTTTCCAAGCTATTTTAGCGGGGGCACAATGACTGCCACAGCCCAGTAGCTGCATTTAATTTTCATGCCCTGGGTACATGTAAGAACATTTCTTGGGACTTATAATTAATTAATTAGTTAATTATGTGCTTATATAGCGCTGGAATCACTCCCGAAGAGGTACCTCCACGCTTCGACCGCTGCGAAACCCTTCCTGGCTTCCCTAAGAGATGGTCCCTTAATGGGTATCTCCAGGGTGAGACCCGGCATCCCCGGCGGTCTGGTGGGGCCGTTAGTGAAGATGAGGCAAGCTAGTGCCCAGAGTTGCCGAGTGTGATCGCTGATCAGAGTGGGCACCGAGGCGAGAGAATTATCGAGTCCGCTGACCCTGGTCCAGAAACCTGCCGCGTCGGGAATCAAACCCTGGTCCCGGGCCGTCCTCTGCTCTCGGGTCTGCCGCCTCTAACCAGTGAGCCACACTACTTCACCTAAATGAACCAATCAGGTGTAAGCCAATGTTACCATGTTCAGAAGGGAGAGCATATGCACTTTACAACTGGTTAGCAGGAGTCCACAGAGTCCTAAAAGCCAACAAAAATGGGTTCAGCAAATAAAGGCAAAAATCTTGGGTGACCATTCCTAGAGGGCCCGGCCCGAAACACTGCCAATAACGGCATCAGTGCACAAAACTTTGCATATAGGATGCGGCTGTGTTTTTCTCCGTTTGCACAAAGACGCTGCTGATTGTTTATACAGCATTGCACTGCAGGATTTTTTTATAAATTTCGGCATGACCCTATTGTATTCAACATCAAGTGACCACGTACTCCTCCAAGATACTTAGGAATATCTTCTAAATATCATAATAAAATGTGTGCAAAAGTTTCTCACTATATCATGGAAACTATTGCAACAGAAGAAGTGATTTTAGGAGACAATTTGATAAAATGGTGACCCTGAAACACTGAAGATACTGAAGATATGTTTATCTCACATCCGGTGCTGTTCTTGGCCTGGTGAAGCTAGAGAACAGCCCCAAAACTGTTAATTGTGCACATTTCTTAGTTCAAAAATACAATATCAGATGACTGCTTGAGGTTTGGTTTTATTTACAAGCAGTCACGCCTCCTTCCCCCAACAAATGAACGCTGTTCCTTCGGAAATGATTATTAGAGTCTCCATTTAAGGATTTTTGATTTTTGATTTCACAACGAGAATCGGTCCATTTTTGGTAAAGCGGTTTTATCACATTGCCTTTGCATTGTCACAATGGTAGGTAGAACAACAACAGATAAAATATCCTACACGCTTAAAGCTGAAACGATGCATGGTAATGTACTTCCACTGAAATAAATGTTTTCCGGCACTCTTTTTCATTCACTAGGCGGACTCAATATCTGCAGGCCTTCCCTACATGGGCTGAGATCAGTTGATGGGAACAACCGCTTCTAATCATAATGCTTTGCTCATTTGATTGCGTAACTTGTAAAATAAAATTAAAACTAAACATAACAATACAAGTGCCATGGCCTAAAGGTTTTTCTTAGGTGTACACATCTGGCTCTGGCGAATGTTGGCTTCCCAAAATACGTAGGCTGCCTTGTCTTGAGACCTCATGCTACATTTTTGCACAACCCTACACTTAATGGGGCATATTATCTAGAAGTGCGTTAAAAAACGCACATCGCACATCTTCATATCGGCTATCGCCGGATTTTTTCGCCATGATAGCGCGTAATTATCAATGCGCATCACGTAAGCGAAATTAAATCCGGCGATAGTCGGCGATATGGAACATTAGCGCATGAAAATAAACGTTGTTTTCACGAGCTAATGTGTGCCTTGATAATATGGGGTGGTGGATTCAGCGTTATGATCCACACCCCCATGTTATCAATGCCTTAACACCTGGTCAGAGCAGGCGTTGGGAGACCTGCGATAAACGAGTTTATAGCAGGTTTTTGTCTCCCAACGCCTGCCTTGGTAATAGGGTGTTCCCACCTTCAACCACATTTTACAGGTGGTTGGATGTGGGATCGCCCACTTTGCATGTCATTAGCGCTGTTTCTCGCTGACATGCAAAGTGGGCTTGTGGCAGGCGTTAACATGCCCTTGTAGATAGGGCTCTAGAAGTATCACCGCTTTCTCGGCACAATTTGCCGAAAAAGCGACGATAATTCGCCTTGTTAATATGCCCCTCTGTCTCTATCTCATTTTAACAGAAGTGTCACTATTTTCCCACCTTTCTCTTCATCCTGTCTATATTTCTTTTTTACCTTTTTCTCTCTTGCTCCGGGCCATAGACTCCTGATGAACAATACGTCCTAGACCCCAACAATGAATGCCATTGTTCACCATCTGCACAAATTATGCACCAGCTAAAATGCCTTCAGGAGTATAACCTGGGCTTTGTTGTGGGATACAATAAGCTGACCTGGAAGCAGTACTCAATTTGTATCGGTGTTTGCTGCTGCTAAGACCAACACTTAATTGGTAACACTGGCCCTTATTTAGGACAGTCCACTACATGGTGGTGCTGCCTGTCTGTTTCTGAACACAGCATATCAGTTTAACAATGAAATATACATTTTAACACATCCTAGCACATCCAGACCATTTTTTAGCACGTTGGGTGACTTAGAAGTGACCAAATTGTAACATTTGTAGGAATCTGATGCTTAGTAGGGAGTGTCATATACTGGCATTGGGAAACAATGCATGGGGCAGATGGTTGAACAAGCTGTTGGCAGCCTTCTGGGCAATACCGTGGGCACTGGCATTTATTCCTGTTTTACAAATTTAGCCCTAAGTATTTCTCTGCTGCAGACTGCTAAGGACTCATTTTATGTTTAATCATTACTCTGTGCAGTTTGCTGCAAGTGACTGTGAGGGGACTGCCTTGGAACTGGAACATCCATTTGGACATATTCCTAATAGCCCACTCATTGAACTGAATGAATGAATGGTGATTTATAACTCGCTACTTAGCCCAAGGGCATCAAGGCGCCTATAACAGACAAACGAACACAGCGTCTCAGGGCACCGGATATAAGAACTACTGATAGGCCTCAGTAAAGAGCCAGGTTTTAAGTTGTTTGCGGAAGAGCAACAGAGAGGATTGTCCCGCCAGCTCAGGAGGGAGGGAGTTCCAGAGCCTGGGCACCAGAGTAGAAAAGGCTCTACCTCCCCGCCTAGCTCTTGCAAATCTGGGAACCAGGAGAAGATTTTTAGAGGCGGAATGAAGCGCTCTAGTGTAAGCACAAACGAGAGACCTGATACCTTCAGGTCCAGAGCCATGAACAGCCCTGTGGGCAAAGCAAAGGAGTTTAAAAGAGATCCTGGACTGAACAGGAAGCCAGTGGAGACTTTTCCTGGCCAGTGATACAGAAGACAGCCTAGAGAGATTCAAAACCATCCTGGCTGCAGCATTCTGTATCAACTGAACTCTCAGCTTCATCTTTTAAGGTTGCCTGGCCATTCTGGCAAACATGCCCATACTCGCAAAGTTAGGGTGACATCCCTGTGGCTAAATGTTCTGCATGTTCTATGTAATTGCTTTATGTTAATACTGTTAATAACTTCATCTTCCACCTGTTTTTATAGTAAGGCTTAGTATCGCAGATAGTGCTTAATACTTTGATTTAATCGTTCTGTCCATCAGTCTGTCTGATTGTAACTAGCAGAACGGCAGATGCTCATATCTAATTCTTGGCACACAAAGCAGACCAGAACTTGGAGGTAAACTGTGAACCCCATGTCAGTCAATAAAACTTGTGGTATTAAATGAAAAGTAATGATAGATCAGTGCTACCTCTTTTGAAGAAGGCAAACAAGGTAATTAAATGAAAAGCCCAATCTTCATTAAATGGGTTGCCACCACCAAAATGACTCTTACGTGACTCAGTAGCCAGACTACATTAACTATGACTCGCGCCTTCTCCATGCAGTGCTTATACCCTTTTATATTGCATTACTTACACCATCTAAAATAATAGCATTATACCAAACCTCATGACATTTACAATAAGGGCAATCGATGCGTTTCCTTACTATGCCTTGGGAAGGTGTTCCATGGGCATTACATGGGAGTTCCTACGCTACTCTCATGTTTTTTGACACATTCGCAGATTTACCATAACTGGTAGAGCTGGGAATGCGCCACAAAGATGAGCCTTCCAAGGAGAGTTGTACCAAGGAGAAATATCTTTATTTCTCCTCGTTACTACCTCTTTCTGAGCGTTCTGCATTCTGCAGAACATATAGAAAGAGGAATATGCCACTCAGGATTATTTTATTTGCAAGACATTGCCACTTCCTGCACAAAAACAATCTTGCATACAACACAGGCACCCTTGTTCCATGGTGCAAGGGCGCCTGCATTGGCACTAGTCTGCCAAAAGAACAACAGCACAGGGGAAAAGGCAGGAATGCTATGGAGTACCTTAAATGAGGTGCATTGCTGCCCTTTCCCAGTGCAGCAAGGTGACTTACTGTGCTGCACTGCATGATAAAACTCATGAATCTACCCCTTGAGGTATGACTTTAGAATTTCTCATTTTTGTGAAGTTTTAAGTTTGGTTTATATATAAAGTGCAAATAAAGTTAAAGAAATGTAAAGGTGGTGCGTAAATGATAAATTAAAGGTATAACTATACCTTTAGAATTTATAATGTTTTTGTAGTTTAAGTTGGTTTGTATAGAAAGAATAAATAACGTAAATGAAGTGTTCCTTACTTTAACTAAGATTGAACCTTTTATTTTGAATTTTTACGTTTAAATCGCAGAGTATAGTGTCGTCGAGTGGAGTGTCGTTAAGTGTAGTGTCGTAGAGCAGAGTAGAAGAGAGTGTTGTATAGTGTAGTATTAAACAGTGTAGTGCTGTTGAGTGGAGTGGAGCAGAGTGAAGGGTGGTACAGTGGTGAGGTGTACAGTGGAATAGCGTTGACTGGAGCAATGTTGAGTTGAGAGGCATAGAGTGGAGTGTGGTACAGTGGAGTGTGTATACTGGACTAGCGTACAGTGGATGGGAATGTCTGACATAATATCGACAGACAGAATATCGAAATACAAAAATATCGGAGCAAAAATATCGACATCAAAAATATCGGAATCCTATCTTCATAAAGGTAAGTACAAAAATATCGAAAAAATAATATCGTAGTACAAAAATATCGGAATCAAAAATATCGTTTTTTTAAATGTATTAATAATAATGTAAAAATAATTGTAAAATACATATAATTTTACAAATATTAAATAAAAATATTAAAACAAAATTAAAACTAATACATATACATTTAAAATAAATAAAACACTTAATAATTTAATGTAATTTTTTTTAATGTTATTTATTTGATTTAATGTAATATTTTTTGGTTTTTACCCTGTACGCCTGTACCCCAAAAACCCAAAACTGACCCTGAACCCTAAAAATATCCCTGTACCCCAAAAACCCAAAACTGACCCTGAACCCTAAAAATACCCCTTTACCCAAAAACTGAAAACTGACCCTGAACCCTAAAAATACCCCTTTACCCATGAACTGAAAACTGACCCTTATCCCTAAAAATACCCCTTTACCCAAAAACTGAAAACTGACCCTGAACCCTAAAAATACCCCTTTACCCAAAAACTGAAAACTAACCCTGAACCCTAAAAATACCCCTTTACCCAAAAACTGAAAACTGACCCTGAACCCTAAAAATACCCCTTTACCCATGAACTGAAAACTGACCCTGAACCCTAAAAATACCCCTTTACCCAAAAACTGAAAACTGACCCTGAACCCTAAAAATACCCCTTTACCCAAAAACTGAAAACTGACCCTGAACCCTAAAAATACTCCTTTACCCAAAATTAATTAATATTATTTAATTACCAATTAATTATTAATTAACAATAACAATAAAGTAAATATATTAGCACATTAGCTGTAATTAATTTAATTTAATATTTAATATTATTTTTCCCAATTAATTAAGAATAACAAAAAATGATATATAAAAAAATTACTATAATTAATGTAATTAAATAATTAATATTAATTAATTACCAACTAATTAATAATTATAAATATGTACAAAATTATATTAATTCATTAACTGATTAATATAAATTAATTACCAATTAATTATTAATTAAAATATGTACAAACATATATTAATTAATTAATTATTATTAAATTACTTCCCACCCTATTCCCCTATAAACCCATAACCCGCTACAGAACATATTTATCAATTAATCAATTAATTAAAATTAATTAAAAATTATTTCTCAATTAATTAATTAATAATTCCTACTAATTAATAATTAATTTAACATAATTAAATTACTTCCCACCCTATTCCCCTATAAACCCACAACCCGCTACAGAAGTAAAAGACAATATTTAATTAAATTACATTAAAAATAAATAATAAAACATAATAAATACAATATAATATACACTAAATTTATTTAAAAATTGATATTAGTAACATCGAAGTTATTTATTTCGATATTATTGACATCGATATTTAAAACTTCGATATTACTGATATCATACTAATATCGATATTAAGACTGTCGATATTACTTACCTTCGATATTTTGTCCCATCGATATTTAAACTTCGATATTTTTGTATATCGATATTTAAAAATCGATATTTTGTCTGTGTACCGTGGATGGTGTAGAGTGGAGTGGTGTAAAGTACAGTGAAGTTGCAAAGAGTGGAATGAGGTGCAGAGTAGAAGTGTGCGGTGGAATACTATGGAGTGGAGTGGCCTAGAGTGTAGTGGTGTACAGTGGAGTAGCCTAGAGTGGACTAGCATACAGTAGAGTGGTATACAGGGGAGTAACTTAGAGTGGAGTGGAGTAGCGTAGAGTGGTGTAGCACAGAGTGCTGTAGCGCTGGTGGAGTTGCGTATAGTGGAATAGGGTACAGTCGAGTAGGCTACAGTGTAGTCATGTACAGTGGAGTAGCGTAGGCTGGAGTTGCATAGAATGCAGTGACATAGAGCGGAATAGTGTAGATTGAAGTAGTGTAGAGTGGAGAGGCGTAGAATGGAGTGGCATATAGTTGAATGGAGTACAGTGGAATAGTGTACAGTAGAAATTCTACCCCCAAGATCCAAGGAATGGAGGCCCAGTCAGAAAGGACATGATTCCAGAAATTAGGTTGATCAACCTGCAGAGCATATATACTCCCAAAACCAAGGATGTCCCATCCAGGAGTCCCATAACATAATAGATAGCGACCTTCATCATCAATACATATGGTTTCTGTTTCAAACGGGACACCATATTTAATCCAGAGGACAGGCCCCATTGCTTTTGCTGAGTAGCCCATGGCAAATATTGTCCTCATCACTTATGTTGCAACTTAGAAATCTCAGGTGACAGCAAGTGAGTCCCCTGAAGATAAACTACATGGGATTTCCAATGAAGCAGAGCATGAATAATTGTTTTGGGTTTTGTAGGGAATTCATCCCCCTGACACTCCAAATAATAAGTTTATATGGAGTTGCAAACTAAGAGGAATACATAGAGCAAAAATAAACTGTTCTGATGTACTGCAGGAGATAGAAGGTAGTAATCTGGGATCACCCATAAGCTACAAATGAGACTGCATTGCGCTGTTGGAATGCCAATACAGTCAAAAGTTATGCAAACAGCCCTGAATAACAAACTAGAGACATCTTCCTTGACATGGCTTCCCCCAATATTAACTAAAGGCCAGTTCCTCCACCCAGAGCAAGTAGAGGAGCATAAAAAAGAGCATATAGTTCGACAGAAAGAGAGCTGGCCCACTAATTAATACACATAGAAGTTTACCCATTGGAATGTAATGGGTGAGAGGAGACATGAACAACCCCTGAGCCATATCTCTTGCTATATTGATGAGCAAGGGGCAGCATCAAAGCTTTATCAGGCATTAAGAATACAAACCTAGACATCTCCACTCTAGGGGCCAGATGTAGGTGGCCATTTACCAACCGGTAACGGCCGATTTCGGCCGTTACCAAACGGTAAATGATCATTTGTGATGTAGGGGCCCTATTTTACCGATTCAGTAAATTTACCGAATCAGTAAAATACCGATTCGGTATTTTTACCGATTCGGTAACTTGCAGAAGTAGGTGGGACTCTTCTGAGTCCCACAGGACTTACAGAATCGGTATTTTACCACCCAATCCAATTGGGTGGTAAAATACCGAATCCAGGTGTGCATGCACATGTGTGCATGCACACCTATGCCATGTGACAGACAGACTTGCCCTTAGGGCATGTCTGTGTGCCACATGTCACACGTGCCTGAATTCGGGGTGCTAGAGGGTGTCAAAGTGACACCCCCTGCACCCTTGCAACATTCGGTATTTACCGAATCGGTAAATTTACCGAATCAGTAAAATACCGATTCGGTATTTTTACCGATTCGGTAACTTGCAGAAGTAGGTGGGACTCTTCTGAGTCCCACAGGACTTACAGAATTGGTATTTTACCACCCAATCCAATTGGGTGGTAAAATACCGAATCCAGGTGTGCATGCACATGTGTGCATGCACACCTATGCCATGTGACAGACAGACATGCCCTTAGGGTATGTCTGTGTGCCACATGTCACACGTGCCTGAATTTGGGGTGCTAGAGGGTGTCAAAGTGACACCCCCTGCACCCTTGCA
Organism: Lissotriton vulgaris; assembly: GCF_964263255.1. NCBI lineage: Eukaryota > Metazoa > Chordata > Amphibia > Caudata > Salamandridae > Lissotriton > Lissotriton vulgaris. Next base: position 344,513,238 of record NC_141693.1, read on the forward strand.
ACATTCGGTATTTACCGAATCGGTAAATACCGATTCGGTAATGCCCATTGATTCCTATGGGCTTCAATGCCCATAGGAATCAATGGGCATTACCGAATCGGTATTTACCGATTCGGTAAATACCGATTCTTACAGCATCGGTAATTCAATTACCGATTCTACCTAATTCTCCCCCTTCTATTTTACCGATTCATAAATACCGAATCGGTAAAATTCGGTATTTATGAATCGGTAAAACAGAATTACCTACATCTGGCCCTAGATCTTCCAATATATAGAGTTTAAACAAGGTTTCAAAAGCTGTAGTCAAGTGGACATCAATATCAAATGTCTAATTAGTGCAAAGGATATTAAAGCATTAAAGCTGTTCCTCCACAGATTGTGTTGTGATCAGTGGATGTGTCACAGTTTCTAGATCCGCAGCCTCCGAGAACAGTTCATGTCCAGAAACACTAGATGCAGAAGAAATCAAGTTCATGATTGGGAAAAGGTCTTGGAGTGACACCATCCCTACTACTGGTTTACGTTGTTCATGTCGGGAGTGGAAAAGGGGAGGATCCCTGGGTCATCGTCCACACCAGTCCATATTCTGGACTGTTGCAGAAACATGACCCATTGATGGAGCAGAAGAGGAGAGCACGGGAAAAGCGATGACAATAAACTTTTTAAAGGCCTTAACCCGGCCCCAGGTTCATTTAGGCTCTGTAAAAAAATTGAACACTGGCCATCTGTAATTGTAGTTTGCAGGGAAAAGTAATGTGTATTTTTAAGGCCCAAGGAGTGTAACCTCTTCTTAACCTGCATAAAGGAGGCATGTTTATTTGGCACTGCTAAAGTATACACAACGAAAAGCAATACCTTTGCATTATCTATCTTAATACATTCCTTTTTCCAGACGTATAAAAGGATAGTTTTACAATCAGCCTTGGCCCATGCAGACAAAAGCGTTGAGGCGGTGAGGCCGGGTGGCGGTATTTCGACGGACAATGACAAGGGAACAATAAATAAAGAATTAATTTTACCTTAGAAGTGTGGCTCAATGATTAGAGCGGCAGACCCTGATGGTGAATGAGGTCTAGCCCGGGACCAGGGTTCAATTCCCCGCCTCGGTGTATCTTGGGCTCAAAATTCCACGGACCTGATAATTCTCGCGTCAGTGCCTATTCCAATCATGGAGTCCCACTCTGCAACTCTGGGCAATAGCTTGCTTAATCTCCACAACGGCCCCCACAACGCTAAGGATGCCTGGCCTCCACCTTTGGGGTGCCCAGGAGTGGACGCCTCACAGGGAAAGCCAGGATAGGTTCCACAGCGGTATTCGTACAAGCGCCTTGAGACCCTTGCGGGTGAGTAGTGCGCTATAAAAGTATCAATTTACAATTTACAATCGTCCGTCAAAATCCCCCTCAAGCCCCCACCCCACCCCCCACCCCCACCCGGCACCACCGCTCTTATCTGCATGGGCTGTGGCTGGTTACAATCCCAGTAGTTAGTAATTTTAGCTATCATGGGACTAGGCTCTGACCCCATGGGGAGCATGCCTGCACCCTATGGGCCTGTTCTATAACAAAGCATCAAGGTAATTGATCCAGGGCTACATCATTCTACATCATTCTGCAGCCAATTTTCAAGGAAACCAGTGGGGTTGCTATCATCCACACCCACAGGTAACCCAATAAAGCGAATGTTGTTGCGGCGGGAGCTGCCCTTTGCATCCTTGCACCTTGTCATCCATAATACATAGGTGTACGTAGGGGGATGGCCGGTGAATTGGCAAGTTCCAGCTATCGCTACGTGACCGGGAAAGGCTCAAGGAATTGCTATGGCCACCAAACAGTCTAGCACTGCTTCTGCATACTTGGACAATCACTACAGTACTTTAGCATGTCAGAGAAGTCTTGGTTGCAGCCCTGAAGGTCCATCAGGGCATGGGAAGCAACTTCTCTCCAGGATCGGAACATCCTGCTCTTCTGTGTTGATTGCGATTGTCATGGGTATTCAGAGGGAAAGACGTGGCTATCCAGTAAGCGCCAACAGCGGCCTCAGTTGTCGGGAATCCAAACAAGAAAATTGGAAAGAGTGAGGATCAGCACTGCTTGGACCTCAAGCAGGTGTGGGCAGCTGCGAGCTCAATTTCACCTGGACCTCTTGTCTCAATTGGAATTCCAGATCCCGATGCTGATTAAGGGCCCAGTCTCCATGTAGAGAGGTCCAGAAAATGCATGCTCTGCAGGCGCTCCTCTAATCTGCACCCGCCATGTTAGGTAGCTAAGTCACAACTCTTTCAATATTTCATTTATAGACAGACTCTACTGAATTGTTCGGCCACCTACGCAATTGCTGCTAAAGCTCTTTAAGAAAGGGAGAAAAAAGGTGGCAATGTCATCAGCATAGCATAATAATCTGATTTCTGCTTATGTAGATGTAATGAGGCCTAGGCGTCCAGTGTTATTAATGCGTGAATATATGGCTCTAAGCAAACAGCAAAAAGCTGTAGAGACAGGGGCCAACCTTGCCTTGTTCCACAGTTGATAGAAATGATGCCTGATAAACAACCCATACAAAAAATTTGAGCAGTCAGCAAGGTGTATAATGACTGACTCAGCTTAAACATGTAGGGCCAAAGCCCATAAGGGTCATAACAGACCATCAGAACTACCGGGAGACCCAGTTATATGCCTTTTTGGCATCCAACAGGATCACTACAGCGAGTTCCCAACACAATTGCGACCTCAAGAGCCATTTCGCTGTATTGATATGCTTGATTGCGTCCCGTGAGGAGATGAATTCATATTGCACGGGATCCACCAACCTGGTATTAACTGCTACAAGGTGAATAGACTATATTGTAATGTAAAGTTTTGAGCCTGTATTGTTCAGCGAACTTCTCCAAAGAGACCTGCATTCTTTAGGATCCGTACTTTTCTTGGGAAATATATATTTCACCCAATGAGGATGGTAAAGAGTTCCTGAATTATGCTGAATTGAACAAATCATGCTGTAGAGGAATCAGAAATTTGGAAACAAGTTCATAATATTCTGTAGAAATTAAATCCAGTCCTAACACTTTGCCAGCCCCCAGCTGAGTGACTGCCTTAGCTATCCCACAGCAAGTGATGTGCATGTTCAGAGCCTCTCACTGCAAGGCGGTTCGCTTTTGTGGTTGGAGCATTTTAAAAAAGTTATTGATCTGCTCTTGAGAAGCCATGCATTGTTCTGCATACAGATTAGAAAAGAACTGGTGGAATGTTCCACTTATATCTGATTGAGACCACCGCACTGGCTGAATTCTTAATACCCAAAATTGAGTTCCTACTGCTTCTATCCTTTTTTGAAATGCCCAAAGATGAGCCATTTGCTTGCTATTCTTGAAGCGAAACCTTTGATAAGGCTGTAACTTTCTGTTAACTCCATCCCAAATCTTTTTTTCAACAGAATTTTAGTTGTTCAAAAATTAAACATGCATTATGGGATTGCAATTGCCCATAGATAATAGATACATAATCTATTTCTAGCTGCAGAAGATTAAATGGTAGGCTAAACTCTGTAATTCTTTCAGCCCACCCTTGTTGGATGGCAAAGCTGAGTATCTGGTATTGTATAAAAGCTTTCGAAGTATCTCGTTCTGTAGTAATAGCTGCTGAACTGACTCTGGGTTCAATGAATTCTTCAAGAGAACTCTCCATAAAGGTAATATATGCAGCATCCAAAAGTAGTTTATGATCATAAGTCCATTGGGGAGCAGCAGCCATAGTTTGAAAATGTTTGGGCCTAATATAAAGAAGAAGGGCATTATGATCTAAGGCAATCCAAGGACTTCGTTTTATATGCAGTTATGGAATAATTGCATGACTAGCAAAAAAATATTCAGTCTTTTAGGACGAACAGTGAGGCATTGAAAAGCAAGTAAACCCATAATCAAGTGGGCAGCGAGTTCACCTGACACCTTATAATGTTTATAATTCTATAATTTGCTTTAATGACATTCTTGATTTCCTCATCCGTCTGCGCTCATCATCTTCCATAGATGTAGAGTCCAGGCCAGGTTCAATGCCTGAATTAAAATCGCTACAAAGAAGGACTGGATCTGACCATTGATTTAGCTCACCCAATTAAAAATTGAATAAAGGGAGGAGGAGCTTTGCGGCGCCCAAGATGGCCACGTGAGCTCAGGGCTCCCGTGCACCCCGCCACCCCGATATCTATCCTGACTGAGATCCTGAGAATAATTGACGGGGAACTGTTGCTGAGCACGTGAGGACACGACTGCTGTTTTCGGTTTTCCTGAAGACCCCCGGGAGCCCGAGAAACATTGTCTGCAAACTTTGCGGCCTCCAGACTCGGGGCCCGGGACCTAGAGTTGTGGGCGGTCCGGGCTCTAGTGCAACAACAGCGGGGTCTGCCACTGGAAGTCGCCGGTCCACGACTCCATCTACCGGACTAGTTGGCACTTCCCTTGCCAGTAGAGTGGGACATGGCCGTACGTTAGCATCGACTATCACTCCTTCTGGTTTGATCGTACACCTCGTGCCTAGACCTGAGACGCCTCGCTCGGATCTCGAGCGTCTGCAGTGGAGTGAAGTGACGGAGATCGGGTTGTGACCAAGGCTCGAGCCATTATCACTGGCACTGGAGTACTGGGACATATCTGAGTAGCGTGTGCCCTTGTGGTCTACTCCATCCTGAAATGGCGACCAAGCCGGACCTCGATAAGCATCAGTCGAAGAACACCAGAGGTTCCCGAACTGTCCAGTCCAACAAGATGGACCGTTATGCGCAGCCGAAGAGCTCCCCCGTCACCCTCTGGAGGTCGCAGGACGGTGGAAGGGAGTCATCTGGCCAGGCTGCGGAACCGACACTCTCTGACCTAATGGCGGCCATACGAGGGGTCGAAACCTCTTTGGGTAAACGTATGGAGTCACTGGATCACAAACTAGATACCGTGACCATCGAGGTCAACCTCATCGGAACTGCTCTTACTAAGACCAGAGAGAAGGTCAAATCGCTCAATATCAAGACGGCGAGCTTGACTGATGATGTGGCCGAGCTTCAGAGCGAAGTGAGGGACCTCAAGGTCTCTGGCGAGATGGCGGCTCGCAAGCTGGATGATTAAGAAGGACGGGCCCAACGGAACAACGTGCAAGTAATTGGGATACCGGAGAGAGCCGAGGGGCAGGCCCCGGATTTGTTTATGGAGGATTTAATCATGAATCACTTGAAGCCGAAGGGGCTCAGCAACTTCTTCACGGTGGAGCGGGCCCACAGGATCCCCGGAGGTAGGCCACGACCGGGGGCTCCACCCCGTCCCATGATCGTCAGGGTCCTAAATTTCAGAGACAGAGGTGTATCCTGCAAACGTCGAGGTCCGACGGACCCCTTAAGTTTCAGAACTCAATCGTGAATTTCTTTCCCGATTTCACGCAAATGGTGCAGAGGCAAAGACAGAGCTTCGGGGGGTCAAGCGGAAACTTCGAGACTTAGACATCAAATATGCCATGCTGTATCCGGCCAAGTTACGTGTCAAGGTAGACGAGAAGGTCTGGTTCTTTGACAATCCTGAGATAGCATCTAACTGGGTTGAGAGCTTGGCCCGCAAGACCCCCCGGGATCAGGACGGTGGAGCAGAAGAAGCTCCGTGAGGGTTCCGGGCGATACAGAACTTTATTCGGACATGGCGCTAATGACGGGGCGGGAAGGCCTTCGGTTCACTCCCATTGTTATAGCTGTATATCCCAGAGATAGCTTCAAATTAAAGGGTAGGCGGGGAAGCGGGGCACCGTTATCCTCCTCCGATCTATTTTTAGATAGTTCTTAGTTTCATTATGGGGCGAAAGGCACACTGCGAGTTGGGGGGCAGTAGCCAAATGCAGGGGTGCAGGGTAGGGGGAGGGGGAATGGGTGTATGTATAGTTTGTATTTGTGTTGGTTCAGGATTTACTTTTTGCTCAGGAGGAAACTTAGTTTGGCTATTTGCTGTATAGGGGTCCGGAGGGACGTGATTTCAGGAGATCGGGTATCAAGGTGCTAAGCTGGAACATTAACGAGTTGGGTGATAAAATCAAGAGGGGGATGGTCAGTCAGTTAGTCCAAAGGAACTCCCCAGACGTAGTATTGCTCCAAGAGACACATTTAGTGGGGAACAAGTGTAAGGCTATGCATAGAGGAGGTTACAAACTGGTAGTACACTCTGGCTATACGACCGGTTCTAGGGGTGTTGGGATACTGTTCAAAAACTCCTTCCCCTTTTCTGTGAAAGCAACCTGGGTGGATCAGAGAGGTCGATATGCTGGAGTGTCGGGACTTGTTGGGGGCCATACAGTCACATTTTTATCGATATATGTACCCCCTGCTCTTCAGGCTGAGACGTTACGGGACTTGGGGGCCATTTTCCTTACCCTTCCCCTTGGTCATCTGGTGTTGGGAGGCTCTTTTAATTCAGTGGTGGATGGTGTGATTGATCGGGCCCCCCGCGGGTGCTGCCACAAGGGCAGAGATGGTTGTCTGACTTTATGAGCACGTTGGGACTGATTGATTGCTGGCGTGTCAGTAATCCCAACAAGGCACACTAAACTCATGTTTTGGCTGCACACGGCACTCTCTCACGCTTAGACTATGTCCTCCTCCCAGCGGCGATGGTACTGTATGTGTCAGAGGCCAGACATCTGGGAAGGGGTGTCTCTGATCACTCCCCGCTCTGGTTGTGCCTGGCACTAGAGCTTCCAGCTGTGGGCAAGATAGCTCCCATAGGAGCATGGCGCCTGAAAGACCCGGGCATTGCTAAAGAGGTGAGACACATGTCTGATCGGTATTTCTCTGAGAATTTCGGCTCGGTTGATTCTCCCAGTTCGCTGTGGGAGGCTTTTAAGACGGTTGCTAGAGGGGAGGTGTTATCCATTGCCTCTAAGAAGAAGCAAGAAAGAAAGAAAGAAAGGCGGGTGGCTGAGTCTCCGTCGGAGGCAGGCCTCCACCTCTTGAGACTTCGTGAGGAGGAATATAGGAATCTTGCCAGGGAAGGAGCCTTAGCGCATCAAAATGCAACACAGAGTCGCGTGTATGAGCACGGAGACAAAGCAGGCAAGCTCATTGCCTGGCTTGAACGGGGAGAGCGACTGTCCCGACTAGTGCCTGAATTGGAGAGTCTGTCCTCGGGTAGACTTACGAACCCGCAGACTGTGGCAGAAGAATTCGCAAAATACTATTAAGAGGTCTATACTGCGGGAGATAGATTCACTGAAGCCGATAATGAGGAAATGATCAGAGATATAACTATGCCGAGCTTATCCGAAGAAGACCGTGATTTCCTCGATTCGGCGTTCACGGATGACGAAGTTTTAAGGGTGGAGACGTCAGTCGAGACTATTTGTCATGAATGACCTGTGTTATTGTTAATGTCAGTGCAAACCACACAAACTGCTTTTGTTGCCAGATATTGCAGTGACTCTAAAGTTAGGTTAGCTGACGACCTTAATATATATTAGTGATTTGGGGCGTCACCAGGTAGCAAGGTGTTAAAGTGTGGTTCTGTGTGTGTGTGTGTGTGGTTCTGTGTGTGTGTGTGTGGTTCTGTGTGTGTGTGTGTGTGTGTGTGGTTCTGTGTGTGTGCGTGGTTCTGTGTGTGTGTGGTTCTGTGTGTGTATGTGGTTCTGTATGTGTGTGTGTGTGTGTGTGTGTGTGTCTGTCTGTGTGGCTCTGTGTGTGTGTGTGGCTCTGTGTGTGTGTGTGGCTCAGTGTGTGTGTGGTTCTGTGTGTGTGTGGCTGTGTGTGTGTGTGTGTGTGTGTGGCTCTGTGTGTGTGTGTGTGTGTGTGGCTAAGTGTGTGTGTGTGGCTCTGTGTGTGTGGCTCTGTGTGTGTGGCTCTGTGTGTGTGGGTGTGTGTGTTTGTGTGTGGCTCTGTGTGTGTGTGTCTGGCTCTGTGGATGCAAATGTAATAGGTCTCGCATTTGCAAGAGATTAAGCTATTGGCATTGTAAATGGCAATGCCATTTATTTATCTGTTTTCAAAACCAACGCATAAATAAAAATGTTGTCATTTACAATGCCAATAGCTCTAACTTTTGCAGAGGCGAGACCGTTGCATTGTAAATGCTTGTTTAATTTTGTGGGTCATCCGCCCCCAATAGAAACACTACCTGTTGGGTGGGGAGTTTAATTTAATTTACAGATATTGTTCTATTCGTTTGAGAAACTCAAAAGATCATTTCCTTCCAAATTAGGGCAGAATTATTTCATGATGGTTAATTCCCTGATTTTGGCATGCGCAAAAGGCTTGATTATGTGTAGGGATTGTGTTAAAATAGAATCATATTTGATCCATTTGCATAAAGATTTTTCTTATATTGGGCTTTTTGTTTAAAAAATATATATCATTTAGACATTTGTGATTCATTTCCTTACGAAGTTAGGGATATTATGTAGCAAATTCTATATCATATTAGGTTTCAAGTTAGTAGCAATTTAGGTGCAGATGTATTAGATTTTGGGCCGAATTTGTCAAAGCATTACGCAGGTGCAGTGTCAAAAAAAGCCATGCCAACAGTGGCAAAATCTTGAATTGAGATTCACTTTTCTGCGCAAACTCGCTTTGTCCTGGAAGGTAGCCCTAAGGCAGAAGACGGGATAGGGAAAATAAAACAAATAAATAAATAAAACCACTTACCTTGCACTCATTGCATCACCAATTCATTTTAAAAGCTTTCACCCCCGTTGTCAAAGAGAGAGCATTCCTTTCTCCCAGTTCCTTCGGGTGAGAAGAAATTGCTCCAATTTAGCGGACTTTGACCTTCAAGCAAACAACATGCGGCAGAAGTTTCTTAATAGAGGCTATCCGCACAGACTAATCAGGGACTCATACAAGCGAGCTCGATACTATGATCGAGACTCACTTCTTAAACCAAAGCCTCCTCCAGAGAATAAAAAACTGGTCTGTATTACTAAACACTCCACCCTAGATAATACTGTTCGACAGATCGTGAACTCTAATTGGCACATACTAAACTCTAATCCAACCAACGGTAAACTGGAAAAACCTTTATTCGCACATAAAAGGAACAAGAATCTTAAAGACTTGATTGTGCATTCTCGTTTTACCTGTAAAGAAGCTAATTCTGAATTTAGTCAAAGGTCAATCGATAACAACTTCCCAGTTAAAGGTACTGTCAGATGCTCCTCATGTAAATCATGTAAAAATATTATATCAGGAGAATCTTTTGAACACAATGGTTGCAAGTTTAACGCTACCGACATGTGGAACTGTAGAACAGCCAACTGCATATATCTGATCCTCTGTCCCTGCCAACTTGGATATGTTGGTGAAACCTCTAGACCGATACAAACCAGACTCACAGAGCATCGCTCAGCCATCCGCACCAACAAAACTCTGGCACCCCTAGTCAAACATTTTAGAGAGAACAATCATGGGCCAGAAGATTTTAAATGGTGCATTCTAGAAAAAATCAGGCTTCCAGACAGCAAAGGCGGCGAAAAAATTAGAAAGAAAAGAGAAGTATTTTGGATCTTTTCCCTGGGAACTTTTAGGAAAGGATTGAATGCTGAGATCCCATGGGAGAACGCCATTACATAACCATATAACAGTTAGGACTTACACATTCTTTTACTATTCTTCTGAAACTGGTAATCTGGCCCCCCTAATATATTGCGTCTGATCATGAAGGTTTTACCTTCTAGTCCTCTTCATAAACATCATCATTGCCCCTTATAATAACAGAGTCCGTTATTTAATAACAGCCTTTATCTTTGATTGATTTTTTATTACAAATTATCAATGCTCTTTATAACATTATAGCCTCCATAATAACAATATAGTCCCTTTCTTCGCATGATTACTTATTACATATATACCCCGATGGATGAATCAGCCGTTCTGCTCCGATCCTTTCGCCCTTTGTCCATCCCCAGATGACCTCCAAAGACATCAACGCTGAGACCCATACAGTAAGCTTATGCCCTAATATTCAGGAATTGGATTCATCTTACAGCGGCATCTTTGTAATGGGAACTCCTTACACACTGGCTATATTATATATCTAAATATATCTCAGCTCTTATGTAAAATATATTCTATAGACATATGTAATATTCGACCGTGAAATAGATACACCACTTTTATATGCAATATGTGCCTTTTATATTAAGCTAACGTGCACAATTACCTATCGCTTTTTCAGCGCCATCATTAAATGGTGTATCTACATGCAAGACCGATCGAGACAGCCCTCTCTTTTTCTCTTTTTTCATTTCAACCCATGGAAGACTTTCTCATCCTTAGATTAGTGCGTTTTTTCTCGTCATCCCTCCAGTGCCATCTTAGAATGGTCTTTGCCATAGAGAAGAATTCTATTATGGTTCGTCCTTTCTCACTTTCTGACACACCCGTGTCGAGCTAACATTTTCGCGCCTTTTCTCCACTTTAAAAGAACTGTCAGTTTCAAAACGCTCACTCTTTCACATCGCTGAAGCTGTCCCGCCACGCAGCCGCTTGGAACTGCACCATCCTGCAGCCCACGAGATTTCCCCTATAAAAAGGTGAGAACTGCATCCCTCCCAGTTAATTTGAACCACGTATTTCGCTACAAGTGGTTCGTCACTAAATCTCCGTTTATTTATTTGCCGTTTCTCTGTAGAAACAATCCCATTTTACGGAATCGAGCCGCTGCTTGACGAGCTACTATCTTAAATCTTTTTATGCAGTGGAACAGCACCACCTTGCTGCCAGTATTTAGATACCTCTTTGAAGGTAATTACTATTCAACTATATCGGCAGTTTACTAACGCTGGCTTTTCTATCTAGATAACATTATTTTTGGTAAATTATGTGTTAGTCACTAAGTTAGCGCTCTTCATGCCTTGATAATCGTAGAGCTACAGTTGGATAGCTTTAACGCTCGTCGTTCTTGTATTTATATCTTTCAGCCTATCCTATGCCTTGTGCATTTTTAATTTGTCATTACATCCAGACACATCTGTGAACCACGATTGGACCACCAAGAACCACATAATTAGAGGTAATTGCCATGACTTTCTAGCTTTCTAAAAATATGATCACTTTTGAGCCTAATAAGTGGTAACTTTAAATTTTGTTACTGCACACCAGATACTCAATGGGAATTATCTAAAGATTTGTTTATATCTTTTATACCCATCTACAGTGAATGTTACTTACCGCCTATTGAACAGTATCATGAAGCGAAGTATCTCGCTTTAGTGAGTCACAACATCATTGCTGTGAAAGCAACAGGTATTTTCTCTATCTTTACAATAAATCCACGTAACCATTCGCTTAGGACATTGCCCACGTGACTTTGGGCTCTAAATGGAGATTTTTAATGGTAAATACTTCCTGTATAAACTGTCTTATCTTTTCGTGTCTGTGTCATAACAAACACGGTGATTCACTATTTCAACCTTTAATTCTAACATGGGTTTTTACATTCAAAGTTCTTCTTCTTTCGTACCATGTAACTCAGAAACGGAACTAGCCGCATCCCGGTAACAAAAAGAATAAAAATAATCAATTCTGCACTCGATATATATATCTTTTTGTGATATATACTAATATATGAGACTATATTACACCGCAATAGGCAATTATCTTGAGTTTACCCCTTGTGTTCAAAATGTTTCTTTTTTTTTTTTTTCCCTCCCCTCCTTTTATCCACATAGCTGACCTCACAATAAATTCTTTTTAAATTAGATATCAGCCTCATCAAGTGGCCCTGTGTGCCTTTTTGGCCTCCTTTTCTAATAAACAAGGAAGTTATCATCGATTCCCCTTGTCATGAACGGAGTAATATGCAATACCACAAATGTAAGTGATGTGATATGCGTGTATTCTGAACTGAGGTCGTAATACATCATCTGTGATCATTTTTAAATATGAAATACTCATTGAGTAATTGAGTGTAAATGTTCTGTATAACAATCATTTGTATCTATACCAAGAAAGAACCCCAGAATTTGGACGGTTCTTTTAGATCTAGATGAGTACTGCACTAACTTTGTACATTGATCAGTCAATCATATGACGTTAAGTGACTAATTTCCATGTCTGGACCTCTCGGTTAGATAAAGAATTGTTTCAATTTCTGCACTGTATAACGACGAAATAGGTATTTAATTTAATAGATATAGTAAGTTTGTAAATAAAAAAATAATTGAACGTTTTTACATAACCCTCTTGCCTATGATGTTCCTTTCAGAGTT